>NC_083105.1:97538163-98167719 GCF_949774975.1 Lagenorhynchus albirostris | reverse complement strand
GGCCATATTGGTTACTGCTTCGGTGCCGTAAAGCAGCAGAAACATTCCCTCACGGTTCTGGAGGCGGGAAGTTGAAAATCAACATGTCAGCCGGGCAATGCTTCCTCTCCACAGCTCTAGGGGAGCATCCTTCCCGGCCTCTTCTGGCTCCTGGGGGCTCCAGGTGGTTCCTTAGCCTACGGCAGCATCGCTCCACTCTCTGCCTCTATCTTCACGTGGTCTTCCTCTCCATGTGTCTCTGTGTCCCAACCTCCCTTTCCTGTCTCTTAGAAAGACACCGGTCATTAACCCAAAATCCAGGATGACCTCATCTTGAGAGGTCTATGCACATCTGCAAAGACCCTTTTTCCAAACAAGGCCACTCACATTCACAGATTCTGGGGGTCAGGACCTAGACCCATCTTTCTGGGGCCACTATTCAACCCACTACAGGAGCAGAATTGCCAAAGAAGAGGGAAGATTTGAGTTGGACTTTAAGGATGAGGAAGACCCTGAGCAGAAGACTCAAGGGAGAAATTGGGTTGAATTTATTTGGGGGACAACCAGCATGTCTGTCTGAGTCTGGAGGAAGGGTTTTGTGTGGAGCCAGTGATGAAACGCCAAGTTCTAGGGGACCCCAGGGCCTGTAGAAGAGGGTGGGCTGGACGAGACTGAATTGAATTGGGTTGGCAAGTTGACACCAGAGCCACCATAGATTCTTTGAGCAAGGGAAGGCCATGGTGAAATCCATGTGTTTTGTCTTGAATTGTCAGGTGGCAACGTGACAGGTGGACTGGGGGCAGGAGAGATTGGTGGCAGGAGATTTCCCGTACTAGTTTGGGTATGAAACATAGAGGTTGAGTGCCACGGCCTTAGGGACATGGTGCAAAAAAAGAAGAAAAGAAGAAGAAAGGAGCTGAAGAAGAAAGAAGAGACAGGTGAGCCTTAGGGAGACCGATAGAAGCCTCTACCGGGCCCATGGTTCAGACCCCAGCTCTGCCTCTTACTAGCTGGGTGACCTTGGGTGAGTTATGTGGCCTCCCTAGTCTTCCGTTTCTTCACCTGCAAAATGGATATAAATAATAACAGTCCTTGTCTCATAGGGAAGATTCAAAGAAACCATTCAGATTAAGTAGGCAACTTGGTGCCTCGGTAACTCAGGTCCACAAGGACAAAGGATGACTTGCTTCCGAGGTTCTTGTGTGAAAGGCTGCTTTGGCAATGACAACTGAAATCATTAGAAAGGGAAACCTGTTTGTCTAGTTGTTGCTTCCTGGGTGGCGTGGGGCATGGGTAGCAAGGTTTACTTTTAAACAGAAGCACTTTGGAAATGAGGTAATGGGAGACAGCCAAGTGGAGACCTTTCAGGGGTTTGTGGAAACACAGACTAGAGTTCAGGCGAAAAATGAGGGTGAACTATGAAAATCGCTAAGAGAGCAGATCCTAAAAGTTCTTTTCGCAAGGAAACAAATGTGACGACGGTGACGAATGTTCACTAGACGTCGTGTGGATCACTTCATACGTACACAAATGTGGAATCATTATGTTGTACCCGTGAAACTAATATGTCAATTACACCTCAATTTTTTATAAAAAGAAGAGGCATTTTGAACAAGTTAAGAAATCATAGTGTAGACGATTCTAAAGAATGCAACTGCACTATTTTTAAAGAGTTTAAATCAAAGGAGTGCTACTCATAGGACTTGCTTTAATGAGCAGATTATAATGATTTGTCGTTTGCACATCAGGTAATTAGGGCTTTGGAACTTTGGAGGATGCGTAAAAACAGTCTTGTCCTTTAAACAATTTTAAGCATTCTTCCCACAGCCTTACCTATGGCATCGTATCAAGATGTGGAGAGCTTATTCGAGAAAAGGAAAACCAGAGCTTAGTCTCTGTTTAAACACTGTATTTAAAGATTCGGAATTATGAGAGTAAAAAATAAATAGGAGGTTTATGCCATTAAAAAAAAAAAAAGAAAAAAGGATGAAAGATCTTGAACCTCAAGATCTTGTGTCCTCCAGCCCATCGGGGCTGTCATTTCCTTGGATACCTAAACACGATGGTGACAGCGCCCAGGAAGCCAGAGGTAGGGGACAGGGTGTGGGTCATCTGCCCTGACCCCTGCTCCAGGCCGGATCAGAGTCCTCTCTCTCTTTGCAGTGGGGCCTCCTCTCTACACCACCGCCCCCCAGCCCAAGAAGAGACCCCCCACCTTCTCCTTAGAACCCCCAGGGGAACCACTAAAGATTGCTGGTATTTTATTACACAAACTAATTTAGCCCCCAGGAGTTTTACTCCACGCTAACTGAGGTAGAGAAGGCATTTCCAATACCTAACCAAGCAGCGCACTAGCTCCCCGCGTCCCCTTGCAAAACCAAGAACCCTGAAACTTTGAAATGAGATTGTCCTGCTACTGCCTCACACCAAAGTCTTAGGGAAAATCCTTTTCGCAGTTACCACCAGTCCTTGTAAACTGAAGAGGGCCGTAACATACCTGCTGATCCTAGGGGTCAGGGTGTTTTTTCTCCGCCTTACAGAATCGTCCATGTGTAGATTTATTCCTAGCGGGTCTGGCTGTATGGCTTCAGCTTTTAGAGAAAATGAGCTTCTCAAGAGGAGAGACACTGAATCTTGGGGAATGCCCATGTTTAGGGGCTGGGAAGAGGAAAATGAACCAGTGCTGGGAACAAGGAGCTATCAGAGATGAGGCCAAGATGTGAACGGAGGAAAGAGGTGGGCTCGGAGGGCCCGCAGCCCAGCTCTCACTCATTATCTGCGTCAATTCTCTCAGCTCCGGCCCCACCTGGGAACTGCAGGGATAATGGGAACCACCTTGCAGGACAGACGGGAGAGTTATGTTTGTAAGCTGCTTGACACGCACCCGGCACTTAATGGGGGTTCCATACATGTTTATTGTTGTCAACTTTAGAAGATGCCAACATCTTCTAAAGGCCAGGGGTGCCTGGCCGAGGGCACCTTCAAGAGATGGTTTTGGTCCGTGATGGGAGACTTGGGGAGGGCAGCGGGTGAATTTGGGAGCCGCTCCAGGGGCAGCAGGGAGAGGAGGCATTTCCTCCCAAGGCTTCAGTTCCCCACCGGGGCAAAGGAAGAAGAACCATGGCGTCAGGGGAGCCCTCCCTTTTCCCGGCTTTGTGGGGCTGTCACATTCAGGCCCAGGCACCAGTTTCCTCTTCCTTTCCCACCCTGCCCCCAACACATCTCTCCTCTTACCCAAGCTGTGAAAATCCTCCCAGGGTTGCTAGAGAGCCTTTGGGGTGGCCGGGGGCCCTTCAAACAGCCCGGTCCCTGGTACCTGAGGTGTCAGGTCCTCCATCCCCACCCCACCCCTTGCCTCCCTGCTTCTTCCCAGGTGGGTCCACGGGAGAGTTTAGTGGAAATGCTTGTATGGGACAGATGTTCCTTCCAGACCACCCCCCAGCCGCCTTCCTCCCAGTTCTTTTCCTCCACACACCATCTCTATCCTGGACATCCCAAAGATAAACTTGAACTTGAGTCATATGGGGCCAAAGGGCATCTCAGCAGGCTGCCCCAGCCCCACCCTGACCCCAGCCCCACCCCGACCCCAAGAGCGGCTCCTCCCACCCTCGTTACTCTGCACAGCTGGGAGATGTGGAAAAGGTCACAGGACCTGGCCCGGTGTGCTGGTCTCCTGCCCCCAGACACCATCATCCCTGCCTCTGGCTGACAGAGCAAGTCTTGTGAGACTGCTGAGAATCCTTGCAGGAGACAGTGACTGGGAAGCCAGGCAGGAAAATTGGAAATACAAGCCTGAGGTCATTTTCCTGTCCCTGTTCGTCCTTTTCTCCAACACGTCTCTTGTACAGACCCAGCTACCCCCCACCCCGTTGTGTTTCTGGAGGGGCTTTGGGAAGGTCCAGAGTTGCCTAAGAATTGCTGGTTCATACACCTGAAGGGGGTGGGGGGAGGGGCACATTCAAATTACTTAATAACCAGAATGGAATGGGCATCAACCAATCAGAGTAGAGCTTGGGGAGGCGGGGGTGGGGGGGGGTGGGGGTGGGGGTGGTGGTCCTAGAGGCCCCCTGCTGTGCCAGATGTTATCCCTCTGCTGCTGGATCTTGGAGGGCAGGGTAGTCCTGGTGAAGGAAGGTGGGAGGCTTGGGCAGTAGCCCTTTGCTCACCAGCATGAAAGTACTTCAGTACGTGCACCATGATAAGGCCATTCCAGCCAGTGCTGGTACCAGCGCCGCCCCCAGGAGCCTCCACCACCTCTTACGCCAAGCCTCCGCCTTTGGCCTCTCCGAGGGTTCCCTTGCCATCCCTCCCCTCCCCCAAGAGAAAGTTGTCCTTTGGTAATTCCTGACCCTTTCTAAGGCTGCCCTTGAAAAATAGTGCAGTTACTGAACTAGGACTCACAGAGAAAGACCCAGCCCCAATTCTGCTTCTCTCTACCTGTGCGCCCTGGATCAAGTCCACTCATCTTTCTAAGTCTTGTTTTCCCATCTGTAAAATTGGCTAATCCACTGCAGGGTGATGGTGCGTGTCAAATGACCGCCTGCGTGTAGAGGTGCTTCCTAAACCACTTCTCAGATATTACTATTTTATTCCGGTGGCGCCTGTATGAAAATGCTAAGGAAGACAAAATGTAATGTATCCTCTCTCCATTCCTCTTGGGATGGTCTTGTTGTCAACTCTGAAGGACAACAAAGTCCTCAACCCAGGGCAAAGCCTGCCCCTGCCCACCCTGGTGGTAGGAGAAAGAGTAACCTGAGGGCCCAGCATCATTCAGAGCAATTATGCCACCATCACCACCAATCAGGGAGGACTTCCTGAAGGAAGAAACAGACCAGACCTTGGCTTGCCAAGGGGATGTGAGAGGCAGGAAGAACGTACAAGTAGGAAAAGGGGCCTTATGTTTACCCCACACATCCTAGGACCAGCTCAAGAGTTCAAATACTGGCTCCGTCCTACTTTCCCGCGGCATGACCGTGGCAGTTACTTAACCTCAGAGTCTCTTTCTCAGGAGTAAAGTAGGAGCAAAAAAGTCTGCCTCATAGGGCGGCGGTGGTGAAGAGAAAGCAAGATAATGCATGTAAAGCACTTATCATGGTGCCTGGCCTACAGCAGGTGCTCAATAAATGAGAGCTCTTAATGAAAGTATCCCCACCCCAGGTCACCCTGCAAAAGCTGAAGGCAGAGGAGTACATCCAACAGAAGAGGGAGCTCCTGGCCCTCTATCAGGACCGGGACGGGGAGTCCCCAGGCCCCAGGCCCTCCATGCCTTCGGTGGAAGGCTCTGAGAGCAGCACAGAGGGAAGGTAAGACCTACAGGGCGTACAAGGCCAGCCCCCCAGAGGAGGGGGGCTGCAGGCAGGGAGGGAGGGCAGAGGAGCCCACAAGGTTGGGAAATGGTATTACAGCTTTTGGGGGGACTGGGACCAGACTGAGGAACCCAGGCTCCAGGTTGACACCAGCCGTGCGAAAGGCCACATGAGACAGCCTGTGGGATTAGCCAGCCTAGGGCTGGTACAGGGTGAAGGAAACAGGCACGAGAGGCACAAATTCCCTGAGAGAATCAGGTTCCCCAGGCCGGGGATGGAGAGTGAAGGCCAGTATGGGTTTGCGGAATGTCAGAGCTGCAGGGACCCGGCTAGTTCAAATCCCCAGAGAGCGTGGGAGTTTCACCCAAAATAACAGCTGTTGAGCAGCACGGTTATAGAGAAAAAAAGACTCCATCACTGGGGGATAACCTCAGGAGAGCTCAGGAAGCACTCAGCAGATACTTGATAACAAGTTTCTGGACTGAGTGCAGGGGCTAAAATGCCTTAAAGGAGCTTATAGTCTAGCCAGTGAGTCAGTGCAGTGTAAAAGTGATACCAAAGTAAGTTTGGAGGAGGGCCCATTTCTGGATGGAGGGATCAAGGGAGACTCCCTGGACTTGAACTTGATCCCTCAGCATCTGCCTCTGACCATTTGCTAGTAACTGTAGGACTCCTGGGTCCTCGATCGTCATCCCCCAGCTGGTGGTGACGGAAGACACAGATGAAGATGCTCCCTTGGTACCAGATGATATCTCGGACTCTGGCTATGGCACTCTGGTCCCAGGCTCCCCCAAGGCATCCCACTTTCTGCCAAACCGTCTACGCTCCAAGGTCCTTCGGCGGGACCCTCGCCGCACCTTCTCCACCCTGGACCTCCGAGATGTTCCTTTGCATCTCCAGCCTCCTGACCCCCAAGCTCCCCAACGCCGAAGCACCCCTGAACTGCCAGAGGCAAGTGTCCAGAAAGGAGACAGCCTTCCCAGGGGAGACCCACCGACCTGGTCTGAGGAAGAAGGCGGGACCTCGGTTGGAGAGAATGTGGTAGTGGAAACCTTAGATAGGGCCCGACTTCGGTGGCGGCTCTCCCCCTCCCTGACCCACACTGACTCTTCTGGGGAAAGCCCCTGGGAATCCTCAGGGGACGAGGAAGAGGGGCCCTTCCTGGGACCCGGCTACAGCCCCTCCCCTCACCCGCTCCGGGCCGAGGGCATGCTCCGAGAGATCCGGGAGGAACTGGCCAGCCAAAGGATTGAGAGAGTCCCCGAGCCTGGGGACAGCAGACCTCGGAAGCTGACTCGGGTCCAACTGCAGAGGATGCGGGGGCTTCACGTCATACGCCTGGACACGCCCCTGTCCGCATCGTAAGTGCAGAAGGGAAGCTGGCGTGGGATGGAGCGGAGGGGAAGGCCAGTATGGAGCCAGAGCGGATGCCGGGGCAGGGGGTTGGCGGGACAACACAGGAGGGCAGGACCAGAGGGGGGTCATGGCGGGGAGGGGCCTTTAGCTTCACTCTTCACCCCATGTCTGCCTACCTGACACCTGCCTCTTGCCTTTGCAGAGAGGTGTGAGGGAATACCTCCGTAAGAGTGCTGGTCACCACCTCCACCCCTGGATTCTACCTCAAGGACACTTCCCCAGGCACCCTACCCTTCCTGCTCTGAGGACTTTGGGGATCAAGAGCTGTCCACCGATGTGTCACAGACACACCAGAGTCCCACATAAAGTTGTGCATAAAGATGGCCGTCCAACCAGCACTAGATGAGGGCGGGGCAAAGAGAACCTGGCGGGTGAGGAGTCACAGACTGAGCACAGGTGACTCCTCTGTTACTGGGCTGCACGAGGGTGAGGTATTCCCCCGCCGCCCTACTCCGCCAGGATCACGGCTCTGGCCCCGCCTCCCACACGCACCACGCAGAAAGGCCACTCCCTCCAGGAGCACAGCTTTAATTCCGGGCTTTTAGTGTATTTACAAGTCCACAGCTCCAGCGGGAGGGCCCTTTGTTCTGTGCCTCCCCTGCCTTGGGACACTTCGGCTTACTCTGTGCTTGTCCAGGCAGGGGGACAAAGGTTCTATTAGTGTACATAATGGAAACAAAGATTGCTTATCTACTGTGAAACAGGCTCAGGGACCAACCAGGGGCCCCCAAGCAGCCTTGCTGGGTTCTCCAAGTCCAAAACGGGCAATGAGGCGCCCCTCATCCCCGCAGCCACCGCCTGGGCTCCTGGCACACTCAGCCTCTCTCACGAGTAACACACACTCCACATCACACAGACACACACACTCTGACACACACACTACACACAGCTCACCCGCTGGCAATGCTCAAGCAGCTGAGATATACACTGAGGGAGTAGCACCAGGTTAAGTGGCTGCCAGATCATGCCTGCTCCGCCAAGACCCTTCCCCTCCAGAAAAACGGGGATCCAGAGGGCATCTCGCAGGTCCTTCCAGGCTGCCTGGGTCAGGAAGCAGCCGTCTCAGGGCTGCCCGCAGGGGCCGGGGCGTGGCCTCATCGGGGAAGGCGGGGCTCGGGCGCGAGGGGGGCGGGGCCGCCCAGCGCTTCCTCGATGTCCTCCAGGCAGCCGAGCAGGTCCATGTCACGGAGCACGCGGCCCAGCAGCTCCAGCGTGGCCTCGCGCCGCGGGGTGCGCCGCCGCCAGGCCGCCAGCATGCTGTACTGCGCCTCGCGCAGGCAGCGCAAGTTCTGCAGCTCCAGCCGCTCGATTTCGTGATCACTCAGCCCCAGCCGCCGCACGAACTCCTTCCAGCGCAACGGGGGCACGCCGTCCACCACAGCGTACAGTGTCGCGGGGTCAGCTGCCGGGAGGCGGCGCGGTGAGCCCGGAGCGGCGGCCCTCCCCACCCGGCCCACGCCCACTCGCCCCGGGCGCCCCGCCCACCCGCCTCCCCGGCCGGGGTTCCCTGCGAGGATGAATGAGGAACTCACCATCTGCGAGCGGAGCGGGGGCGCTGGGGGCGCTGGGGACGCCGTGGGCGCTGGCCTCCCACTTCTGCACAGGGGTGGGGACGGGGGTGGAGGCTGGAGGCGCAGGGAGGATGGGGCCAGCCCCTTGGTGGGGCGGGGCCATCTCTCTGGGGAGAGATGTGACTCTGAAGTTGGACCACGGGGGGTCACAGGGGGTGAAGGTGGGACTGGAGGCAGGACTGAAGCTCGGGATGGGACTGAAGCTTGGGGCCGGGGCCAGGGGTTCTGGCTCCCCCTGAGAGAGAGAGAAGGCACAGCATTAGCGGGGAAGAGGAAATACAGCCCCAGCCCTCCTTCTTCTGGATTCCGGACGGGAGTTGGGGCTAGAGGGAATCAGGGGAGCCCCAGGACGATTTGGGTGATTTGGGTGTTACAAGATGACAACGGACAGTCAGGGAAGACTGCGGGTAGTTCCCCGGTTTCACCTTACCTCCTTTACAGGAGCCGACTGCCCACAAACTGAGAAAAAAGAGACAAAGCGTCACAGATTTCACTTCCTCTCTCAACCCTGGCGCCCATCATGGGGCTGGCGGTGGGTACTTGTGGTGACATGCTTCAGGGCCTATGTGGCCCCAGGGACGAGAGAGCTACTGATGCAGTATGAGCTCTCACCAGCCGTCCAAGACCACCTCGTGCCAGTGGGGTCCTCGCCAGCGAACTAAGGGGACACTCCTCATCTCCCTCCATGCCTGTGCACCCCTCCCTCCCGCCTCCTCTGAAGCCTCCTCCTGCATTCCTACCAGCACCCTTTCCCTTCCCAAAGGCCCCACTCACCGATGGAGTAGAGCTTGGGCTTCCACCGCTGGTATCGGCATGCTAAAACAATGAGGAGGAAGGATGCCAGGCAAAGACCAAATACGATCACCAGGGGCAACAGTACTGTGGTGCCTGGAAACAGAGCAGATTGTGGTCAGAGGAGAGGGGCTCTGGAGGTAGCAGGGCAGGACGGATGGGGAGGGGCATGACTAGGAAAGGGTCCATGGGCATGGGCACCAGGATAATTCTCCTCACCTGCGTCCTGAGAGTTGTTACTAGTTACAGGTAGAGCTGGACATAACTTCTCGCACTCCGTGTTCTTACAGCTAAAAGAAGAGAGAGGGCTGGTGAGTAGGGGCCCACCGTAAGAGGAATACAGGAAAAAAAGAAAAAGAAAAAAACCACACAGATTGTTGGAAATTCTTGGCTTTACAAATATTTTAGCTATCTCTTGATATAATGGAAATTAATCCTATCTTGGGAATTGATGCGGAGGAAAGAAACATTAGTTAATCCCCAAATCATTTCATTTTAGAGCTGGATTTGATCTTGAAGAAGCTATGTAGAGGGCTTCCCTGGTGGCGCAGTGGTTGAGAGTCCGCCTGCCGATGCAGGGGACACGGGTTCGTGCCCCGGTCCGGGAGGATCCCACGTGCCGCGGAGCGGCTGGGCCCGTGAGCCATGGCCGCTGAGCCTGCGCGTCCGGAGCCTGTGCTCCGCAACGGGAGAGGCCACAACAGTGAGAGGCCCGCGTACCGCAAAAAAAAGAAAGAAAGAAAGAAAAAAAAGACGTTATGTAGAAAAAGAGTTAAAAGCAGTCAGAGTCAGGTATAAATTCCAGCCCCATTCATTGGCTAGCAGTGTGACTCCAGGCAAATCACTTCACCTGTAAGCCTCAGTTTCCTCATCAGTAAAACAGGGATCCTACCCACTGTCAAGATTGAGGATTAAGTGAGATAATTATGCCTGACATATAGTAAGCCCTCAATAAGTGCTGACTGTCATTGAATTGTTATTTTATCACTGTTTTACTGACGAGAATCCAGTGAAAAAAAGGTTAAAGAGCTTTTTCTCTAGATGACACTGCTGATGACAGCACCTAACTTTGAGAGAGGGGTCTAGCATGCATGTGAACAATTAAAAAACACATCTTGCTGGGGGCAGCCAGAGAACACTCTAGAACAAGCGCATCTTCCCGTTTCGGAGCTGGCACTGGGCAGCATGGACTAATGAGAACTACATCAGGGGTCCTAGAAGGAACTTGAGGAGGTGAGTTCTCAGCAGGAATCTGAAAGCAGGGAGAGGTCATTTTGCCCACCTCACAAGCTCCTGGTGAGAACCACATGGAAGGGGTGTAGAAGTGCTTTTAAGGGGAAGAAATTCGTGGGAAAAAGAACATAGTTTCTTGTCAGACACTTTGTGGCTATTTTTTGTGGTCCTTACAGCTTTGTCAACCTGATGTCATTATCCTTACTTTAAAGGTAAAAACAACTAAGGCTCAGAGATGTTAAGTCACTTGCCCAAGCTCACACAGCCTGAGATGTTAAACCCAGGGCAATTCAACTTCAGAACCCTCAGTTTCCTCTTTGCAAGCAAGTGTGCAAGAACAGCCCCTGCAGAGCCAGAAGGAGTGAGGAGGTGCGGTCAAAGGGACTGGGGAGGAAAGTGCATACTGCATTAAACCTAAGATCAATAATCAGAGACATTACGATTTACATCCCACACACACACACACACACACACACAAAAACACACACACAGGTGCCAACTGAACCATGATACACCGTCAACTGTTGTAAGATGCAGTATGATTTCAGAGATGTAAAAGTGTATTCCTAGAATCCATAGTAGGGTCTGTTGCTCAAGAATCTGAACGTCTTCCAAAAAACGTCTGAATGTCTAAAAAGAACTTCAAGTCCTTGCGGTATGCGCCTCTATCCACAGAGACTTCATGAGATTTTAGGAACAAGTTGGGGGCAGGGAGGACTGTCTGGTATCTTGACATGAAGTGTCTCCCATCCAAACAGCCTGGAGGAGCCAGAGCACCTCCCACAGTCTCCCCCTCCCATGCCGATCCGGTGCCCAGCAGCCAGCAGAAGTACTCACTGAGCACAGGAGACGCACTCAGCATCTCTTAGAAAGAACCCCACGTGGCAGTGGCAGACGGTGTCCTGTCTCTCCTTGCCTGTAGGGAGAGATGCGGCACAGCTGAAGGAGGATGGCCCAGCACCCTAAGGGCCGGAGGGAGAACCAGGGGGGGCAGGGGTACAGCAAGCTGGAGACCGCCCTCCGGAGACGGGGTGACCAGCTGGGTCGGGAGGGCCATGCTCACAGGAGTGGTGCACCGTGCCGTTGGGGCAGAGGCTGCAGTTCAGACACTGGAACAGAGTTTCACTCCAATACTTCCGATACTGCTTCTTCCTACAGCCACACACGGTATCCTTGTCCACTGTGCAAGGAGCAATCTCCACCTGGAACATTTCTGGTGCGGGGAGTAGATGGGGTATGAGCTCCCACTGTCCCCACCGGGTGTGTCTCTCTGGGTAACGCACGCTCACACCCATGCATTCGTTCACTTGCGCACATGCATCCCTGCCCACCCGCAGCAGCACAGCTTCGTACCTTCCCCTGGAGACAAGACGCGCACACCCACCTGACCCAGTCGGTTTAGAGCCCCGCCCCCCTGCTGGGACTTACCTTTCCGGCACTTGGAGCAGCTCAGACATTGTCTGAGGTGGTTCTCCGAAGCGGTAAAGGTGCCACGGGCACACACCCTGCAGTCCGTGTCCAGCCCCGGGCCCGGACAATCATTGTACAGGTAGGTACCTGTGATTGGGGGGTCGGGGTTAGGCTGCAGCCAGGAGCCCCAGCCCCAGGACGGCCCAGGCACCTCCCCGAAGTCCCTGGGAGAGGAAAGGAGGGAGAAACTCCCAGCCCTGGAGAGGCAGCCAAGTCAGGGACCCCACGTTCCGGAACATCTGGAAAGAGCAAAGGGAGAAGCAGGGCCCCTGAGGAGCCCCACGGTTACCCCTCCTCCTACCTTTGTGGCACTTGGTACAGCAAATGGAATTATTTTGAGGGTGGCTATATTTCCCTTGGGGACACGAACTCTCTCTCTTCTCCCGGTCCCCGGGGTGAGGGACCAGCCCATGAATCCCCGCGGGGTACACATCCACCAACAGAGCCCGGAGCACCTGGGGAAGAGTCAGATGGAGAAGACCCCATCAGGAGAGGGAGGGGTGGGGTCTCAGAGGGAGCGAGTCTAAAGCCTTCCCAGCTCAAGTCTTTTCTCAGCGGAACATTCTCCCCAGGCCACTCCCGCTCACACGCCACGTTCTCCTCTAAGCCTAGGCTGCCGGCACAGTGCCATCTAGTTGTCCTCTGGTTGTCCTGTGTGTGCGTTTCTGTCCTTCCAACTCAAGGCTGGTAAACTCCAGGCACGGGCTGTATTTTATCCTTATTCCCCTAAAGCAGCTGTTAGTGCTGGGCACAAGGCAGATGTTCAAGGAGTTTTCTGGGTTGGGAACAGGACCTTCCTTCCGACGAGTAGCCCTAAAGATTGGGGTGGCGTTTCTCCATCTGGGTGCTGCGTTCACAGCGTATTCACTGTGCACATTCACGGAGGTGAACAGTTAGGATCTGTGCACTTTCCTGAACTATGTTATGCCATTAAAAAGGTTTTTTGTAACATCAGATTGGAGTGGAGGTGAGTGACGTCCCTGTGGGGGCCATTCCTGGACAGCGGGCAGAAGCCACAGGAAGAGTTTCTTTGTCAATCTGTACAAAACCTCACTCAGGATCCTGCCCTCGGACTCCGTGCTGCATCCCCTTCCGCCAGTAAATCTGCACGAATACCCCAGGTTGGCCCGGGCAAATGGGGAGTGGAGAAAAAGGGAAAGTTCAGGGTCAGGGATGGGGGTAGAAAGGTGATGAGGTTTAGGTGGGGCGGGAGGGGGCACAGGCATGGAGGTTACACGTAATCGTAGCCAGCTGGAGGCTGGGGGTCTGGCTCAAAGACCACCGAGCCAGGAGCTGAGGGTGTGCCAGGGAGTCCCTCTGCCCTCTGCACATTGGGGTGTCCGGGGAGCCTGTTTTCCAGCCCCAGGCCGGGCCCCCCGTCCCGGAATCACTCGCCCAGCCCTGGCTTCAGAGCTGGGACGGCACGGCCAGGAGGCTGTGTTGAGCTCCAACCCAGACTTTGCTGTTTCACCTCCTACCAGCCTCTTCCTGGCTTTCCCTGGCCCTTGATTTTGTTTTCTCTGCTACAAAGCCCGCCTTATATGAAGATAAGAGGATGTCCTCCAAGGATGTTAAACTTTGGGAGCAACAGGCTAATCAGATCCCAGAAACCCCAGCCCAGGACAGGAGGGCCTGGTAGCCGAAGGCTGTAGGCAGGTCACACCCAAGTCCCCCGCTAGGTGTCGCTGCAGCGGCCCGGAAGCCCAAGCCCCCGCCCCAGCCCCACACAGGGGAAGCCACACTCAGAAACCCAGCTGCCACCCCCCAGGGGTGTAGGGCGCCCTCCCCACCCAGAGGCAGCACCCTTCCCTGGCCACTCCAGCGCTGTGCCACCTCCCCTGAGAACAGGGCTGAGGCTTCCAGAGCAACAGGAAAAGCTTGGAGTGTTTATGGGAAGGACTTCCCAGTCCTGAGAGTGTGATTCCTTTCCCCGAAGAAGGGCTCACAGCACCTAAGGTCACTGGCACTTGGAATTCCACCCAGGAGGCTGGGAGCAGAGCCAACCGGCAGAGACAGCATCAGGAAAAAGAACGGCGGCGGGTTGGGGTGGGGTGGGGGTCCTTCCCAGGAAGGAGGGAGAGGCACCTTCTCCGTCCACGTGCCTCCCACGGCGATCTCCAGCACTTTGGGGGTTAAGTCAGATCCGGGAAAGGGAAATCTTTTCCCAGAAGCTCTGCCCGGTGACTCAGGCCAGAGGGAGGGAGGGAATCTAGGGGAGGGAGAGGGAACCAGCAGCTTCCCCAGCTCCTCAAGGGTCATGAGTCAGCAGAAAGGCTGAAGGGACCAGCCCGCAATTGGGACCCGATCCGATCCCTTCCTCCTGTGGGCCAGTCTCTCCCTCCAATCCCCACTCAGAGGCCCCTTTCCTCCCCTTCTCCTCCCAGGAGCCAGGCAATGGGCCTCAGTCCCCCTTGGCCCCACTTTTTCGGGAAATGGCTCCCTATCCCATTCCATCCCAAAGGGAAGTCTCGGCCGACCCCCTGCTTCCTCCCATCAGGTCACTACCCGCCCCCCCCTGAGGGCCACTCAGCTCCTTCCCACCCCTCAGCATCCTTCCTTCAGACCCAGCCCCGCCCAGGCTCCTCCTCCGGGTTCAGCCAGTCTCTCTGCGGGTTTGTCCTTTCCCTGGCTTCTCACGTGAGCCCCACCCCGCCCCCGACACTTCCCAGTTCCAGAAGGGAGCAAACCAAGGCTGCCCTCCCACCCGGGTTCACTGCCTTCCCACAGCCTGACTGGTTCTGGCCAGCTGGGTTGGGCTTGGGCACCTCCCTGGGGTCCTCAAACAATCCTTAGGAAATGCGGCCAGTTCTGAGGCTCCACACGCCCCTCCCACAAGCCCACTGGCAGCACAGGCAAAACTCCAGAGCCCTGAGCACCCAGTTCCGGGAGGGAGCGAGCAAGACGGGATGTAAGACAAGCAGCACCATTTCCCCGGGTCCCCCCAGTCCCCAGCAGCCCCCGGAGCCAGCCCACTCCGACCCCGGGAGCCAGCAGGCACCATTCCTCGGCACTGGCTGGCTCCAGTGCTCAGCCGCTGCATCTTGCAGCAAAACAGCGGAGATAGGAGGTGAACCCTGAGCGCCCAGACCCCAGGCAGCCTGAGTGCCTGTGGCCTGGAGCAGGGGAAACGCAGGAAGCCGGGGTGCCTGTGGAGAGGCGGTTGAAGGGGTGGCCCAGCACCCCTCCAGCTCCCCCATAACTTCCGCCTAGGGAGTCTTTTAAGTGTGACTTCCTGTGCTGGGGCCATGGCTTGGGGGCGGAGGGGTGGACCCTGTGGTCTAGCTCCCACCCAGCAGCCTCACCGTCCCGTCCTGCGTTCATCTGTTCATTAACTTAAAATGTCTTGTGTTCATTGCATGTCAAAATCTTTGGGGAGCTCACGACAGCTTCTCCTCCAAGGCCCAGTTGAGGCCCGGCCTCCCTCCCCGAAAGCCCCCCATTAATGAGGTTTCCCCCCACTCCAGCTCATGAGATACACAGCCACCCTGTGAACTTTAAAAATATGAATAAACGATACCTATTTTGGGCTCTTACCATAACTACCTAGGGTGAGTAGATACGGTCTCCCCAAACAGACCATACACTATGCGATGAGAGATGAGAAAGTGTTTTGGTCAGAGATAATGTCTAATCCTCCGCACCCAGAACTGGAAGAGGGAAATAAATGTGGTTTGACTGGGTGATTTCATGACTATCTGTCTTCCACTCCAGTCAAGGCCAGTGAAAACCAAAGTGGGAAGATGGGAGTCAGTGCCTCCCTGTAGGCATATATTTATCTCCAGGGGAGAGTTCCCCTCTCCTTCCCACACACATGCACAACCGCAAACACCCTCACAGGAGATGCTGACAAGCCTTCCTCTCCTTCTGAGCATCCCTGGTGAGTGAAGGTTTTGTGTCACTTACGAACGACACAACGGCAGATGTGAGTCTGAGAACCTCTGCTCTGGCCTGTTAGATGCCCACTTCACTTGGCTATTCTCCAGACCCTCAACATACCCCAAAGGAAATCCATCGACCTCCTGACCTGGACAGATGTCACACCATCAACTTCTCTTTGCCACCCTTCTCTCCTCAAAGCCCCCATCCCTCCTGTGCTGCCATCCAGTCTGTAGTCCATCTTGCCAGACCTCCCCTGTCATCTCTCAATCCTTTCCAAGTCCAGGGGTTGCCTCACACCCGGATCACTGCAACCGTCTTCCCGCCTTTTTCCTGCTCCAATCCATCCTACACGCTTTCTTATCTGCATTTAAGCTTCAACTTGCACCCACAGGTGTGGGAATCTTCCTTTCCGGGGCCGGACCTCAAACATCATTTCCATGGGTCACTCTTTCCCTGAATGAGAACTTGCAGAGGTACCTCACTGCTATACTGGACACACGCCCAGGTGCAGCGGCCCTGAGAGAACGATTTATGAATGAATGAATGAATGAATTCCTCTACCTGGGACCACAGTCAGGACTCTCTCTCCATCCCTTCCCCCATTTCCTCCAATTTTCTCTTTCTCGCTTCTTCTTGCTCCTCAGCAGGGTCCTTCCCCTGCAGCCAAGGTGCTCAGCTTCCTGCCACCACCAGCCCCCAACACAAAATCCCATCTCTCCGTTCCTCCGCTCTACCTCAAACCAGTCCCCTTTCTTTCCAGCCTGCTGCCAGTGAGTGGCTTTAAAGCTCAGCTCCAAAACCACTCTTCTATGAGGCATTTCATCCCTCATTCCATCCTTTATTCATTCAACAAACAGTTACGGAGCACGGTAGAGACGCAGGTCCCGCAGGGATGCCCAGGTGAATACATGGCTTGAGCTCTCGGTTGGGTCAGAGACGGGCGACTGTGGACTCTGCGTCTCTGCAGGGAGCACGGGCGCTGGAGCTGAGATCCGCTGAGCAGAAAAGGCAGCAGGACGGCACTCACACCCCTCCCGGTTCTGCCTCCCATGGGTGTTCCAGGGCACCACATCGCAATGCTTTTGTGGGCATTCCTCCCCAGAGTGCTCTAAAATCATTTTTTGCTGTAAGCTGTCTTGGCTCCAAGACTGTCAGCTCGTTGAGAGCAGCAAGATCTTATGTGCTCTGTTACAATCTCTCCCGCATTCTTCCCCCACCTCCACGCACCCCCCCGCCCCGCCGCCACACAATCACAGTTCCCTGCATTGCCCATTGGAAAGCCCGTGGACAGCCTCACCCAGCACTGCACACCTCCTGTTTCCCCTCCAGCTCCAGGCTGAGCTTGGTCCCTTAGCTGTCACACCCCAGCCCGGGCTGGATCAGCTGCAGTCCCAGGCACATTCCTTCATCTGTTCAGGCTCCCCCGTACCTCTGTTTTCCAAACGCAGAAGCCACTGAGTAATTACAACCACTACTGATACTATTAACAATAGGAAAGCTAACGTTTATTGAGTGCTTTCTGTTTGCTATACCCTGTTCCTGCACTAGAATAGAGACTCCATGAAGGCGGAGACTTTTGTTCACTGCTGTAAGTCTAGCACCTAAAAGAGTATCTAGTGCCGAGCAGGCAGAAATGAATGGAATACTTAATATATATCTATCTATTTCATCTTCAGAACGACATTATGAGGTAGTGACGATTCTGTCCATCTTAGAGATAAAGAAGCAAGGCATGAAGGGTTATGTTAACTTGCTCAAGTCCAGGCAGCTAGTCCCTGAGGGAGTCAGGACAGGACCGGGGGATTCACTGCCAGGAGACAAGAGAAGGCAGGGCAGCTAGATGGGGAGCAGGGGGAGCCCCTGGGGAGGACAGCCTGCACAGGAGGGAAAGGTGGGCCTGGGGCCACAGGAGGTGGCGGGGTGCTGCGCAGGGAACTAGGATCTAGAAACGTGGACTAAAGCAGAGGGAGCGGGAGGAACTGGAGAGAAAGGTTCAGAGGAGACGGGACAGAAAAGAAAGGGATGATTTGGGGACACAGTACAAGACCCTGGGGGAAGAAGAGGTGGGGGGAGGAGAGGTGGGGGAGGAGAGGTGGGGGAGGAGAGGTAGGGGAGGAGAGGTAGGGGAGGAGGGGTGGGGGAGGAGGGGTGGGGGAAGAGAGGTGGGGAGTGGCGGTTGAGCCAGGGAAGAGCAGGAACCCTGAAGAAAGTGACCAACGCAGTGCCCCCAGCTAGGTGGAGGCGAGGGGCTGGGTTTCTGCGCAGGACGACTGCAGGACGTGGAGGGGTCAGGGATGCGTTGAAACAAGGCTGAAGCAAGAGAAAGGGACATTTTCCAGTGACGAAAACAACTGTCTACCAACTTCCCCAAACTGAGCTGTGGGAGAAGAAAGCAAGTGCTCTGTTGTCTGGGTCCGTGGGAAGGGCTTGGGGGGCAGGTCCAGGGCTCTGAGGCGGGGGAGGAGGGTCAGGCCCACAGACAGGGGCCACAGATCCAGGGTGAAGCGTGCCCCCCGGGGGGGAGGCCTGGGCCTGGGGAGGCCTATCCGGCTACCGACCCCCCTCCCAAATGCCTCCAACACACGGCATCCCAAGCCTACCCGCCCCGAGCCAGGGCCTCTCCCAGACTCAGTTTCCCCACTTCGCTGGCATCCAGTCCCTGCCCTCCAGCAGGGTGTGCTCAGCCGGGCTCACCGGCAGCCTCGCCTGTCCACGGCCCAAGACTGCTGACCTGCCGGACACAATTCAGAACCATCTGGACTTTGAGAGGACAGACCTTTCTCCCACTCCTTTCGGTTTCTTAACAAACTCCCCCGCCCCCGCCGTGGGCACCTGCCCCCGTCTTCCTGGCAGCCCGGGAACCCCTTTCCCTCCGTGCCTTTCAAACTTCTCCCTTGCTCCCGACTCAGGGCAGCGAATGAATGGGGCAGTGTTTGAGGTCAGGCCGCGGAGGCCTGAGGCTGGGGCCCGGCCCTCGGCTCTCTCCCGCCCCAGGCGCCGCTCGCCCGCCAGCCCACTCCGCCCTGCGTCCCCCCGCCAGCCCACTCCGCCCTCCGTCCCCCGTCTCACCAGTGGCAGCAGCAGGCCAGGCACGGTGGGGAGGCCCATGTCCGGCCAGCTGTGGCCTCTCACTCCCCCATCAGGGCTCAGGCAGTGATGGACAGAGGCGACAGTGGCAGCGACACAGTCCCAGGATGAGCAGGGTCCGGAGTGGAGCCCGGGCGTCGGGCAGGGGAGTGGAGGGTTGAGACTGGGGCGCGGATCACAGCCGGGTCCCGGGGACCTCAAACCCGGAAGGCCGGCACTGCAGCCTGAGTTCGGAGAACTCAGAGAAAAGTCAAGCAGAGAGGAGGTGGGAGGGGAAGGGAGAGGGGGGGTGTTGCAACTTCAGGACAGGAAGAGCCGGGGTGGAGGCGGGTGGAGGCGGGAGGAGGCGGGAGGAGGCGGGAGGAGTGGGGAGGTGGCGGGAGGAGGCGGGAGGAGGGGGGCCAAGGTGCCTTAACCTTTTGTACCCAGTGCGAGCGCGGGCGCCCGGATCCAGCTGCCCTGCCACGTGCGCGGGTCTGACCACTCCCACCCAGACACCCAGGAGCGCCGGCCCCCTGCCCCCTCCCCCCATCGCCCGGCCTTTCCCAAATGAACCACAGTAGAAGGGCTCGGGGCTTTGGAGTCAGATTCGCTGGGTTCCAGCTCAGGATTCTCTACTCTTTAGGTGGGTGGTGTTGGGCAAACTCGGATGCTGTGTTCCAGTTTGCAAAATGGAGAGCCGCTGTCTCGTGAGGTTGCCGGCAGGATTTCTTGACACCGGCAGGTAAGCGTCTGATGCCAGACAGGTCCTCAGTGTTCCTTAGAACCCCTTCCCCTCTCCCCAGAGTTCTCCACTGACACCGTAATCTCTCACTTTCTTAGGAATTTACGCCTCCAACCCAAACCTCAGAGTAAAGCCTGACCCTGACTTGGGGCCCTGCCGCCCCGCACCTCCCTGCCCCACCCCCTCCGCCCCAGTTCCCATCCAGTCTTTGCTGGGCGATGCTCCCAACAGCGGATCCTGGCTCTGCCTCCAAACGATGGTGGGACCTCTCAAAAGACCTCGGTTTTTTTTTTTTTTTTTTTTTTTTGCGGTACGCGGGCCTCTCACTGTTGTGGCCTTTCCCGTTGCAGAGCACAGGCTCCGGACGCGCAGGCTCAGTGGCCATGGCTCACGGGCCCAGCCGCTCCGCGGCATGTGGGATCTTCCCGGACCGGGGCACGAACCTGTGTCCCCTGCATCGGCAGGCGGACTCTCAACCACTGCGCCACCAGGGAAGCCCCAAGACCTCGGTTTTGAAATGAGAGCGACAGTGCCTGGCCTGCCTTCGTGGGGAAGATGATGTCATGAGTCCTAATGAGATCACATCCGTGACAAGGCTGTGGAATTACAGCTCTCTCCATCAGGTATTACTAGTATGTTCCCAGTGCCCCTTTCCCAAATATGCCGATACATCAATCCGAATTGCGCTCGGAGATAATCTACCGCAGCCCCGTTGTTTTATAATCGAGAAAACGGAGGCCCAGAGACACGCAGGTCATGTGCCCTGCAGAGCCAGCCCAGCCCCCAGACTCCTGACTTCAGACTAAGGGCCCATTTTGCTACGACACATAATTACCGCTTTCCATCAGTCCTTCTGAGTCAGACCCCCCAACCCGATTCTTTGGGTATTTTTTAAAAAATATTTATTTATTTTTGGCTGCATCGGGTCTTAGTTGCAGCACGCGGGATCTTTCGTTGGAGCGCATGGGCTTCTCTCTAGTTGTGGCGCACAGGCTCCAGAGCAGGTGGGCTCTGTAGTTGTAGCATGCGGGCTCTCTAGTTGAGATGTGGGGGTTCAGTAGTTGCAGCAGGTGGGCCTAGTTCCCCAACCAGGGATGGAACCCACGTCCCCTGCATTGGAAGGCGGATTCTTAACCACTGGACCATCAGGGAAGTCCCTCTTTGGGTATTTTATGCCATGCTTATCTGTGCAGGACATCTCCCCAATGAATCCCACAACAAGGGTACAACATTCACCCAAATATTCTCTGGCCACAATGACCTTCCCTAGACCCAGTCCAGGCCCCGTGTCCTCCAGCCGCTGACGTTGCTGGAAATGCAGGGAGACCAGACAGGAGTGAGGTCCTAGGGCTTTGTGACTTGGAATCAGAGCTACTCACCCCTTTGCCTCTTGATCCACCAGCTGACTCCCCACGCTGCTATCCACCCTCCCTGGCCCTTTCCTGGTGCCCCTCTGTGATTCCAGGAACAGAGCTGTGGATGTGAACGGAGCTTGGACGCCCCCACTTCTGGCTGACTTCACTCCACCCCATCCTCCAGCTTCTGAGGAACAAGAGGGTTGAAGCTGGACTCACAGAGGAAGGAGGCTCCAAGTACAGCACGCATGGACCCGAAGCAGAGCTCTTACAGAAGCAGAGTCACTGAAATAAAGTGCGAGAGTCAAATTGCCCAGTTTCCAGTGTAAAGACGCCAGAAGAGCCACAGGCTGCTCACGTAAGAAATGGGAAGCACGCATTGATGAGCAAACGCATGTAGTGTTTAGCAAGGCTTTGCCGTATACTAAGCATTCAGTCAGTGGTAGCAATGGTAATAATTTGTATTCACAATTATTATCCAGTGTCCTATTTTTTTTAATTTTTATTGAAATATAGTTGATTTACAGTGTTGTGTTAGTTTCAGGTGTCAATGTCCTATTTTTAATGTTACAAGGAATTTTTAGTAGTCTGTGCCAACCGTCAATGCCATTACACATAGCCCGGCACAAAAGGAGAATTTCTTTCATTGTTTAGGATAAATGCCTATTTACTCAGCAGGTTTAAAGTCTTGAGACACATGGTATTCAACTGTTCAATAAAATTCTGTTTAAAAGAAAAGATGGTGAGGGGCTTCCCTGGTGGCGCAGTGGTTGAGAGTCCGCCTGCCGATGCAGGGGACACGGGTTCATGCTCCCGGTCCGGGAAGATCCCACATGCCGCGGAGCGGCTGGGCCCGTGAGCCATGGCCGCTGAGCCTGCGCGTCACGAGCCTGTGCTCCGCAGCGGGAGGGGCCACAGCGGTGAGAGGCCCGCGTACCGCAAAAAACAAAACAAAACGAAACAAAAGAAAAGATGGTGAGAGGTGCATGGATCTAGGGATATGAACAGCTAACCAGTCTCTTGGAGGAGGTGAGAATATATGAGCATAATCCCTCCAGGGGAAGAAGAAATCATGGCGAGGGAGACAATGGGAGAGCTGGAGAAATAGGACAGCGGCAAACTAGGACTGGCTGTTAGGGCTCAAGAAGCAAAGGATAAAGAGTATAAAGAGCTTTAGATAACAGAGCCCCATCTCTCCATCATGTGTCACACACACACAGACTCACACACACGGGCCCCACAGTAGCAGAGTCATCAAAAGGGCACTGAACTCTCTCTCAGTCGGGGTGACATGGGTTCCAGCCCCTGACATCCCAGCTCCATGTGTCACAGGAAAACAGGCTGAGTCACAGAAGACCTGGCTTCCAAGCTGGTTCTGTAAGAATCATGAACTTGGGCAAGTCACTTCACCTGATAAGCTCAGTAAGGAGAGTGAGGCAACTGGAACTCTCTTCTCTACCAGTCTGATCGACCTGGGACAGAGAAACTAGGCGCACCTCTCCTGGATGCGCTGATTTTGGATAACTACTCATACGGTGCAAGTGTGCAGATTACTGCCGATTTCAATAAACACTCTAGAAAAACGCATGCCCTGTATTACTGGTACCTGCCCTAGTCCCCTCCCGGCCCCCGTAACTGGTACCCGTTTGCTTTTAAAATCCATTTTATCTTGAATCATGTAAGACACATACATTAATAGAAGTTTTTATGGAATTTGTGATGCCTTGAATAATGGTCAGAAGGTGCATGTCTTTGTGTGTGGGTGAAGAAGGAAATAAACTATGTTTAAAGCTAAAAAAAACAAACTACCCTAGTGTCCAGAAGTAACACAAAGATGAGGGATGGAGGAGAGGAGGAAACAGCTCAGGGTGGACATGCCTTTGGCAGGAGAAACTCCAGCGCAGGCTGGGGGAGAAGGGGAAGGAGGGGGAGCATGGCTGACTGCTGTCATCTGCAATAGCTCCAGCTTTGCCCCGCAGGTCCTGCCCACACAGCCAGGGGAGACGGAGCCAGGGAGGGCTGGGGCAGGACTGACGATAGGCTGTGGCCAGAGAGCACAAGAGCAGGCTGAACCTGAGGGCTCTGAGAGGAAACCGTTGTGACACCAGCATTTTCCCCTCATCGTCTTGTGTCTACGAAAGGGAAGTCAGGAGTCGTCACATCACTTCCTCGTCATGACCTTTCCTACCTTCCCGCTCCCTCCACCATCCCCCCCCCTTCCCAAGATTCACGTGGCTCCTCAGGACGGGGAGATTACAGTTGAGGGGAGTAAGACCAAGGCAGCAGGGGAAGTGGTCCCAAAGAGGATGAGGAAGGCTGACTTCTGAGTTCCAGGTCTGATGCTGGAATGGGGGAAGGAACTGGGGGTCTGGAAACCCGGGTTCCATTCAGACATCCCTCAATTCTCCTTTGTTAAAATAAAAGCTGGGGCTTCCCTGGTGGCGCAGTGGTTGAGAGTCCGCCTGCCGATGCAGGGGACGCGGGTTCATGCCCCAGTCCGGGAAGATCCCACATGCCGTGGAGCGGCTGGGCCCGTGAGCCATGGCCGCTGGGCCTGCGCGTCCGGAGCCTGTGCTCCACAGCGGGAGAGGCCACAGCGGTGAGAGGCCCGCATACCGCAAAAAATAATAATAATAATAAATAAATAAATAAGAGCTGGAAAGATTCCCAATGCTGCTCTCTCTGTGATGACGTGAGAGTAAGAATATACAGGCTTTGAAGTTCCTAGGAACCCGGCCTCTCTCTCATACTCCTCCACCACTAGCGGGCAGTTGCTGGGGAGGCAGGCAGGTGAGGATGCTGCAGACGAGGCAGATGAGGACGAAGATGTTGCAGCTGCGTGGTGAGTGGTACTCAGCGAATGCAGAGGAGGATTACACATGGTGGTAACCAAGGTTGGGAAGGAAAGGAGGTTCAGGCCGTGGACAGGGGCACATCATCCCAGGAACTGCACAGCAGGTCTCCTGACGGAAGGGCACCTGTCTTCACCTCCCACCTGAACATGGTGATGGGCACATAGCACATGCTCAGCAATGCCCGTGGAGGAACTAACAAGCTAGTTTGTCTCTCCTAAGGCCCCTGAAGAATGGCCATTGCCGTAGTGCAGCCAGGGGTACGGGAGACTGTCCCTTCCCCCAAGCTGGGACCTCCCAGGTGCTTGGACAGTGACCCAGGACTTGCATCCACTCCCTGACCCTTTCATGGTGCTCCCATCCAGCACTCCAGACATTCTTTATGCAGCAACATTTATTAAGTACCTGCCTACTTGCTCCAAGCAGGATACTGGGCTAGACCCTGAGGATCCCTAAATGAACAAGACTCAATCCTGACCACAACGAGCTCAGTCTAGCTGGGGACGCAGACGCAAATGAACAGGAAAGTAAAATGCAGCATCTGCACTTCCATGGATGTTATGGTGTGCTATGGGAGTCCACAGGGTAGGGAAGTGGTCACGCCTGGGCAAGACAAGACGGGGCAGAAGCCTGCACACAAGTAATGGTATCTGAGCTGGAGTTTAAAGGATGCGTAGGAGTTCTCCAGCAGAGGGTGGGAGAAGCTTCCAGGCTAAGGAAATAGCTTGAGCAGATGCACAGAGTTCCAAAGGACAGGGATGCAGGGCAGAGGCGCTGGGGTGTGGCTCCGTGGGGGCATGGGGTCGTGAGGCTGGAAGAGTCCTGGGACTCCGACTGGGAATGGCCGAGTCTTTACTACACTGAGCTGTTCCAGCCCCTGCC
Organism: Lagenorhynchus albirostris; assembly: GCF_949774975.1. Classification (NCBI taxonomy): domain Eukaryota; kingdom Metazoa; phylum Chordata; class Mammalia; order Artiodactyla; family Delphinidae; genus Lagenorhynchus; species Lagenorhynchus albirostris. Next base: position 98,143,173 of record NC_083105.1, on the reverse strand, counting down.
CTGAGAGTCAGGGAAAGGGAATTGCCTAGCAACCAACCAAGGGGGCTTTTGGGTGGGGTTCCCCACCCAAGTTCAAGAAGAGGAGCAAATGTCTGTGTCCCTGGAAAGCAGCGTGGAGGGCCATTCTGGGGCTGAATCCAGGCATCTTTGAGGAGGAAACCGTGCATGGCTTTGTGTGCCCTTGTTTGTGTTTTGTTCTGGTTGTCAGTTGTTTCCAAGGAAAGTTCTTTGTCAAAGATCCAAGTTTGTCTTGGCTGGTCCAAGGGAAAAAGAGGACTTGTCTGCACTCGGGTGGGGAAACCGGAGTGTTCTCGAGGCAGGACCAGCGGGTACAGGGCAGGAACCGAGGCCATGCTGGCCATGGTTCTCCAGACAATTTCCTCAGCCCCCTATCCAGCCTGCTTCCCTGCCCCCCAGCACAGGCAGCTGGGCAGCTCTGAGAGGCAGCCCCAAACATTCTCTAATTCCTGCCCACCGAGGGAAGCACCTGGATGCACTGATTTTGGATAACTACTCATACGGTGCAAGTGTGCAGATTACTGCCGATTTCAAGGGAAGGACACCGCCCTTCCCTCTCAGGGCTCCCCCGGAGTGTGGGCGGACGAGCTGGCCTCCCTGGAGCCTGATGGAGCCAGGCGGGGGCCCAGGGTGGCATAGGCAGGTGGAGGGGCTGACAAGGCCAGGGAGGTGGCAGGGCCCGCCGCGGATGAGGATGGAGACGCGGGGTGGGGGCAGAAACGGGAGGGGAGGGAGGAAGGTGGAGTGGAGGCCACCTCCTGGGCACCCCTGCCCCCTCGGCCTGGAGACCAGTATTGACTTTGGAACCTCCGGAGCAGCATGAAGAATGTGATGGCCAGGAGGTCAAAGATGAGCTCAGCCATCTCCACCACAGACAGCACGGAGGAGCCGAACCACAGGCTCCACTGGCTACCCAGGTTGGACAGGAGGGTGACCATCTGTAAGGGGGAGAGGCACACTGACCACTCAGCAGAGGAACCCTGCCCTCCTGCCCGTAGGCCCTCGGCCAGCCCGCTCAGCCTCTCCTGGTCCCGGGGCCCCTGGCCTCTGCTCCCCTCCCCTGGGAGCACACGGCCACTGGTTGGTTTCTTCCAGGGAAAGCTGAGAACCAGGCCACGACGGGGACGGCTGAAACCCAGACCTGTCTCAGGGGCCTTCTCCCCATCGTCCGTCACCCCCTGCCCCAGAGACTTCACCCCCAGCGAGCATCCTCCTTCCAACCTTCTAATCCTCACCCTTGCCCTATCCCCTTTCCACCTTCGAGGCCCAAACCCTCTGGCCCACAGAGGCCATCCCTTGTCTTTACGGACAGCCACCCCGCTAAGATCCCCAAGAGATCCCTAGCCTCAGTGAGGCAGGACGCACCGTGACAGAGGGAGACTCAGAGTTGGTTTTGTAGTTCAGCTCCTTGAAGAAGATGTTGAGTTTGGCAATCCCATCTCTTTGGCGTTGGGGAGAGGGTGGGAAGAAACGGCAGAGGGTTAACTTCTCTGCCGCTCGAAAACACCCTCCTCCAATCAACCGTATCAATGACCCCTCTTCCCAGGTCTGTTTTCCCTCCAAAAGATTCCTTTCCCAGGGCCGGAACCAGGGTAGGACTGACCTCTTGTTCTTGACGGTGTAATTGTTCTGTAGGGACAGCATCTGGAAGACCCAGTCCTGGGAAAGGATTGGGGTGTCAATGGGGTCACCCCAGAGTCTTCAGGCTTACAGGGATGGGGTGGGGTCATACACAACCATAAGCATATGGCCAGAAGACCACAATGTTACACACACACACACTTTACCTGGGATGTCACCGAGGGCCATCGTGAGTAACCGGCAGAGAGCTTGTAGGTGGTCATACTGGGGACGGAGAAGGTGCTCAGTGATGGGGGGTGAGGCTCTCCCACTCAAAGCTGGGCTGAGGACCCCGTATTCTACCCAGCCAAGCAGCCAGCTGCCCAACCTGCGCTCCCGGGGGTGGGGGGGAGGCTCACTTGCATGGCTTCCGGCACTTGGTGAAACAGCCCAGGCGGTCTGAGGAGAAGGCGTCCTGGAGCTTATAGTAGCAGTAGCCTGCGGGTGCAGAGACGTGCTCATTTCCCTAGGCCCCCTCAGCCTTCTCCACCCCACACCCAAGAGGTCTCCCAAGATCCCTGGCGCCCACTTCACAAGAGTATTACGTAGCGTTACAGTGATGCCCCCCGAGTGGCAGCAACAGAAAATGTAGAAGAAATTAAGCTAAGTCCAATAAAAAATAAAATCAACCAGGGTACACCTCTGTAAAGATGCACAGGATATGGACAAACATTTAAAAGTCAAAGAAGGAAATGGGAACAATTTTAGTGCAAGAATAATGAGACACAGCGAGATACCCCTTCACACCCACTAGGATGGCTACAATGGAAAAAGACAATAACAAGTGTTGGTGAGGATGTGGAGAAACTGGAACTCATCACTGCTGGGAATGTAAAATGGTACCACCGTCGTGGAAAACAGTCTGGCGGTTCCTCAAAAGGTTACACATAGAACTTCTCTATGCACCAGCAATTCCACACCCAAGAGAATTGAAAACTCAACACAAAACTTGTACACAAATGTTCAGAGCAGCATTATTCACAAGAGCCAAAAAATGGAAACAACCCAAAGGTCCATCAACTGACGAATGGATGAACAAGATGTGGTCCATGCATACAATGAATATTATTCAGCCATAAAAAGGAGTGAAGTACTGATGTGTGCTACAAAGTAGATGAACCTTGAAAACATTATGCTAATGAAACTAAGCCAATCACAAAGGATCACATATTGTGATATAAGAAATGTCCAACACAGGTAAATCTTACGGTAGATAGAAAGTAGGTTAGTGGTTATGAGGGGCATGGGATGGTAGGGGCAGGGAGGGAGCCTGTGGTCGCAGGGAAAGGGGAGATGGAGAGGGCTAATGGGTACATAGTCTCTTTTTGGAGTGATGAAAAGGTTCGAAATTGATTGTGATGATTGATACACAGCTCTATGACTGTGCTAAAAACTGAAAGTATACTAAAGTTCCACTGTACACTTTCACCGGGTGAGTTATCCGGGAAATGAATTACCTCAATAAAGCTGTTACCAAGAAAAAAAAATAATGGGACCGTGAATTCGCCCTTCACCCCTATTTCCCAAGTTCTAAGTAAGGTTATTTCGTCATTCTTGCTACTTTTAGTCACCCATCCAGAAGTCCTTCTTCATTTCTGACCCAAATCTCTCTGTCTACCGGGGTTTATACTATTAATTACATAATTATTCTTTAATTAGGAAGAGTGGGAAACAGCTAGGCCCTTTTCTCTGGGAGTAAGCCATCCTCAGGAAACTCAACAGACTGTGTTTTCAGCCAGGCTCCTCTCCCTCATCCTCACAGCTTCTCAGCAAACAGCAATGTTATTTTTCTCTCGAAGATCTTTTTCAAATTCACAACCACTTAGCAATCACTGTTTGCGGGTCGGGGGAGCAGTGGGCAGAGTCCCTGCCCTGCGTGTCCTGGGACATCACGTCTTCCCTCGGGAACCTCAGCTTGTTCATCTGAGAAAGAAGCCCGTCAGGCCAGACGCCCTCCGAGCTTCCCTCCAGCTCTGATGCGCTGTGATGCTCTAAGGCCAGAGGGCTAGGAATCGGAAGGCCGGAAGGCCGACTGCAGAGCACAGGCAGGGGGAAAGCTGAGTGCAGCAGAGCCAGGAAAGGAAGTAGGCAGAAAGATGAACACAGCAGAGCCAAGACAGAAGCAGCACGCAACTCTAGGGTCTGCTGTGCCCCTGCCGTGTCCCCTGGGAGGGGTCAGCTGTGCCAGGTAAGGGCATGTGCACAGGGACGCCTGCCCTCTATCTTCTAGTCTCTTGGGGATTTTCTTTCTCTCTAAGCACAGCTTCCCTGCTGAATAACTCAGCTGTAGAAAAAAGGAAAAGGGATTGGTCGGCTCCTAGACCAGGGTCAGGAGGAGAATCTAGTGCCCTCCAGATTCTAGGTAAAACATTCCTCCGTAAGCCATTCCAATCTATGTACTGGGTTTCTAAATGACATACCCACTCCCACTGCACTGATACCTTATGTACATTATAAAACATACATAAAATGGAAGATGTTAGGGAATGAGGCAGATGCACATAACGTCTAGTATTTTCTTCCTGCCCCCACTGCCAGTGCCCAGCACCAGCCCGGCTGGCGCCCTGGGGAGTGAGCCGGGAAGCTACAGCCAGAGCGCAGAACCCGGGGGAGATCTGCTTCATGGCTCTTCCTTCCTTTTTGCTGCGAGTTATTTTTAAATGAGGCCATCCCATTATAAACACACAGAAACCAAAACAGAGAGAGAGAGAAACTGTGAGGGAGGAACAGAGATAGAGGAGAGACACAGAGAGTGAGAGGAAAACAGAGAGGGGTAGCATCTAAGGGCCGGAACACAAGAGTCGGCAGGAGAACCTGCCAGAGACCGTGGGAGCCAGAAGCCACGGCCGGGGCACTGAGGGTGCAGGGCTCCTGGGACTGTCCTGGGCTCAAGTGGGGTGTGGGGCCGGGCCTCCCGCAGTCTCACCCCAGGAATTATGCTTCCTGTAGTCACAGAACTCCACACCCCTGGGCTGCGGGTAGAAGATGTAGGCACAGCCACACTCCCTGATCATGTTCACCTGGAAGCAGGAATGGATACACACCTGCAGGAGGGGAGAATGAAGGGGGAGGGGGTCAGGACTGCCCTCCCCGACGCAGCTCCAAACGGCAGGGGAGGGGAGCACAAACCAGTCCCCGCAGTGCGCCTCCATCCCTCTCTCCACCCGTCCCCATCACCCATCACACACACCCTGTGGCTTTGGCTGACCTGCACTGCAGGCCTGGGAGATGGTCGCCATGGAAACAGGCTGAGCCTCACCTGCTGCGTGTACTTGGTACCGTAAAGGTTCTCCACTGGGACATCGCTGCCATTCTTGGTGCAGTCGCCATAGTCACCCCCAAGTCTGTCCACGGCTTCCTGCGAATGCAGAGACATGGAGAAGTCAGAGGTCAGAGGTCAGACCTCTCGTTGTCAAGGCCTCCTCCCGGCCTCTGTCTTCCCTCAGTCCCAGGCTGTATGTCCTACCTTACCTCCTCTCCTATCTGCCTCACCATTTCAAAACACACGCCCGGGACTACTTCCAAGGACACTGGGCCCGGAGCACCCCCTGGAACCCCAAGCACGCCCCGCACCCCTTCTCGGCGCTCTCGCCCGAGCCTCCCCCGCCCCAGATCCCTACTTCCTAACGCCCACTCGGCCGGGGCCCTCACCCCTGGTTTCTGCTCCTGAAGACCTCCACGCGCTCGAGGCTCCCCCTGCACGACCTCTTCTGGTCCTCTGGCTGTCACCCCCCAGGCCCTCTCCCCGCCCTTCACCTGAGGCTCTCTTCCCAGGCCTCGCAGTCAGCCTCCTTGCCTTACTCATGCTGATGGAGGTCTCCATACCAGGCCGCAGGTTAAAGCCTCCGTCGTCCATAAAGGCGGGCTCATCCTGCCCGTGCACCATCACCCTGGCCCCGGTCACCGTGGACAGCAGCGGGATGAAGTCATTCTGCTCCGTCCGCAGCATCAGGGACAGACCTGGGCGTGCAGGGGGAACAGAGTGACGGGGGTCTGGGAGAAGCATCTGGGGGTGGAAACCCACCCGCCCACCCTGCCTCGTCTCTAAGCCTCCCAGGGCAGCAAGTTCAGGAAGACCTGCAAATGGGCTTGGCAACCCCTGAGCTGGATTCGGGGTTGGGGTGAGGGGCAGCAGAAGGCAGGACTGGGACAGGATTCCTACCACACCTGGAATGTACCACGTGATGCCCACGGGGGAGAAAAATCAAAGAGGATTTTTCCAGGATACAGATGGGCACGCTGCAGTGAGGCCCCAAGCATCACTAGGACGCGGGCTCAAGGTGGGTAAATGCGGGTGCACAGCGCGGGGGAGGGGCTGGGCCGAGGTCAGGGGTGGCGCACCGTTGTTGACCCCAGGCATGAAGGACATCCAGAGGTTGGAGTTGTTCTTGTCATTGAAAGTGTAGCAGTTCCCATACATCGGGTGGTGGAAGTGGGAGTAATTCCTATGCAGGAGAGAGAGAGGGGGGTCAGAGGGGAAAGTGCAGGGGGTCAGGGAGAGGAAGACTTTCAGAGCCCTTTGTTTCCTGATCACCTACTATGTGCCAACACAGTGCTGGGAGCCTTGCCCACAAGCCCTCAGTCACTCCACTGGGCATCATCCCTACTTCACGGAAGAGGGAGCACGGGCTCGGAGAGATCCAGTAGCTGCCCAAGGTCACACAAGCAGCAAGGATGAGATGGGACACCAACCAGATCAGCCATCTTCTAGCCCAGGCTCCTTCCACCCTCCTTCCACCCTTCCACCCAGGCTCCTTCCCTTCCACCCTACGGTGATGCCACCTGACCTCACTGGCCTTGTGACCCTCCCGTCACTGTGCTGCACTATGAACTCCTGCAGCACCCCAGCTTCTCGTGTGTCTCACTCTTAGCTCCCCATTTGGTTTATAATCTCCCTGAGGACAGGAGCCACGTCTCATTCATGTCCGAATCATCTCTAGGGTAATGGTGTGGTTCCTGGCACACTGGAGACATAGGAGATCGTTAACAGCTAGCTGACAGATGAACGGAAGGGAAGGGGGGTCCGGGGGGAAGAGAGTGAGACCAGTGAGCACAAAGCTTCAAGGAGGAAGGTCAGATGCGAGGGCGGGAACGGGGCCTCTCACGTCAGCATGCCTCCCACTGGTAGGTCCAAAGCTGGGCTGGGATAAGTTTGGGAACAGAGAGAAAGGAATCACAGATTTGTGTTGCAATAGGAACACGATTTGACAGCAAATCACAGGTCCCCCAACAGGGAGGCTGTGCGGGGCTGCAGCTAGAGCCCACACGGGAACAGAGGGGATCTGTGATCTAACTACCCTGCCCTCTGGGAGCCAGTGAGGGGAGCAGGGAGAAGAGGGGGATGAGGCTTTGGGCCGAGAGAGGCAGAGGAGGAAGGAAGAGAAGTAGGAGAGGAAAGAAGGCTGGACGGAGGTCAGGAGCGGGGCGCTGGCTGCACGGCCTTGAGCAGCCATTTTTCCCTAAGCTTACTCTCCTCATCTGTAAAACGAGGAGATGGAACTAGATGATCTGGAATGCTCCATCGGCCTTGAAGAGCAAAGGCGCAAGGGTGTGAAGTACTGGTGCACATTCTGGGAAGGGCTAGGAAGTCAGCATTTCCAGAACAAAGGCTTCCCTCAGGGAGGGAGGAAGAAAGAAGCGGCCAGTCCTGCAAGGCCTGTGAGCCCTGCTCAGAGGAGAGGGACAGGGACAGTGTGGCAGGTGCACACCACGGGCTGTTTGCAGCGGGTGGAATCAACAGCGTAGACACAGCACCATGGCTCATTCTTAAACTCACAGAGCTTAGTTTACAAAATAAAAAGTGACACGAGATACATAACACAACGCCATTTATGTCCACATTACGTACACACTGGGTAAAAACACATACAAAGAGAAACACAGTAAGCACATTATGAGAATACGTATATGAGCAGCAGCATAACGTGACGGTGAAGAGCACGCGCTCCAGAACGAAACAGCTTGTACTCGAATCCTAGCTCTAACCAGTGTTAGCTGGAGGACCAGCCCAGGCACTTGATCTCTTTGCGCTGCAGTTTCCTCGTCTATACAATGGCGATAATCATACTACTTACTTCACAGGGATACTGGGAGGATTAAATTACACTCAGAACGGTGCTTAGCCCTCAGTAAGAGCTATGTAAATTTGCTATTAAGAGTAGAGGGATTCAGGGACTTCCCTGGTGGCACAGTAGTTAAGAATCCACCTGCCAATGCAGGGGACACGGGTTCGAGCCCTGGTCCGGGAAGATCCCACATGCGGCGGAGCAACTAAGCCCGTGTGCCACAACTACTGAGCCTGCGTGCCACAATTACTGAAGCCCGCGCACCTAGAGCCCGTGCTCCGCAACAAGAGAAGCCACCGCAATGAGAAGCCCGCACGCCGCAACTAGAGAAAGCCTGAGCGCAGCAACGAAGACCCAACACAGCCAAAAATAAATAAATTTAAAAAAAAAGAGTATAGGGATTCGTTAAGACATCTAAAGTCAAAAGGACAGATATAACAAGGGGAGGCTGGGGAGAATTTGCAACCCTCACACACCGCTGATGAGAATGCAAAACAGCACAGCTACTTGGAAAACAGTCTGGCAATTCCTCTAAATGTTAAATATAAAATTACTATGTGACCCAGTAATTCCACTCCTAGGTATCTCCTAAGAGAAATGAAAATATACATCCATACAAAAACGTGTACAAGAATGCTCATAGCAGCATTATTCATAATAGCCAAAAAGTGAAAGCAACCCAAACGTCCATCCGCTGAAGAAGAGATAAACAAAATGTGGCTTATGCATACAATGGAAAGCTATTTAGTCAGAAAAAAGGCAGGAACTGGGGGGGATTCCCTGGCGGTCCAGTGGTTAGGGCTACGCGCTTCCACTGCAGCAGGGCACCAGTTTGATTCCTGGTTGGTGAACTAAGATCCCACATGCCTCTCGACGTGGCCAAAAAAAAAAAAAAAAAAGGCATGTATTACTGATACACACTGAAACATGGATGAACCTTGAAAACAGGATGCTAAGTGAAAGAAGCCAGTCACAGAAGACCACATATTGTGTGACTCCATTTATATGTAATGTCCCCAGCAGGCAATCCATAGAGACAGAAAGTAGAATAGTGGTTGCCAAGGCTCGGAGGAGGGGAAGGAACAGGGAGTGAGGAAAATATTCTACAATTAGACAGTGGTAATAGCTGCACAATTCTGTGAATATACTAAAAACAAATGAACTGTAGCCATTAAAAGGATGAATTTTGTGGTATGTGAATTATATCTCAATAAAGCTGGGTTTTTTGTTGGTTGTTTTTTTTTTGCTGTACGCGGGCCTCTCACTGTTGTGGCCTCTCCCGTTGCGGAGAACAGGCTCCGGACGCGCAAGCTCAGTGGCCATGGCTCACGGGCCCAGCCGCTCCGCAGCATGTGGGATCATCCCGGACTGGGGCACGAGCCCGTGTCCCCTGCATCGGCAGGCGGACGCTCAACCACTGTGCCACCAGGGAAGTCCCTGTGTTTTTTTTTTATACTTATTTTTTTGTTTAGGCTGCGCTGGGTCTTAGTTGTGGCTCGCAGGATCTTTTAGTTGCGGCATGCATGTGGGATCTAGCTCCCCAACCAGGGATCAAACCCGGGCCCCCTGCATTGGGCGCACGGAGTCTTACCCACTGGACCACCAGAGAAGTCCCTCAATAAAGCTGTTATTAAAGAAAAGATTATAGAGAGAGGGGAAAGGGTGTTGGATACAGGGGAGGAGAGGACTGAGAAAGCCATGATAAAGCGCTTGAACTCAATTCCGAAGGCCAGAGAGACACTGAAGGATTTTAAACGGGCCTGACTGGAATAGTTAAGTACAGTGAAGTGCAGGCAGAACCCTGAAGTATTAAAGCTTCCTGTGGTCGCAGAATAAAGGGAGGATTGAGAGGCAGAGAGACAGATTAGAAGGGTTATCATAATCCCGGTGAGAAATGAGGCTCTGAGCTGAGGAAGTGACCTAAGCGTCAAGTCTGAGATGAACGATGGACTTTCCATTGATGGGGAGGCAGCAGCCTGGGGCAGGCAAAGTGAGGGGGTGACAGAGCAAGTCGGTGGCAGGTGTGGGCTGACCCAGGCTCAGGTGCTGGTCTCACTTCCCCAGTGGCAGCTTCTGTCCTCAAACAAACACAGAAACAAGAGACAGGAACAAAGGTGTGCGCTGGGCAGAGTGTGTGTTCCAGGTGAGGGGTGGCGGCAGAACCAGGTGACACGTGGCCCTAGTGACAGAAAAGGGCAGGGGTCCCTGTAGAGTGGAGACGCTGCGTCAACACCCTTCCTCAGCCAGGCAGAGGCAGGGAGATGGTGCCTGAACACCGAGGAATAGGGAGGGGAAGGCGGGGGTAGGAGGGGACAGAGGCTACAGAAGGGGACCTCCCTGTACCCCTAGCCCCTCCCAGCCCTCAGAGGGCTGGCAGCTGCTGTGACCTCTTTGCAAGGACATTATGACAGGAGATGTGACTGAAAGAATGCCTGGCGGGCATTGCAGTAGAGTGGGGAGGACCCTTGGCTCGGGCTGGCCTGGTGGCCTAGGGCAAGTCACTTCATCTGTGTGAGTGTCATTTCACAGGAGTAATGAGACCCACCACTCACTGCAGTGTGTAAAGTGCTCTCAACTCGTCATCTCTTGCACTTGGAGATAGACGTTATCATCATCTTCATCACTTAAGAAAAAGTGCCAAGGGACTTCCCTGGCAGTCTAGCGGTTAAGACCCTGAACTTCCACTGCGGGGGGCGTGGGTTCAATCCTTGGTCAGTGAACTAAGATCCAGCATGCCGCACGGTGTGGCCAAAAAAAGAAAGAAAAAAGAAAAAGAAGAAAAAGAAAGAAAAAGTGCCAAAAGACAAGGATTTTTCTTCTTCTTCTTTGATGTATCCCAAATGTCTACAGCAGTGACGGGCACACAGCCCAGACAGTCAAAAATATTTGTTCAGTGAACATTGAATGAATCTCATTTCCCCCACTTTACAAAGAAGTAGGCTCCGAAGAGTGATGTGAAATGCTCAGAGTCACCCGGCCTGGAAGAAACAGAGCCAGAGCAGGAACTGAGGGTTCGACTCTGACTCAGTCCACGCTGTGTCCACTATACCACTACTGCCGCGTCATCTGAGCAAGCGGGGCAGGGGACCAGACGACCTTCCAGGCACTCTGGAGTTTGATGCTAGTGAGAAAGACACCTTAGAAAAATGGAGAACCATGCTTCCAGCCCTTGGTTTCTCAAAGCCGGACCTCAACCCCAGCCTTCCCAGGGCATCCATTTGAGGCTGCTTCACTCAGACCCAGCCCTGCAGGGAGCAGCAGAAATCCTGCAGGACAATTCCTGGGGCAGAGGTTTGGACCTGAAGTCAATGCTTCTCCCTCCTCCCCACCCGCAAGCATTTATTTAGTCAACCAGCATTCCGGGGTGCTGGCCATGCTGGGCCTCAGGCTGGCGCAGGGAAGGAGACCCCATGGGGAGCACGAAGCCAGGCCTCAGGGACAAGACTCACGCCTCATTGCAGGAGACCTGGTTGAAGCGGCAGGCGAAGATGAATTTGCCCAGCGCTTCCTCCTCCAGCATTGGAGTGTCCTGCCGTCTGGATAGAATGTTGATGTAGTGGAAGCGGTACCACTCCCTCACTGCATCCACCCCTGATGAGTACGTCCGGTAGAAGCAGTCCGAGTTGTTCTGGTTGCACTAGACACAGAGACCAGAGAGTCAGAGGACCAGCAGCAAGGGTAAGCAGGACGGGGGCCAAGGTCAAGGAATGGATAGTCTGGGGTCCTGAAGCCAGATAGACAGGGGTGGGGAGCCAGGAGTGGGAAGAAACAGAAGCCCCGAGAAGAGCGGACCCGGAGAGCAGGGGATTAATGGAGGAGACCGGGAGCTGCACACACCTCGGGGTCATTTATGCAGTCCGAGGAGGGTGGAGCAAGGATTCTTCTCCCCATTTCACAGATGGGAAGACTGAGGAATCAAGTGGTTCGTCCCAGCACCAGAGCGGGGACTGGAACCCCGGTCTCCGGGTACCATGCTCCGCTCTCACTAAAGGGGCCTCTCTTTCTTCTCTCTGCTTCTCTCCCATTTATTTTTAAAGTTTCCTTGTTACTGTCTCCCTATTCTCTGTCTTAGGCCGGCGGAGCCCCAGTGCCCCATCACACTGGAGGGTCCCAACTGAGTCCCACTGGGGGGGATTGGAATTCAGAAAGCACCGTAGATCTGACTTCTCACCCCATAAACGCTCCCACAGAGGCCCCCAGCGAGGAGCCTCCACAAGCTGGAGCCCAGAGAGATGCCATTTAATTTTATCTTTCAAACCATATTTAAGTATTTAACTTACTCATTTTGCCAGCCAGCGGACTGGGTCCGCCTTGTATCACCGGCAGCAGAGGTGGGTAGGAAAAGGGAGCGGAGCGGAGTCCCGGGCTCCGGCCGCACCAGAGGGGCGGGGCGAGGGGGCGGGGCCTTACCAGTTGGAAGCCGATCTTCCAGTCCTTCCTGTTCACCTTCGGGTTACTGTGACTCAGGCTGGAGTCGGATCGGCGGACTCTGCTGGCGGCGTGGGGCGGAGCCGGGACCGGCAGGCGCTGCAGGGGGTGCGGCAGGGACTCCCGCAGGTCGCGGCGGCCGCGGGCGTGGGCCACGAGACTGTTGGAGGAGTTGTACTTGTACAGGTCGAAGAGCGTCTGCTCTGTGGTGCGGTCCAGCTCCTCCAGGTCCTTTTTCATTTCCGTGTACCTGGGAGGGGCGATGGCAAAAGGTCGGACCAGGAGGCGGCGGCCTCGCGACAATCCCCGGCGCCCCTGGGCCTCAGTTTCCCTGTCTGTAACCGGAGAGGTCGGTTCATCCCGGAGAAGCCTGCGGGGAATAGTTCTGGGGTCTCCCAGGCTATCTCGGGGGCGAGGGGGCGTGCAGACAGGTGTGTCCGCGGAATAATAGGAGGCGACAGTGAGCTCCGGCGGTAACGGCATTTACTGCCGCGTGTTTATCGTGAGGGAGAGGCGGGAGGCGCTCTCCTCCCACCTAGCCCTGGCCTGGAAGGGAACCCAGAACTTGTCTGCCCCTTCCCAGGGCGGTGGGGGGGGGGGTGGACGGGCTGGGCCCAGACACTCCAGGGACCCGCGATGCGCGCGCCATCCCGCCCCATTCCCCCGCCCCTTCCCGCCCCGGCGAGGGTGGCTTTTGGGTCCGTCTGCCACCTGAGACTTTCTAAGTCTGGGGTTCTCAACTGCATTTCTAGAATCTTCCAAGGAACTTAAAAAATGCCAATGTCAGTGCTGCATACGCCGCGCCCCCTCCCGCCTACCAGACACCAGAGGAGACTCAGTTTTAATGAGTTTCGGGTGGGGCCCAAACACTGTAAGTTAAGCACCGTCCAGTATAAATCCTCACGTTCCTTCTTCTCAATACAAGGCCTATATGCTGCATCACGAAAGTCCAGAGTAGCAGGGCCTTAGGGATAGAATCTACCAAAACAAAACAAACACCTAGAACACCTAGAAATTAAACGAGGTTGCAAGACACAAAGCCAATGTACAAAAATTAATTGTATTTCTACAAGCTAGCAACAAATATTTGGAAAATGAAATCAAATACAACACCATATTAAACAGCATAAACAACATCAAACACTGGGAATAAATCTAATGAAAGAAGTGCAAGACCTGTACACTGAAAATCCTGCTGAAACAAACCACCAAGACCAAAATAAAAGGAGTTGCAGATGTTCATGGATCAGAAACTCATGAGGGGGACTTCCCTGGTGGCTCAGGGGTTAAGAATCCTCCTGCCAATGCAGGGGACATGGGTTCGAGCCCTGGTCCGAGAAGATCCCACATGCCACGGAGCAGCTAAGCCCGTGCACCACAAATACTGAGCCCACGCTCTAGAGCCTGCAAGCCACAACTACTGGGCCCACGTGCCACAACTACTGAAGCCTGTGTGCCTAGAGCCTGTGCTCCGCAACAAGAGAAGCCACAGCAATGAGAAACCCACACACCCCAACGAAGAGTAGCCCCCGCTCACCACAACTAGAGAAAGCCCACGCGCGGCAACAAAGACCCAACACAGCCACAAATAAATAAATAAGTAAATATTAAAAAAAAAAGAAGGAAAAAGAAACTCATGAGGTCTCCCAGATTGCTCTCTAGATTCAACTCAAGTGTCTATCAAAATTTCAGTGGACATTTTGGAAGAAATTCACAGGCTGATTCTAAGATTGATATGGAAATGCAAAGACCCTAGAATGACCAAAACGATTTTGGAAAAGAAGAGCCAAGTTAGAGGACTTACTCTACCTGAGTTTAAGACTATAAAGCCACAGTAATCAAAACAGTGTAGTGCTAATATAAGGATAAACGAAAGATCAATGGCACAGAACAGAGTCCAGAAATATAATCACAGATATATGGTCAACTGAGTTTTGACCAAAGCACCAGTTCAACTCCATGGCAAAAATAATTTTTTTTTAAAATAGGTGGTGCTGGAACAACTGGATACTGTATGGAAAAAAAAAAAAAAAAAAAGAACCTCAACCTCTACCTTAGTCCATATACAAAAATTAAGTCAAGCTACATCACAGACCTAAACAAAAAATTCAGAACCATAAAGACTATAGAAGAAAATATAGAAGAGATCTTCATGTCCTTGGGGTGGGCAAAATTCCTTGGAATAAGGAATATCTAGGGACTTCCCTGGTGGCACAGTGGATAGGACTCCTCACTCCCAATGCATCGGGCCTGGATTCCATCCCTGGTCAGGGAACTAGATCCCACATGTATGCCACAACTAAGGAGCCCACGTGCCACAACTAAGACCTGGTGCAACCAAATAAATAAATATTTTAAAAAATATACCTAAAGAAGAAATCCTGAAATATAAAAACTTCTTATGAATCAACAAGAAAAAGACAAATTGTTTTAAAAACGAACCCCCAAAATATACGAATGGTCACTAAACACATGAAAAGGTGCTCAAGACAATTAGTCCTCAAGTGAATGCAAATGAAATCCATAATGAGGTACCATTTAACATCCATGAGGCTAAAAGTAAGAGACTGACAACATCAAGTGTTGATGAGAATGTGGAGCATCTGGAATTGCTGCTGGTGGGAGTTTAAAGTGGTACCACCAGTCTGGAGGACAGTTTGGTAGTTAAAGTTAAATCTACATCTACCTTATAACCCTCTGTATATTTCACCCAATTCCACTTCTAGCTATTTGCCCAAGAGCAGTGAACACATAAAGACTTGTATGTGAATGTATAGCAGCTTTATTCATAATAGTCAAAAAGCTTGAAAGAACCCACATGTCCATCACCACGGCTCAGCGGTAAAAAGGGACTGATACAGAAAAAAAACAAAGACAAACAAACAAACAAAAAACCACATGAAAGAATTTCAGAAACATGAAGCCGAGCAAAATAAGCTAGACACACACACAAGAAAATTCATAGTGTGTGAGTCCATTTATATGAAGTGTAAGAACAGAAAAAACTAATGGATGGTGACAGAAGTCAGAAGATGACAGTGGGAGAGGGAAAGGAATTGACTACAAAGGGTCACCAGCTAATGGAATGTTCAATATCTTGAGTGCCAAGCCCCAAAGAGCACCTAAGATTTGTGCATTTTACGGTAGGTAAATTTGCCTCAATTAAAGAAAAAGTGAGCCATCAGTGCAGGCCTTCAATCACCAGAGTCAGATTTGGTGGGATCGGGTGGGGCCCCAACAAGGTAGTTTTTACGAGTCCCGGGAGGTCCTGGTGTGCAGTCACAATGACTGCCTAGTCCAAGTCCTCAGTCCTCCTCCACCATCTCCCTCATAAAAGACTAGCCGGCTGTCCCTCATCTTCTCCCAGGAGAAAATGTAGCTCAGGTGGAAGGTGTGTGTTTGACATTCTGAGATTTGTTTGTTTCTGGTCATTAAAAGAACAGCAGAAGAAGGAAACGTTACTGGAACTGAGATCTAATCAGCTTTCCACACTCATTTCCTAGCCTCGCCACTTTCTAGATGGTTAGCCTTGGAGAAGTTACTTTATCTTCTCTGGGCTTCTGTTTCATCATCTGTGAAATGGGAGCACCTGCTGCATAGTGTGGTGATAAGTATTAAATGGGTTAATATATCAAAAGTACTGAGGAAAATACCTGGCCGAGTGGGTACTGTATAACTGCAGCTGTTGTTATTATTGTCATGACTGTTCTTTAATGCGAACGATAATAGTAACCTGTTGTTGAAACAGAGAAGGCTGAGGAGACAGGAGCACTGCCTGCCACTCACCTGCCCTGTGACTTTGTGGTCTTAACAAACGTGGATCCTGAGACCAGATTCCAATTCTGACTCGTCCACCTAGCAGCTGGGTGACCTTTGCAAAGCCTTTAGGGTCTCAGAGCCTCCGTCTTCTCCTCTGACTCTGAGCTGACAGTTCCCTCCTTATCCAGCAAGCTTGTGATGAAGATCAGATCGCGATAGTGGACTTGGCAAAGTGCAGCACAGTCAGGTGCACCTGAACTGATGGCCATCGGGCAAAGAAGAAGATGTCTTTAGAGTTTCTCCAAAGAGACAGAACCAGGACCGGAGGGTAGAAGTGACGGTGAGGTAAGCTGCAGCTTTACCTAAGGAAGAACTTTCCAGCAACAGCTGCTACAGAGGTAGTAAGGTTCCTGATGTGAAGGAGTCCATCCCTGGGAGGGGGTTGGGAGAGTGTCAGGTCTAAGAGTCTGGGCTTTCTGTCCCTGCCAGGCCTGCCAATGCAGAGCCTGCTTTCCAGATCCTGTGGGAGTGCAGGGTTGGCTCAGAGCCTTCCCCTGCCTCAAGGCAGCTCTTTGGGGCACTGCCCTTCTCCTCACCACCATGCCCCCTGCTCTGCCATCTCCAGGAAGGAAGATTCCATGACCTTCTTTGCTGTCTAAGAATGCCAAGCTCTTCCTTAGAATCGGCCTCAATCCTCCGAGGACTGGATGAAAAATATGTTCTTGGGCTTTGATGTGGCTATGTCTGGCCCTGTCTCTGGGGTGAAGAAAGCCCTTTGTTAACCAGAAAGGAGGGGATTGCTGTAGCTGACCTTTCACATTGGATTCTCAGCACCTCCTTGCTTAGCATGAAGGTCTTCAGCCTTGTCCCCTTTTCTGGCAGTTATAGAACAGCCCAGAACCACGCTCCCCCTTCTTCCTCCCCCTCTTCTGGCCACGCCCAGCTGCCTGCTGGTGGGCATCTGGTCACGATTTCCACCTCCTCCCTGCTTCCCCTGTCCAAGTCACCCATCTTGCCTCTGCCTCTAGTACCCATGCCAGCGTGGGTCACACTCAGGCTACCACCCACCCCCACCGGGCTGCATCTACCTGTCCACCCTTCCCTGCCTCTCTCCTGGAGCAGGAACCAATAGCCTGGATCCTTCCCTCCTCCCTCCTCCCTCCGGACTCCTGCTGCTCTTCCCCACAGACTCCCACCAGCCCCCCAACCCTGGATGCCTTTGCCTGGCCCCTCCTTAAAGTGCAATGGGAGAAAGAGCTTTGAGATCAAACACACTTGGTTTGTAACTCAGCTGCTGACCTAGGATGCACTGGCTCCTATGTTGGGGGGAGGGGGGGGCGGATTTTTGAATCTCAGTTTCACCACCGGTTCCCTGTGTGAACTTGGGCAAGTTACGTAACCTCTCTGGGCCTCAGTTTCCTCAGCTGTAAAATGGGAGTAATACTGGTATCTACATTAGAGGTCTGTTGTGAAGATTAAATCATTTAATTAATAGAAAATTTTCATTTGTTTGTACTGTGAAGTACTATGTTAAGTACTGTATGTGTTAGCCATTATCGTTGTTCATTTTTTTATTATTTGCTGTTTGACCCTGCTCAGTTACTTCACCTGCACTTCCTCATCTGCAAAAATGGAAATAATAAGGCCCATCTCCATGGACTTGTCAGGATTAAATGAGGTAGTGCTTATAAAGCACCCAGGGCAGGATCAAGCATGTAGTAGACGTTCAATACCCTTGCCCGGCTTTGAGGAGCCTTTCCTGACTCCCCTCCCTTCCAGGGTGCTGTGTTCTCTCCCCACTAAGTCATGCAGGAGGGATTTTGTTCCTGTGTGGACACCTGCCTCCCAGCCTGCAGGCCTCAGAGGCTGGGGCTCTGGTTTTCATTCCCTGGGGGCTTTTTCCACTACTGTTCAGGGCCTTGCTCCCTGCAGAGCCTTGGAAAATACGCAGGCCTCAACACTCAGCCTGGCCCTGTCCATCTCTCACCCACATCTTTCAACCACAAGTATTTTATCGACAGCCTAGTCCTCAGGCCTGCCTGCCCTCCCCTCCCTCCCCTCCGCCACTGCCCCAGGGGATGAGGGTGTGGGAAGAGGAGGGAAAGGTTAGGGCAGAGGAGCACGAGGCTGGGAAGAGGAGAAGCAAAGTCACAGGGAGCAGGGGAGGAGAAAGAAGGCTGAGAAGGCAAATAAAACAAGCTCAGAAAGGAGATGTAAACGTCTGAGTGGAGATTCCATTTATTCCACGTTCACATCTTGGGTGTTAAGAAGAGGCAGGGTTTGTGAGTTGTGATCAGGCACACAGGGTGAGTCACTATCTCTGTGACCCTGTGCCTTACCTCTCTTTGCCTCAGTTTCCTCAAGTGTAAAACACGGATGATAATAGTACCTGCCTCGTAGGATGGTTGGGAGAATTAAAGGAGACGCCTGTGGGGTACTTAGCTGTGTCTGGTGCGTGAGGCAGCTTCTTGGTAACTGGCCTCTTACCCTAGACCTTATAAGGGGGTTAATCAGTGAAATGGCCCGGCAATGTTTCTCTGTAGGACAGGAGGTCCCAACCCTTATTAGTTCATGACACACCTTCGGACACAACAGAATATGCCACCCCCAATGTGTGACCAATCCCAGTCACCCACAATCGCACGCACACGCCGTTTGTGTGCTCACACACACACTCCTGCGATCACACACACGTGCACTCGTAAATCTTACACTCCTTGAAGACAGAGACTATACCTCACAATTTTTATTGTACCTATCACAGTGAGCTGAAGTTATTTGTTTATATGCCTGTCTCTTCCATCCTATCTTTCAAATACCTAGCAGAGTACCTGGCCCACGGCAACAACTGCAGGAATTATTGGTGAACCCATTTGCCGGGTGCCTAGCCCTGTGTCTGGCCTGCCTCGGGTGTCCCAAGGTGTGGCAGGACTGAGCGAACACACAGAAAATGTGGGTGTGTGTAGACACCCAGCCCTGCCCTCCTGTCTTCTCTATGGTCACCTCCACACCCTCTGGCTTCCCGACTGAAAATTGGCAAAGAACGGTGATGAAACCCAAAACTTCAGGACACACCCAAGTACGTAACAGTCAGTCACCTGGGCAGGTGGACTGTACAGCCCAGCAGGGTCACCTGAGCCTCTGGGAGAACAGCCTGACCAGGGCTGTCCTGTTCTCCTGGCTCTGTGACGCTCCACGCCCCCCACCTCCGGCTCACAGAATGCTTTGCTACCACCCGCCACTTTGCTTTCTCCAGAACAACCCCCCCTGCTCAACCAAGACCACCGTACCAGGGCCCGGCCCCTGCCAGCTGCCACCGCCCATCCCACCGCCCCTGCCCCAGAACCTCCGTCAGATTCATCGCCTGACGCGGAGGAGGGGCTGATCCCTACCCTGCCCTTCTGGAGTTCTCAGCATCTTGACCTCATCAGCACTCCCTCCCGCTTGCGGGAGGATGAAGGGCTGGAGGAGGAAGCTGTCGGTGCCCCAAGCCTGCTCTGGAGAAGCCCCGGGCACTAGGAAGGCGTCACTGGGCAGAGCGAGGGCCAGCCCATCAGATCGGGGGCTCCCTACCCTGCCCAAAGGGAGGTCTGCCTCGGGACAGGAGTGTCGTCTCCTACCTCTGGGTCTGAGCATCTGCCTGCCCGGTGGGCACCCCTGTACCCTCTGGAGCCCCCTCCCAGGCTCGGGGAAGCGGCGGAAGGAGACCGACCTGTAGGGATTGAGGGTGCAGACGGTGACGGCGGGGAAGACGAGCTTCTCCGAGTTGAGGTTGATGTTGAGGCTGACGGGGTAGCTGAAGTACTCTCCGAAGAGCAGGCCGAACTGCCAGTACATCATGCCGAAGGTGCAGAGCCAGAGCACAGCCCAGAAGGCCGTCTTCATGCGGTTGTGCTGCGAGCACACCAGGCGGATCGCGCCGTGGATGGTGGTGTTGTTGCAGAAGAACTGGAAGAGCTCCCGGTAGGAGTGGTGGAACTCCAGCAGGGGCTCCTCCTCGTCCGTGGACGGCGGGGGGGCCGCAGGTTCAGGGCCCGGCTCAGGCTCCTCATGCTTGTCTCCCTTCATGAGCCCTTGGGTGGGTCGGGGAGGACGAGGGGCAGGACTGAGTCCTGGGCTCTGGGTGCCTCCATTGTCACCTCGGGGCCGCGCCCTCAGCCCACCTTCTCCCTCTCTTGCCCGCCCCCCTCCCCGGGAGCCAGCTGACCTGCAGCAGTCGGGGCGAGAAGAGCTGGAGCTTCCCTGGAGTGACCTCCCTGCTTCCCCGATAAGGCCACCTTTTGGGTTCTGTCCTAGAATCTCCCCTTGTCTCTACTGCGGTCTCTGCCCTGCTGAGTCAATCCCTTTCTTTGGTCTTCTTCCTCTGGGATCTGTGTCTTAGCTTCTCTCCGTCTCTGTCCCCGTCTCTGCCTCCTGCTTCTCTTTGGGTGTCTCTGGGCTCCCTTGCTTTGCCTGTCTCCTCTCCGTGCACCCGCCTCTCTGATCCTGCCCCCTTCCTTTCCGCCCCCGCTCCCTCCGGTCTCTGGCCCTGACCTCGGCCCCGAGGACTGCAGGACTCCAAGAGGCCTGGGTGGCCTCCGGTTCCCCACTCCCGGGTTGTGGCTGGACTGGGACTGTTTCCTTTCCAGCTGGATCTGGCAGCCCGGCCTCTCCTCCCCCTCACCTGACAGGTGCAGCCTGCCCTCCCGCCAGGTATGGAAGCGACAGAAGCCTCATTAGCATCTCAATTAAAGGTGAGCCGGGCAGGGGGAGGGGCAGAGGAGGAGTCAGAGCTGAGAGCTCCTCTGTGGGAGGAGGGTGCCTGAGGGCAGGTGACAGGCGCTAAGGGACGGGGAAGGCGAGAGGTGGCGGGGAGAAGAGTCAGGGCCTCGGAGTGGCGGGGAGCTGGCCGGCAGGGGGACCAGGAGACAGAATGGCAGGGGAGGGTCAGAGGTCTTGAACCAGGAGAAGGACCCTGAACGCAAAGCCAGGAGGGCAAAGCATGGGAAAAAGGACAAGTTAGGACGAGTGAGACTAAGGTGGGGAGACCAGGAGACCAGGGAAGGCAGGAGAAGGGAGGTGGATGGACCAGGAGAGGGTGAAGGACCGGGAGGGAGGAGAGGCAGAGAAGGGGGGTGAGGAGGAGGGAGCCGGCCCCAAAAGCAGCCCCTCCCCTGAAGGAGAGCAGGAAGGTCCCCCTGTGCGGGCTTCCAGGAGCCAGGGCCCCTCCCTGGGGAATCCCTGCAGAGGCACCCCTGCGTCAGCCTCACCCCCAGGCCTTGGAGAGGAAGGAGAAGGCGTGTCTGCAACCTCCCTCCCCGCTCACTGAGGTGGGAACACCTCGCGGCCCCACCTGGCACCAGGCACAGAGCACCCTTCTCCCTGTCCGAGCTGGTCCAGCCTCTTCCCTCATGACTCCTCACCAGCACCCCTACCTTGTCCAGCCCAGGGAGGGGCCCAGGTGGAGCTGGGGGCTGGGCGGGGCCCTGGGGACATTCTGTTCTTTTTTACATCACTGGCTGCCAGGCCAGGAATGTGTAATGTCCCCAGTTGTGGTCACGGGGTTGCAGGAATGTGTGCTCGGAGAAGGGGCCAGGCAGGGCACTTGGGCAGAACCCCGGAGCCCAGGGAGCTCAGGGACAGGGGGCACCGAGGAGACAGGGAGGGATGTGGGCCGTGCAGGGAGATGCGGAGGAAGAGGCCGGGCCTGGCCCAAGGCCGCACCAGCCCTGGAAGGAAGGAAAAGCTCAATGTGGGGCTGCGTTTTTCCTCCAAAGTCTCTGCCCCAAGCAACGGAGCAAGAGAATAGTGAAGTGCCAAGTGAAGAGGGAAGGCATCGGACACTGAGGCCTCAGAACAGGGCCCAGGAGGCACAGAGAGCAAACCACACCGCCGGGTGAGAGGTCTGCCACTGTGTCCCTGAAGGAGGCGTCCACCGGCTTCTCCTGCCTGCTGGAGGAGCAGGCCTGGGATGTGCAGGCGCCGGGGCCCAGCCCGAGCGCTGATGTAGCTGGGTGGGAGAGGGCAGGCCCCGAGGGCATAAGACAAGGGTCCTAGCGACAGCTGCGGAGGCCAAGTGCTGAGCGAGCCTGGCGGCAGGGAGGGAGGGAGAGGCATTCACCCGGGGGGCTCAGGAAGGCTTCCCGGAGAAGATGGCATCTCTGCTGGGTCTTGCAGAACAAGCGGGCTCAGGGTACAGCCCTGTCTGCGCCCGTCTCCTGTGGCCTCTTAAAGTGAGAGCTGCTGTCGACCAGGATTCCAAACGCGCCCCATTGCTTCCCTGACACGTATAGGGGACAACTCCCCTTGGAAGGGAAAGGCTGGCTTTTTCTTTATTTTCCAGATGAAGAAACTGCCCTCCGCAAAGATAAGCCAGTGTTCTGTGCACACAAAACCTAATAGCAGTAGCGTGAAGGACAGAGCAGAATTGTTCTTCGGCACGGGGATGTCTGCTCAGGGCTTTTGCCATACACCCCAAGAGAGACCAGCCACAGACTCTTGGGGAACCGGGGCTCCCCTGCACCTGGTTTTGAACACCAGGAAGGTTCACACACTCCCACAGAGAGTCCGTGGATTGACCAGCCATCAGGGTCCTGGATTATCTCCCAGGCTCCTTGAGAAGCTCTCTCTACCGTCCCCGCCTTCCCAAGGGACATCCTACCTACAGGTGCAGTACTCAGCACCCTGCTTGTCCCATCTCAGAGTTTCAGAGAGACACATCCCTGCCTTTCCTATTTGCTGGCTGGTGCCTGAAATCCAACCACTGGCCCAAGGCCTCACTGCAAATAGTTTTCGTCTTCCTCTCAAGGGCTCAGTGAGCAGGATAGAGAGGCCTGGGCTGGGCTGAGCTGGAGAGCGAGTGCCGCTGTGTCCCTGTAGCACCTGCCAGGGTGTGGTAGCTTAGAGACAGCAGCATTCCAGATCTGGAACGGGCCAGAGCAAGCTTGTTGTTGTGAAAAAAGCAGAAATCTGAGACCTGCACTTGTCATGGCTCTGTTTTAAATATTATCTTTTAAGGTGCAGAAAAAAATACCTGAACACGTTTTTTTCACAACACAATTTTCCAACAACATGGAGGTTTACAGGACAATAAAAGCCTCCCTCTGTCCCATTCCTTTCCCACGCCTTGGCCCAGGAGAGCCACTGTCATTTATGTCCATCTTTTTTGGGTGCTTTTATAGACTTACATGTATTTTTTAAAAACAAGATATATAGTTTTTTCCATAAATGGGACCACGGTCTAGGCATTATTCTATGACTTCCATGTTGGCTTTTAAACTATGTGCCTTAGAAAATGATAGTTTCTCCTGGGAAAAACCACAGTGGAAAAGAACATTAAAAAAAAAAAAAGAATGTAAAAAAACCCACAAAATGACACTTTACCACTCTGGGCCACCAGGCTCTCAATGAAAGGGAGGGGGTGGGGTTGTAAGGCAGCCCAGATGGTCACCAAAGCCCTTTCCAGCTGGCTCTGCATCTAGCCCCTTGCTTAATGCATCAGGGAACTGAGGCCCCAGAAACAAAGTGACTTGCCCACATCACCCTGGGAGTTGGGGGTGGGGCCAGATTGAGAGCTGAGCTTCCCCTTTCCAAGCTCAGTGATGCTCCCTGACTTCCAGAGAAGTGGATGCCTGTTCTGGGGGGCATCAGGGCCTTGTAGGTCTTGTCTTGAAGCTCCCCCAGCCTCTCCCAGAGCCTCAGCCCTTCCTTCCCCCTCCCAGGACTGGCTATCCTCTAACCCTGTGGTTTGGCCATAAACTGTGCAAAGGCTACAGGGAGAGAGGGGAGACTAGAAGGTCTGCAGTGGAATGAGGGTTGTGAGTTCGGAGGGTCTTTCTGCCTCTTGCTCCCCAGGGACAGGAGATGGTGGAAGTGATCGCTTTCTCCCCCATGCTCCAACATGCACTGCTGTACACTCTTATCTCAGTGTGTGCATGTGTGCATGCATGTATGTGTGTGTTTCCATATGCACGGATCATATTATGAGTTCTCTGAAGACAGGCACTAGGTTTATTACCAGTGGCCCCAGGGTCTAGTAGCCACTCTTTGTTGACTACCCCATTCTGCAGAAGACAGCAGAATTAGCATCTTGGGTAAGACTCAAGGTATATCTTTGACAGAGAGTGTTGTGCTATGAGAAAGTATCCTCAAATCTAAAATTTGACACAAACGAACTTATCTACAAAACAAACTCACAGACATAGAGAACAGACTTGTGGTTGCCAAAGGGTGGTGGTGGGGGAGGGATGGATTGAAGTTTGGGATTAGCAGATGCAAACTAGTATACATAGGATGAATAAACAACGGAGTCCTACTAGAGAGCACAGGGAACTATATTCAATATCCTGTGATAAACCATAATGGAAAAGAATGTGTATATGTGTAAAACTGAATCACTTTGCTGTACAGCAGAAACTAACACAACATTGTAAATCAACTAGACTACGTTTTTTTTTCCATTAACAATTTTAATCAGTTTATTGTCTGAAGCACTATACTAGGTATAACATAGATACAAATTAAATTCTAAAGATTGCTCTTACCCCTTTTGAAGTTTACCTTCAAATGCAAAGGATAAAGCAATTAAGCTACTAAAAAAGGAGTAAATTTGGAGTCACTTGGGGAGGACAAAAAGATTTGTTTCATTATCTAGAAATAGGAGTCGTAAGTCACCATTATAAGTAGAGAAATACAGAACTGATTTTTGGCTGCATTGGGTCTTCGTTGCTGCACGCGGGCTTTCTCTAGTTGTGGCGAGCGGGAGCTACTCTTCCTTGCGGTGTGCGGACTTCTCATTGCGGTGGCTTCTCTTGCCGTGGAGCACGGGCTCTAGGCCCGTGGGCTTCAGTAGTTGTGGCTCACGAACTCCAGAGTGCAGGCTCAGTAGTTGCGGCGCACGGCCTTAGTTGCTCCGCGGCGTGGGGGATCTTCCCAGACTAGGGATCGAATCCATATCCCCTGCAATGGCAGCCGGATTCTGAACCACTGCGCCACCAGGGAAGTCCCATGAATGTTTTAAAAATTAAAAAAATAAATGAAGATATCCTCAAAACATCCAACATCCTAATTTCCTCTGAGTACCCATTAATTTGTGTTTTGTTAATTTATCTAAATTTCCTTCCCCTTTTCATTTCAGTCTCGATCCTTTCTAGGGTGAAAAGGAGTCACTCAAGTAATTGTAAATTTTTATTCTTACTGCTTAGAGCTAATTAGCCTCTCCACACTGGGCTGCCCACTGTGGAAAACAGTGTCCTTTTACCTGCGCTTATGTAGTATGAATTTCTCTTTCATCGAAAATGATGTTCCAGAAAATCCCTCCCTGCCACTCTTGGTCCAATCCCCTGGCACGATGCCTAGAAGTTCACCATTTGAGGTTTATTCCTTTGGATTAAGGCTGAATTTCTCAACCTTGGCACTACTGACACTTGGATAATTCTTCGTTGTGGCCGTGTCCTGTGCACTGTACGATGTTTAACAGCATCCCTGGCCTCTACTGACTAGATGCCAATAGTACCCCCTGAATTGTGACAATCAAAAACTCCTCCAAATATTGCCAAATGTCTTCTAGGGGGCAAAATCACCCCAGTTGAGAATGACTGGGCTGAGGGATTGTCCCCAGTGAAAATATTCTGGAGAAGGACGACCCTCATCGATTACACATTTCTCAGTGTTTACCAGACCCTATTCAAGCACAGCAGCTGGCTGAGAGCAGCATGGGGAAGAGGGGAGAAAGAAGAGTATTTAGAAGAATCCACAGGGGGAAAGGAGGGGGAGAGATAAATTGGGAGACTGGGACTGACACACACACACTACTATACACAAAATAGCTAACTAATAAGGATCTACTGTGTAGCACAGGGAACTCTACTCAATACTCTGTAATGACGTGTATGCGAAAAAAGTCTAAAAAAGAGTGGATATATGTATATGTACAACTGATTCCCTTTGCTATACAGCAGAAATTAACACAACATTGTATATCAACTATACTCTAATAAAAACCAAAAAAAAAAAAAAGAATCCATTCCCATAAACCCTCCTTTTGGATTCCCATGGGCCTCTGGGAAGAAGGCTCTCCCAGCAACCCCCTCTGGAGAGGGCCTGGAGAAAAGCCTCACTCCCACACACTCTGGGGGTCTATGGGGCACTCAGTCGGGGTCTGGTGTTGCCCCACGGAAATCAGCAAAACCTCAAGGAAGCCGATGAAGAACACGAAAGGGAAGAAGCAGAGACAATGTCTGCCCGTGAAGAGTTCATGGACGCCTCGCCTTGTGAGGCTCCCCTCACCCTCCCGGAGAAGGCAGGGCAGGCATAATCACCATTCATGGGTGAGATTTGTCCATCAGTGTCCAGAAAGAGGAAACACTCTATGTCTTTCAAATGGAAGAAACTTAACACAGAGAATTGGTACATGGTTGATGGAAATGCTGAGAAGCCAGTGGGGGACAGCAAGGCAACCCAGAAAATAGCAAAGCAGGAAGCAGCTACCTCTCTAGGGCTGGAAAGACAAACTTATACAGAAGCCTTACAGACCCAGAAGCCTCCAGAGCTATTTGGCAGGAACTAAATAGTGGGGGCTGCCTGGCAGGGGATGGGATAGTGGAAGGATGGAAGGAAGCAACACAACCAGCTGCGCGCCGTGTCAGAAAGCAGAGAAGCAGAGGAATCGCCTGGCTTCTTCCCTCTTCCCACCAAATTGTCCTCCACCCACCTGTCTTCCCACTGGCTGAGCCTACAGGGAAGCTAGAGGGAAAAGCACTCTGGGAAATGTAGTTCCCAATAGGGAACAGAACAGAGCAGGGGAAGGGTGGAGAACAGATCAGAGCCGCAAGCAAAGCAGCAGTTGATTTGGCACAAAAAAAGAGACCCAGAGAGGTGAAGTGATGGGGCCAAGATTAAAGTCCAGATCTTAGGGCTCTTTCCATAGGACGCAGAGAGTCCTTGAAAGCTGAAGTGACAGCTCATGCTAGCAGCAGAAAGAATATAGTTCAGACTGCTGGAGCTAAAAGGATCTGAGATGGTGCTTACCTGTGACGCAGGGAGCTTTGCCTGGAAAGGGCGTGCAGGAACATTTTGGGGTGCTGGAAGTATTCTGGGAGATACACAGGAATACACAAAAGTGAAAATTCATTGATCTGTACACATAAGATTAGTTTACTTTATGCATTTCATTGTTTATAGGTTATTCTTCAATTAAAGGAAAAAG
Organism: Lagenorhynchus albirostris; assembly: GCF_949774975.1. NCBI lineage: Eukaryota > Metazoa > Chordata > Mammalia > Artiodactyla > Delphinidae > Lagenorhynchus > Lagenorhynchus albirostris. The sequence continues at coordinate 98,116,098 of NC_083105.1, read as the reverse complement.
AGTCCCTGTCTTTGAGTAAAATCTTAAAATATTTTCAAGTGAAATAATATATGTCTGGGATTTGCTTCAAAATAATTAAGAGAAGATTAGAAGAGTAGGAGAGGGTTCTATGGGAGAAATAAGACCCACCTGAGTTGAGGCTGGGAGTTCACAGTACTATTGTCTCCTCTTTTCCATATGTATAAATTATGCGTGATTTCCATGATAATAATAAAAAAAGAGACCTAAATAGACTTTTTTCCAAAGAAGACACACAGTTGGCCAACAGGCCCATGAAAAGATGCTCAACATCGCTAATTATTAGAGAAAGGCAAATCAAAACCACTATAAGGTATCACCTCACACCAGTCAGAATGTCCATCATCAAAAAATCTACAAATAATGGGACTTCCCTGGTGGTGCAGTGGTTAAGAATCCGCCTGCCAATGCAGGAGACACGGGCTCGAGCCCTGGTTTGGGAAGATCCCACATGCCGCGGAGCAACTAAGCCCATGAGCCACAACTACTGAGCCCGCGTGCAACAACTACTGAGGCCCGAGTGCCTAGAGCCCATGCTCCGCAACAAAGAGAAGCCACTGCAATGAGAAGCCCGCGTACTGCAATGAAGAGCAGCCCCCGCTCGCCACAACTAGAGAAAGCCCGCGCGCAGCAACAAAGACCCAACACAGCCAAAAAATTAATTAATTAATTTTTTAAAAGTCTACAAATAATAAATGCTGGAGAGGATGTGGCGAAAAGGGAACCCTCTTACACTGTTGGTGGGAATGTAAATTGGTGCAGCCACTATGGAAAACAGTGTGGAGTTTCCTTAAAAAAACTAAACCTAGAGCTACCATATGATCTGGCAATCTCTCTCCTGGGTATAGATCCAGAAAAGACGAAAACTCTAATTCGAAAAAATACGTGCAACTCTAATGCTCATAGCAGCACTATTTACAGCAGCCAAGACATAGAAACAACCCAACCGTCAGCAACAGACAATTGGTTTAAGAAGAATGTGATATATATATATATATATATATATATATATAATGGAATATTACTCATAAAAAAGAATGAAATATTGCCATTTGCAGCAACATGGATGGACCAAGAGATTGTCATACTAAGTGAAGTAAGTCAGACAGAGGAAGACAAATATTATATGATATCACTTGTATGTGGAATCTAAAATATAATACAGATGAATCTATATACGAAACAGAAACAGACTCACAGACATAGAAAACAAACTTATGGTCACCGAAGGGGAAAGAGATGGGGAAAGGATAAATTAGGAGTATGAGATTAACAGATACACACTACTATATATAAAATAGATAGGCAACAAGGATTTACTGTCTAACACAGGGAATTGTATACAGTATCTTATAATAAACTAGAATGGAATAAAATCTGAAAATATGTATGCTTCAAATTTCATATAACTGAATATATGTTCAGTTATATATATAACTGAATAACCTTGCTGTACACCTGAAACCTATACAACATTGTAAATCAACTAAATTTCAATTTTAAAAATTTTGTTAATAAATAGAAAAAAGAATCTAAGGTGCGCACACAGACCTTTCTGCATTTAAGAGCTCAGTGGTGTGTCCAGTCCCAGACCCCATTTTCTTGACCTGAGCAGCGCGTGCCTTTCTGACACTTCCTCCCTTCCCAGGCAGCCTCGGATGTTCTCCGGCAGAGTGCGGGTCCTAGGCCTGCACCAGGAGAGGAGAGAGATGTCTATAGCTCAGGCAGGCTGATTCGCCCTTTTGTGATTCGCCCCCCACCAGGGGCACACCCCTGACCTGGACTCCCACTCTTCCACCAGGAGCCTGTCCAGCCAGACAGACCAACCAGGGTTAGGATGTGTGAACAGAGCCCTCCAAGGAGGGGGCAGGGATGATGCCCAGGTGACCTCTCTCCAGACAGTCCGTCATGCTTAGGGAGGCACCCCTGAGTCGCGAGGAGGGAGCCTGGTTGCTGGAATGAGCTGGGACCCAGACATCCGGAGCCCCGGCCTCTAGGCTGGCTCTGCCACGGACTGGCTGTGGGACGTGGGCGAGGCATCATCGGTTTAGTCCATAAATATGTACCGGACACGCGGTGCATGCCAGACCCCGTGTGAAGCTCCGGGAGCCCAGAGTTACAGCTCCGGGGCAGGCCGCTGCCGAGCTCAAGGCCCAGCGGCCAGCGGATGGTAAGCCGCGGGTCACAGGGAGTGGTCTGCAGGGAGGCTGGGCAGCCCGGGGTGGAGGTGCTTCCCAGAGCCCAGGTGACCCTCAAGGACAGGTGGGAGTGAGCCAGGAGCACAGGAACTTGGAGACCAGACACCCTGGCATGGTTGGGTAAGGGCTGGGATGCTGTTAATGGGTTGCAGGGAAATGGTGGGAAGAAAAGGGACAAGGACCAGACCGAGTGCCCCTGGAATCCCCGTCTCCTCTACATGGCACCCTGGCCTCTGTGTCCTCATCCTTAATGTGAGGGGCCTGGTCTGCTGGGCTGTCAGCTCCCTCCAGCTCAAAGGGATTCAAAGGCTCCTGGGTGAGAGGCTGGGACTGAGGGTGGTGGCCACCCAGCCCCAGCCCAGCTGCCCTGCTCACGGGAACCTGGTCTACGCACCACTGCCTTCTCTGAGGACAGGGGAGCAGGGGCCGCTGCACCCTCTGGAGAATCTCGTAGGTGACCTGTGTCCACTGAGGTGGGTGTGGGCTGGGCTGACTCAGGGAAGGGGGTGCTGGCTGGCTGTGACTCCTTTGTAGTTTATCTTCAAAAGTCACACAACAGGGTGGGAAGCCGGGAGTCCAGACAGTCTGCCAGCTAGGACTTCTGGTTCCCAGATGCTGGTCTGGCTGGCCGAGGCTCTCAGTGGGTCTCTGCACCCTCCAAGTTTGACGGTCCAGGCCCATCCACTTTTCGGATCTGGCGTCCTGCTAGCTGGACACAGCTGTGTCTGGAACTCTATCTGTTCCCAGCTGGGCTTCCGGGGGCCCAGCCGAGGAGTGTGCACTGGCTCTGCTACCCCTTTCCCACTGGCTGGGCCTGGCCTGTCCCTGCATCCTCCTCTCCGGTCAGGCCTCCAAAGAAGGGAGGAGGCCCGGTTCCGGCCCCGCTGCCCTCACGTGCTTTCCCCGCCACCCCCTCCCGCCCTGCGTCGGGCAGCCAAGCCTGTTCCTCTTCCCGATTGCGACAGACAGCTGCCTCGGCTCCCAGCTCTCCCTGTCCCCGCCCCGCCGGCTCCTCCACTCCCACTTCCTGAGCCCAGCGCTGGAGCCCTGGAGGCCAGGCCAGGCCCGGCCGCTCTGGCCCCCGGGGGCAAGTCGGCCGAGTCCTGTCCCAGCCTCTGGGCTCGGGAGGCTGCTGCCACCACTGCCCGGAACGTCCAGGCCTCCCACCTTCCTCCCAGGCCTCCACCCATCTGCTCGGCTGGCTGACTGGCCGCCATGCGCCTGCCGTGGGCCGCCTCCCCCTGCGGCCTGGCCTGGGGGCCGCTCATATTGGGCCTCTGGGGTCTCCTGGCAGCATCCCAGCCCCAGCTGGTGAGGGAGGGGCCCAGGCCAGAGGGTGGGGGTGGGCTCAGCCAGGGAAGAGGGGTCTGGGCCACCCTCTCTGTAGCCCCTCTGCCCTTCCCAGCTGACTGCTGAATACTTCTCGCCTCACTCCATCTCCCCTTGAAGGTGCCCCCGTACCACACGGAGAACCAAACCTGCCGGGACCGGGAAACGGAGTACTACGAGCCCAAGCATCACGTCTGCTGCTCCCGCTGCCCCCCAGGTGAGTGGCGGGGGCCACAGGAAGTCTGGGACAGGGAGGTGGGTTACAGGGCGCTCCAGCCCACATCGCTGCCTCAGACGGAAGGTGGACGCCATCTCCCAGGAGTACCCGCTGGCAGAAACAGAGAGTGAGAGACACTGGCCGTCCCTCCCGTGTAGGCACCACGGCAGGCCCAGGGTCACACAGCAAGCAGCAGAGGGCGTGGGGGAACCCTAGTCCCCTGACACTCCCACTGCCCTGCTCACATCCTAGGCACACACGTCTCGGCCGAATGTGGCCCCGACCAGGACACCACTTGTGCCACGTGCCCCGAAAATTCCTACAACGAGCACTGGAACCATCTCTCCATCTGCCAGCTGTGCCGCCCCTGTGACCAGAGTGAGTGGGGTGTTCTGGCGGGGACGGGGGCTGGGATCTCCTGGAGCGCAGCCCCTCTGCTGAGCCCTCTGTCTCCCCACCAGTGCTGGGCTTCATGGAGATCACGCCTTGCACTAGCAAACACAAAACCCAGTGCCGCTGCCAGCCAGGACTCTTCTGCGTCTTTTGGGGCTCTGAGTGTGTACACTGCGAGTCACTCTCCCACTGCCCGCCTGGCACTGAAGCCGAGCTCAAAGGTCAGAGGTCACTGGGGGCAAAGGGGTGGGGGGAGGAGGCGGGTGATCTTGAAGGGGGCAGGGTGCATGGTGTTGTGTCCATGGTGAGGCCCCAGGCCTCTTCTCCCTCCCTGAGCAAGGCTCACAGAAGGGACCTGCAGAGAAATGAAACTGGGATGGTGCAGGGCTTGGGGGTCCTCCCAGCACTGGGAGGAAGCTCGTGCAATTCGGAGATCAGGAAAGATGCTGCAAACTACGGATTGCAGTGGGTGGTCAGGGAAGGGGCCATCCAGTGGGCTCCCTTTGCCCACTCACCCTGGCTGGCCATGCATTTCTCTTGCCAGGTGAAGACAGGAAGGCTAACAGCAACTGTGTTCCCTGTAAGGCAGGGCACTTCCAGAACACCTCCTCCCCCAGCGCCCGCTGCCAGCCCCACACCAGGTGAGGGTGCCAGGTCCGTGTTCCTCCCACCCTCCCAGCCCCAGCTGCTGACAGCCCCATCCACTGCTCAGCTCCACGGACCGCCTCCCACTTACCGCCAGGAGCCCACCTGAGCTGGGCTCTTTCCTCCACAGGTGTGAGGACCAGGGCCTCGTAGAGGCAGCGCCAGGCACCTCCCGGTCTGACACCAGCTGCAGAAATCCGCCAGAGCCCTCCGAGACGCCAGGTGAGGGGCCAGGGGCAGGGGCAGGGGGCATCTGGGAAGATGCCTTAATTCTAGCCATCTAAAAGAATGGGGAAATGATGAATCCTTTCCAGTCAGAATTGAGGCAAGAAGAAAACCTCCTCAAAGGGAAATTGGAGTATCCCTGGGCCAGGTTAATCACACACAAACATACACACACACTTTTTAAGTTATATGTCCTACACATGACTTATAAGTTATACGTAATAGTACACCCACACGGAGATGTAATTGTAACTGACATCACCGTCATCGTTTTGGACATGCCACCATCACATAATCCATTTACTAGACTGGATGTCTCTGTAGTTATTCGAGAGAAGATTCAACACTTGATGCTTTCTTGGTCTTTTCTGTGGAGTCATTGGTTTCCTCGCCTAATAGAGGATTACAGGATGTTTCTAATGACTGTGGTTGTTATTAATCAGGGGAAAGTTTATTTCCTTAACTTTAAAAAATTACCAAGTATTTATAATCATAGCTTCCACTTATTGAGAGCTAGCGCGTCAGGCACTCTGTGAACACTTGACTTTCAATAACTCATTTGACCCTCACAATGATCCTATGAAATAGTCTTATTATTATCCTCACTGACTAGATGAGGAAACCGCGTCCCAGAGAGGTTAGGTGACTTGCCCAAGATCATCCATGTGGTAACTGGTGTTACGAAGACCTATTCTAAGTCTCTCTCCAAAGCCCATGCCGTAATACTTGCAGACTGCAGAAAATTCAGATAAACAAAACTAAACCTCACCCACAGAACCATCACCTAGCATATCCACTCAACACTTTCTTTTTTTTAATTTTAATTAATTAATTTATTTATTTTTAAATTTTTGGCTGGGTTGGGTCTTCGTTGCTGTGCACAGGCTTCCTCTAGTTGCAGTGAGCGGGGACTGCTGTTCTTTGCGGTACACGGGCTTCTCATTGCAGTGCACTGGCTTCTCTTGTTGGGGAGCACGGGCTCTAGGCGTGCAGGCTTCAGGAGTTGTGGCGCGTGGGCTCAGTAGTTGTGGCTCACGGGCTCTAGAGCACAGGCTCAGTAGTTGTGGCACACAGGCTTAATTGCTCCGCGGCATGTGGGATCTTCCCGGACCAGGCCTCGAACCCGTGTCCCTTGCATTGGCAGGCAGATTCTTAACCACTGCGCCACCAGGGAAGCCCCACACTCAACACTTTTGAATATATCTTCCCATACTTTTTTCTGTGCAATAGAAAAAAATAATTATTTTCCTAAAAGTGCAGTCATTTGTAACTTAATTTTTCATTCAACTATATCATAAATATTTTCCACATCCTCGTATTAATTTCTAACTGTGTATCAAAAACGATAGGCATTTTAGAGCTGGAATTTTAGAGAGAATGTAAGCTAATCTCATTTTTATATGAAAAATACACAACTGGGCAGGAGCCCAGGTGTCCAAGACTCTGGGTCTAGTTTTTCCCCACACCTCCCATTCTGGACTCCCTTAGGCCATGGAATTAGACGGATCACAAAGGGCAAACTCCCAGTGTGCAAATGTCCAAGTGCTCCCCATCTTCCTCAGGCACAGGTGACACAGGCGACGGGCATGGTAGACTCCATGCTGTTGACGGCAGCATGAGGCCCATAGGAAGGCAGCAGTTACCATGGCTACATGTGGGCACCTGAGAAACCCAGCCTCCGCTTCCCTCCCTCCCGGGACCTGCCCTGAGCCGCGGGTGGAGACCGGGCAGCCCTCCACTGCCAGGTAGCCACAGGCAGAGTTCAGAAGCCAGGATCCCGACTCCGTCACCCCTGTAAACACCTCCACAGCTGCAGAAGGACAACCTCAGCTCCCGCAGCTGTGGGTCTCTCTGTAAGATGGTCAAGTCCGCAGAGACATGACTTCACCCTGTGGCCTGAGTCTGCTTACAGACTCCCCACCTCCCTTATTGCTTCCCACTCCCACTTTCAGCCCTTGCAGACCAACTGCCCAAGTGCCTGTCCTCACCCGCAAGGCTGCCCCCGTGCCGGTGGCCACCCGCATCCACCCCAAACGTCTCCATCTGCGGCAGAGTTTCTGCTGGCTGTCAGGAGGTCCCCCCACTAGTCAGGCTTAGTGCCCCTTCTCTGTAACCCGAGGGAAGTTTCTCCAACTCCTCCTTTAGGAACTGTAGTGGGACCGGAAGGGGAAAGTTGCTCTCCCTTTTCTGCCCGGGTGGCTTGAGAACTGGAGAGCTCTTCCTTAACTGCCCACCCCCCAGCCTGCTCGGGCCCTCATGCCCCGTCCTGTCTGCCGTCCTGCAGGAACGATGCTGGTGCTGGCCGTCTTGCTGCCGCTGGTCTCCTTGCTGCTTCTCACCACTGTGTTCGCCTGCACCTGGAAGAGCCACCCCTCTCTCTGCAGAAAGCTGGGTAGGAAGGAGCAGGGTGCAGGCAGGGATGCAGGGCCTGGGTCTGTGCCTACCTAGCTGGGGGAGGGGGGCTGGAGGGAATATTCAGCTCGCCCAGGGATGACCCTTCTGCGTCTTCACACCCCCAAGATGCCCAGCACCTGCCCCCCACATAGACATCACCTCCATCCAGCCCCCCACTCTGAGGCTGGAGATAAGGGTAATGGTAACCTGATCCTTGTGGGGAGCCCAGGGTGAGCAGTGCCATATCATGGCTTGTGTGGAGGGGGAGAGCCTGGGGGTCTGAGGCCTGCCCTTTCATTTTCTGTTGCAGGATCCCTGCTCAAGAGGCACCCAGAGGTAATGGGGAAGGCTGAGGAGGCAGCAAGGAGGGGCAGGGGGACAGGTGAACCAGGTGGGGGGCAGGCAGGAAAAGAGTCTGCCGCTTCAACAACCACTCATTCATTCAACTAATAATTCATCAAGCACACGGTGTGCTAGGCACTGTTCAAGGCACAGTGGAAACAGCAGTGAGCAAAGCAAAGTGTCTGTCCTCCCAGAGTTACAAACCAGTGGAGTCAGAATAAAGTTAGACAGCTGTACCTCAGGTAGTGATAATTGCTAAATAAAGCATGGTAGGGGGACAGTGACAGTGGCAACAGACGAGGGTATATTATCTTAGAGTGGACAGAGAGGGCCTCTGTGATCAGCTGATATTTGAGCAGAGAGCTGAAGAACACAGGGAGCCAGCCGTCGGGATGTATCGAGGAAAGTGCTCCAGGAGCTGAGGACACATCAGGTGCAAAGGCCCTGGGGCAGGGAGCCTGAATAGGAGCAGAAGAGGGCACTGAGCTGCCTAAGCGTGGGGTGGGGAGGGGGGAGGAATTAAAGAAAGACGGGGTCTGAGGCCCACGTCACTGCTCGGTTCTCGGCCTCTGTCCTGCAGGGAGAGGAATCAAATACTGCTGAAGGAAGCTGGGAGCCCCCGAGGGTCAACCCACAGTACCCTGACCTGGTAGAGCCACTTCTGCCCACCTCTGGAGACTTGACCCCAGCTTCGGCCGGGCTTCCGGCGTCCCCAGGTTTGGAGGAAGAGGCGCTACAACAGCAGAGTCCTCTGAGCCAGGCCAGGGAGCTGGAGGCTGAGCTCCCAGAGCAAGGCCAGGTGGCCCACGGTGAGCCTGGGGCAGGCGCAGGGAGCAGAGTGGGTGGGGAGGGAGGGTGGGCAGGGAGAGAGAGTGTGAGCCAGGCAGAAATGAGGAGACTAAACCTGGTGCAAGAGGAAGCTCCAGCAGCCAGAGCGTCCCGACTCCAGAGCAGGGAAGAGACTGAAAACCAAGAAACAGAGGAATAAACACAGAGCTCAAGAACGCCGATGGAGAGGGACAGAGCGGAAATGGCGATGGCGGACGGGGCCCTGGGGAAGCTGGAGTCCGATGCTGGGGTCACACAGGCCTTCCCCTCAAACTTGCCCCTCACTCCTTACTCCGCCTTCCTTCCCACAGGCACCAATGGCATTCACGTCACCGGCGGGTCTGTGACTGTCACCGGCAACATCTACATCTACAACGGGCCAGTACTGGGGGGAGCACGGGGCCCCGGAGACACCCCCGCTCCCCCAGAGCCTCCGTACCCCATCCCTGAAGAGGGTGCCCCTAGCCCTCCCGGGCTCTCCACACCCTACCAGGAGGATGGCAAAGCTTGGCACCTGGCTGAGACAGAGACACTGGGGTGCCACACCCCCTAACGGGGCCAAGGACCCAATTTGTCACCCACGCCTGATGTTGTCTGGAGAAGCCAGGAGAAGGGAGGCCTGAGAGCGCCTCCTCCCTGAGGCCGCCCTCCCCGCACAGGACTGACCAAGGGCCTGGGTAGGGCCCCGAGAGCTGGACCCCGAGGGGCCGGGGCTCAGACGCGTCTCTGAGAGCAGGGCCAGCACTGGCTGGGAATGGTGCCCCCGCAGGACTCTCACCACCGCCCGAGCAGGCCCGGGACTCCACTGCAGACCCCCTGCCCACTGGGGCAGCACCAGCTCGGCCTCAGGCACAGATAGCACATGTGACGCTAACTGCCGCCCCCCTGGCATCTGTACCCCAAGCATGGCACAGAAGGGAGCCAGCCACATGGTCACTCAAGGACATGGCCGGGACCTCTGGCAGATTTGTGATGCCCGTCATCCCCAAGCTTCAGAGGCCCTTCGAGGGCCCACACTTCACATGGACTGAGGGAGACGCTACGTGAAGATGGAGTGACAGGGAGGACCACCCTCCCCTTCTAGACAGGAAAGGGAATCCTTATAACCAGGGGCTTGGGTGGGGTTTTAGGTATAAGGGAGAATTTTGGAGGGGGAGGAAAACGGTGAGTGTATTTATGAATTGTAACCACATGCAAATAAAGAGGAGACTGAGACCTAGATCATTGATTTCTGTGGGATTTTTTTTTTTTTTTTGGCCGTGCCACACGGCATATGGGATTCTAGTTCCCTGACCAGGGATCGAACCTGCGCATTTGAAAGTGCGGAGTCTTGGGCTTCCCTGGTGGCGCAGTGGTTAAAAATCTGCCTGCCAATGCAAGGGACACGGGTTCGAGCCCTGGCCCGGGAAGATCCCACATGCCACAGAGCAACAAACCCCGTGCGCCACAACTACTAAGCCTGCTCTCTAGAGCCCATGCGCCACAACTACTGAGCCCACGTGCCACAACTACTGAAGCCCGCGCACCTACACCCCGTGCTCCGCAACAAGAGAAGCCATGACAATGAGAAGCCCGCGCACCGCAATGAAGAGTAGCCCCGCTCGACGCAACTAAAAGAAAGCCCGTGCGCAGCAACGAAGACCCAACACAGCCATAAATAAATAAATAAATAAATTTATAAAATTTAAAAAAAAAGGAAAGTGCGGAGTCTTAACCCCTGGACCGCTAGAGACGTCCCTTGGGATTTACAGAGGAACACTATTCCACTGGGGCTGTGTCAAAGGCACAGGTCAAAGCTGTGAAATATAATCCCACAAGGTATTTGTGTAAGAGGCCGGGATATGGAGTTCAGGTGATGACAGTATTGGCCAGCAATCACTGACGGCGTGGCAGGCAGTGTTCTCAATGCTGTGCAACGTGACCTTATGCAACCTGCACACCCCCCCCAGGAGGTAGGTACCATGACTCTTCCCATTTAACAGATGAGGACACTGAGGCCCAGGAGGGTAAGTCACTTGCCCAGTTCAGCTGCACATGGCTGCCATGCGCCCTCCCCCCCCACCCCAATTAGGCTGGCTCTAGAGGCCTGTTGGGTAAAAAGAGAATTTCTCTGAACGGGTAAAATGGGCTGGTTTTCTGAAGTCATCAGACCTCCTGCATGTCCCACCAGCATCCAGTCTCAGCCAGCTCTCCAACCCTCAGGCTCAAGGCAAAGTGCAAAAGTATTTGGCAAAAGGTTGGAGGAAGGGAAAGATACACACTTTAGACATAAATTGACATAAATTTAGAGGCCAAGTTCACATTCTGTTGGTGAAGAGATAGAGGCCGGCCTCCTTCAACCCAGAAGGAGCACTCGTGACCTTTACTTTATTTCTTCTTGTCTTGCAGGCGTACCTCGCTGTATTGTGTGTGGGTTTTTTTGTTTGTTTACAAATTGTGGCAACCCTGCATTATTGATGATGGTTAGCATTTTTCAGCAATAAAGTATTTTTAAATGAAGCCATGTACGTTGGTTTTTAGACATAATGCTATTATTGCACACTTAATAGACTACATATATGTATAATTTTTAGATGCAGTGGGAAACTCAAAAATTCGTGTGATTCGCTTTATTGTAGTGGTCTGGGACGGAACTTGCAACATCTCCAAATATGCCTGTATTTTCTTTTTTCCCCAAAAAGAACTTTAAATCTTTCAAGCTCTCTTATTGTTTGTAAAGGTTTGGGCCCCCAGAATTTATCTGCCATGCTGCTCGGTCTTAGGTTGAAGGATTGTGAGGGGAGCTGCTGCCAACCGACCGCTCCTTCCATAAAAGGCCACCATCTGGGTCTAATGTTATGATTCTGTTGCTGGGACCCTTCAAGGTGGGGAGGGTTATTTAAGGTTGGATATGGATGGTTATTTAAGGTTGGATATGGATATATAAGTTTGGATATTTAAGGTTATTTAAGGCTGACCTTGAAAATGCTAAATCCAACTTCCTTTCTTGAGAAGTAAATAATGTGAGCTGTATTTTTAGAGTTAAATCCTCCTGTTCTTGCCATATCCTAGCACTAGACAACGTGATTCCTTAATCATTGTTCCAAGGTGTTTAGATTAAAAAAAAAATTATCCTTTTTCTTTTCAACAAAATAAAAGGAGGGAAATTTTTTTAAGGAAATGATGCTAATGGAACTACCGGATAAAATGGTAGTTAATAATGGGGTAATTAGGTCTGAATCCAGCTAGTCTTTTCTTTTTTTTTTTGGATGGTTTATAAACTTTATTGTCTACCCTGTTTGGAATTGCATGGAATGTTCTAGAAGTTTCACAGAGTCTGGACCCCATCCCCCATCCCAAACCTTCTGGAATTTTCTATCTACCTCCATGTCCTGGGGCTCAAGGAATGTTCTTGGCTGTGATCTTCACTGAGAGAAAACAAACTTGAGAGCCCATGAGAAAGGTCCAGATATCACAGACCACTAGTGTTTTTACAAACAAACCCCCAAAGTACCCCAACCCCGTTTGATGGAAACTTTGATAGAATCTTGCCCCAGGGACACTCTGTTATGCCACAACTCCTTGGTTGAGAATCACCAGCCTCTGTACATTTTACTAAGCTTCACTTCCTGTAGTTTGTGTTTTGAAAAGAACAGACTTTCCCTCTTGTTTTCCAAATACGAAACACAATAACATTAAATGTTCTTTTTTAAAGTACGTATGCCCTTCCCCCCAGACTAAGGCTCGCTGAGCCCAGCATGTCTGAACCAGAGTGGGCTTAAATCTTTACTACTGAATCATATGGTCACTGTAAAGCCATGACTAGGGGCTTGCCCCCAACCTCCAAGGCTAGAGAAAACAGAATGGTTCCCAAGAGACAAAGTTGAACTAGCTATGGGTTTATCCCCAATTATACAAGGATTTCACACAAAAGACTGAGTGCAGAAATTGGTATTAATAGTAGCAAAGCACCTCTGGCTTTGTTTAGAACCTAGACTTAGGCGCTCATCCTTATAGTAGATGTCCCACAAAGGTTTTCTATCCCCCCACCCTGCCCTGGCTTTACACTCAACAGTGCACACACACTAGAGTACCTACCGTCTCACAGCTAATTCACGCCCCACATGCAGTGATTCAGGGTTAAGAGAGCTGATTATCACACCTCTAGCCAAGTGATGACCCACTGCTTAGCACCAATTAGGCATAGAGGTTAAAAAAAAGAAATCCTCAACCAGCTCTGAATAAGGAAGTGAAATTCCACCATGTGTCCTTCAGCAGTCCTGTCTACTCAAACTCCCCCAGTTCCCACAGTCTCAAGTCACCATGTTTCAAGGACTTGGCTTGTAGGATCTCCCCACATTCAGGCAACTCAAACTCCCAGTTTGTTGCTCTATTTCTGGGAAGGGATGAGCTGCACAGTTAGTGATGGGTCCGGCTGGTCAAGGGATGACCAGGTAGGTGGCAGGCACACTGTCCTGAGGATAAACCTGACTCTCCTGGCATCATATTTTAATCACTGAGCCCATTAGAACATGGATAATAAGTGTGACAGACCTCAAGAGAGCAAACGACTTGTTCCTCTGCCATCATGCCCACAGAGGAACTTCTCCAACGTCATACGCTAGATAAGCATGGGCACAGGAAGCCTTATTCCTTATGCTCATGACCTTGTTTTCTTTCCCGCTCCCACACGCCACCAACAGAAGGGGGAGTGGGGTCTGGGGCTGACCACCGAAGAATATCCAGGTTCCCACAGATCACATCCTTACCCTACAATAGGTCTCATCCGCGGCTTGCGGAACTCACAGAAAGACGAGTTTCATACAACTCCGGAATTTTTCTTTTGGTAGCCACAACAGGCCACATTGCACATTTCAGGGTTACAGAGGACCCCATGCTACACACGTGGGGCAGGAGCAGACGCGTCTCGCTTTACAAGGAAGCCAGAGCAAGTGTTCCAGAAATTGACAACATCTGGAAGCAGGCACCCCAGAGCCTCCAGGAAACCCCTCACTCTCGGGCTTTGGGGATGCTTCATTGGGGGCCTCTTTCTTAGGCATGGAAAAGCCTCTTTCCTGGACCAGAGGGGTAAGGATGTGTAGGTCAATGGCTAAGCTGGCCAGCCGGGGAACAGGAAGGGGAGAGCAGTTCCTTCGGACCCCAGCAGAAGACAACAGGTTCAAGATGACAGGCAAGGCCATTTTCTTGGGGGTAGGGGATGCTGGCTGGGGGCTGCTCGCCTCCCCTCTGCTCTGCGATTAAGAAAAAAAGTCCATGATGATGAAGACTGTGATCAGAACGAAGACGGAAGCGTGTCTCGGGTCTCGGCCCAGCAGAAGCCCTTCTTGGCCCCACCCGCTTGCTGTCGCTGTCATGCCTGGTAGAAGGCATTGAAGTCAGACACGGTTCAGTTGGTGCCCAGCTAGGCCTGACCACAGCCTCGGCACAAGAGGTGGGCGGTGGGGCTGGGGGGCGAGTCGGGTGGGCGCCTCAGAGGGCCGGACACTGGGCCGCGCACGTCCTGGTCACTGAGCAGGCCACGGTCATGCTTGCGACACAGGGTGGCCAGAAAGCCAACACTGAGTCCAGCCAATGTCAACATGGGTGCAGGAGGCCAGTGTGAGGCTAAGGCTGCAGTCCACAAGGGAGATGGACGAAATCGAGTGTAGGGCGGTGCAACGGGAGATGTGGCGGTATGTGGTCTTGGGGTAATTAAGAATTTCTCTTTTCAAAAGATGGAGTGGTTCACATTGACAGCTGAGTGGACTCTGTCTACTACCCACCCAATAGACTTCTGCACCTTTCCTAGGAACAGAACACTATTTCTGTACTAGGACAAAGATTCCTTGATATCAGGATGGGAGGCCCTTCCCCCAATTTCCAGGGCCAGTAAACCCATTACCCTTTGCTAGGAATTGGTTTGGGATAAGCATGGGATCCATCCTGGCCAACGACATGGACAGGGAAATCTTCCTTCTCAGGACAAAAAGCATTATCAGGAAAAAGTTTTTGGCTTTCCTTGTCCCTTCTTTCATGTCTGGGGGATGCTTATGTGAGGCCATGATGCCTGCACTGTGGCAGCCATCTTGCTATCATGAAGAAAAGCCATGGAGATAAAAAGCCAATTCTCTGAGGATGGAAGTCCTGGAAGAAAAGAAAGAGCCTGGCTTGTGAGGCATCATTGAGCAGCTGAACCAACAGTCAGTGAACACCTACTTCTGGGCTTCTTTTTGTGAGAGATAAAGCAAACCCCCATATGTGTAAATCACAATAAGTCAAGTTTTCCTTTTCTTTTTTAGTTTTAACTTTATTTATTTCCTCTTTGGGGGTAGGTAATTTATTCACATGGCTCAAAATTCAAAAAGTATCAAAGAGTGAACAGTGAAATGTTTCTCTTTCACTACTGCCCCTCAACCAGCAAGGTGTCCCCTCCCTGGAAGCAACCAATGTTACTGTTACTGTTACTGATTTATGCATATTCAAGCAAATATATACACATATATAACTTCCTCCTTTTTGTCCACAAATGGTAGCAAATTCTTTGCATATTTTTCCTTTTGGCTTTTTCATTTATCAAAATAGCTTGGCCATAATTCCATATGGGTATCAAAACGTCCTCCTTAATTGTTATATCTTCATAGTATCTCACTGTATGGGATCCCAATATCTGCACCATTTAACTAGATCCCTTGGATGATTTTTAATTAATTTCCAATCTTTACTATTAAAAACAGTTCTACAGTAACCTATGTCGTTTTGCACATGTGGAAGTATTGCTGTCAAAAATTTGCTAGAGGGCTTCCCTGGTGGCGCAGTGGTTGAGAGTCCGCCTGCCGATGCAGGGGACACGGGTTCGTGTCCCGGTCCAGGAAGGTCCCACATGCCACTGAGCGGCTGGGCCCGTGAGCCCTGGCCGCTGAGCCTGTGCGTCCGAAGCCTGTGCTCCGCAACAGGAGAGGCCACAACATTGAGAGGCCTGCGTACCACAAAAAAAAAAAAAAAAAAAATTTGCTAGAAATAAAATTGGGGGTCAAAAGATACATATACTTTATTTTGATAAATATTGCCAAATTGTCCTCCATAGAGATTAAACATCAGCGGTTTATAAGTGCCATTTTCATACACAAATACCAACCTTGCTGTGCTAGTGAACATTTTAATCTTTGCCAATCTGAAAGGTGAAAAATGGTATCTCAATGTCATTTTTATTTGCATTTCTTATTGTGAGTAAAGTTTTTCATTTCATTGTGACTGAACACTTTCATATGTTAAAGAGTCATTTGTAACTTATTTTCCACTAACTGTTCATTTCTCTTACCATTTTTCTACTGGATAATTATGAAATAGTATCTTGTTATCCCCCAAATCATCTATTGAACAATGATTTTTTTCTTCACTAATTTAAAACACTACCATTATCATAAACTCAATTTGTGTGTGAATTTAAATTTACTTCTGGATTTTCAATTCTCTTTCTTAGATCTGGTTTTTTAGTTTGCTAGCACTACAGTCTTCCAATTATATATTTTAGCTTTATATCTTAATATCTATGGGGCTCCTTTTAACCTCCTTTTTCAAAATTCTCCCAACCATATTTTCTTATTTGTTTTTCCACATGAACATCAGTTTATCTAGTAGAAAAGAAAAGAAAAAAGAAAAGAAAAGAAAAGAAAAGAAAAAACTCCCTCATGTCTTTCTGGTGCGAGCCTTCCTTTCGAGAACATGATATGCCTTTCTATTTGTTGATTCCTCTTATTCCTCTCAGTAGTATTTCAGTGTTTAATGTTTTTAAAATATAGCTCTTGAGTATTTCTTAAATTCGTTCCTAGATGTTTCATCTTTGTAAGTGCCTTAGAAATGGAATTTATTTCTGTATTTTTACCCAGTCACCTACTGAATTCTCTTATCAACTAAAATAGGTTTTCAGTTGATTCTCTTAGATTATCAACTATAAAAAATGTGAAATTAATCTCTGCTGTCTAACTTTATGCTTCTGATATATTTTAATCTTGTCTAAATGCATTGCCTAATACCTCCAGAAGAATGTTCAGTAGTAATAGTAGTAGTAGTTAATGGACATTGCTGTCTTGATCCTGATTTTTTTTTTTTTTTTTTTTTTTTGTGGTACGCGGGCCTCTCACTGTTGTGGCCTCTCTCATTGCGGAGCACAGGCTCCGGACGTGCAGGCTCAGCGGCCATGGCTCACGGGCCCAGCCACTCCGTGGCATTTGGGATCTTCCCGGACCGGGGCACGAACCCGTGTCCCCTGCATCGGCAGGTGGACTCTCAACCACTGCGCCACCAGGGAAGCCCTATCCTGATTTTAATGGAAATATTTTCAGTATGTCCCTATTAAGCAGGAGTTGAAATAGATATATTTATTTTATTATGCTAAGGAAATACCCATCTCTTACTATTTCACTGAGTTTTTAAATTACAATGGATATTGAGTTTTTATGAGAAGAAAACAAATGTCTTTTGAGCATCTACAAAGACAATTCAATACTTTTCCCCTTAAGTCTATTAATCTGATGAATGACATAAATAAGTTTCCTAATACTAAACTATCTTTACTTTCTGGAATAAACCACACTTGATCTTGAAGTATTTTCTTTTCATGTAGCTCTGGGATTCTGTTTGCTAATATTTTATTTCATATTTTCATAAATGAGCTTGGTCTACATTATTGGTTTCATAGCTGAAGGCATTTCTTTTCTCTTTTTTCTGGTTTTATTTATTTATTTATTTATTTATATTGGGGTATAGTTGCCTTACAATGTTGTATTCGTTTCTGCTGTACAGTGAAGTGAATTAGCTATATGCACACACATATCCCCTCTTTTTTGGATTTCCTTCCCATTTGGGTCACCACAGAGCATTAAGTAGAGTTCCCTGTGCTATACCGCAGGTTCTCATTAGTTATCTGTTTCATACATAGTAGTGTATATATGTCAATCCCAATCTCCCAATTCATCCCACCCCTCCCTTTCCCCCCTTTGTGTCCATATGTTTGTTCTCTATGTCTGTGTCTCTATTTCTGCTTTGCAAATAGGTTCATCTGTACCATTTTTCTAGATTCCACATATATGCATTAATATATTTGTTTTTCTCTTTCTGACCTGCTTCACTCTGTATGACAGTCTCCAGGTCCATCCTGAAGGCATTTCTAATGTAACAATCCATCCTAAAGGAATTATACTTTAGAGTTAATTTAGTTTAATATCTAGGACTGCCGCCTACTCACCCTCCCCAACCCATTCTTAACTCATCCCCCATCATACTTCTTAGCACAAAGTCATACGGTTCTATGTTAAGATATCTTCTTCCAGGTATCTGTTCACTTTTATGTACTTATCATGAAAAGAGTTACTCGTTCCAAGTAGCATACCTCTGAGGTCCTCAAATCATGACCCTCAAAACACCTGTTTGATAAAATGCCTTATTAGTCAAATAGAATGGTTTATACAGAAGTCGTTTCAGAGCAACAAGACCCCAAAAGGCAATCATGCTTGAGGCCGAAACCTTCTCTTTGGGGTTAGTCCTATTCATAGAGGTCTATCAGCATTGTCCAATAGATCTTTCTGTTATGATAAAAAGTATTATCTGCGTTGTCCAATATGGTAGCCTCTGGACACACATGGCTGACAAACACTTGAAATGTGATTAGTGCGGAGGAACAGAAATTTTACTTTAATTTAATTTCATATTTAAGTAGCTATGTGTGGCTAGCAGCTACTGTTCTGAACAGACTGACTCTAAGTGGTCTGTGGAGAAACCAGATTCAAGGAGCCTGTGGTTGCCAACAGCTGGGAAGGCAATTGTGATGGTAGAAAGAGCTCGGGCATGGAGGTATTCATTCATTCATTAAATCTCAAATATTTACCCACTGAGCACCTACTGTGTGCTAAGCACTCTTCTAGGTATCGAAGATACAGAGCTAAGATGACAAAGTTTTGGGGGATAGTGTGTCCTCTAGAGCAGGAGCTCACACCTCTCCATTCTTTGATCAAAGAATAAACTTTTCCTTCTGAACTGAAAAAACGAGTTCTTCTCTCATGAGATGAGGCAGATAACGAAAATAAATTAAAAAATAAGGAACAATAAGTATCATACTGCAAACTGAAATAGGGAAAGTGACAGTCACCCTATAGCTACTTGAGATTGAGTGGTCATGGAAGTCCTTCTTGAGGAGGTGACATCTGAGCTGAAGAGCAAGAGGAAGGATGTTCCAGACAGAGGGAACAGCTAGTGCAAAGGTCCTTGGCCCTTGGGACATTAGAGGAATTAGGCACCTATAAGTCTAGGCTACAATCTGGTGGATGGAGGGGAAAGTGGTTCCAGATGGAGTCAGGAAGTCAGGCCAGGGCTTCCCTGGTGGCGCAGTGAATAAGACTAAGCCTGCCAAGGCAGGGGACATGGGTTCAAGCCCTGGTCCAGGAAGATCCCACATGCCATGGAGCAACTAAGCCCGTGCGCCACAACTACTGAGCCTGCGCTCTAGGGCCCGCGAGCCACAACGACTGAGTCCACGCGCCTAGAGCCCGTGTTCCGCAACAAGAGAAGCCACCGCAATGAGAAGCCTGCGCACCGCAACGAAGAGTAGCCCCCGCTCGCCACAACTAGAGAAAGCCTGCGCGCAGCAACGAAGATCCAAAGCAGCTAAAAGTTAATTAATTAAAAAAGAAGTAAAGTTGTTTTGATGTAAGAATGAAGTACATTGTGTCAGGATGTCAATCTCTCATCTATTGTCTTTGATAACCACTCAGCTCCATTGCTGAGGGGCCCGGCTGGGGGCTTATCAGTAAGAACACGTGGAGAAGCAACTATGGCAAGAGGACACCTAGACCGTAAATACTGAGAGTGTGTGAGGATTATCCAGAGTTCGGTCTGGAGAAAAGCGACCCTTTGCTGATCCAGCTCTGTGACAATTTTGAGACACTTGCACCTGCCGTGGCCAGGCTGCTCTTGGCGGGCAGTGGCATTAAAACCGCAGCAGTCTCAGGAAGAGAGGGGACATCTCTTCCTGTATTGATGAGGCACTCCTCGTAGGCAGTGTCGCAAGCAGAGCCACGGTCCCTGGAGTGAGTGATAACCCTCCGCCCCTGGCGTGATAACCCTCTGAGCAGCCCAACCTGCCCCCACACCGGTGCCTTTGTTCCCTAGCAACATGCTTTAGGATTAGGGACTTTCGTTTTTTGCGCTGGCAGCTGCAAGTCAGCTCTTGGTTGGTCAAGTGTCTCCCTGGAGTACCAACCTGTATAAAAATAAACCTTGAAACTAAATTTGGACTTTATTCCTTTCATCTCCCCCTGCCCTGGAAAACATAGTGTAATCAATCTATCATCTGTTTGGAGTATGTAAGTTTATTGGCTTATTAAGAGACATTATACTGTACGCTGTTGCCTTGTGAAATTATGATTCCTGCAATGAACCTGTGCTAAACTGTTGGCAAAGACAATCTCTGTCTCCGAGCATAATTTGCCGTCCCCCAGACAAAGCAAATCACTCCCATTATTCGTAAAGGGGAAGGTGACACAGGTACAGAACTAGTGGGCTGCTCCCACCACTAGGCAACATAGCAGCATTCACTGTTACCTATCAGGCCCTTAGGAATTCTGGCATAAAAATTTAAAGGTATAGTTACAGTTTCTTGCTTAGGGGTAATCCCCATTTCCAGCACCCACCGTTGTATCCCTGGCCCTGGGACCACTGGAGCAGACAGGATAAAAGCAAGTAGTGGTGATATGGAGAAGAGCTGTATAGTATCACCAGCATTCTCCCCCACCCCCTTTCCCAGATCCCCCAGGAAATTGGAGGAATCTATCCAAGGGAACTCCCCCTTAGCCCCCCCTCATGTTGAGTGTGAGTGCACACTCAGGGAGGCATGTAAGCCAGCCCCTCATGCCGTTATCTCCCGCGTTCTAGATAGCAAATGTTTCATCTACTTGTTCCAATTTGCTATTAGACCGTTACTCTGAGGATGAAATGCAACACGGTTTGTCCATTTGATGTGATATCTCTTTACCCACCGTTGCACCTGATGGACTGTAAAGTACATCCCTTGGTCTGAAGAAATGGAGCTCAGCGGCCCAGATGAGTACGTTATCTTCTGTACCAATTCTTTCACAGTATTTTGGACGTTTATGTCTACCACTGAGTGTGCAAAGCCTAGTCCAGAGTGTCTATTCCTTTTAAGGCCCATTTATAGCCCCCCAGGTCTACCTGCATTAGTCCAATGCAATCCACTTGCCAGCTCTGCGTGGGGCCTTCCCTGGGGAATCCTCCCCAACGCCGTCTCTGGGTTCTGCAGTCTGTCTCTCTTGTTGACGGAGAGGACAGTTCCTGTTGGCATTCTGTGCCTCAGAATGTGAAGAGGACTCTGTCTACATTCAGCCCATCTGCATTGCTGCACCACCCACATGTCTGCTCACTTCATAGACCCAGGTGGCCCCCTCAAGGGAGTGCGTCAGAAGGTCTGCTTGCCTGTTCCAATCACCTTCTCAATCTGGAAGGGGTTCTTCTGATGGGCATTCCCAGAGTGATTTCCACCTGGCCGTGCCCCATACAGGCACCCCCGTATCGATCCAGTCTTCCGTTGCCCATTTACCTGGACCATATGGCCAAGCCATTGGCTACTGCCCATGAGTCTGTAAAAAGCCAGACATAAGGGCTGTTTACCATTGTTCAATTCTTTCATCACTGCTAGAAAACAGCATGAAATTCAGCGCAATGAGAGACGACCCTCTACTATCAGTCTTTCCATCCAACAGTCTTAATGCGGCTTTCCAACAGGATACTTACTCCCTTTGTTTTGGAACTACCATCAACATCAATTTTCATCCAAACTTTCACCTTAATTCCATCAACCATGGCATCTGCATATCCTCCTAATCTAATCTTAGCCCTGTTATGACTTCACCAACAGGTGCATAGGGCTCTCCTGTCAAGCCCAGAAAAGCCTCCTCCCCCCATCCCAGCCATTTTATCCACTCACATGCCTTGAGTCCCCAGTTGGGGGGTGGAACAAGAAGACCCCGTCCTCTCCACCAATCTTTACCTCGATTAAGCTAAGCACTGCCCCACACATTTCTCTTCGTAATCTTTGCCTTCCGATTTTCAAAACTCCTACAAAATTGGGTAAATGGAACAAACTAATTTAGGACCTTTTAATGTTGGGGGACCAGCAGGGGATTCCATTGGTCCACCCAACCTTCAGTAGAATTTATCAACAGCTTTGTTTCAACACCATTAAAAGTCCACCATCATTCACCTCATTTCTCAATAACCATCTCAAGACTTCCACCCCGATGAGACTGCCCTGGACGTTCCCCTCTGTCTCACCCCATTTTCTTGTTAATTACTTTAATGGTCTTGATATCAGTAAGAATCACACAAGGAAGTTGAGACAGCGAGTCTGATAGGGCTTCTGGGATTGTCGTCCAATTTTGCAGCAGGAAGGATATATGAGGTGTGCCTACTAAAGGGGTCCCTTTAATCACAGCATTTCCTATGACCTGGGTAACAAGTATGATCAGCAGGTGAATATCCTGGGCATCACAAAGCCAGTCCTGCAGGGCTTGTACGTGAAGCATATAAGCTGCTTCATCTGGGGTGTTCCACTTGGCATTTATAGGGGGAGCTGGGTAGTCCCTCCTCTGAGGATCAACACACTTTACAGTGGCTTTCATCCAGCCATCTGATTGTTCAACAGTGGTCCGGTGTCAACCCAACACACTCTTCCACTCTGCAGCATCAAAACCAAAGACACAGCCCCCAAATTAAATACTCCCACAATCCATCTCAGTAAAGGTTCTTTAGGAAGTTGATGATACCAGTCTACAAAACGAGACAATTCCTTCTCACTCTACTCCCTGGTTTCAGTAGCGTGTTCGTTTTGTCCTCCCCCCGATGTTGACTACCTTCTCCATAAGCAGAGGACTTACGGTGCTTTCTGTTGTCCTGGCATAACTTTTCCCTTGGGAGCAGCTTTGAGGCCGGTGGCCAAAGCTCAGGCTGACCTCAGTCTGAGTTTGGTCCAACATCTAGTCTGTAGCGCTCGCTTTTACTTTCACTTTCACTATGTCAGCTAACAATAACTAAGGGACTGTGTATTTAGCATGCTTCTGATTGTTTTTCATTTCTTATGTATCCAGTAAGCCAACTCCTTGGGAACTGAGTCTACCACCATTGCTAAATCCCACTGGTAACTGATCACAGCACAGCGGCAGTTTCAGACTATGCGTGACTAGGTAGCCCTCCGGGATCAAAGCTTCCTCATCCTGCACCCTTTCATGCTTCTCTTTCCCAAACCACAAGTTTCCACGAGCCAAGGCTGTTTTAGCAAATCCCACTTCTCTGACAGAGGTTAATAGGATCTGCTTCTATTCACAACACTTCTGACACCAAATGTGTGGGTTTTCCACAGCAAGATACCCTTCTGTTTTCACACCTGCTGGGTGTGCTACAATTTAGCTCAGTGTTGACACTAAGCACCCAGAGTTAGCAGGTTACCCACACTTCTGTCCAACGTGGCAACAAATCAGGGGTCCCCAAGACCCCCCCGTCAGGTTCCATCATTTGCTATAACAACTGACAGAACTCAGGGAAACACTTTGTTTACTAGTATAGGTTTATTATAAAGGATATTATAAAAGATAAAAATGAGAAGCCAGATAAAGAAGTACCTAGAACAAAGTCTGGAAGTGTCCAGAATACAGGCGGTACCGTCCCCACAGAGCTTGGGGAGCACCACTCTCCCAGCTCGTGGATGTGTTCACCAACGTGGAAGCTCTCTGAGCCCCATGGTTTAGGGATTTTTATGGAGTTCTCATCATGTAAGCATGATCAATGACTAACTCAATCCCCAGCCCCCCTCCCCTTCCTGGGGGGATGGGGGGGGTAGGGCTGAACGTTCCAAGCTGCTAATCATGGCTTAGTCTTTCTGGTGAACAGTTCCCATCCTGAAGTCACCCAGGAGCCCACCCAGAGTCACCTCGTTAGAACAAATGACACTCCTATTACCTAGGAAATCCCAAGGGTTTTAGGAGTCCTGCCAGGAACCAAAGACCAAATATAGAACA
The DNA here is from genome assembly GCF_949774975.1 of Lagenorhynchus albirostris. NCBI lineage: Eukaryota > Metazoa > Chordata > Mammalia > Artiodactyla > Delphinidae > Lagenorhynchus > Lagenorhynchus albirostris. The sequence goes on along the minus strand of NC_083105.1, from coordinate 98,092,450 downwards.
AAAGATGCTCCTAGCAGCCCTATGACTCAGGAAATTACAAAGGGTTTTAGGAGCTCTGTGTCAGGATCTGGGGGCAGAGACCGAACACATATGTCTTATTATGTCACTGGAGTGAGAGAGGATATCCTGTCCTGCTCCTGAACTTTATTCATTCTGTCACCATTAGGTTTGATGTTACCTGTGGGTTGCTCATAGATATTCTTTATTAGGTTAAGGAAGTTCCCCTCTAGTCCTAGTTTGCTGGAAGATTTTATCATGAATGAATTTTAAATTTTGCCAAATACTTTTTCAGCATCTACTGAGATGATTATATGGTTTTTCCTATTTGGTCCATTGATGTGAAGTATGACATTGATTGACTTATGAACGTTTAACCCAATATATTATCCTTTTTACATATTACTTGATTTGATGGTTGATATTTTGTTGAAGAATTCTGCACCAGTGTTTATGAGGAATACTGGTGTCTGTAATTTTTTTTCTTGTAATTTCTTTGTCTGCTTTTGATATTATAGTAAAGCTAATTTTGTAAAATTGGTGAGGAAGTATTCCCTCTTCTATTCTCTGGAAGAGACTGTGTAGAATTGGTATTATTTCTTTCTTAAGTGTTGGTATAATTTATCAGTGAAATAATCTCAGCCTGGAGTTCTATTTACTGGAAGGTTTTTAACTATCAACTCGATTTCTTTCAGGTTATCTGTTTCCCCTTGAGTGAGTTTTGGTCTTTGTCTTTCAAAGAATCAGTCCATTTCATCTAAGTTATCAAATTTATGACCATAAAGCGGTACCTGGTATTCCTTTGGGTAATTTCTATAGACTTATATTCAGGTTCACTAGTCCTTTTCTTGGCTGTAGGAGTCTACTGATGAGCCTGTCAAAGGCTTTCTTCATTTCTGTCACTATGTTTTTATTTTAAGTATCCCCATTTGATTCTTATGGTTTCCTCTGCTGAAATCATCCATCTGATCTTGGCACGTTGTCTACCTTTTCCATTAAAGCCTTTAACATATTAATCACAGTTATTTTAAATTCCACATCTGATATCATATCTGAGTCTTGTTCTGATGATTCTTTGTCTCTTCAGATTGTGTCTTATCCGTCCTTCCTGTGTGCCTTGTGACTTTTTGTTGAAATCTGGACATGCTGCATAACACCATAGATACTGATGTACATATTTTTTATGCCTGAAGATGAGCATTTCTTTTCCTTCTGCCAGTCCTTTAAGTGTCAGGGTTTCTGAAACAGGAGGGAAGGGGGCAGGACAACCCTAAAAGAATGACATAGTCATTGAGAATATGACATAAACTGGTTAGAACCGACTAGGTCCAAGATGGTGGAAGATTCAACTTCCAGGGACCTTGATCCTCATCATATGCTCACTGTCATACATTAGCACGTGTTAAATGAAACACCCACAGGCCCCGAGGCCAACCATGAAAGGCCAAGAAGTGGGTGATGGCCCAGTTCCTGGAAATCCCCACCCCTTCCCCCAGATAATTGAAATAATCCTCCCAGTCATCAGCCTAGGAAATTACCCAGCCTGTGAAAACTAACCACCCCCATATTGCAGGGCCTCTCTCGCCTGAGTTTCATTAAGTCCTGAGACCAGCTGTGTGATTTTAGCTAAAAGACAGTGGGTTCAAGTCCCAGTCTGGGTTTTGGCTGGGTTTGAGTCCCAGCCCACAGGCTCAAGTCCCAATCCAAATTGTGAGGTTTCATTTCCATTCACCTAGTCAGGAGTTGGACTGGGCTTGAAGTTTCCTTTGCTACGGTTACTTGCAGTGCACTGGGGTCTTCAAGTTCCTCTCATGGTACCTTGTTTGTGTCTCCCCACTTGGCTTTGCATCTTCATTTTGTGCTGTTTCCCAGAGAGTCTGTCTCTTGCAAGCTCTCCCAGATGTATTTCTGTTAATTTGACTGGACGCTTGTTTATGCGGTGGTAGGAAGTAGAGGAGGATTCGTGCTCTCTGGTGTTATCACCAGAGTCTTAGGCAGGCAGTCTTAGGCACTATGAACCTGGGTCTTGGGAGCAGTGACCCTCACGAGTGTTCCCCCTTCTTCCCCAGATGCACTGCTGCGACCAGCATGTGTTCCTGTTCTCCCTGAAAGGAAGAGCTTCTTTTGTTCCCTGATCCCCTTCCCCGATTTCAGTGGATTTCCATCAGTGCTCTCAGCCTACAGGTTTTGATGACCTTTCTCCTGCAGATGAAGTCTGAGAGGAGTGGAATTTTAACAGTGATAGCCAGCAGTGGGGAGGAGGGTGGTTCTCAGAACCCTCCCCCATTTCCACTGTCTTCCTGTGGGTGACTGGTGGGGCTCCTGAAGGAAAAGCCTGAAAGGGAATGTAAACCCCTCTGTGTCTATAGCTCCCAGGGGGTTCACACTCTCTCAATAGTCAATCCTAGGCCTTTACTAATTTGTTTAAAAAAATTCTAGGGACTTCCCTGGTGGCACAGTGGTTAAGAATCCGCCTGCCAATGCAGGGGACACAGGTTCGAGCCCTGGTCCGGGAAGATCCCCCATGCCACGAAGCAACTAAGCCCGTGCGCCACAACTACTGAGCCTGCACTCTGGAGCCCGCGAGCCCCAACTACTGAGCCCGCATGCCACACTACTGAAGCCACCGCAATGAGAAGCCTGCACACTGCAACGAAGAGTAACCCCCGCTCACCACAACTAGAGAAAGCCCGCGCACAGCAACGAAGACCCAACACAGCCTAATTAATTAATTAAATTGTTTAAAAGTCTAGTTTAATCCTCTTTCTCAAGTAAGCAAATCACAGTTCCTATTTCTCCATGCAGGTGCCTGTCACCCTCTAGATTCCGGGTTAATTGTTTGTCCTATGACCTCAGTTCTCTAATGAGATCAAGAAAAGTCGTGTGCAGTTTTTCTAGCTATTTCCTTGTGCAGATGGGAGCAATACTCCTGCCAGCATTTCAGTGTGGATCGGAAGTCCACTAAAGGGTGTTAAGCAGAAGAATAAAATGATCAGCTATGTAACTTTATTTATTTCCCTTCCAGTTTTATTGAGATATAATTGACATCCAGCACTGTACAAGTTTAAGGTGTACAGCATAGTGACGTGACTTACATGCCTCGTGAAATTATGAACACAATAAGCTTTGTGAACATCCATCATCTCAGATACAAAATAAAAGAAATAGAAAAAAAATGTTTTTCCTTGTCATGAGAGCTCTTAGGATTTACTTTCTTAACAATTTTCGTATATAACATAAGCAATGTTAATTACATTTATCATGTTGTACATTACATCCTTAGTGTTTACCTTATAACTGGAGGTTTGTACCTTTTGGCTACCTTCATCCAATTCCCCCTCCTCTGGTAACCACAAATCTGATCTCTTTTGCTATGAGTTGGTTTGTTTCTGAAGTACAGTTGACCCACAACACTATGTTAGTTCCTGGTGTACAACATAGTGATCCGATATTTCTATATATTTCAAAATGGTCACCACCAGATTGCAACTTCAAATACTACTCTGACTACAGTGGGGAGAATGGATTTATTGGTAGCAAGAGAGGAAGGGTGTGGAGATGTCAGGAGGAGCCCATTGCTGTCATGCGTGAAGGAGGTGATGGTCACCTGGACAAGGCTTGTAGCAGTGGGGATAAGAAGAAGATGGACTCTAGAGATACTTGGGGAGTAGAGTAAATAGAACTTGCTAACTGATTGGATGTGGAAAGTAAGGGAGAAGCAGGGAGCCAGGGATGACTCCCAGATTTGTGGCCTGAGCACTGAATGGGTGATGATGTCATTTACTGAACTAGAACACTGTGAAGGGTTAATACATTTGATTATATTGAAATGTAAAACTTTTGTCCTTTGAAAGACACTATAAAGGACAGACTAGCAGAAGATATTTACAACTCATATAATTGACAAAGAACTAGTATCCAAAATGCTTTAAAAAAATCAGTAAGAAAAAGACAGGGCTTCTCTGGTGGCGCAGTGGTTAAGAATCCGCCTGCCAATGCAGGGGACATGGGTTTGAGCCCTGGTTCAGGAAGATCCCACATGTTGCGGAGCAACTAAGCCCGTGAGCCACAACTACTGAGCCCACGTGCCACAACTACTGAAACCCGTGTGCCTAGAGCCCATGCTCTGCAACAAGAGAAGCCACCACTTGCCACAACTAGAGAAAGCCTGCACACAGCAACGATGACCCAAGGCAGCCAAAATACAGTAGTAAAATGTAGTAATACAGTAAATAGTAAAAAAATGTTGATACATGTAACTTTAGTTCTTTCATTTTTACTATTATGTTGTATTTATATATATACAGATACATATATATAACATATATACATCTGTGTTTGAAATTTACCATGTTGATAAGCAGCAGAGACAAAAAAAAAAAGGCCAGTTGGTAAAAAGATACACATAGTTTAATACCATTTATATGAAGTTAAGAAGCATGCAAAATATATATATATTATAAGATATTTGTAGAAAATTATTAAAATATGCATGGAAATGATGAAACCATATTCAGGATATTATCTTGGGGAGAAAGAGAGGGGAAAGGGATATACAAATGGGCCTCAATTTTACAAGCAATGTTTCATTTTTTAGCTGAGTCATGGCTACATGTGTGATTAGTTATATTATTATCTACACTTTTTTATATGCCATAAATATTTCTTTAAAAGTACTTTTTTTTTTTTTTTTTTTTCCGGTAAGCGGACCTCTCACTGTTGTGGTCTCTCCCGTTGCGGAGCACAGGCTCCGGACGCGCAGGCCCAGCGGCCATGGCTCATGGGCCCAGCTGCTCCGTGGCATGTGGGATCTTCCCATACCGGGGCACGAACCCGCGTCCCCTGCATCGGCAGGCGGACTCTCAACCACTGCGCCACCAGGGAAGCCCTAAAAGTACTTTTTAAAAGAAAACAGAAGTCCAGTTTTTAGTAATAACAGACTAAGTCTTCCAGTACAAACCTCTGGCTGAAAGAAACTAAAAATAATGGACATATTTTTTTAATCATGGAAAAAGTACCAGAGAAATGACAAGATAATAGGGAATTACCCAGAAAAACAATCTAAGAGACAGTGAGAATGCAGACATATAAATGGCAAAAGCTTAAATCCTTGCCTCACCGAAAAAGAAATCTAAATGGCAAATAAACACTTAAAAATGTGCTCAGCCTTGTTAGACATCAGAGAGGCACAAATAAAACCACATGCACCAGACTGGCAAAAATTCAAAACTCTGACAATACATGGTGCTAAATGTTGCCAAGTGTGTGGAGCAACTGCGACTCCCACATAAAGTCCAGGAAATGTTGATTGCTTCAGTCCCTTTGGAAATCAGTTTAGCATTGTCTAGTAAAGCTGACAACACCTTCTGACCCAGCAAGTCCACTCCTGGGTATATACCCAGAGAGACCCACGCATACGGTTACCAGTATACACATACACCGGGCTCAATAGAAGCAGGAAGTGAACCCAATGTTCACCATCATAAATAATGGTGTAGACACACAATGGAGTGCTATATAGTGCTGAAAATGCATGAACTATCGTGAAACATGGCAATATGCATAAATCTCATGAACATTTTGTTGAGAAAAAAGCAAGAGAAAACATACAGTGTGATTCCATTCATAGAGTTTAAAAAACGAAACTACCTTGTTTAGGCATACATACATAAGTGGTGAAGTTAATATAACAAGAAGCAAGAAATGATCACCACCAAAGACTGTAGTCATTGTTCTAGGAAGGAAGAAGTTGATTATGATCGAAGAGGATGGATGACTTCTGAGCTTCCGGTAATGCTCCATCTCTGGATTTAGGTGGTAATTACATAGTCATCTCACATTATAGTTATTCATAAACTATACATACATGCTTATGCAATTTTCTGCTAGGATGTATATTTCACACAGTACGATGAAAGGGAACGGGTTTGGGTGAAGCATGGCAAGGGATTCAGTTTTGACCATTTTAGTATAAGGTACCTGTGAGACAATCAAATTTGGTGCTGAATAGATTGGAGATGTACACGTGGGAGTCCTGGATATACAGATGATAACTGAAGCATAAGAGAAGATCACCTACAGCATGTAGGAAGGTGACAAGAAAAGGGGACATAGGGCAAGACCCTGTGGAGCTCCCACATTTAATGGTCAGGCAGAAGAGGAATAGTGAAAGAAGGAAGAAACCAAGGAAATATGCTGTCTGGGGAAAAAAAAAAGTGTTTTAAACAGAAAGGAGTGGTCAACTATGTCAGATGCTCCTGGGAGGTCAAATAAGATGAAGATTGGAAAGTGTCCATTGGATTTATGTAGTCACTGACCTCGGCAAGAGTAGGTCCAATGAAGATATGGGGATGGAGTGAGATGAAGGCTGGGTGGGAGGTAAGCAGGGCCACCACATGGCACAGCTGCAGAAGCACCGTTCAGATTATACCCCAGGAGGCACCACGTACACAGACTACAGTTTAATGGTGTCCATAGGGCCATGCTATGCCGAGACCCTGGAGAGAAATGGAGCCCCTGAGCAGAGTGATTGAAGAGCACGACCTCTAAGGTCCAGCAGCCTGTCCTCAAATACTGGTTCCACCACTTACTAACGATGTGAAGTTGGCCAAGTAACTCCAACTTCTTGCACTTCAAGATCTAAATCTATAGAAATACTACCAACGCCATAGGATTGTTGTGAGGAGTAAAGACAACAGTCTACATAAAGTGTTTAGCACATGGTAAGAATTTAACAAATGTGAATTATTATTTTCTGTATTAACTTAGACAAATCCTTTCAAGAAGTTTGGCTATGATGGGAGAAGAGAAATGACAATAGCTGGAAGGGGGCATAGAATTAAAGAAAGGTGGGTTTTGTCTTGTTTTGTTAGAATTAGTAGACTTTATTTCTTAAAGTTTAGGTTTACAGAAAGATTGCATGGAAATTGCGGAGAGTTTCCAGTTATGTTTTCTCCCCCTCCACATACAAAGTTTCCCCTACTATTAACATCTTGCATTAGTGGTACATTTGTTACAATTAATGAAGCAATGTTGATACATTATTACTAACTAAAGTCCATAGTTTACATTACAGTTCACTCTTTGTGTTGTACAGTTCTCTGGGGTTTGACAAATGTATAATGTCACGTATCCATCATTACACCATCACACAGAGTACCTTCCCTGCCCTTAACATCCCCTGTGATTCACCTATTCATCCCTCCCTCTCTCCAAGCCCCTGGCAACCCCTGATCTTTTTACTGTCACTATAGTTTTGCTTTTTACAGAATATCATATCGTTGGAATCATACAGTATGTAGCCTTATCAGACTGGCTTCTTTCAGTTAGCAACATGGCTTTAAGTTTCCTCCATGTTTTTTGTGGCTCAATAGCTCATTTCTATTGCAGAATAATTTTTCACTGTGTGGATGTAGCACAGTTTATTCATCCATTCACTTATAGAAGATATCTTGGTTACTTCCAAGTTTTGGCAATTATGAATAAGGCTGCTAAAACATACATGTGCAGGTTTTTGTGTGGACATAGGTTTTCACCTCCTTTGAGGAAATGCCAAGGATTGCAGTTGCTGGATCATACGGTAAAGCTATGTTTAGCTTTGTAAGAAATTGCTGAACTGTCTTCCGAAGTAGCTGTACCGTTTTGCCCTCCCACAAGCAATGAATGAGAGTTCCTGCTGCTCCACATATTCCCCAGTGACTGGTATTGTCGATGTTTTGGATTTTAGCCATTCTAATAGGTATGTAGTACGATAGTACCTTGTTGTTTTCATCTGCATTTCCCTCATGACGTATGATGTGGAGCATCATTTCATATGCTTATTTGCCATCTCTATATCTTCTTTGGTGAGGTGTCTGCTAAAAGATCTTTCTGCCTATTTTTTTTTTTTTTTTTTTTTGGCCACACCACATGGCTTGTGGAATTTTAGTTCCCCAACCAGGGATTGAACCCAGGCCCTCGGCAGTGAGAGCACGGAGTCCTAACCACTGGACGGCCAGGGAATTCCCTTTTTGGCTCATTTTTTAATTGGCTTGTTTGTTTACTTATTGTTGAGTTTTAAGAATTCTTCGTATATTTTTAATACAAATCCTTTACTAGATTTGTGTTTTGCCAATATTTTCTCACAGTCTGTGGCTTGTTTTTTCATTCTCTTACCACTGTCTTTCACAGAGCAGCTTTTCGTTTGAATGGAGTCTCATCTATCAAAACTTTTTTCATGGATAGTACTTTTGCTGTTGCATTTAAAAAGTCATTGCCAAGGGAATTCCCTGGCCATCCAGTGGTTAGGACTTGGGGTTCTCACTGCCAGGAGCCTGGGTTCAATTCCTGGTCATGGAACTAAGATCCCACAAGCTTCTCGGAGTGGCCAAAAGTAAAAAAAGTCATTGCCAAACCCAAGATCACCTAGATTTTCTCCTATATTATCTTCTAGCAGTTTTGTAGTTTTGAATTTTACACTTAGGTCTATGATCCATTTTGAGTTAATTTTTGTGAAAAGTGTAAGGTGTGTTCTAAACTTATTTTTTTGCACGTGGATATCCAGTTGTTCCAGTGCCATTTGTTGCAAAGACTCTCCTTTCTCCATTGAATTGCCTTTGCTCCTTTGCCAAAGATCAGTTGACTGTATTTGTGTGGGTCTATTTCTGGCCTCTCTATTCTGTTCCATTGATCTATTTGTTACTTCTTTTGCTCATCCCATGGTATCTTGATTACTATAGCTTTATAGGAAGTCTTGAAGTTTCAGTACTGTGACTTTGTTCTTTGATATTGCATTGGCTATTCTGGGTCGTTTTGCCTCTCATATAAACTTTAAAGTCCGTTTGTCAATATACACAAAATAATTTGCTGGGATTTTGATTGCGATTGCATTGAATCTACAGATCAAGTTGGGAAGAACTGAAATCTTAACAATATTGAGTGGAAGTTTTTTTTTGTTTTTTTGTTTTTGCGGTACGTGGGCCTCTCACTGTTGTGGCCTCTCCCGTTGCGGAGCACAGGCTCCGGACGCGCAGGCTCAGCGGCCATGGCTCACAGGCCTAGCCGCTCCGCGGCATGTGGGATCCTCCCGGACCGGGGCACGAACCCGCGTCCCCTGCATCAGCAGGCGGACTCTCAACCACTGTGCCAACAGGGAAGCCCAAATTTTTTTTTTTTTTAAGATGAGGAGAAGCTTGAGCATATTTTAAAGTTTGGGGGAAGGAGCCAGTAGAGAAGAAATGGTTGGAGCCTCCGAAGGGAGGGAATAATCAATGGCAGAAGGTTCCTAAGCAGACCCCAAGAAATGGAGTTCAGAGTGCATGTGGAGGAGCTGGCCTTAGACCAGAGGAGGGACCTTTGTCTGCTGTAAGGGGAGAAGAGGGTGAGGATGTGTGCAAATGCACGTGTATTTGTTAATTTGGTAGTGTTTGGATTTTTGGCAAAGATGGATGCCAAGTTATCTGTTGAGAGTGAAAAAATGAGATAGTGCTAGGAAGTTTGAATAGAGGAAGCATGAATGGTCATTGCAGGGAGGGAAAGAGCAGGTTGACCAGAAGGACATAGCAGGGTCACCAGGCAGAGTTGGGGACTCAGCTGGTGATAAACTGAAGTACTGATCTATGCTGACTTGTGGACTGCCCCGTGGTGCTCAGAAACCCAGTTGCACACATGGAGATGGAAATAGTTCCATTCATCCAGGATTGGGGTATTTCTACAAAGGTTTGATTAAAGGTCAGAGAGGCAAGGGAGAGACTTCCCTGGCAGTCCAGTGGTTAAGACTCCATGATTCCAATGCAGGGGGCACGAGTTCAGTCCCTGGTCGGGGAACTAAGATCCCACATGCCATGTGGCCAAAAAAAAAACCAAAGAGGTAAGGGTTTTATAGTGTTGACAAGAGAGAGACAGAAATAGTGTAGAATCTAAGATGGACAGAAAGGGAAGTGAAAATGGAGGGAGTTGATGGCTGGAAACCAGGCAGATGAGGCCGTAGACTGGCAGCCCTGAGTAAAGAACAGGCACAGAGGGAGCAGCTGAGCAAGGAATCGGGGGTTATGGTCAGAGTTTCCACATCTGTAAAGTGGGGGAAACAACAGAAGTGAACAATGAAAATTAAATGTGACGGCGCATGTGCTTCGTAAACTGCTAGACACCATACCAGTGTTGGTTTGTGGGTTGGTTTTTCACTAGACTGTCAGGTTCTTGAAGGTGGGAATTGTGCCTCAGACATTCCTGCTTCCAGCAAAATTGCCTGATGCCAATAAGTGCTTAGTGAATCTAAGTGTGTTAGAAGGATGGACGCACGAGCTGGTTTCCCTTTAAGATTTAGACTCTGCCAGGATTGTCTGAATTTTCTAGTCCAGAAAACAGCCAACTAGTTCTTCACTATTCTTGTATACAGATTAGCTGAAGTTTGACAACATTGTTAAAAGGTCAAACCATGTTCTGATAATGGCAGAATAGCTTGTTTTGGTTAGATAGATAGATAGATAGATAGATAGATAGATAGATAGATAATAGATGATAGATATTTATATTTATCTATAGGTAGATAGATAATAGATAGATGATAGATAAATATTTATATTTATCTATAGGTAGATGGATAGATAATAGATAGATGATAGATAGATATTTATTTTATCTATAGATAGATATTTTTAAATATTAAAAATAGTTGCTTGAATACATTGGAGAGTGCCCCAAAGGGCAAAAAGTGGAAGAGATTTAATGCTTAAAAGAAGGGAAAACACGGGTGAGATCCACATTTAACTGGCTTTTAAAAACAGGTTTTCATGAGGTGCATGGTCAGTGTGGGGTGGTGGATAGAGCCTGAGAAGAAACAGGCAAAACTAATCTATGGTGATTAAAACTAGAATGATGGTTGTATCATCTAATTTTAGATGAGGGGGTTGAGGGAGGTAGATTAGAAACGGGCACCAGGGAACATCATTGCATAATGGAACTATTCCATAACTTGATTGGAAGAGTGGCCTCACTCACCTGCCCAGACCCCTGTCCAGACTTACCTGGCTAGACTCATCACCTCTCCGTCTGCTTTTATACTAGCAATTCTGAGCTATGGTTCTGAGAACTAATAGTTCTCAGAGCATACCTTGCTCTTGTACATTTCTGTGCTTCTGCCCACATCTCAGGACCGGTAGTCTATACCGTGCCTTTGTGAAAATTAGGAAAAGGGACCTCCTCTTACCAGCGGAGGGCAGGCTGGGTTTCAGGCCCCTCTCATCCCTTGGTCTGGCACCATATTGCATGGACCAACGTGCACACCATTTCCAAAGCCTGGAACAAACACAATTAGCCCACCTGACAACCCCCTACTCATCCACCAGGTCTCAGCTCGACCTCTACCTCCGCTGTGATCTTCCTCTAGCAGATGTAGGAGGGGGTTTGGCCAAGCTTCCTCTGCTTTTGGAATAGCTTCCATTAAAGCAATTATCTTTATTGAATTATGGTTATTTGTCTACAGACCTCCCTACCCCCATTAGATTATTCTCAGTGCTTTTTCCTCTTTTATTCTTCATACAAATTCCAGTTCCTAACACATAGGAAGTGATCTGTAAACTTGAATGAATGAATAAATGAGTGACATTTTACCTCTCTGGTCCTCATGATGCTTTTTTGAGAATAAAGGAATCAGAATAAGAGATGCCTGAAGTTCTTACCAACTCTAGAATTCTCTTTTCCAATATGCATTAAGTAAATGGCTGGTGAGCAGATGAATAGAATCCAACCAAAAGAAAATCCCTTTAAAGGCGCACCTTAAAGGAACATGGATCAATTTGTTTAAGTTCTATTCTAGAAGCAGGCTACTGGGAGTTTTTTGAATCTCTTAGCTATTTTGTCTTGCCTCTGAGACCTTTCAGAGACATTTCAGACCATCTGAAGCAGAGTTTAAGAGGAACTGCTGTAGGAAACCCTTCCAGAGAGTAGATTGTCTTCCATCTCATTATGTACATTAACTATCTCTGTATGTACCTTTCTCAGATATTTTCACAAAAGGAACAACTGTTTCTCTCCACTAGGCAGCTCTTTAGCCTCTTTGAAGCTAAAGTTACTTCTCTCATGAGAGGCAATTTTACCCTGAGTTCTTCCTCCCTGATCAGAGATATTTTCCTTAAGCGGACATTGTCAGTTTTCCCAGAAAGGCAGCAAATCTATTCGAGCGCATCAAGCTTCTGAGAAGCTAACAGAAGCAGAGGTCTAGAGCAGGGGCTTTTACAGACTATCTCCTGGATCCCAAAAGAGTCCACTAATTCCCTGAAATTCTATTCACAATATTGTGTGCGTGTGCGTTTTCCAAAGAGAGATCGATATCTTTCTTCAGACTCTCAAAGGAGCCCCTTGACCCAGAAAAGCTGAGACAGAACCACTGGTCTAGAGTCTGGGATAAAATAGGCTGGGGAGTACAAGGGCTTTTAAGATCAGATAATGCTCTTTGGGGTCATACCAAAGACAGCTTCCTCAACAGCCATAGACTGGAGTCCTTGGAACTGAGTCCATCTGGCCATTCCAGGGGCCCCCCCTCAGGGGCTTCCCCAAATCCCTGGGACTTGCTGAAACCCGCCTGCTCTGCAGACACAGGGACGTTTTGGGGGGATGGCAGATGTCTGGCATCCCTGCCCTTATGTTTTAACAGCAATGGCCTTGGGGCCAGAGGTTCCTGAGAATCATGGGACCCTCTGAAGACAGAATCATTATTCCGCCACAAGGGGGCACCCAATGCCCAGACAGATGGGACAACGAGCCTCTTGCCTCTGCTCAGAGAAGCTTCTCCTGCCCTGAGCCGAAGCTTGAAGCTCCTGGTTATACAACCGGCCTACAAAGCCCTTCTACCCACACCCAGTGTCCCCCAGGAAGCCTCATTGTTCCTTTTGATGTAAACTTTGCGTATGTTCTTGCTAGCCTCAGCCCTTTCCCTAGAGGTGACCCTGGACCCCACGGACCTCCCTGGGGTCGGCCTGGAACATGTAATTTGAATTGCGAAGTCCTGATCCGAGGTGATCATAGCACACACTTCTGCTTTCCACTCCCCAGGTTACTCCTGGGCCTGCAGGGCCCTCACCCAAGGCTCAGTCTTTAGCGTGATTTCAGGGTTGTGAACAGAGCCCTGCAGAGGTGTGCAGATGCCCATGGACATCATTAAAACACCTCTAGATAACTGTGACCTGTTCAGACAAGATAAGGAAAACATCCAGTATTCACTGAGCCCTAAGGGAAGCGTTACCAAAAATCCAGCTTGTGTCGGGATCCCAGGCTGCCGTGTACTCTAGTGAGGGTGCGATTCTAGCCCCAGAAGGCGGGATGAAAATCTAAACCCATCGGGGGGGGTGGACTTAGACAAAATCCAAAATATTTTTGAACTTCTTTTATTAAAAATAATTTAAGTAGAGCACAATAACACTAAAGAAATATTCAGAAATTTGCTAATTATAGAATGACAAATAATTCTTTGAAGAATATACTTATTTTATTTTCATATCCTATAATAGATTATATCAATTTTTATAGTATGTTAATAGGTATTCAGAGATTGGATTATATTTATGCAATCTATAAGCGTATCTGGAGGTTAAATCATAACTAAGGCTTTGAAGGAAAATCGGAATGAGATTGAAGAGATGAAGGAATAATTCTAGATTTTCCATCAGCCTCTATACCTCTATGTGATTTTATTTTATTTATTGTATTTTATTTTTTTAATGCAATATCTATATCTTTAAAAAATCAAAAATATTAAATTTATAAATGGAGGTTAAAACATTTCCAGGAACTTAGTGTACCCAATAGAGAAGACTCACCTAGATGTACGTTGGCCCCAGGTCTAGCAACCCAGCCTCAAATCTCTGGCAAATAGAGAACTTAAGCCTTCTTGAGATGGCAATCACACATCATGGTCATACATTGTCCGCTTGAGATAGTAAAACTACTCCCTTAGTGGACAGGTGTCCTTTTAATTCCAGGAAGGTTTGGAATTGACGTGGTGGCATTGCACTGTGTCAGCTTAGCTAAGATGAAACCACATTTCTTGGAATTCCCTCCCTGTGTGGTTCCAGGTTAAGGCTGGCCAGAAGAGAAATGTGTGTGAGGTTTGAAAGGTGGAAAGGCAGACGTGAAGCAGCAGCCGCTGCTCTGAAGGTCAGCGTGGGTGCTAGGCCGCCCCAGCCCCTACCCATCCCAGCTGTTCTGCTGGTTCACTTTTTTCAGCCCAGGTAGCAGCCAATCCTGCAGGGCCTCCAGCTCCCGTCAGGTCTCCTCCTTCAGCTGCACCGACTCCTCGGCCAGGCATGTGTGCGTCTCCATGGCAGAGGGTACCAGGTCCTTCTGCAGACAACCCAAATCATCCAACCTGGAGGTGGTGAGGGACAGGTGCAGGTTCCACTTGGTCCCTCCAAGCTCTCCCCCACTCACAGCCAGGACGTCTTCCCAGATGACCTGTGGTGATCTCAGGCCTACCACAGACAGAAACAGAGGAAACAGACATCCACAGACCCCCTTCACCATTCCTTATTCCATGTCACTCACAGCAGTTTTGCTTCTCCGGTCAAACGTTAACTGATATCAACCAAAAGTGATGAAGCAAATCAAACTCATGCTAAGCTTCATATACATTTTCATCATTAGGACAATCTGTGTATATTTACTGCTTAAAGTTTTTGTAATACTTAAAAGAGTTTAGCATGGGAGAGCTATAAAATTAGCCTCATTATTCTATTAAAATGTACAATTGATTTTCTTTTTTTTAATTAAATTTTTTTTAATTTTTATTTATTTATTTTTGGTTGCATTGGGTCTTTGTTGCTGTGCGCGTGCTTTCTCTAGTTGTGGCGAGCAGGGGCTACTCTTCGTTGCAGTGCGCGGGCTTCTCATCGCGGTGGCTTCTCTTGTAGAGCACGGGCTCTAGGTGCGTGGGCTTCAACAGCTATGGCACGTGGGCTCAGTAGTTGTGGCTCGTGGGCTCTAGAATGCAGGCTCAGTAGTTGTGGCGCACGGGCTTAGTTGCTCCGTGGCATGTGGGATCTTCCCGGACCAGGGCTCCAACCCATGTCCCCTGCATTGGCAGGCAGGTTCTTAACCACTGTGCCACCAGGGAAGTCCTGTATAATTTTTTTCAATGAATGATTCTAAGTTGAAGGGAGTAAAAAGTGTTGACACAATTATAAAGTTTGAGGGAACTTATGATTCTCTATAGCTGAACATTCATTAGACTTACAAAAAGTATTTAAGTATTTAGGAAATATTTTCTTGTTAGGGTCATAAGCCCATCCACTCATACATCTAAATACTTAAAAAGAAATCATATATGTGAAATTTAGATACTCAATTTAACCTATTTAAAGGAATTTGGTGGACTATGGTTGTAAATGGAGTAGATAATGGAATTTAGATTTTTCAACTTCAGTTAATCTAATGTTAACTGAAGGCCAAGAGAGGAAGAAAGAGGCAGAGAGAATAACTGAAGAAATAATGGCTGAAAGCTCAGTGAATTCCAAGTAAGATGAACTCAAAGAGACCCACCCTGAGACACATTATAATCAAATTTTCAAAAGGCAAAGACAAAGAGAGAGTCTTGAGAGCAGCAGGAGAAAAGCAGGGAATTCCCTGGTGGTCCAGTGGTTAGGGCTCAGCACTTTCACTGCCAAGGGCGTGGGTTCAATCCCTGGTCAGGGAACTAAGATCCAGCAAGCTGCGGAGTGTGGCCAAAAGAGAAAAAAAAAAGAAAAAGAAAGAAAGCAGCAGGAGAAAAGCAGATCCTCACACACAGGGGATGCTCAATAAGATCATCAGAAGCTTCGGAGGCCAGAAGCCAGTGCGCCAGTACATTCAAAGTGCTAAAAGAAAAGATATTAACCAAGAACACTACAGCTAGCAAAACTGTCCTTCAAAAGTGAGGGTAAAATTAAGACATTCTGATACAAACAAAAGCGATGGGAGATCATGACCATTAGACCTGCCCTGCAAGAAATGCTCAGGGAGGTCCTGCAGGGTGAAATGAAAGGAAACTAGACAGTAACTTAAAGCCATATGAAGAAATAAAGATCTCAATAACGGTAAATATATGGGCAATTATAAAAGCTGGTATTATTGTAAGAGTGGTTTGTAACTGCACTTTTTGTTTCCTATAAGATTTAAGAGACTAATACATTTAAAGAGAAAAATTATTAGTGTAAAAGTTAGTGTTACTGAAACTTTGATATGTGACTCCCAGTCTTGTTTTCTACATAATTTAAGAGACTAACGCGTTCAAAAGAATTATTAGTTTATGTTTTGGGGTACACAATATAAAATGTAATTCTGTGACATCAACAACTAAAAGGATGTGGAAATGGAGCTGTAAAGGAGCACAGTTTTTGTGTGTTATTTAAATGAAGCTGGTATAAATTCAAACTGTAGTGTTATGACTTTAGAATGTTAAATGTAATCCCCGCGGTAACCACAAAGAAAATAGCTATAGAATATACACAAAACAAAATGAGAAAGGAATATAAAAATTCCACTACCAAAAAATCAACTAAACACAAAAAAAGACAGGAATGCGGAAATGGGGAGGGGGAAAGCTATAAGGCATATAGAAGACAAGTAGCACAATGGCAGAAGTCTCTCCTTACCAGTAATTACTTTAAATGTAAATGGATTAAGCTCTCCAGTCAAAAGACAAAGACTGGCAGAATGGATAAAAGCACATGACCAAAAAAACCCCCCCAAAACAAAAAAACACATGACCCAACATTTGCTATCTGCAAGAGACTTACTTGAGATCCAAAGACATAAACAGGCTGAAAGTGAAAGGATGGAAAAAGATATTCCATGCAAAGAGTAACCAAAAGGAAGCAGGAGTGGCTGCACTAATATCAGAAAAAAAAATAGACTTTAAATCAGAAAAGGTTACAAGAGACAAAGGTCATTATATATTAATGAAAGGTTCAGGGCTTCCCTGGTGGCTCAGCGGTTAAGAATCCACCTGCCAATGCAGGGTACATGGGTTCGAGCCCTGGTCCAGGAAGATCCCACATGGTACGCAGCAACTAAGCCCTTGCATCACAACTACTGAGCCTGCACTCTAGAGCCCGTGAGCCACAACTACTGAGTCCATGTGTCACAACTACTGAAGCCCTAGAACCCGTGCTCTGCAACAAGAGAAGTCACCACAATGAGAAGCCGGTGCACTGCAAGGAAGAGTAGCCCCCACTCGCCTCAACTAGAGAAAGCCCGCGCACACCAATGAAGACCCAATGTAGCCAAAAATTAATTAATTAATTAATTAAAAAATAAATAAAATAAAGTATACAATTCATTCATTAAATAAAATGTTCAATATAGCAAGAAGATATAATAATTATAAACATACACTCACCCAATGACAGACCTTTAAAATTTATAAAACAAAACCTGACAAAATTGAAGGGAGAAATAAACAGTTCTACAATAATAGCTGGAGATGTCAATACCCCACTCACGATAATGATAGAACAAGCAGAAAAAAGATGAGTAAGGAAATAGTAGGGTTTTTTTAAAATTGAAGTATAGTTGATTTACAATGTTGTGTTAATTTCTGCTGTACAGCAAAGTGATTCAGTTATACATATATATACCTTCTTTTTCATATTCTTTGCCATTACGGTTTGTCATAGGATATTGAATATAGTTCCCTGTGCTATACAGTACGTCCTTGTTGCTTATCCATTCTCTATATAATGGTTTGCATTTGCTAACCCCAAACTCCCAATTCTTTTTTTTTAAACATCTTTATAGGAGTATAATTGCTTTACAATGGTGTGTTAGCTTCTGCTTTATAACAAAGTGAATCAGCTATACATATACATATATCCCCATGTCTCCTCCCTCTTGCGTCTCCCACCCACCTTCCCTATCCCACCCCTCTAGGTGGTCACAAAGCACCGAGCTGATCTCCCTGCGCTATGCGGCTGCTTCCCACTAGCTATCTATTTTACATTTGGTAGTATATATAAGTCCATGCCACTCTCTCACTTCGTCCCAGCTTACCCTTCCCCCTCCCCATGTCCTCAAGTCCATTTTCTACGTATGAGGGTTTTTTTTGTTTTGTTTTGTTTTTTGCGGTACGCGGGGCCTCTCACTGTTGTGGCCACTCCCGTTGCGGAGCACAGGCTCCGACGTGCAGGCTCAGTGGCCATGGCTCACAGGCCCAGCCGCTCCGCGGCATGTGGGATCTTCCCGGACCAGGACACGAACCCGTGTCCCCTGCATCGGCAGGCGGACTCTCAACCACTGCGCCACCAGGGAAGCCCAAACAACACATTTTTAAACAACCAATGGATCAAAGAAGAAATCACAAGGGAAATTATAAAATACTTAGAGGCAAATGCAAATGAAAACCCAACATACCAAAACTTTGGGGGTGCAGTGAATGTAGTACTAAGGGGTAAATTTATAGTGAATTGTTTATACATTAAAATAACAAGATTTCAAATCAATCAATTTTTCTAGTTCCTTAACTTTACAACTTAAGGAACTAGAAAAAGAAGAAGCAACTAAACCCAAAGCTAGCAGAAGGAAGTAAAAAAGTTAGGGCAAAGAAAAACAAAATAGAGAACAGGAAAATTATAGAGAAAATCATTGAAACCCAAAGTTGGTTCTTTGAAAAGATCAACAAAATTGGCAAACCTTTAGTTAGATGAACTAAGAAAAAAAGAGAGAAGACTCAAATTACTAAAATCAGAAATGAGGGAATTCCCTGGTGGTCCAATGGTTAGGGCTCTGTGCTTCCACTGCAGGGGGCACGGGTTTGATCCCTGTTTAGGGAACTAAGGTCCTGCAAGCTGCGAGGGGCAGCCAACAAAAATAATAACAAAATAAAGTCAGAAATGAAATGGGGACACTACTACCTATTCTACAGAAATGAAAAGGATTATAAGGGAGTACTATGAACAATTGTACACCAAAAAACTTGATAGTCTAGATGAAATGAATAAGTTCCTAGAAACACAAAACTTACCAAGACTAAATCACAAAGAAATAGAAAATTTGAATAGACCTGTAACTAGCAAGGAGATTAAATCAGTAATCAAAAATCTCTCGGCAAGTAGCACTGTTTACAATAGCCAAGACATGGAAACAACCTAAGTGCCCATCAACAGACAATTGGCTTAAGAAGATGTGGTGTATATATACGATAGAATAATGAAATATTGCCATTTGCAGCAAAATGGATGGACCTAGAGAATATTATACTTAGTGATGTAAGTCAGACAAATATTATATGATATCACTTATATGTGGAAATCTAAAAAATAATACAAATGAATCTATATACAAAACAGAAACAGACTCATATAGACATAGAAAACAAACTTATAGTTACCAAAGGAGAAAAGGAGGGGAGGGGTAAATTAGGACTGTGGGATTAACAGATACAAACTACTATACGTAAAATAGATAAACAACAAGGACCTACTGTATAGCACAGGGAACTATATTCAGTATCTTGTAATAACCTATAATGGAAAATAATCTGAATATATATATATATATATATATAGGACTTCATGGAAATTTTCAAAATTTGTGTATCAAAGGACACTATCAACAGAGTAAAAGGGCAACCCACAGAATAGGAGAATATATTTGCAAACCCTGTATCTGATAAGGGATTAATATCCAGATTATAGAGAGAACTCTGATAACTCAATAACAAAATAAAACAACTACAACAAAAAAACCCTCAAACATGTGCAAAGAACTTGAATAGACATTTCTCCAAAGAAGACAGACAAATGGCCAATAAGCACATGAAAAGATGCTCAACATCATTACTCATTAGAGAAATGCAAAACAAAACTACAATAAGGTATCACCTCACACCAGTCAGAATGGCCATCACCAAAAAATCTACAAACAATAAATGCTGGAGAGGGTGTGGAGAAAAGGGAACCCTCTTGCACTGTTGGTGGGAATGTAAATTGATACAGCCACTATGGAGAACAGTATGGAGGTTCCTTAAAAAACTAAAAATAGAACTACCATACAACACAGCAATCCCACTACTGGGCATATACCCTGAGAAAACCATAATTCAAAAAGAGTCATATACCACAATGTTCATTGCAGCACTATTTACAATAGCCAGGTCATGGAAGCAACCTAAGTGTCCATCAACAGATGAATGGATAAAGAAGATGTGGCACGTATATACAATGGACTATTACTCAGCCCTAAAAAGAAACGAAATTGAGTTATTTGTAGTGAGGTGGATGGACCTAGAGTCTGTCATACAGAGTGAAGTAAGTCAGAAATAGAAAAACAAATACTGTATGCTAACACATATATAGAGAGAGAGAATCTAAAAAAAAGAAAAAAGGTTCTGATGAACATAGGGGCAGGACAGAATAAAGATGCAGACGTAGAGAATGGACTTGAGGACACGGGGAGGGGGAAGGCTAATCTGGGACGAAGTGAGAGAGTAGTGTTGACATATATTCACTACCAAATGTAAAATAGATAGCTAGTGGGAAGCAGCTGCATAGCAGAGAGAGATCAGCTCGGTGCTTTGTGACCATCTAGAGGGGTGGGATAGGGAAGGTGGGAAGGAGACGCAAGAGGGAGGAGACATGGGGTTATATGTATATGTATAACTGATTTACTTTGTTATAAAGTAGAAACTAACACACCACTGTAAAGCAGTTATACTCCAATAAAGATGTTTAAAAAAAAATAATACGCCAGAAAAGGTGTTCTGAAACACACACACACACACACACACACACACACACACAAAGTGAATATCATAGTCTTACTCTATTATAAATAGTCAAACAAAATCTATAGGTCGAAATTAAAGAAAAGTAATAAGTAAGAATTTAAAAGTTTTATTATATTCATAATAGAATAACAAAATGTATAAGTTGAACTTAAAGAGCATAAGGGAAACTAGATTTTGAATTTGGTTACTTTAATAAACTATTTTTTAATTCCAATAACTATGCATAGACTTTTACTCTGTGCCCTCAAGTATCAAGAGACACACGTTTGCAATATCCTTCTTCTTGCAGCTGTACCCAGCCAGCCTATCCCATTCCATCAGTGTGAAAATGTGATGGGGTCTCCTCAGCCGCAGAAGCCTCCCCATTGCCCAACCTAAAGCTCCCATTGCTAATTTTGAGCTCTAGTAAAGGTGAGATTTGTCCCATATACCTCCTCCTGCTGGATTTCTCCCTTCCACTATGAGCTCTGTACCACTTCAGGAATCCCAAGCTCTCACACTGCCCCAACCCCAAGAAGGAAAAGAGCTTAATAATCAAACCATACTCCAAGGAACATTTACTGGGACCTTCTGCATCAAGCCCTGTGTAGGGTGTGCCCCCATGTTATCACACTGAACAGATCACATCCACCCTGTGAGGTAAGCATCAGCATCCCATGTTACAGTGGAAACAGACTCACAGCTTGAGCAACTGACCCGCTAGCAAGTGACCAAGCAGAGAGATGGCCTTGGATGTGGTCCAAGCAGCAGATTTACCTTGAATGGCCCTCCACATCTCAGATTTTCACCATCTGGTTGATCGCTATACTCCCTCCCCAGACTCCTCTTACCCTACCAGCCTCCAGGACCTTGCCTGTCACCCTCAGCATTCCTCTATGGGCAAGATGCCCATCAACGGAGGAAGGATTGTGGACTAACTCACACGTAAGGGGGAAGGCTGCCACAGCCCTCGACCTTCAGGAACTCCATCAGAGGCACCCAAGGTCAGGGGAAGCAGCTGTGAGAGATGGGGAGGCCCCTGTCACCAAACCACTCTCTTCCCCTCCCAGTAGAGGGAGACATTAGAAGAAAAGGAAGTGTGGGGAAGATGAGTCAGATAAGTTTCCCTTTGCATCACAGAATCAAATTCTCCATCTGTGACCTCAGATAAGTCACAGGTAACCCCAAGCAATGGCCCGCAGGATGTAACTGTAACACACCTACCCCCCAAAGCATCATGTTCCAACTCTGTGGAGAAAACAGTTGCCTCCTTCTAAAGTCAAAGTGTTACATGAAAAATGAACAATTAGAAATGAAACTAAGAAAACAATTCCATTTACAATAGTATCAAAAAGAATAAAATACTTAGGGATAAATTTAATGAAGAAAGTGCAAGACTTGTACACTGAAAACTACAAAACAATGATGAAAGACATCAAGGAAGATCTAAATAAATGGGAAAATATCCTATGTTCTTATAGATTGGAGGACTTCGGTTTGTTTTGGGGGGGTTGTTTGCTTGTTTGTTTGTTTTTGCCACACCACATGGCATGCGGGATCTTAGTTCTCCGACCAGGGATAGAAACTGTGCCCTCTGCAGTGGAAGTGCGGAGTCTTAACCACTGGACCGCCAGGGAGTCCCGGGACTTCGTATTTTTAAGATGACAATACTCCCCAAATTCACCTACAAATCCAATGCAACCCCTGTCATTCTAACTGCCTTGTTTTGCAGAAATAGATGAACTAATCCTAAAATTCATATGGAAATGAAAGAGATACAGAATAGCCAAAGTTTTCCTGAAAAAGAAGAACAAAGTTGGAGGATTCACACTTCCCAACTGCAAAACTTACTACAAAGCTTCAGTAATTGAAACAGTGTGGTACTGGCATAAAGACAGGCATACAGATCATAAACTCAAGAGTCCAGAAATCAACCCATACATCTCTGGCCAGTTGATTCTGACAAGGGTGCCAAGACCACTCAATGTGAAAAGAATAGTCTTTTTAACAACTGGTGCTGGGACAATGCATATCCACAGGCAAAAGAATGAAGTTGAACCCTTACCTCAAATTATATACAACACTTAACTCAAAATAGATCAAAGAAATAAAACTATAAAACTGTCAGAAACAGGTGTAAATCCGTGTGACCTTGGATTAGGCAATGACTTCTTAAATATGATACCAAAATCCGAAGCAACAAAAGAAAAATAGATAAACTGGACTTTATCAAAGTTAAACATGTTAGTGTATCAAAGGACACTACCAAGAAAGTGAAAAACAACCCATAGAACAGAGAAAATATTTGCAAGTCACATATTTGATGAGTCTAGCATCGAGAATACATAAAGAACTCTTATAACTCAACAAAAAAGACAAATAATCCAATTTAAACATGGCCAAAGGGTTTGAATAGACATTTCTCAAAGAAGATATACAAATGTCCAATAAGTACATGAAAAGAGGCTCAGCCTCGTTAGTCTTAGGGAAATGTGAATCAAAACCACAGTGAGGTACTACTTCATACCAACTAGGGTGGCTATAATTTTTTTTAACGGAAATTGACATGTGTTGGTAAACAAGTAGAGAAACTCCATGTACCACTGGTGGGATTGTCAAATGATTCAAATGGTTCGAACTGTGGAAAAGTTTGTCAGTTCCTTAAGAAGCTAAACACAGAATCAACACATGACCCAGCCATTCCAATCATAGGAATATGAGAATTCAAAACATATGTTCAAACAAAACTTGTACATGAATGTTGATAGCAGCATCCTTCATAACAGCCAAAAAGTGGAAACAACCCAAACGTTCATCAACTGATAAATGGATAAACAAAATGTGGGATATCCGTACAATGGAATATTATTCAGCCATAAAAATCATGAAGTAGCTGAATCATGCCACAACATGGATAAACCTGGAAGATATTATGCTAAAGTGAAAGAAGCCAGTCAGATGACCATGTATGACTCCATTTATATGAAATGGAGAGAATAGGCAAAGCCATACAGATCAAAAATAGATTAATAGGGACTTCCCTGGTGGTGCAGTGGTTAAGAATCCGCCTGCCAATGCAGGGGACATGGGTTCAAGCCCTGGTCTGGGAAGATCTCACATGCCACGGAGCAACTAAGCCTGTGCGCCACAGCTACTGAGCCCGCATGCCACAACTACTGAAGCCCGCGTGCCTAGAGCCCGTGCTCTGCAACAAGAGAAGCCACCGCAATGAGAAGCCCGCACACCGCGATGAAGAGTAGCCCCCACTCGCCGCAACTAGAGAAAGCCCGTGCACAGCAACAAAAACCCAACGCAGCCAAATAAATAATACAATAAATATATTTAAAAAATAGATTAATGATTGCCTGGAGATGGGGGAGGGGGAAAGTGGGACTGACTGCTACTGGGTCTGAGGTTTCTTTTAGGGGAGATGGGAATGTTCTGGAATTAGATAGTGGGGCTATTTGCACGACGTTGGGAAAAATCCTAAAATCCACTGAATTGTACATTATAAAATGCTTAAAATGTTGAATTTTATCTCAATTTTTAAAGAGTCAACATGTACCAAGTTGCCCTTCAGTCTGGGCCAGAAGAAAGTGTAGTCTTAGGAAGGCATCTGGTGCTGAAGCAGAAGGGTCTGGGGGTTCCCTGAGTCCCACTGGCATCTTGCAAATGAGGTAAGGGATACCAACTCCGCGCAGATCTGAAGACTCTGGAGGTTTGTAGCGAGGATAGGAGTGATCTCGTCCACAACAGGGAGGCTTGTCTCAGCCCCTAGAGCGGATGGCAAACATCCAAAGGGATCCACGGAACTGGCAGAGGCCCTGCAGGTTGGGTCCCAAAACAGAGGATTTTTTTTTTTTTTTTTTTTTTTTTTGCGGTACGCGGGCCTCTCACTGCTGTGGCCTCTCCCGCTGCAGAGCACAGGCTCCGGACGCGCAGGTTCAGCGGCCATGGCTCACGGGGCCCAGCCGCTCCGCGGCATGTGGGATCTTCCCGGACCGGGGCACGAACCCGTGTCCCCTGCATCGGCAGGCGGACTCCCAACCACTGCGCCACCAGGGAAGCCCCGGAAACAGGATTTTTGTAGGCAAGAGCCGAGAGTGGACTTGAGGACACTGGTGGTGACCCAGGGAGAAAAGATATCAGTCACAAAGAGGAAATACAAACGGCCAACGATCATGGAAAGACGCTGGGGCTCGCTGGTAATCAGAAGGATGTACACTGAACAACAGTGAGGCAGCGTTTTCCTCCAAGTCGACTGTCTGAAATGGTTTGCTAATATGAAAGGCTGGCAGGATGCGAGCAGACGTGCTCTCTTCTCAAGGCTGTTGGATGTGTGAAATGCTAGAACCACTTTGGAGGGCAACTCGCCAGCACCTATTAAAGTGAAAAATGTGCATACCCTATGACTCAGCGATTCCAGTGCCCAGAATCTATTCTAAAGCGACACTCTCACAAGCACAGAGAAGTAGCAGATGCTATGCGACAGCACTTGTAATACGGAAATGCTGGGGGAAAAGCTAAGTATTCATAAACAGGAGAATGGCTAAAAAGCCTACATATATCCATTCTCTATCGAAATGAGTAGTAGTTCTACATGTATAAGGTGAAATGATCTCCAAGACGTATTACTGGGTTTACAAAGCAAATTTTAGAAGGATGTGTACTATGTAACATTTATGAAAAAACAAAGCACAACCCAAAACGCAAGTGTGCTGGGCCCTTGGAGAATTCTTCCCGGCAGGCTGGGGTACCAGGCCAATTAACAATCCTTTCTTTATCTGGAAAAAGATGGACTTTTAAAAGCAACACAGGAAGAACATGGAACTGCCAGGCTTGGGCTGTTTCATTTCCAAGAGATCATTTTTAACGAGTACAGAGAACCAACACATGACTCGTTCCATAGGCTTTCTTTCTGGCTCTGTGTTAGGAGAATTACTGCCGGCTTGTATAGTATTTCCTTTAGAGAACAGAGGTGCCTTCCCATTCCCAAATAAGAAAGAGAAAGCGAAAATTAGGTGTCCTTGCCAACAACCATCTCAGTTATAAAAGGCGGGGGTAAGCCCCTCACCGGGGAGAAGTAGTGACCACGGGCTGTGCAAGAGGTTCTTCGCCCACCTCCCTGGAGACCAGAGGTCTTCCCTGCTTTGAGAAATTCAAACAGAGGGTCCTCAGTAGGAGAGGGTGTGAAAAGAGAGTGAGAAATATTTCGTTTTTGCTTAATAATATTTTAAGTAGGAAATAAAATGGACTTCACTGGAAAAATCCATCTTTTTTTTTGCTGATAGATGTCTGTCTCTGGGGGGTCTGAACTTTCATTCCCCGCTATAAAAAAAGAACCTGTTTATTAACAACAGCCTAACAAGGGAAAGGGGTCTTCCCTCATTTGGGACCATGAACGTTCCTAAATAATAAAACACACACATATAATTTGTTTGTTTAGAAAAAGTTCTGCAAGAACCCCCACCAACCTGAAACAGTGATTACCCCTGAGGGAGCAGGGAGAGGACCAGGACCAGGGCTGAGGGGAGGAGATCGAGCAGAGGGAATTTGAGTCTTATCAATAATCGTTCAACATGTTTTTCCATTTTCACTTCTAATTTTTTACATAAAAAAAGGATGACATAGGGGCTTCCCTGGTGGCGCAGTGCTTGGGAGTCCGCCTGCCGATGCAGGGGACACGGGTTCGTGCCCCGGTCCGGGAAGATCCCACATGCCGCGGAGCGGCTGGGCCCGTGAGCCGTGGCCGCTGAGCCTGCGTGTCCGGAGCCTGTGCTCCGCAACGGGAGAGGCCACAACAGTGAGAGGCCCGCGTACCGCAAAAAAAATAATAATAATAGGGAAATAATGAAATCAAAAGGTGGTTCTTTGAAGGAATAAATAAATTAGACTTATTTCTGGCAAAGTGTATCAAGAAAAAATGAGAAATTATAAATAAATATTGGGAGAGAAAATAACTACAGATCTAGTGGTGATTTTAAACATTTATGGCCATACATCTAAAACAGATTAAATACACAATCTTCCAGAAAAATATAGCCTACCAAAACTGACTCCAGAAGAAACTGAAAATCTGAAATCAGTAATGAAAAACCTATGCTCAAAATAAACACACACACACACACACACAATTCTACCAAGCCTTCAAGGGACAGATCACCCCTATTTTATATAATCTGTATTTAAGAAAAGAAAAACTACCACTGATCAAAAGAAGAGAAGTGGTCAAAGGAAGAATAGGGTGGTGTCTGGAAACCCAAACCAAAGGAAGAAACAATTCTCAAGTAGGTGAGAGCTCAGAGCCCACATACCTCAGCTAAACCTTACTTCCTGGCTGAAACACCCGCCAGCCCTCCCATCCCTGCACCCTGACTCTCCCCTTCACCGTGTGGCCATAATGGCCATCGCCAAGAACTTCACATGTGTCTTAGAGATTACCTGATCAATGTCTGCCTCTTACTGTTGTGTCAGCTCCACAAGGGCAGAAACCAGTTGTTTATTTTTTTTCATCATTGTGTCCCATTACTTAGATGGGACCTGACACACAATGGACATGCAACAAATACCTGTCAAATGGACGAGGAGTGGAACTTACAAGGTCAGTGTGGCCTTGGGCCCTCCAAAACTTCGATGTTATAATTGTGGATAGAACTGCCAGGGAACAAAGCTGAGGCTGGACCATCTCATATGTAGTAGGTGCCTTACATGCTGGGAGACACTAGGAGCTGGGATTGAGATACTGAAAAGTGGTCAGAGGTTGGAAGAACTGCCCAGAGTTGGTCAGTCCCCTGTGTCACCCAGACTGAGGAGTCCCAGGGGTGCAAACTACAGAGCTGGGATGTGAGCACCCAGACCCTTAAGCAGCCCACCCCACTGTCCTGCCTAGTTGGTTTCTCAAAGCCTTGCTGGGAAGGAGTATCTAAGGTGTTGGGGGCCTGGGGGGTTGGGAGAAGAAGGAATGGAGTGGAAGACAAAGACGACTAGAAAAACTAAGGGTTTGGTTGATGAGACTGGGGAATACGATTTCTGATGCCTATGTAATAGAACAGAACTTCCTTCTAAGGGAGAGTTTAGTTCCGCTGAGGACTTGCTTACAGATTTATAAAGGGCCAAGACTGATGTGGGGATTAGGGACTGAAGAGAGTGGAGGGATGCTGCCTGACAGGTTTCTGAAAGGCGGTCTGTGGCAAAAGGAGGAGAGAGGACAGCCAGGATGCTCGGTGCACCTACTGCTTTGTGGGAAGGACCATTAAGAACCAGAATATCCAAAATGCAATTTAACTTGTATCCTTATGAGATCTAAAGCTTCAGCAAAATTCTGCCACACCTAACAGATTTCTGCTTATAGTTGGTTCAGAGGAAAATTCCAGAGAGCCCTGTGTCCCCAACCTGGGGCCTGTGGCGGGGCAGAGATACGGGAATTCTCAGGAGCAGAGAGGCAGGCGCAAGGCTTCAGCTGAAAGAGGAAGCAGAAGCAGAGGTGACCATCACACCGGACCCACTGGAATCCGTGCAAGTCCACAGCACTGCCTCTTCCCACTCTGCCCGGGACCTGCCCTGGCCGGAAGACGCGGGGTGTCTTGTCTAGGGATAAGGAGCAAGGGGACCCCAGCTGACATCCAGGCTATGTCAGCTGGGGTCCAATCTGGACACCCCTGCTCCAGATTACCTTCTCAAAACTAATGAAACTTGTCAGAGGTGAAGGGCTTCTGTGGGCCTGTCTCCATAGATGCAAGAAAGGGAGGGAGCTGCTGGGAAGAGGCCATGTATCTCGGCCCAGCCGGGAGTGGGAGAAGCTGAACCCCAAAGAGAAAGTGATGGTGGAGGACTTGGTGGGGAGAGGTTAGCAGGCTGCACCTGCAGGGTCTGTAGAGAAGAGAAAAGGCTGTCCAGTCCAGGGGGCCAGCCCAGGACAGGCCAAGGCCCACCAGAAGTTGGTGCAAAAAGCACAGAAGGCAGATGAAGTCGTTCCATTCATCCAGAAAAGAGGGCCAGAAAACTGGCTTTCCTCCTCCTGGCCAGCAGTGCTCCAGGAGAGCCAGGCAGATCCTGCTCCTACCCTCCCCCCAGCTGCCCAGAGAAGTGATGAGTAGAGGAGGGAATGGGCCTTGACCCAGAGAACGGAGACCCCCCGTGGGGGAGCCCAGGGTCTAGTAGAGGCTGTTAGCTATCCGCATCCTCAATTCCCCCTTCGGCAAGTTTCTCCCTAAAGGTCCCCAACACCTTATCATCCTTCCAGGGTCTCCTGCATCCCCACATGTCTCTCCATGCCCGCCTTGAAGTTTAAGACTAACAGTGAAGGGAATTCCCTGGCGGTCCAGTGGTTGGGACTCTGATCTCTAACTGCCAAGGGCCTGGGTTCAGTCCCTCATCGGGGAACTAAGATCCCACAAGCCGTGTGGCGAAAAAAAAGACTAACAGTGAAGATATAGACCATAATCTGGGAATGCGGGCAGGACTGTTGGCGACAGCAAAATCCTCAGGTCCCAAGGGTAACGCCCTCTGAGGAGGGAACTCAGGCACCTGGCCAGATATCGCCAAAAGGATGGTTTTGCACAAGTAACTCTTCAAATCACACCCCTGTGTGGCTTCCCACTTGAGAGGACCGTCCTGAAGAGTAGAGGAAGTTGGGGAAAGACAGGAGGATGGAAAAAATGAAGAGAAAGGAAACCGAAGAGTGAGACAGAGAACAGATCTAACAGAGGAGCCCCAGGGGTGTGAGATTTTATGAGCAGTGTGGAAACAATGGCAAAGCCCCTGAATGAAAAAATGGCCTGGAGAAACAAGCCAGTCTCTGGGGAAAGAGGGGGGGGGGCGGTGGGTGGGCTGTATGACCCAGGTGTTCCTGGGACTCAAAGAGGGGAAAGTCCAGCTATTTCCAATATCCCCAAGTCAGTCTTCCCAGGAGAACCACAGAAATAGGGAAACAATGACCCACAGGATCAACATTTAATCCCAAGTGCCCAAGGCTGGGCGAGAAGACGCCCAGGTGCCCCAGGACCAATGGCGAACACAGCCAGAGGTGGGAAGGGGAGGACAAAGATGATAGTAAGGTGGGCTTCCCTGGTGGCGCAGTGGTTGAGAGTCCGCCTGCCAATGCAGGGGACGCGGGTTCGTGCCCCGGTCCGGGAAGATCCCACATGCCACGGAGCGGCTGGGCCCGTTAGCCATGGCCGCTGAGCCTGCTTGTCCGGAGCCTGTGCTCCGCAACGGGGGAGGCCGCAGCAGTGAGAGGCCCGCGTACCGCAAAAAAAAAAAAAAAAAAAAAAAAATGATAGTAGGGTGAGGGAGGCCAGCTGGGAATGGGTGGCACCTGTACCACAGGCTGGCAGGAAGGTTAAACGATCATGTGTGAGCTCCTAGCACACAGCCTGACAGAGAGGAGACACAGGTTTAAGTCCCTTGTTTGCAATTCTGAACAATCAATCCCATAGCAAACTCTTTTGGCCGTGAAACCAGACGTCAGTTGATGCGAGGCTGGCTATAGCTGTTATCCACCCCACTGAAAGAGTCAACAGTTTTGCTGCAGAAACGCTGTGCTTGGTGGTGAGCGCTGCTCCAGCCCCGTGAGGGTGTCGTGTGATGCTGGTTTCTTCCCAAATCTGAAAAATTCTGAATGTATCCCATCCCCAAGAGTTTCAGATAAGAGTGTGCGGACCCGCACTCAGTTCTGGTTTCCCTTCCTTCCCTAAACCGCTGACCTTGGTGTAAGAAGTGGTGTGGGAAGAGGCGTGGGGACACGCAGCTGTGAACAGGGGGCAACGTGGGCATCTTCGTGCGCAGGTGCTTGAATAGGAGCGTGCGTGTCCCTGTGCTTCCAACGTTTTATAAAAGCTGCAGGCAGAGTTAAATTCTTCACGAGCGGAAGAGAGACAGAGGCCACGGAGCGGCTGGCGTGTTGGGGGCGTCTTTGAAGAGAGCAGGTCTTCTGACAGTTTCCCCTTTAATGCTCTCCCAGCACCCAGCGCATGGGAAAGGGGGAGGGGTGGCGGTAGCTGCCTGAGCGAGAAACAGCTACAGTAGAACTTCAACTGCATCAAAGGTCAGCCTGCCACCCAGCTCGGGGACCACTCCAAGAAAACAGGCCCGGGAGGTGCAAAGAAGAGGCACCAGCGCCTGGCTGGGGGGGTACCAGCTGCCCCAAGGCCCGAAGTCGGCAGCCAGGGCGGGAAGAGCTCCCCGGGCAGTAGCCATGGCCCGGCCACCTCCCTGCTGGCTGTGGGTTCTGGGGCCCCTGGCAGTGCTCTCAGCGACCCCAGCCTCCAAGAGGTGTCCGGAAAAGCATTACCTGGCTCAGGGAGAACGGTGCTGCCAGATGTGCGAGCCAGGTAAGAGGAGGCCTTGCCAGGGTCTAGCTGAGTATGGAGAGAGAGGACCAGGCTTGGGGTGGAAGGACGCAGGGAGGGAGTCTGAGCTCAAGCAAGGAGCAGAATCCTGCAGAGGCCAAGAGGCAGCACCTTGAAGAGGGTGAGGGAGCGGCCTTCCTTGGGCTTTGACCCTGGACCTCTGCTCACAGGAACGTTCCTGGTGAAGGAATGTGACCAGCATGAAAAGGCTACTCAATGCGATCCGTGTACACCGGGGGTCTCCTTCTCACCAGACCACCATACCCGGCCCCACTGTGAGAGCTGCCGGCACTGTAACTCTGGTGAGATGGGCAAGCATTTGGGGGAGCAAAGTGGGCATGCAGAAGCAAAGAGGGGGCAAGTAGGAGCTTCAGTTGCTTCAAGGCTACGGCAAGTGGAGCCCGTGGTGGGAAACGGGGCACCCTGGGCGGTGTGTGTTGATGTGGTAGGGAGAGCTGTGAAGTAATTCAGGGAAGGGGCAAGCAGAATTTGAGGGTCTGCTGAGAAGGGGTCTATGGCTAGGATCAAGACAATACAAAGTAGGAAGTTGCTGTAGGAGCCGAGATCTTAGACAAGCCTCTCCCCACTGATGAACGGGCCGTATTCTCAGAGTGCATATTGGTCTGGAAATTGGAATACACCTTTCTAAGGACATAACAATCCCAGTCAGTGGATAACACCCTCTTTTTGTCCAAAAGCCAATTCAGGAGAATGAATGTGTATGTGGCTTGTGTCTTTATGTATTTTGTAATTTCATCTTTTTTAAAACTAAGAAATGAAATACCAGCAGCTGTGTTATGAACACTTTCATCATTTCTCTGTTTTAGCTAGAATTTTAGAAACTATGTATGTACAAGTGTACATAGATCAGCAGATCTAAAGTGGCCCCTTTGAACAAATATTCTCCAGCAGGACACTTTTGAGGACGATTTAGCTGAACCACATTACTCGCCTGTAAATGCATTGAGTCTGACTAGGCCTTTTAATACTGTATTCTTGAAAATAAATACAAGGGTTTGTTGCTGCAAATCAGTCAAACGGCAACATAAGAAATACACAAGAGGCATTCCTCAGTCTACTTAACTTACAGATATGACTGTTCATGGGTGCTTCTCTCTTCTTGGCAACAACCTGGGCAAGATGGGGATTTTTTTTTTTTAGTCAAAGCCTCCCCAACTCACTCTGCAGGCCCCAGTAGAAGGCCTTTTCCTAATATTGAGCCAGTCGGAGCTCCCTCCACTCTGCTCCAGACCGGCCCAACCCACGATCCTCCTCTGTGAGATTCAGCCCACAGATCCCTGAAGCACTCAGGCAGCACCTGGCTGCAGGACTCCAGGGCGCTGGAAAGAGGCTGAATGGGCTTGGTCCTCTTGGACCTCAGTATTCCCATCTGTAAGATGGACAAGTGCCTGCAATCAGCATGGAATTCTGTGCACAGGTTGTACATGGCGAAGAGAACTCCCAGGTTTCTGTAGACTCCACTGAAAACAATGGTACTTCACTCATTTGTTAACCAATCCCAGCCCCTTCTTTAACCCTTCCCATCCCTTTGGGCAGATACCCTCCCTGATCTTCTTCACCTTCCCTACCTATTTCCATCTCCACCACCACCGTTCCCTCTCCATCACTGCTCTTCCTGTGCAGATCCTTATCCAGGCTGGCTCACAATTCCTGGTGAGCCACAAGGAAACCAAGTTCTAGTAGCAACCATGAGTCAGAATTCAGAAAGGAGATGCCACAGGGGCATAAGGATGAGAAGGAATTTACACCCTTTCCTGACAAAAGGCACACATTAAAGAAACTGGGAGGGTTGATGGTAGTCTTTGGTATCCTCAGACGGCCCTTTCTGCACCCCTCTCCCACCTGTCAGGGCTCCTCTCCCTGGGTTCTCATGAGTGCACCCTGCCCCACCAGGCTCCCACTCAGGCCTGGCCCACATCCGGGTGCCACCTTCCCCAGAGTCACACTTCTCTTCTCACCCCCAAACACCCATGAACCCAAACCCATGCGGCGCCCTTCCTACCTACCTCCCCCAGTATCACCGATTGGCAGCCACCCAGCACCTGACCTCTACACTTGAATACAAATTATATTTTAGAGGCAAAGGATATCAGTAAAGTTAAAAACCTATTGGGGACCACAGCAGCACCATTTCCAATTGCTAAAAACTGGAAACTACCCAAATGCACACCAACAGTAGAACGGATGAATAAATGGTGTTGTATTCACACAGGGGAACACTAGATGGCAGTGAGAATGAACGATTTGCAATCACACTCAACACTGGATTAATCTCACAAAGAGCTGAGTAAAAGCAACCGGGCACGAATGAGCACACGCGCTTGATTCATGCATAGAGTTCAAAAACTGGCAAAACCAACTTGTGGTGTTAGGAAGTCAGTAGCTATTCTTGGTGGGGACGGTGTTAGTGACTAAAAAGGAACACGACTGGTCATCTTGTTTCTTAATCTGGTGCTGGTTACACCTGTGAGTCCAATTCGTCCCAGTTCTCAAGCTTTACACTTGTGACATGCATACCTCTCTATAAGTATACTTCAATAAGAAGTTCTAAAAGCATCAGTGAGTGAGAGGGAAAATCATGTAAGCTGTTTCTACTTCTGAACCGTGAATTTTCTAAAAGGTCCGAGTTTTTCTTGAATAACAATAACACAAATGGCAAAGGCACTGGATGACAGTGGGGGAGGGGCAGGCCTGGGAGGCGAGCGAGGGGATTAAGCCAGTGGACCCTGTGTGTTCCCTCCCTCTCCTCTGTCGCCAGGTCTTCTCATTCGAAACTGCTCCCTCACCGCCAACTCGGAGTGTGCCTGCCCTGAGGGCTGGCAGTGCAGGGACAAGGAGTGTACAGAGTGTGTTGGTCCAGCCCAGGCCCCAGGCCCACACCCACAACCCTCCCACTCACCTTATGCTGAAGGTAAGTTCTAGGCAACCCTCAGTCTGGTCACTGGGGGTAAGGGTCACACCCCAACCAGCACCGCCTCTCCCATGCCCAGCCCCACATACGTTGCCCTGTCCGCCTGTCTCGGCCTTCGCACCCCCAGGCTCGCTTAGGCCTTCAGCCTAGCCTTGTGCCCTCTGTGGCCCCCTGCGGCTGCCCATCTTGTCTCTGTTTTTCCAGAGACACCAGAGGCCAGGACAGGCCAGCATATGCGGACTCTGGCTGATTCCAGGTGGCTGCCTGCCCCAACTCTCTCTACCCACTGGTCACGTGAGTTTTCTCCCCACTCCCCACCCCAAGAGAGAGAATGCACACAGGAGGGTCCAGGAGGGAAGCCAGCCAGAAAGCTCCTAGGAACAGGGGTAAGAAGAGGGAGAAGCAGAGTCCAGGGATTAGGAAAGGACGTGGTCCAATGGTGGGGGCAGGGGAGGAAGGTGGGGAAAGGGGAGAGGCAGGGGTGACAGAGGGCTGGGCTGAGGGGAGTCAAGGGCTAGGCCCTCCCCCAAACCCCCTTGTGACCCCTGCCCATCCCATCACAGCCCAAAGGTCCCTGTGCAGCACGGATTGCATCCGCATCTTTGTGCTCCTCTCTGGAATGTTTCTTGCTTTCACCATAGTCGGAGCCCTGTTCCTCCATCAACAAAGAAAATATAGATTAAGTAAGAGACAAAATTCAGGTTTCTGCACCCCACCCCACCATCTCGGCTTTGCCTCCCTATCTGGAACCTCACTGAATCTCTCCAGCTCCATCTTTAACACCCTGTGGCCTCTCTTCCCCTCCTCTAAGCTGGGGCCCTCCTGACAGCCCGCCTTTGCTCACCTCTTCTCCCTTCACCCATCCTCCACCGCCGATCAACACTCATCTGATTCTCCCTCTTCAGACACGAGAGAAGGTCCAGTGGCGCCTGCAGAGCCTTGTCCTTACAGCTGCCCCAGGGAGGAGGAGGGCAGTGCCATCCCCATTCAGGAGGATTACCGAAAACCAGAGCCCGCTTCCTACCCCTGAGCCAGCGCTCGGCGGAGGGGGGCCGTCACTGCAGTCAAGTCCTAGCCTCCATCTCAACCCACCCGCCATCCAGGGGGATCGAGAGCCGGCACCTCCAATTTCAGCACTACCCTCTCATCGGGACCCTTTCGTGTGTGCCGACTTGGGAAACTGTCCTGTGTGCCTTTTCGAGACTGGCAGTGGCGAGGACCCAGGGGAACGAGGTGGGGGGCGGGAAGCGGGAGCCCGAGTGTGTCAGCTGCACCCCTGTGCTGCAAGAGGGCTAGGGCTCCAGGTGGAAGACATACTTCCGCCTACGGTAGGCCCACGTGGTGTACCGCTGACCTAGAAACTCGACAAAATAAAGAGGCGCCTGCAGCTTTCCAGCTCTGAGATTTCAGTCTCCCCACGCAGGCCACACCCACCCTCCTCGCAGACCCGCGATCTGAGGGCGGAGCTTTCTCCCGCGCAGGCGCGCTGGGGCCCACGCGGGTTGGGGCGGGGGCAGGGGCGGGGGCAGGGGCGGGGGCGAGGGCAGGGACGGGGCAGGGGCGGGGGCGGGCAGGTAAGGCGCCTACAGAAAGTGGGGAAAGGTCACGGCTACCTGGGAGCTGAGTCTGTTGTCAGTCCCTCCCTTCCTCCACCCTGCCTCCCGTCCCTTATCTCGACTTTCTTGGGGCTGGTCGGGAGCAAAAGGGCGCACGCGGTGAAGTCAGGTCCTGAAATCACCGGGGGATTTTTTTTGCGGAGGAGAAGGTGGAAGGAAAGAACAGTGAGCAGGCTCTGGCTCCAGCACCAATGGCTTCAGCCGGAGGCCAAGGCAGCCTCGGTGACACTTCCTCAAAGTGAAAGCGAAAGCCAAGTAGGCGGAGAGGACTGACGGGGCCAGGCGGTCGGCCAGGCAGGCGTGTTTGGAGCCCCTTCTCCAGCCCGGACCTGGCCGGCGCGGGGCACGAGGAGGGGCGGCGGGGGAGGAGGGCCTGAGAGCAGCCCCCATGGGCTCCGAGGGGTGGTGCTTGCTGGTCTGCTTGGCTCTCTCCGGGGCAGCAGACGCCGGTGAGTCGGGGGCTGGCTGGTGGGGCGTGTCGGGTTAAAGAAGCATCAGGTAGCCACCCTCCCCGAGGTCGCAGAAGGGGAAAGGGGCCGGGAATGGCTTCCAATCGCCTTCTAAGCCCAGCAGGCGGAAGACTGGGCGGCTGGTAACGGAAGGAACCAGTTGTGCCGGGGAGAGAGACTGAGAACTCTGGGGAAAGGGCCAAACGAAGGAATGAGGGGCCGCCTCGGTGGATGTGGTGGGCCCCCTGGCCTACAGGAGAGGGAGCTGGCCTGGGAGCGGACACCTTCAGGAGAGGAAGGGGGGCCCCTAGCTAGGAGATCACGGAGGGGGGTAGGTGCTCCCCAGAGGTGGGGGAGGGGAAGGCCACCTGTAAAAAGCACGGAGCGAGCAGACCCTGGGGGCTGACTGGGAAGTTGAGACGGCTGCCAACGCCCTAGCATCCAAGCCCGTCTCCTCTCCCAGTGCAGTTTTGTTCATTTATATGCTTTTGCTGAGAATTCCTTTGAAGAGATAGCTTTCCATTGATAGGTGGAAATAAGCTTCTTAAATCCCTCTGAGCAAGGGAAATCAGGACTTTAAATAATTCACACCAAGAAGTATGTACCTGGAGAAGCAGG
The DNA here is from genome assembly GCF_949774975.1 of Lagenorhynchus albirostris. Taxonomy (NCBI): domain Eukaryota; kingdom Metazoa; phylum Chordata; class Mammalia; order Artiodactyla; family Delphinidae; genus Lagenorhynchus; species Lagenorhynchus albirostris. The sequence goes on along the minus strand of NC_083105.1, from coordinate 98,055,779 downwards.
TGTTTCGCAGAAAGCTGGTTCTGGGTAAAACAGGATCAGAGCTGGACGCAGAGGCAGCTAGGAACGGGGAAGATTACCCCTTGATGACTCGACAAGTATAGAAGTAACTTTCTGGGCAAGAGGGTGCTCATCCCAGCCTGTTCCCTGCAGTAGAAAGGCAGTGGCGGGCAGTGGACGTGATCTTGGACTGCTTCCTGATGGGGGAAGGTGGGCACCGTGGAGCTTTCGCCAGCAGTGAGAACATGGTGAAGGCCTTGTTGGTGCTGAAGCAGGTGCCAGTGCCGGACGACGGCTCGCTGGAAGGCCTCACGGATTTCCAAGGGGGCACACTGGCCGAGGACGACCCACTCATTACCTTCGAGGCCTCAGGTAAGAGCCCTCCACCCTGTGTCCCAGTCCTTCTGGGCTCCTTCCAGTTCCTGAGCCCAGTTCCCAAGGACACCCACCCACACCTGCTTCCCATCAGCCCAGGTGTTCTCTATCCAGCTCCATCTCTGTGCTGCCCTCTTCTCCCCCAGTGAACCTGATACGGATTCCCCAGGCCGAGGCCTTGCTCCATGCTGACTGCAGCGGCAAAGAGGTGACCTGTGAGATCTCCAGCTATTTTCTCCAGGCCAGGCCCAAGGCCACGGTGGAGACGGCAGCCTGGTTCATCACTAACGTGCTAGTGCCTGGAGAGGGACCTAGTATCTCCATGGTGATGAAGACCCTTGGGGATGCTGAGAATGGGGCTGTCTTGCATCCCATGCTGAAACTGCCCCTGAGCCCCCAGGGGACTGTGCGGACTGAAGGTGAGAAAATGAAAAGTAGCAGAAAGAAAGTTTTAATTTTTTTAAAGGGGTCAGAAATGGGGGAATAGTAGGAGAAGGAAGGGGACAAGTCCACCTCCGTGCACATTGGTCATCTCAGGGTGTCCCCTAGGCCTCAGTCCTTTCTTCCTAAAGACCCCAAATGGGGATAATTTTCACCTGGCCAGGTGACTTGAGGAAATAAGGCATGTGGTGCTCTACTTGCATATGCTGTCCACAGCTGTCTCAGTGAGCAGAGTACCAGCTTTTCCCGGGGAACAGCTAGCCTGGTCAAGATGAGAGAGGAGAGCACAGGCCCGCAGAATTTGTTCATTATCTCCTATCAGTAGAACCTGGTCCTTGCTCTCTCCAACCTTGCACATCTCAGAGGGCACAGAAAATTGAGAACATGATGATAGGTTTCTCCAAAGTTCATGGAATCCAATATTTTGCCTCCAAGAAAGACAACCACATCCAGAGAAGATTAGGGGCCTACCCTTGTATCCTTAGAAAGCTTCAGAACACTCAGATTATTTTGTGGTCCAACCTAAATTTATCCTGCTACATCAAAAAAGGGGTCCTCATGTCTGTCCAGTGTCAACCGTAGTCCTAGCATAGCTAGGCATTGCCCCCATTTATTTTGGGATATTTCAAACCTACAGAAAAAGGTGAAAGAATAATAAACACCTGTATACCGTGCACCTGGATTCACCAGTTGTTAACATGTTGCACATCCTTTCCCCCTCCCTCATCTTCTCTCCACTTCCCCTCCGCTTAACTAATTGAAAGTAAACTGCAGACATCTCTACACTTCATCCCAAATGCTTCCATGCATAGCATGTGTTAGTTTATAACCAAAGACATGAATGTTCTCCATAATCATAACACCATCGCCTCGGCAGCAACCCAAGGTGGGGAGTGGTCTACCCGGGGTGCAGGCAGTAAGGGGGGTGCAGTGTGCAGATAATGGACGAACGTATCCTCACCGTCAGCCTACACTGGCAGTTATGAACCATGTCAGTGATCAAACACTCCTGCCTGCCTGCCAGGGCGGACCATCCTCACCTCCCCCACCATGGCTGGGTCCGCCCCTGATTGTCATACTTAAGGCATTTTAAAATTGATACAATACTACTATCAAATATGAAGTCCAAATTCAAACTTCTCCAATTGCCCTCGTAGTGTTCTTTATAGCCTTGGGGGGTTTGGTTTGGTTTTTGAAGTCCAGGATTCAGACAAGGATTGCGCGTTGTATTTAGTCGTCCCGTCCCTTCAGCCTCCTTTACTCCAGAACAGTCTTCAGAGCCTGAACTATTTTGAGGCCGGGCCACTGCCTTGTAGATGTCCCAGCATTGGGACCTGTCCGATTGTTTCCTCATTAGTCTGGGGTTCAGCACGTTTGGCTCACACACCACCACTGTGTATTTAAGCTCTGTCTCCTTTAGTCTCCTCAGCAGCCTTGCTCTAAGCAGATGAGGTCGGCAACACTGAGGGGCTTGCCCAGGCCAAAGAGGGAGTTAAATGGAAGAGCCGGGCTTCTGAAAGCTGACTGCAACTCCAGTAGCTCTTTTTTTTTTTAATTTATTTTTGGCTGCGTTGGGTCTTCGTTGCTACGCGCGGGCTTTCTTTTAGTTGCGGCAAGCGGGGGCTTCTCATTGCGGTGGCTTCTTTTGTTGCGGAGCACGGGCTCTAGGCGTGCAGGCTCAGTAGTTGTGGCTCGCGGGCTCTAGGGTGCAGGCTCAATAGTTGTGGCGCATGGGCTTAGTTGCTCCGCATCATGAGGGATCTTCCCAGACCAGGGCTCGAACCCATGTTCCCTGCATTGGCAGGCGGATTCTTAACCACTGAGCCACCAGGGAAGCCACTCCAGTAGTTCTTAACCTGAGGGTCAACAGTAACCCAAAATTTTTTATAAATTTATATAAAATTTTTTCTTTTATTTTTTTGGCTGCATTGGGTCTTAGTTGCAGGATGCGGGGTCTTCGTTGAGGCATGCGGGATCTTCGTTGTGGTGCGTGGGCTTCTCTCAAGTTGCGGCATGCAGGTTTTCTGTCTCTAGTTGTGGCACGTGGGCTCCAGGGCGCGTGGGCTCTGTAGTTTGCAGCACTCAGGCTCTCTCATTGAGGCACGCGAGCTCTGTAGTTGTGGCACGTGGGCTTAGTTGCCCTACAGTATGTGGGATCTTAGTTCCCCGACCAGGGATCGAACCTGCGTCCCCTGCATTGGAAGGTGGATTCTTTACCACTGGACCACCAGGGAAGTCCCAGTAAGCCATAATTTTGCATATGTATTTGCCTGGTCTGTAACTTTCATCAGATTGTGCAAGGGGTAAGTGACTCCAAAATGGTTAAGAGTACCACGCATGCATGCTGCCTCTCAACACACCCCGAGCCTGCCACAGCTCAGAGATCAGGTGGCCTCAAGGAGAGAGCGGCCCACAATCACCCTCTTTCTCCCACAGTGGAGTTCCAGGTGACAACACAGACCCCGTCCCTGAATCTCCTGCTGGGGTCCTCAACCTCCCTGCACTGTGGCTTCTCCATGGCACCAGGCTTGGGCATCACCAGCGTGGAGTGGCACCGGCAGCATAAGGGCAGTGGCCACCTGGTGTACCGCTGGGCCACGGGGCAGGGGCAGGCCAAGCGGGAGGGCGCCACCCTGGAGCCTCAGCAGCTGCTCATGGCTGGGGACGCCTCCCTCACCCTACCCAGCCTCACTCTGAAGGATGAGGGGACCTACATCTGCGAGATCACAACCTCCCTGTACCGAGCTCAACAGATCATCCAGCTCAACGTCCAAGGTGAGGCCAGGACTCAGTTATGCCGGGAAGAGGGGGAAAGGGATGTACCTATTGAGAGTGTCTTCCAGAATGGGATCAAACACAAGGGCGCTTTCCTGAGAGGCAGACTGCATTCCCACAGCCTGAATGCCGTCTGCATCCTAGAAGCGCAGATGGCATCAGGTGGAGTTTCCCGTCGGGCTCTAGATAATTCCATTGAGAAGTTTCCCAGCCCAGGATCCTGCTGCCCCGCACTGGCCGGCTGCCTCCAGTCACCCCCGTCCTTTTGGGCCACGTCCAAAGGAGGAGCAGTAGCAAAGCGAGGAGAGGCGTGGGAGCGGCCCGACCGGGAGGCCTGTCTCAACAGGACAGCCTCTAACATCACTGGCTTGTGGTGATGCTAAGAAGCAAGCCAACCTTTAGTTGGTTTTGCTGTTGTTTTTCAGTTACCTGTGGGAATCCTACCCCCTTATGTCATGCATCCAGGCAGGCCCCTCACCACCACTGTCCCCCCGCTGCCTGCCACCTCACTGAGGAGGGGACTTCCGCCTCCACAGCCTGCTTTTATGTGCAGCAGGAGAAGGCTCTAGGCTCCTCTGCTGCCCCGGTGATGCCTGTGGGATTTTACTTCTCCTCCTCTCTTCCAGCTGCCCCCAAAGTACGACTGAGCTTGGCGAGCGAAGCTCTGCCGCCCACCCTCTTCTGCAGTGTCACTGGCTATTACCCTCTGGATGTGACTGTGACGTGGATCCGGGAGGAGCTGGGTGGAGCCCCGGCCCCAGTCTCTGGCGCCTCCTTCTCCAGCCTCCGGTATAGCACGGCAGGCACCTACAGCATCTCCTCCTCCCTGACGGCAGAGCCTGGCTCTGTGGGTGCCACTTACACCTGCCAAGTCACCCACGTGTCCCTGCAGGAGCCCCTGGGGGCCAACACCTGGGTTGCCCCACCAGGTATGGGAGTGCCCTCCTTTCCCCACCACCACACCTGGGCTCACGGCTCCTGCCCTCTGGCCTTGTTCTGCTTCCCACAGTGTCGGCTGCTGCTTTCCCAAGGTGACAGCCTCCAGAGGTCCCACCCCGTCCTCCAAGACTTTATTACCCCCCGAGTTCTGGGGTACCAGGCACTGCTGAGAGCTGGAGACCAAGGCTGAACAACTCCTCATCCTGCCCTCGAGGAGCTTAGCCCAGTGGGAGGGACAGACTAGGCAGTCAGGGAAGATGACCCCGGGGAGGCCTGCAAGCCGGCTGAGCTGGGTCAGGGGCAGGGAACACCAGGACCGAAGGGACGTCATGTGTGAAGGCCTCATTATAAAACAGGCTAGAAAGAACTGGGGGGCCTGCACGGCTAGAGGCAAGGGTGCGTGGGGAAAGAGGGCTGTGGCCGTGAAGCTTGAGAGGTGATGGTGTTCGCTGAGCATCTGTGTCAAGCCAGCAGGGCACTGAGCCCTCAGATGTGGGCCTCCACAGGTCCTCACTCCTCCCATCTTAGAGATGAGTAACTGATACTTGCAGAGGTTCCGTAATTTGCCCAAGGTCACCTGCCTAGGAAATGGTAAAACAGAAAATGTGGAAAATAGGCGATTCCCCTACAGCCTCAACCCCGCTCCTGCTACTGATGGGCAGATAACAGCAGGCCTTCAAGCGGGAACTTCATCCCGAGGCCACAGACTGTCTTCGAAAGGTCCTACACCATAGAGTCGGCACCTCGAAATGCCTTGCTTGGTGTCTCATGAGACTGTAAGCTTCCCCGAAACTGGGGTTTTGCCTCAGCTTACATCATTCCCAGTGGTTTACACAATTCCAGTTTAACTATCACCAGCTAATCTAAACTAAATCTCCCGTGCAAAGCCGTTTGAAAAAAGGTTGTCCTGAGGTGGGAAGAGGTAAAGGATTCTGTGTGGAGTGACACACGGACGTCCACCGAGCAGGCCCCAGCGCCACCATGTGCTGGTCCCTGGGTGAGAGCAGGAAAACAGCTGATGGGAGCTCCTCGGCCAGGGACGCTTGAACGCAGGCGCGCGCGCGCCCTGCCCTTCCTGCCGGGGCAGACGCTGCACATGAGGGCTCAGTATGATTCCCGCCACTGATCCCCGTCCACACCTCTGTCCCCTACAGAGCAGAGGACGGCCTTTGGAGTCCTTTTTGCCAGCAGCCTCTTCCTCCTGGCACTGCTGTTCCTGGGACTGCAGAGACGCCAAGGTAAGAGTGAGCCTGCGCACCCTTGGCTCTGGCCCTGACCGAACTCACTTGGAGACCAGCTGCTCTAAGTGCCGCCACACCCAGACCAGGGATGAAATGCAAGCATCCAGAGCTCCAGCCGGCTCCCCAGCCCCCAGCTCCTGGGCTTACCCCCACTGACACCAACTTCCTTCCCTCCTGTTTCCTCCTAGCTACCTCACCAAGGCCTGCCAGGACCCCGAGGCACTCCGGGTAGCCACTCTCCTGCCTTAGATATGAGAGTGAGTCACATTCTCCCAGAAGCTGAGTCCCAGAGCTCAAAGAGTCCCCGAGAAAGATACGAAGAAGGCACAGATCACTGACTGTGGCGCTGGATTTCTGCAGGCCTCTGCCTTCCTTCACTGCATGCCCTGGGCTGATACACCCAAGGGAGAAAGCGTGAAGAGGTGAGAGGGTGGCAGGAAGGCAGGAGGTCTGGGTGGAGGTTAAAACATGAGCCAGGTTTGAGGCGCGGTGGTAGGAACATATAGCAGAAAAAAATTAAGAAAGGAGCGGATGAGGGACAGTGGAACAGGATGGGGGTTGGAGGGCCACGCACAATCGTTGAACTCTGTCCCAGTAAAAGCCCTCATGTCCTCGGAAGCAAAGCTTTTCCACTTTCCTGTCTTTCCCCACACTGGGGCCCGCCCCGCCGCTTGGCTGGCAAAGTGCTTGAGGTGGGAAACGAAGACCCTCAGAGGCGGCCCTGGGGCCCCCCCCTCAGTCGCTCAGGGTAACCTTGAGCTGCCGTTAAGCTCCTGTACCTTTGGACAGCTGCTGGGCATTTCAGGACACCTGCACACACCCCTGCCTCGGCCGCAGGGGACAGAGCTCCCCTTTCAGTCATTTTCAAACGGGCCTGGTCAGCACAGTGGGACTTGGCACAAGATGGCTATGCATGGGGACGGTGGGGAGCAGAGCGTGTCCCCTGGGGGCCTCCTCAGGGCCTGGCGCAGGACCTGGAGGGAGGAGGCGGCAGATGTCTAAGAAGACCTGCGGGTGTCTGGCCGTGAGATGCCCGCTCAGCTTCCTGCCGTGGCTTCCTGTCACCCACACCTGAAGAGCTGGGCTGCTTCGGGCATGGAGGCTGAGAGCGGAGACCACTTCCTCTGCCAGCACCCAGCTGTGGAACCTCGAGAAGACCGACAGCACCCGTAAGCCACCCTTCCGGTGCAGGGCACCGTCAGAAAGGAACCAGAGAGAAACAAGACGCCTCCGCCCCGCTGCACTCACCCCAACCCAAACAACAGCCGAGTCGGTTTAGTGGTAGGAAGTTGTATTGTTGTTTTGCCTTTGTTCAGAATACAGGAAATTGGTAAATACGCCACATGCCTTTGGTGGAAGTACAGCTGTTATTTCTGTACAAGTAGGAGATTGGGGTTAGAAAAAAAGACAGAGAGGTGATGACAGACACACAGTGGGGACGCCACATCGTCCCACGGCAAACCCAGGAGGGGCCGAGGAGACTCGGCCTCGCGTGGCTGCCAAGCCCCAGGCTTAGTTGCATATTTGCTCATGCACATGGGTGGTGGGAGGGAAGGGGGGCGGCAAAGACACAGAAGAGGGGGGTACAGGGCAGGGTGAGAAAGAGAGTAGAAGGGCTACCGTCCCCAGAAGAACAAAGCCAACTACACCTGGGACAGATGGCACAGAAACGCAGAAGTGATTCCCGTGATGGGGCGAGCCAAGAGGGCGGATTTGCTCCAGGCTTGGGACACATCGAGGACAGTGGTGGTTCTTCTCCAGCGGTGACCCCCTGCATTAGGCAAGGGGAGCCCAGAGGAGGGTGGAGGCCTTCGAGGGGCCTCTGGCCGTTAGGAGGGTACAGAGACTGCCTTCGTCCAGCTCTTCCGTCCCGCCCTGGGGCAGGACGAAGGGAATGTGGGAACAGGGCGAAGGGAGAGGAAGGATGGTTTTGCGGAACGAAATGCTGCTGCGTGGAAAGCGAGCCTGGCCCAGCCGCCTCCTGCTGGTGGACGGAAGGAACGAAGGGACGCGGGGCGGTCCCCGTTCTGTTCCCAGCCGGCCCTCCTCCCCTCTCACCGGGGTCTGTCCCACTGAGTGCCCTTTCCTGAAGCCCAGCACTGGCCCCCGAGACAGGCTGAGCAGCTCTATCCCCAGGTCCCACTGTCTGTGCCACAAACCATGCAAAGAGGAGGAAGGCAAAGGGAATTCAGGGGTGCTTTGGAAGGGGAACATACTGCTGGAAGAACAGAGGGGCCGCTCCAGATGAGAAGGCGCCGTGGTGGCACAGCAGTCAACAAGCAGGCCCGTCTGCTGACGGCTCCACCTCCGCCCCAAGGCTGGCGGGGGCACCAGACTCCCAACGCTCAGGAGCGGCCGGGCCTCAGGAAGGGCCTCTCTCCTCAGCCCTGCCTTTGGCAAGTACACGGGGGTGGTGTCGGGGGAGGGGCTCCCAGAGGGTCCAGGGCTCCTACCCTCCGACATCTCATCCTCCTCCATCAACAGCAAGGGAGGTACAGGACGCTTGTAACAAGAGGGTGAGAAGTGGCTTCCTCCAAGCTTGGTATTTTCAGATTAGGCCCTTGACTCGCTGTTTCTCTATAACTAACGGGCATTCTCTCATTATCTATGCCAGTAACTAAAATTGAGAGGCTCAAACTTTGGCTAAATGAAATTATTTGATGCCTTCACGAGCAATACAGAATGCTGTAGAAAACGTGGACAAGAGCCCCTTCCAGGTATGAGCTTGTGGGACTGTTTCTAGGATGGGAACAAGAGTCCTGATATTTTTGCTATTAATACGTGTTCTCCAGGTCTCTGGAGGACAAAGTAAAAGGTTGTAAGATCCCTGAAGACATAGATCTTGGACTAACAGATGGGAAATAACTGTGAAAAACAGGTTTGACTTTCTAAAAGAGTCCTGCACCAGGACCAAGCTGGACTTTGGGCCTGGTCCAGGCTCCTCTGCAGGCCTGGCACAGGAGAGGTGAGGGGGCATCCTCCCAGCTGCTCCCAGCCTCCTCCGGCCAGCAGCCTGGCCTTTTCTGGCAACACCATGGGCACAACACTCTTCTCCTCGTCCCAGTCTTGGCCCCTTCTTGAGCACGTCACCTCAGCTACACCCCTTTCCCCATCCCTTGGCCTCCAACTCCTTTTGTCTTTGGGGGAACCTGAGAGAACATGAGAGGGTAGGAAGGAGATCCCAGCTGTTGTTCTTCGGGTAGTTAATTCAAGACTGCACCACAAGCAGCATTTCCAGTGTCGCAGGACAGAGCGCAAATGAAAGCAACACAAGGGGAGGAGTGGGCGATGGAGAAGCAGGGCTGGGATGGAGGAAGGCAGATGGGGAAGTTCTGGGGAGAAACAGCAGGGCAGGGACATGAGTTTGGATGGCAATGGAGAACAGGGAAGGGGTGGCACATTCTCAAGCAAAAAAGTAGACTGGACACAGGAGTCAGGAAGTCCCAGATGGAAAAGAGAAAGAGGAGAAAACAAGAGGGCAAATTACATCAGGTTACTGGACATTCAGGTGTAGTTGTAGGTGTCCCATCCCCACGGTCTCCCTCTGACCCAAGCCAGTGGGAAGAAGCACAGCCCACTTGCTCAGAACAGGAGCCACGACCTTCCCCCACAGTCCTGCAGAGTGAAGGCTTGTCCACCGAGGAGGTCCCTCACCTCTGCCCTCCCGCCCTCGCGCACCAGATGGTGCTTCCCTGGCCACGACCTCCATACCTCAGTCAGAGCAGCCCCACTCCCCAGGCAGGCAGGCAGGCAGGCGACGCCGGGACCTTCCCACCTCTTCACCCCAACCAGCAACCTCAGCGATACTTACTTACAATAACTACCACGATGATGGCACAGATGGCTCCCAGCATGATCATCATCTGAGGAGACATTGACAAAAAACAAGCCCTTGGATTTGGGGAAGGAGGCAGGAGCCAGGACCGGGGACTCAGACGGCGGAAGAAGCCACACGCCCCCCAGGACAGCTGAAGGCCTCCCAAGCCCTCGTGCTCCCCATCAGACAGTAACCCCTGCACCACAGCTGGGGCTTCTCAGAAACACGAGAGGGTCCGCAGCTTGCTCCTGGTCTCCTAGTTCCTGTTGCCCGGGGGCTTTTAAAGGAACGCCAGAGCAGGTGCAGACTTCGCATCTTTAGTCAACTGGTTCGTTTTTCATCAAAAAGTGTTCCGCTCATTCCCAAAAGCTGCAGGTATTTAAATATATAGCTACCCCAGCCATTGTGTCGATGTCGGTGTATCTCAGGAAGGGTCAGGTAAGAATTTTTCCCGGGGTCCTTTGAGAAAAGGCAGCTGGACTAACCCCTCCAAACTCCTCAGGGTCTCCCCTGGCCCTCAGTTAGTGGTTCTGAGCACTTTAGCGTACCCTGGTGGCCAATTCGGGTAATGCAGCTCAAGAAGGAGGCTTCCCAAATTGCCTCCCAAGAGTCCTGCAGGGCACAGATCGTGAGAGGGAAGGATTGTGGAACCTGAGGGTTTTCCCGCCTCCTATGTGTTGAGACCCAGGAAAATAAGGGGGAAAGGACAAGAACATTCACCTTGCAGTTTTTCCACCAATACTTCCTCTTTAGCTTGGCAGCGCTGCTCTCAAATTGTGATGCGCCCGCCTGCAAAGCGTCGGCTCTGTCATCCAGCTCTGACAGCTTCTGGTCCCTCTCCAGGACCTTGTCCACATTTACACGCATGATGTCCACCACCTGAGCAGGGCGCAGGAGCAAAGCGGCTAAGCTCCCCCAGAGCCAGGGAGAGAACAGCAAGTCTGCCCTGCCTAACTCTAAGGGATGCCCTGTCTCCCGGAGCCTTTAGCTGCCCCTCTAGATAAAGAGAAGTTTCCCAACTTCCATGACTTGGAAATCCTTAGGGAAAAAGCTATCCACGTACCTCCTCCACTTGTGCCTGGGTCTGCTGTAGTCGTCTGTTACTGGTCAAATTAGGAGGAGGGCCAGGGGGACCCCCACCTGGGGCAGCCCCTTCTGCCCCTTCGGTGGGTGGCTGAGCTGCCGCAGACCTGCGGAGAGAAGTGCACAGAGTGACCAAGACAAGAAAGGAATCACATACATTCTCACCCCTATCACCAAAGCAAGGGTGATACGGCTATATGCAAGTAGAAGGGATTCCAGCTCCTTGGCAATACCAAGTGGGGAGATGCAGCACAGAGGTCCAGAGCAAAAGATGAAAGATCCTGTAACAGATGGGGCTCAGCGACATCCAGGGTGGCATCAAGAGCTCTCGTTTGGGCTATCCTCTGACCCAGACTCAAACACATCCTCTGGTACGATGGCCACAGGGACAAGCGGGCCAGCCTTGGCTTAAATGGCATTTCTCTGCCTCCCGGAAGCCTGTTTCACATGAAGTCAAACTGGAAAACTCCAATCCAGGAGAATTACCTACAAAAAAAACTCAACCCTCAGGACAAGCTTACAGACTGAACAACTCTTGTTTTGCAAAGCCTGAATATAAAGAGAAAGGCCAAGCTGACAGACTCTGCTGAAGGGGAGCCAGTTATTGGTTGTTTCATGCAATGATTAGTATATCGTGGCCACTGTAAGGACGACTTGGAGAATCACCAAAGGCCTCTGTAGTTGCAGTGAGTCAGGACTGTTTGCTTGCTTTGTTTTTTGGCAGAGAAGACTGGGGTTTCACTTAGATAGAACTGGGGCCCAAAGCAATTGTGTCAATTGTGAAAGTGTTCCAAGAGCATAGACAGGGAGCAAAAATATTGGAAATGGTCCTCAGTGTACATGCACCAGAGACAGCCTGTCCCTTCCTTTTTTAGATTTGGCATCCAGTCTCAGGAGACTCTCCTAGTTCCTGATGTCCCAACTAGAAATCTTGGTTTACACTGCTAGGCACAGAGACCATACTCCCTTTCCCTTAGCCTTAGGGGAGAATAATCCAGTGTGGGATTCTCAAAATAAACTCCTCTCCACGTCCCAACACATGGAAGCTAAATTCACCTTCTCAAGAATTCCCTGAAGTCTAACCTAAGGCATCTAACCTAACCTCTGCCAAGGAAGAAGTCACAGGTAGGAGAGAGATCTCTGCAATTTGATGGAGAAAAGAAATTACAATAATAACTCCTCAGACAGAAGCAGAATCTCACAAAGCCTACCTCATAGGAGCAGTCCAAGAGTAAATGCACTACGGATGAAACCATCACAAAGTCACCAAAAAGGAAAAGCCTTGACTACTCACAATAAAACTAATACCCAGAAGTTCCTCCTCTCTAAGTAAGTAAATTTCAGTCTCAAAAGGGAATAACCCTTCAGAGAGGTTATACTAGCAGATTACACCTGACTCATCTTGGCTAAAAGAATTGCTTTCCCATTGCCCTTTAAGGCACAAAGGAGGCAAAGGAAAGATACAACACTATGGCGGCCACCAGACTCCTATGCTACTACTGTGCCACACAATCTAGTTCTCTGGTGAAAGTGGAAAATTCAAGGAGTAGGAAGTAGCCAGTGTTTGGTCTTGGAAGCAGTCCAGGCTGGTGGCACCAATGACAAGATTAAGGTCAGAGACCTCGTGATGCCCTTCTAGTCACCACGGTTTCCCCATCTCCTTCCTTTCATCCCACATGGACGCTACTGGGAACCAGTCAACTGAAGAGGCTCCCCCTCCCCAAAATGAAAACACGAGGAATCCTAGGGCTTGGCCAAAACGCATAGAATATCATATACAGTTAAAACTGTAGAAATCAAATAGAGAAAAAGGGAAATCGTTATAAAGCGTTTGAAGGGACCATTTCACTTATTACTTCTTGGGAGTTGGGAACACGCAGGAGTAACATATCCGGCGATAGTTATAACCCTTATGTAACGTAAGTAAATCTTTTCCCTTTTAGTCACCAAGAGAAGCAACACAAATACATCTAGGACCAGGCCAGGACTCCAAGAAAGAAAGGGAAGTTCTTCATTTGTCTAGCTATAGTTCTCCCTCAGGATCTTGGGATGGGGTGACCATGGTCAGATGACTAAATTGATGATTAGAGACTAAATTGAATGTACTGAGGGAAGGTGGCGGGGAGGGGAGGGGGGGATCCTTAGCTCTATTTCTCTTCCAAGTACTTGGCTAAGACTCAGTGACAGGAAAACTCCTATACGGGTGGCCTTGGGATGAATGGACGCTTGGAATCACACGCCACTGCCCCTTGAGTCTTTGTGAGCTGCTCACCTGGCGCCGGAGAACTGGCAGATAAGTTTCTGGAGCTTTGCTCACTACCAAGAGTGGGGGCTACTCGTCACGGTCGGGGTGAGGGGCGTACACAAAGCTAGAGACTGCAGAGCAACCCAAGTTACTAACTGGCAGGTGCACCCATGACTGTCCTTCTAGAGGCCCCAAGCACAGCTTCAATCAACGACAAGTAAGGGCCTGGAGCCCCCTCCCGGGTGTCTCCGCGCCCCACCTTCGCCCGAGACTCGACTGAGGAGCCCCGCAGGTGAGAGGAGAGGGGGCAATGAATGTGGGACCCCCGCGCCCCTGCCCCGCCCATGGGGTGCCGGCTGCGGCTGGTGCAGGAATGGGGTGCTGCCTCCCCTCCCCGGGGGTGGCTCGGCCTGCGGACGGCGCGCGGCGGTGGTTCCCCGCGTCGCCGCAGCTGCTGCAATGCGCCATTTTCGGTCCCGCAGAGTCCGGCGCTGGGGTGAGAGTTGGCAAGGTGTCGCGCCCCCCATACCAGGGTCAACTCACATGTCTCTGACAGAAGGAGGAGAGGTCCGTCTCCTCTCCCGAGGCTGCGGCGAGACACCCGGCCGGGGAACACTGCGGTGAAGCCGACCGCACCGCCGAGCTCCGCTTCCAGACGGCCACTCGGAGCTCTAGCTGCGGTGGAACTGACTGCACCTGCAGCCCCGGCTCGTCTTTATTAGCGCTGGCCGCGCCCCCAGATCACGCTGACAACGCTGCGGCCCAATCCACGCCCAGGACAGGTGCCAGTCCCGAAGCGAAGCCCGGATAAGGCCTAGAGTGCCCGCCCCTGAAAATCTGCCAGTCACAGCTCTCTTCTCATCCTGACTCGGGTAAGGAGCGGTGCAGGAAGGATCTGACCAATACAGCTCTGGTTTGCGTACCTGTCTAACTAAGCGACGGGGCGGGGTGGAACTAGGCGCCCGCTCCCTGGAAGGGCGACTCCAACAATTTGAATTAGGCCTTTTTGGTGCCTCCCAGCCAATCGCTAAGCAGTTCCTTAAGTCGGGGCCCGCTCGCGGCCGCCGGCGCCGGCGTCTCCAGCCAATCACGCCGCTTCCGCTGACAGCGGTGGGCGGGGGCGGGGGCGGGGGCGGGCTCCGGCTCGCTATGGCCTGGACTCTGGAGCCCGGGGAGCGGCGGAGGTTCGGTGGTTTAGGCACTGCGCTGGCGCTGGGACCTGGCCGGCCTCCACCCCCACCTCCCCGCCTTTGACAGCTCTGAGGAGGCTGAATCCATCAAGGCAGAGCCGCAGGCTCCCGTGGCCAAAGTAAATACGAGAGCTCCGTTCATCCGTTCTACACAGCCAACCAGCCCCTCACGCACTGTATCCTAATTTTAACTCCCCCTCCCCAAACCTGCTCCTCCTAACCCTCCCAGGTAGCTTACTACATCGATTCAGTTGCCCAAACCAGAAACCTGGAAACTATCGTAGATTTCCTCCCCGTTCATCTTTACCTGTCCTCTAATAATTCAAGTTTTCCTTCTTAGCATTTCAAGGATTCTCCCCTCGTCTCACTGTCCTGCTTCAGATTATTATCCCTTACCTGGACGCCCTCGGTTGTAAAACTATTATTTTATGTCCCGATAAGTTAAAAGGTAGCAAATCAACTGTGACATAATGCTTTCTTATCACTTCGAATTTTTATTTTATATTTATTTAAAGTGCAAGTGTCTATAAATGTAGATTTTTATCATACTTCACTCTCGTGAAAATACATAAAAAGGAAAACAGAAAAGAGTAACATGGTAACAGTGTTCATAAAACTTCACATTCAGACACTGACTCTTATGATTCATTTTTTTTACTCATGTGCATGATTTCCACACAATGTAGTCCTCTGCATGCCATCAGGGGCTTTGGTGATGCAGCATTTCTTAAAGGAATGCTCCTTTTCTGTCTCTGGAATTTTCTTCCAAGCCTCAGACACCCATTTGGCAAAGTTTGATTCTTATGAGCCAGTATGACAAATACAGTATGACTGTTCTGGCTAATAGTTATAGTCAAACATCCCAATTTAGATGTTAAAATGAAAAAAAAAAAGTGCCAAGTGCCTCTTAAAATTAATGAAATATAATATCTTTCTGTTTCATCTTGCCCTCATTTATAACCATCCTCTAAGAAACCACCAGGGTGGTCTACCCAAATGTTACAACCCTGCTTAAAACCTTTAAACAATTAGAAACACAATGTATTGATCATATGTGTTTATCGCATGCCCCTTCTGAAACTACATCAAAATGAAAATTGGTAAATACTGAAAACAAATTATAAACCCTCAAAGACAAACAGAATGGAAGGAATTGTTTCAGGCAGCATGAATGGCTAAATGGCCACCAGATTCACATGAGGTGGCAAAAAAAAAAAAAAGTACAGAGCGGTTCCCCTGTACCCCTTCACCCAGTTTCCCCCAATGGTAACATCTTGTTTAGCTACAGTACAATATTAAAACCAGGAAATTGACATTGGTACAATCCACAGAGCTTATTCAGATGTTGCCTCTTTTACATGCATTTGTGTGTGTGCATGTGTGTGTGTGTGTGTGTGTGTGTGTAGTTTTATGCAATGTGTGTGTAGATTCCTGTAACCACCACCACAATCAGGTTACAGAACTATTATATTACTACCAGGCTCCCTTGTGCTATCCCTGTATAGCCACACCCACCCCATCCCACACCCTTGACAACTGCTAATTTGTTCTCCATCTCTATACCTTTGTTTCAAGACTGTTATATAAATGGACTCAGACAGTCTATAACCTTCTAAGATTGGCTTTTTTTTTTAATATCCTCGAGATCCATTCAAGTTGTGTGTATAAATAATTTTCATTGCTGAGTAGTATTTCTGTGGTACGGATATACCACAATTTGTTTAACCATTTACCTGCTTAAAAGACATTTGGGCTGATTCCAGTTTGGGCTTATTACAAATTAAAGCTGCTATGAACATTTATGTACAGTTCTGCATGAACATAAATTTTCATTTCTCTAGAATAAATGCCCAAGAGTTCAATTACCGGGTAATAAGGTAATTTTGCATATTTAGTTTTATAAGAAATTGCCGAACTCTTTTCCAGAATGACAGCACCATTTTAGATTCCCACCAGCAACGCATGAGGAATCCAGTTTTTCCACATCCTCACCAGCATTTGTTGTTGTCACTTTTTTAAAAAAAATTTTAATCATCCTGATAGTTATTTAGTGATATATCATTGTGGATTTAATTTTTGTTTTTCCCTGATGGCTAATGATGTTGAACATATTTTAATGTGTTTATTTGCCATCTATATATCCTCTCTGGTGAAAGATCTGTTCATGTCTTTTGCCCATTTTCTAATTGGCTTGTTCATTTCTTTTACCTTTGAGTTTTAAGAATTCCTTAAATATTCTAGATAAAGTACTTTGTCAGATAAGTGGTTTCTCCCAGTCTATCTTTTGTCTTTTCATCCTCTTAACTGAATCTTTTGTAGAGAAAACGTTCTTAATTTTAAGATCCAATTTATCAACTTGTCCTTTAATGCATCACTTTTGGTGTCACACTTTGCCTAGCCCTAGAGTCTCATAATTGTCTCCTATTTTATTTTCTAAGAGTTGTACAGTTTTGTTTCATATGTAAGTCCATAATCCATTTTGAGTTAATTGTTGTATGAGGTGTGAAGTTTAGGTCGGGGTTCCTTTTTTTTTGTCAATGGATGTTCAATTGCTCCAGGACTGTTTGTTGAAAAAGCAATCCTTCCTCCATTGAATTGTTTTGCATTTTTGTCAAAAATTAGTTGGGCATATTTGTGCAGGTCTGTTTCTGGGTTTTCTATTCAGATCCATGACCTATGTGTCTGTCCTTCTGCCAATAACATGCTATCTTAATTACTGTGGCTACGGTAAACCTTAATATAAGGTAGAATTATTTTTCCCACTTTATTGTTCTTTTTCAAAATAGGTTTAGCTATTCTAGGTCCTTTGCCTAATAGATCATTTTAAAAATGCATTTGTGTAAACTGGCAAGAAAATAGACTATTCAAGGACCAAAAAACTAAGTGAAAGCTGGTACCTGGAGAGGTAAATTGAGCACTGAAGCTTGTTTTGCCTTGAGGGCGTTTGCTTAAAAGTTGAATTTAGGCATGGTGACCTCATAGGGTGCCACTGTGGCATAGGAGACAGAACCCAGGGCCTGCATAGGGTTGGAAATCTAATAGAAGGCCCCCACTATAACACCAGAACCCCAGAAGACTATATCCTCATGTAAGAGTGGATTTAAAATATGCTAACACCTGAACTGCCCCTAGGGGACTGCATAGAAAATGTGCTCATCTGGAATCTAAGTGCCTACTAGAGATCTTTTCTTTTTTCTTTTAAATATATGCAGATAATTTATCATCAAAGCTGTGACTTTTCTGCCCGAATTCCTTGTTGGTCCGAAAAACAAAATAGCAAGAATTTAAAATGGTTCCAGGTTGACAGTGCCACCAAGCACCAGCCGAAACAATGCAGATCATCTCTGGATGAGCTGATCTTCAATCTAGGCCTTGGGGAATTTCCACAGATACGGTTCCAAGAAAAATAGATTTTGTCAAAAATGGGAAACAAATAAGGAGCAAAGAGCCAGGAGCAAGAGCCAACAAAGATGGAAATAGGAAGTAAGAAAATTAGAAAATCAAGCCAAATAGTTCAATATCTGATTAATAGGAGTTCTAAAAAGAGAGAAAAGTATGAGAGAGCAAGATTACAAACGAAATACATGAAAAAATTTCTGAACTGAACAAGTCTTTCTGGATTACATAGTACACTATGTGCCTAGCACAGTGAAAGAAAAAGAATCACGTCAAGACACATCTTTGTAAAATCTCAGAATATTAGGGGAAAAGAGAAGATCTAAAAAGATTTCAAAAAGAGAGAAAGGGACTTCCCTGGTGGATCCCTGGTCAGGAACTAAGATCCTGCGTGCCACATGACGTGGCCCCCCAAAAAAGAGAGAGAGAGAGAGAGAGAAAGGAACAGGAATGAGAATGGCAACTCAATACAGTATTAAAAGATAGATGATGTGACAGTGCCTTTAAAATTCTGAAGAAACATGATCATTACCCTAGAATTCTATACCAGCCAAACGAATATAAGACCAATACGTACCAATATAAGATAAATATAGACATCTTTCAGATATGCAAGGAGTGAACATTTTTACTTCTCTTTCCAAGTAGGCTACTATAAGATGTGCTCTGGTAAGCAGGAAAGAGAAAGGCAGCAGAGCTAGGGAATGGAATGCTGGATCCACACACAAAACTGGTGAAGGAAATCTTTGGAATGAAAGCTACACCACAGACCCAGAAACAACCTGTCCTGACTGAAGTAGGAGAAGGAGGAAACTGCAGGACAGTCTCCAGAGGGGGGGAAAAACCTGTAAAGCATCTGACATGTTTAAATATTTGAAAAAGAATATGAACAAGTACTTTACAAGTCTGATGCGACGTGCGGAAAAAATTAGAGCTAGATACATAGAAAATTATATTTTGAAAAAGAGGTAATTATAAACTTAGGGGAAAACAAAAAGTTGAATAAGAACTAGAAATTATCTCACCTTTACGTTAATTGATTTTCAACAAGAGTGTCAAGACGGGACTTCCCTGGTGGCGCGGTGGTTCAGAATCCGCCTGCCAATGCAGGGGACAGGGGTTTGAGCCCTGGTCTGGGAAGACCCCACATGCCGCGGAGCAACTAAGCCCATGCACCACAACTACTGAGCCTGCGCTCTAGGGCCCGCGAACCACAACTACCAAGCCCGCATGCCACAAGTACTGAAGGCCGCGCGCCTAGAGCCCATGCTCCATAACAAGAGAAGCCACTGCAACGAGAAGCCCGCGCACCACAAGAAGAGTAGACCCTGCTCACCGCAACTAGAGAAAGCCCACGCACAGCAACGAAGACCCAACGCAGCCAAAAGTAATGAATAAATAAATTAATTTTTTTAAAAAAGAGTGTCAAGACCATTTAATGGGGGAAGGAATAGTCTTTTCAATAAATGGTGCTGGGGGACTTCCCTGGTGGTCCAGTGGTTAAGACGCAGTGCTCCCAATGCAGGGGACCTGGGTTCGATCCTTGGTCAGGGAACTAGACCCTGCATGCATGCCGCAACTAAAACATTCCACATGCCACAACAAAGATCCCACATGCCACAAAGAAGATCCCCAAGTGCAGCAACTAAGACCCAGCACAACGTAAATAAATAAATAAACAAATAAATAAAATATTTAAATAAACAAATGGTGAAAGGACAGCCCACAGAATGGGAGAAAATATTTGCAAATGAAAATATTTATATCTGATACAGTACTGGTATCTAGAATATACAAAGAACCCTTCCAACTTAGTAATAAAAAAAATGAATAACCCAATTTGAAAATGGGCAAAGGGTCTAAACTGACATTTCTCAAAAGAAGACACACAAATGGCCAAAAAGCACAAGAAAAGATGCTCCACATCATTAACCGTCAAGGAAGCACAAACCAAAGCCACAATGAGACACTACTTTATAACCACTAGGATGGCTACAATCAAAGAGACAGGTAGTACCAAATGTTGATGAGGATTAAACCTTCATACACTGCTCGTGGAAATGCAACATAATGCAGCCAATTTGGAAAAGACTGTAGTTTTTCAAACAGTTAAACACAGAGTTACCACGTGACCCAGCAATTCCACTCCTAGGTATTTAACCAAGAGAAATGAAAATGCCCGCACAGAACCTAATACACGAATGTTCATAGCAGCATCATTCAGAATCTCCAAAAAGTAGAAACAGCCCAAATGTCCACCAACTGATAAATGGATAAATATAGTGTGGAATAGCCATACAATGGAATACTATTCAGCAATAAGAGAAGTGGAGTGCTAATACTTGCTACAACATGGGGAAATCTTGTACCTACACTAAGATAAAGAAGCCAGTCACAAAGGATCCCATGTTGTATGATTCTGTTTAGATGAAATATCCAAAACAGGCAAGAATCTACAGGGACAGAAAGTGGCTTAGTGGTTGCCTAGAACTGGGAGGAAGGGGGAACTGATGGTGGCAGCTAAGGGGCAGGGGGTTCATTTTGGGGTAATGTTAAAAATGTTCTAAAGTTGATTGTGGTATTGGATGCACAATTCTGCAAATATATTAAAAGGCATTGAATTGGGTGAATTGTATGTGGATTGTATCTCAATAAAGATACCAAGAGGTTTTTTTAAATATAAGAAACATAAGTTATACCACAGTACACCATTTGGCTCAGTAGTAAACAATATTTAATAGTCCTAATAATGTAAACACTGTCTACTGATTTAAGGCAAAATGCTGATATAACTATAATGAAGAGGCGTGAGGGATAGGAGCTATAAGAAAGGAGGACATTGGGGAGTGTAAATCCAGCTTCCTAACAAAGTAACTAGTAAGGGCCACCAGTTTTCCAAAGTGTCTGCATCCTTTTACTAAAGGTTCAGTCTTAATGGTTCTCTAGAGTCGTCTTTGTGATCTGACTCTTGCCTCCATCTCCTGCCCTCTTTATCACGCACCAACGGATACCATTTACAGCTTTCCCATACACACCATGCTGTTTCTCACCTCTGGACCTTTGTTTCTGTTTCATCTGCCTGGAAAGCCTGCTAGCCTCCACTCTTTAAGATATCTCAGTAATGGCCTCCTCCAGAAAGCCTTCCCTGCCCCACTCCTGCTCCCCCAGGATAAGCGTCCCTCCTCTCTGAACCTACACAGTAGGTAATTAACAAGCTTTAAATGCCATGATATATTTTATAATTATGTTTCTTTTTTTTTTTTTGCGGTACGTGGGTCTCTCACTGTTGTGGCCTCCCCCGTTGCGGAGCACAGGCTCCGGACGCGCAGGCTCAGCGGCCATGGCTCACGGGCCCAGCCGCTCCGCGGCATGTGGGATCTTCCCGGACCGGGGCACGAACCCGTGTTCCCTGCATCGGCAGGCGGACTCTCAACCACTGCGCCACCAGGGAAGCCCTCTTTGCTATTTTTTTAATTGAAGTGTAGTTGATTTACAATGTTGTGTTGATTTCTGCTGTACAGCAAAGTGATTCAGTTATACACATATACACATCCTTTTTTTATATTCTTTTCCATTGTGGTTTATCCCAGGAGATTGAAAATAGTTCCCTGTGCTATACAGTAGGACCTTGTTGTTTATCCATTCTAAATGTAATAGTTTGTACCTACTAACCCCAAACTCCCAGTCCATCCCTCTCCCTCCCCCCTCCCCTTATAAGTATGCTTCTTTGTCTACCTCCTGCATTACATGGAATTCTTTAAATGCAGGAGTTGTATCTTTTTTTCTTTGTATCCCTGGAAACTACTGGTGACCTTCAGTAAATGGCTGTTGAATGGATTACTTCTACAGATATTTACCAAGGGCCTATTAAGAGCCAGTACACAAAGAGACCAGATATTAGACTACTACAGTGAACAGACATGTTCAAGACAGTTCCTGCCCTCAGTGGGAACGAGGCCTAGTCCGTGGGGAAGGTGGACAAAGAGATACATAAAACCAAGCAAGATCGAAAAGCAAAAATATGAGTTCAGAGGCTCAGACATCTCAAAGCAAATGGACCTTGGAAAGTATTCCCTTGTCTTCTTCCACTTTCCCAAAGCCGTGGTATTTGACCCCAATTTAGAATCCCTTATGGAGCTTTTAAAAAGATGAATGCTTGGGACAGCAGCTCAGGTTGATTTCATTGGTCTGGGTTCTAATCTTTTTTTTCTCTTTTTTTTTTTTTGTTATGAAACCTGGATTTGGGTCCACTTGCCCAATACACAGCAAAGCCAATCTACTGACACCAGGTTGTGGTGAAGGAAAGTAAAGCATTTATTGCAAGGCCAAGCAAGAAGAATGGGTAGCTTAAGCTCAAAAGGCCAGAACTCCCCGAACTCCCCAATGGCTTTTAGGGAAGGGTTTTTAAAGACGGTGTGAGGGAGTCACAGGGTGCATGATCAGCTCGTATACGTCCTTCTGATTGGTTGGTGGTGAGGTAACAGGGTGATGTTTCAGGAATCTCAATCATCAACTTCTGGTTCCAGCCAGTCTGGGGTCTATGTGCCTGTGGTCAGCATGTAGTTAACTTCTTACACCTGGTGGGGGTTTAGTATCTGCAAAACAGCTCAAGGATACGGCTCAGGATATTATTTATAACCCTCAGGGAGGAACTAAAGGTCCTTGATTTTGTTTTAAGGCTATTTATTTTGTCTTGCTTGACTGTTTCCCTTTGTTTCTGCATTTTCTCACTCCTCTGATTAAATTTGCTCTTTGGAACTTGGGGAAGGCCTAGGAGGCTAAAGATGTTCTACAAACAAGAGGCAGGGGACACAAGTGGTGGTGGGGTGTCAGTCCCCAGGAAGGCCCCACGGGGTCCCGCTAGGTTTCAAGCTCTGACAAGAATTCTAACATGTTGCCAGGATTGAACAGCACTCGTCTGCAGGGGAAAAAATAAATTTAAGCTCTTCATCCTGGCTGGCATTCAAGACTCCTAGTTATTTGGCACTAGATTTCCTATCCAAACTTATTTCCTACTATCAGAGAAAGCCTACTGTGTGTTAATGATCACTAACTAGTCCTATGGACTTGTGTAATTCCCACCTGAATTATTTCTGAATTATTTGAATTATTTCATATTCTGAATTATTTCACATTCTGAATTATTTCATATTCTTCAAAGCTCCTCCCTATAGATATTACTGTCCATATTTAACAAGGATTTCCCATTTCCATCAGCTGAAATTTTCCAAGATTTAGTTCAAATGTCATCTCTTCAACAAATAACTTTTCTGATCTCCCCCCAGCCAAAAAAGAACTAATTTTCCTATGCAATTATCATATCCAAATTTATATTGTTTACATATTGTATCTCTTAAGTAGACTGAAAGCTACTGAGAGTCAGGAACCAACCCTGACTTAGTGATTTATGTCCCTCCAAATAACACTGCACATAATGGTTCAGTGTTTATTGAATAAAAATATTACACTGTTTCACACCAAAACCAAGATTGTTCTGTCCTTGAAAACATGATCTTATAAATCTTCACAGCAGGAAGATTCGATGCTCATTGAATTAAATGATCATTTTCCTCTTTACCAAGAACCACACATCCTACTAAAACATGTACTCATATTCTTTGGGGCACCTTGCACTTAGCAGAATCTCAAATATTTGATTTTCTCTTCTCCAGTCCCACCAAATCATGTAAAGTATCCCAGAGCCACTCATACTTCACACCAACCTCTCCATTCTCATATCCAGCTCCTCTCCAGCCATCCCTTTAAAAATTCACTCCCTTTGAGTCCTGACACTCTCATATATACATTTACATGAGACCCAGGATCATAATGTATGGTCATGTATACCCATCAATCCACTTCTCCAAAATCTACTTTTCAGTTAATCTAACATGTACTTAATTAGCTTCACTTCTATTGAGCCTTCCAAAAGATAAAGTCCCAACAAAGACACAAAATGTTACTGAGGTAGATTGCCTGCAAATATGTCTGTGGACACTTCCTCACATCCCTGTAATTGCATGCACGTTCTCTGATCCAAAAATGGAGTGCATTTCCACATAGCCTTGAATCTGCGCTGGCCTGTGACTTACTTTGACTGGTAGAATGCAGCGCAAGTGACAATGTGTCACTCCTTGGCCTGTGTCTATCAAACCTTGCAACTTCCATTTTGCCCTCTGGAGTCAAGCCTCCATGTAAAGAAGTTTAGGTTAGCTAGACTACTGAATAATGAAATCACGTGGAAAAAAATCTCAGCCACTCCAATTGAGGCACCAGACATGTGAGTGAAGACATCTTGGACATTCTTGCTTCAACCAAGCTCCCAGCTGAATGCAACCACATGGTTGACCCCCGCCAACACCAAATGGAGCATAACCGCCCTGCTGAGCCCAGATAACCCAGAGAATATGAGTTCATAATTTGTTGTTTTCAGTCACTAAGTTTGGGGATGGAGTATTATGTAACAATAGATAATCGAAACTGATAGTTTTAAAGGATTTGGATCAAATAAGAGAACTAATCACCCTAATTCCTTTACCTTCAAATCTCAGTTTATATCTATAACTAATTCACTTTCTTTAGTTTGCAATACTTTTATTGAAAAGTTAATTTAAAAAACCTATTTCCATTCATTTCTTCAGGTTTTTCTAATTCTTGGCAACTACACACACTCCAGAGGAGTGTCATTACCATTTACATTGCCAAACTCTGTACTGTTTTACATGCATAATTTCATTTATTCTTCACATAACCCTATGAGGAAAGTATTGTATTGTTCTTAATTGACAGGCTAAAAAAACTAAGGCTCAGAAATTACCTACTTTGCCTAGGGTCAAATAGAGTGGTATAGCTTGAGTTTAAACCCAGACCTGTCTGACTCCAAAGGACGTTTTTAATCAACAGTCTACACTATACTAGAGACTCATAATCAACCTGAAAAACCCTCCCAAGAAACACAAATAGCACTTTTAACCCACATAAAAGATTTCTTTAAAAGAAATATATCAAATACTTTCCTTTTGCCCATTTCTTTTTTTTTTTTTTTTGCCATGCCTTGTGGCATGCGGGATCTCAGTTCCCCAACCAGGGATCGAATCTGTGCCCCTTGCATTGGGACCGCAGAGTCTTAACCACTAGACCACCAGGGAAGCCCCTCAAATACTTTCCCTACTTCACTCTGCAAATATTTATTGAGAGCCTTACATAGGCTAGGCTCTGGAGACACTGAATTTAACTCTAATCAATACACAATTCTAAAATTGTAGCAACATTTTTCTCCTTTCAGTCGAGTAATGTCAAACTTATTTAACTTGATTTATGGCCAAGCAAATTATTAAAAGATGAAAAAGCAGACAGTGTCATTATAGCTAGACCTACCCAGCCATCTCCCAACACATTCTATATTCCCTCACCATGCACCACGGATCACTCTTCTCTTCCCCACTTGAAATGTTCTACTTCTTTCTCTGCTTACTGAAATCCAACCTCTTCTATGAAGCCTCTTCTGATTAGGCCAAACACATTCTCTTATCTAGGTTATTTATCACCCACATCAGTGGTTTCCAAACACAGCTAATTAAAATCACCTGGCTTTTAAAATTAGAACTACTTAAAATTAGAGGAGTCATACTTTGAGAAAGCAAAAGCAAAAGCCTGGAAACAATCTAAATGTCTATCAAAATGGAACTGGTTAAATCATTATGGTATATAACGTAAGGATATAAAACCATACCTAAGTTACATTAAGTGAAAATGTAACTTAGTGTGCATGGAATCCTACTTTTTTAATAAAGAAGACAGATAGATAGATAATATAAGCTTGTACGTGCACAGTATATATCCAGAAAGATTAAAAAGAATCTCATAAGAGTGGTTGCCTCAAGGAGCACAAAAAGCAACCTGTGAGAAAACTTTTCATCTCATTACTCTTTTTTTTTTCGCTGCATTCAGTCTTTGTTGCCACACAGGCTTTCTCTAGTTATGGCAAGTGGGGGTCCTCTTTGTTGCAGTGTGCAGGCTTCTCACCGTGGTGGCTTCTCTTGTTGCGGAGCACGGGCTCTAGGCACGCGGGCTTCAGTAGTTGTGGTCCGCGGGCTCTAAAGCGCAGGCTCAGTAGTTGTGGTGCACGGGCTTAGCTGCTCCACAGCATGTGGGATCCTCCCAGACCAGGGCTCGAACCCGTGTCCCCTGTATTGGCAGGTGGATTCTTAACCACTGCGCCACCAGGGAAGTCCCTGATTACTCTTAATTTGAAATGTCTATATATCCTATATGGATGTCCATATGTCCTATATGGATGGATACATTTTTTTAAAATTATTAAAAAAAAAAAAAACCACCCACATAGACCCACAAGACTCAGCTCAGCTCTACAGATCACAAATCTTTGGGGGCAGGGACTAGACTTTCTAAATTGTTAAACTACCCAGAGATTCTGATGGTCAATCAGGCTTAGGAACCACTCAAGCAAACCACTCATATGGTACTTAATGCCTCATATTAAAGTGTACATGTGAGACTATAACTTTATACACATAACTAGAAAAGCATGGGGGGAGGATATATTACATTTTGGCTTTCCTACAGTTCTCAGCTCAGAAAAGGTACTCAATAAATATTTTTTGACAAGATTAGTGCCGAAGTATAATTCCATTTTTCTATTATACTTCATTTCAGTGCGGAAGGGTTTTAGAAAATACATTTAACATGATGGCACTGTGGGGCAGTTTAAAATGACCACTTTCAATACATGAAGGGCCAAACATCAACAGATGCCAACAATAATTTTTTAGTTTTTAAACACCATAGGTATGGCTAGACTGCAAAGGGCAAGCAGTGAAGTCCAAACCTAAGACTATAAGACTTAGGGATGAGTTCCACTTCCTAGTCGCATGAATGAGTAAAAGTAGCATCTAGAGGAAAATAAAGATGTGGATAACAGATTTCAAAGAAGTCCCATTTTATTCCTGAGAGCATACAAATCCCTTTCCTCATAAGGAAAAGTACTTTCCCTTTCTCTTGGGTGATAGATACACCTCTTCCACAGTTCCAAGCATTCTCTTCTACCGGTACTTTCCACGTCGGTTAAAGCATTTGTAGAGATAGCTGATGCGTTTGTTCAGGTTGTGCAGGTCATCAATGAACATCCGATTTCCAACCATTCTCTTCTTTCGGATACAACGCTGCAATTCATTCCCCTTCCAGCCTCGAAGCCATATGGGGCCCTTGATCAGTTCTTTGGGGTGCTTTTCAAAGTTTCCTGCGTAATGTGAAAGAAGGTATTAGTTCCAAGAGGAGAGAACCCAGACTCCACCAGCTAAGCCTTCAACACGGTTGCATCTCCCTAGCAGCACCTAGAGACAAAACACATTACGCTAGGGTAACAAGAGCACAGGCTCTGGAGCAAGACTGCTTGGGGTTCAAATTCTGGACCTGCCATTTACTAGCTTTGGAAAAACTACTTAACCTCCCTGTGCCTCAGATTCCTCACCTGCAAAGTAAAAAGGTTATGAGGATTAAATGTGTTAATGCATGCGGGGCACACAGAACAGTGCCGAACACAACGTAAATAGCCACGTGTTTGTTCTTACTATTGAAGAAGGTACCATTTCTACACAGGTGAAAAAAGATAATCATTACGGCATAACTGCCGCTCTGAAATTCTGCACTACCGAGTCGAGTCTTACCCAGAATCCCGATGTTGTCATATACCCCGAACATGGCCCTCTTCTCGTTCCAACGATCAACCACTTTGCGGGGCGGGAGGGTGACCCTCACATGGAACAATCTGGGAACACCTAGGGATGGGGAAGAAAAGGAATGAATCTGAGCCGCTTACTTTGAAGTAGTTTTCGGGGCGTCCTTCTGCATCAGCCACTTACCCAGAGAGAAGCTTCTGCAAGCCAGCGGCACCTGGCCCCATAGGCTCCTGCCTACCACCCAAGAGAGGCTCCCTGCCATTGCTCTCATCACTCCCCTACAACAGCCCACCTCACAAGCACAGGAGGGAGGGCCAGACGTGGCCTTCAAGGAGAGAACAAGAACCGTCCCCGCCTGGCTCACAAGGATACTACATGCACGCAGCCATCTTGGGCTTTACGCAGGCAGCTCCGGGTGAGACCCCGCCTGGCCCCGCCTTCCCCAGCCACGAGCCCCGCCCTCCAGGTTCCGTTGCAGAAGGTCTTTGACGCCCCGCCCAGCCGAGGCGCTTCCGGTCTGCCCGCCGGAAGGTTTGGAGCTCCGGAAGAGCTGAGGGACTCGTGTCGTTGCCTAGGGCCCTCCAAAGCTGAAGGTCAAACAAATTCACCCTTTCCTGTTTCCGTGGGCGTCCCTCAACTGAGCGAGAGGAAGGTCCAGAACCTGGAACCCAGAGCTTCCTTTCTCTGTGCCCCACAGCAGTTTTGCGCTGTAGCTGTTTTTATTTCCCCTATTCGACAGGGGAGGAAATCTGAGGCTGAGGGAGTGAAGTGACCTGCTGGACGTCATAAGGCAGAGGACATGGCGGAACCTGGACTAGAGCCTAAGCCTTCTAACTGCCGGCCTGAACTTGCCTCCTGTCTTGGGGGTGACGGAGTGGGTCACGGTCCCAGGGGCACGGCCACTGCCCAGCTACAAACGCGGCATCTCCGGCAGGCACCGCCAGAGCTTCCTCTCCACCGACCGCCAAAAAAGAAGACTCTATGGGGAAAGAGGCGGCCGCGAGACTACGGCGTGGGGCAGTGGGGGGGGGAGCAGGAATCTAGGCCCCGCCCTCCTCGGGCCTTCCGGCTCTTGCGCTCTGATTGGCCGGTGTCTGCAGCGAGCGTCGCGATTGGCTCCCTTGCGGCCGTTGAGATTTGAACTGCACTTTTGGGGCTTTGCCCGCGCGGCGCCCGGCTCGGAGGCGGGGTTTTGCCTCCGCCAGGCGCGTATTGGTCGGTCTCTCTACCCACGGGAGTGCCGCGTCTCAGATTGGTGCGTCTTGTGCCCTCCTTGGTTTTTCCTTCGTTTCAGCCCTACGTCCCGAGTTGGAGGAACGGCTGGCGAAGTGCTCTTGTAAGGTGCGGTGTTGAGGGGGAGCGGGGAAGGAGAGGCCGGGAAAATCGGCCACCGGGCTGTAGGACGCGGTATTGGGCTGGGAGGTCTAGTGGGTGTGTCCTTGTGGTACGACGTGGTAGAAACAGTAAGTCTCACAGATCCGCAGTGGAATTTGGGCAAATCGCTTAACCTTCCTTAGTCTCAGTTTCCTCATCTGTAAATTGAGCTATATTACCATGCACTTCATGAGATTGGCATTTGGAGACTTAGATCAGATAGGACGTTCAAATAGCCGAATAGAACCTGGCACAGAGTAAACAAATAGTTAATATTCACGTTCTCTCATTCTGGAGACAGGAAGCCCATTAGCCCATACTGGATCACCGTTCTGACCTCAGATGAGACAGTGTCTATATACTTAAGAAGTTTTGCCTATAAAAACAGAAATAACAATGCTAACTTAACGCATCGATATGCCACTTTACAGTTCTTTAAATACTTTAATACCCCTTGACTCATTTGATCCTGAGAAATTTGGTAAAGTAATTAGAGATCAGTAATCCTGCTTGACAGATGGGGCTCAGGGGGTTAAGTGACATGGCCAAGTGTCAGAGTCACAACTAGAATTAGATTCTAGTCCAGGCTTAATCTCACACGCTCTAAGATAATGTTATTAGCTTGATGTAAGACTAAAAAGTGTTATGTATTGGAGGAGGGGAATAATAGAGCCAGATTAAAAAGACGACCCTTAGATATAGACCCTGATGTGTTTGCTGTTTGGCTTCTAGCCCTGTGAGCCACTGGGGGAAAGATGTCTCCCCAACTGTATGAGTTCCATCTGCCCTTATCCCCAGAGGAGTTGTTGAAAAGTGGAGGGGTGAATCAGTATGTCGTGCAAGAGGTACTGTCCATCAGACATCTTCCATCGCACCTTAAAGGTAAGACTCTGTAGCTGCCACTGTGCCTAGCACTTCAGAACAACCACCCACATGTGATTATATTGTGTCTGTCTGTTCCACTACACCACTAAGCTCCATGGGGGCACGAAACATGTCTTTCCTATTCCTTACTGTTTTCTCCCTAGCGTTGCATTACACGAAGAGTATGTTCATTGACCACCTTCTCTAGGTTATTCAATAAACAGTCTTGGTGTGTATGGTTAGTCTTTGGGGAGAATTTTATTTTAGATCCTGACTTCTTACCATATGCCAAAATAAAGTACTGGTGGTTTTAAGAGTTGTAGGAGAAGATAGCTCCTAGAATGTCTGGGACTTGACCTGACCTGTTTCAGGTAATACTTTTTTAGAGTCTAGATCACATTTCCAAGAGTGCAATAATGAAAAAAGCATATGTGCACAGTTGCAACACTGTACAATATATGTACAGTGCAGTTGCCCATTGAAACCTAGAGATGACCGAGAACAATTCATGCATTATCAACAAGACCCCATCCATAATGTCACTGTACTTCTTGGAAGGGTCTTGTGTCAGTTAGATTGCTTTGGAGAGTTATAGAGAGTAGAGATTAAGGCTGTGGAGCCAGGCTGCCCGGATTTGAATCCTGCCTCCACTACTCTGACCTTGGACAGTTACTGATTCTCTCTGTGCCTTGGTTTCCTCATCTGGATAGTAACCTACTTTGTTTGTTATCTCCTACAACAAGTAAGGTTCATTAATTATCAGGCACTTTGATAATATAATTTCAGCTTGTTTCTTCTTGGCCTTCCCATCATTGTTGCCAGATGACAGCTCCTTGCTCTGATGTGCAGAAGTAGAAGAAGGGATTTTTCTATCTTGTGCTTTTTCTTCTTTCTTGTTTTAAAACTACCAGAAGTCTTATAACAGACTTAGCCAGAATTGGATCAGGTGCCTATTTCCCTAACTACTGGTAGGGGAAATGGAATTATCCAAATTGGCTAAATTGATCAAGATCATTACCTAGGCTTCCCTAAACCCGAACATATCACCATTTGGTAAGCAAGGAAGAGAACAGAGTGTGGAGTTGACTGATGGGTGTCCACAGAGAGACCATTCTCTCCATATTGTGTGGATCTGTGCATCGCCAATGGCACAAGCTGCACACTCTAGCAAACTGTTCTTCAGCTGTTATTATGCATCGCTTTGTTACATGAGTGCTCGTTCCTTTTAAGAGTCCTTTTTAGGGCTTCCCTGGTGGCGCAGTGGTTGGGAGTCCGCCTGCCGATGCAGGGGACACGGGTTCGTGCCCCGGTCTGGGAGGATCCCATGTGCCACGGAGCGGCTGGGCCCGTGAGCCGTGGCCGCTGGGCCTGTGCGTCCGGAGCCTGTGCTCCGCGACGGGAGAGGCCACAGCAGTGAGAGGCCCGCATACCGCAAAAAAAAAAGAGTCCTTTTTATAACAGTTGCATTGCTTTTGGTATTTAGAACCCTAAATACAAGTTCTACTATAAATACACAAGATCAGGTCATTTACTTTGTTCAAGTATTTACTGGTGTTATGCTATGTGCCAGGCAGTGTTCTAGGCACTGGGGATACAACAGTAAATAAAGCAGCCAAGGTGACAAAGTTCTTTCTCTCAAGGCTTTCAACAAGTAATAAATAAATATGGAGTATGTCAGATGGTTGTAAATGCCAAGGAGAAAAATAAAGCAAGATAAAAAAGATTACGGTGAGCCAGGTTATGGACTAGCATTTTATGTTGGATGATCAGAGAAGGCTTGCTGATAGATGACATATGAGCAGAGACCATACAAGTGAGGAAGTTACCTATGCAGATTCTCAAGGAAGGGCATTGTAAGCAGACAGGAAAGCCAGTGCTGAGGCCCTGAGGTGGGGAAGTGTCAATGTGGTTGGAGGGGAGAACTCTAGGAAAAGAGAGGTCAGGTGGGAAGTGGTACAGATTATTCTAGAATCTTGCTCTTCAGAGTGGTCTTCAGACCAGGAGCGTTAATTAGTATCATGATTTAGGAGCTTATTAGAAATGCAGGAGGAAGACCTATCCTCAAACTACTGAATCAGAAATCCATTTCTTAAGAAGATCCCCAGGTAATTCGTATGTACATTTCAGTTGGAGAAGCACTGATCTAGGGTGTTGTGGGTCATGGTAAAGACTTTAGCTTCAGAGAGAGTGAGCTTGAAAGCCATTGTGTTTTGAGCACAGGAGTGACATGGTCTGACATTTAAAAAGTATATCTGCTGTGTTGAGCAGGGACTGTAAGGGGGAAGGGAAGAAGCAGGGGACTAATTAAGAGGCTAATATAATAATACCAGGCAGCTTACCTGGGGTGATAGCGGTGGAGGTGATCATAAAAGGTTAGATCCTGAGTGAATTTTGAAAGTAGAGCCAACAGGATTGTTGATGGACTGGATTGGACTTACAGGGTTCGAGAAAGAAGAATTGAGGATGATTATAAATAAGGCTTTTGACTTGAACAACTAGAAGAATGGAGTTGTCATTTACTGAGATGGGTAGAGTATGAGAGGAGCACGTTTAGACTGTTGGTTATATGATTGTGGAGTTCAGGGGAGAGGTTCCAGCTAACGATACACATTTGGGATTTAATATTCAGCATGTAGAGAGTGTTTAAAGCTGTGAGATTGGAGTAAGTATTGATGGAGAAGAAAAGCAGTTTCAAGACTAAGACCTAAGACAGTCCAACATTTAGAGGCTGGGAAAATGAGAGAGAACCAGTAGAAGAAACTAAGGACTAGTTGTTGAGGCAGAAAGTGAGCAAAGACGCTAAATTAAGAGAAGTTTCAAAAGGGAAAGGAGAGATCAGCTACACATTTAATTGCTGGACTTAGCAATGTGGCAATGGCTGGTAACCTTGAACACTATTTCAGAGCCGTGGGAATGAAGCCTGATTGGAATAGTTTATGAGAAAATGGGAAGAGAGAGGTTAGAGATGATGAGTTTAGATAACCCTTTCTTGTTGTTTTGCTTTAAGGAGTAGCAGAGAAATAGGGCGTAGCTGGAGGGGGAGGCAGAGTCAAGGGAGGACTTTTTTTCTTTTTAAGATGGGCAACATCACATGTGTATGTGCTGAATGGAAATAATCAGAGAGGGGGAAAGCTGGCGCTCCAGAGGGAGAGTGAATGAGTGTTGGGAGCAGTATCCTTTAAGGAGTCAGAGTAAGCGATCTGGCGCTGGGGGAGGAGGTGGGTTATTAGAGCATGGACACTTTATCCACAGCAGCAAAAAAAGGCAGAGCTTAGGGCACAGGTGCAGGTCGTGCTGATAAATGCAGACCTTGGCGCAGCTGGAGTTTCTCTTCTGTCTGATTCAGTTTTCTCAGTGAGATAGGAAGTGACGCCTTTAACTGAAGGGGAGTTGGGGGAAAATGATCTTGATGTTATGAACAGAGGAAAGGTGTGAAATAATTGCCTAGAAGAAAGCAAATAGGCCTGGGAACTTGTTATAGGCTTACTAAGAAATACTAAGGGCCTACTTGAGGTCATAAAGTGAGAATAGTTGGTATGGTTTTATGTTTTTTCGAGCCACTTTTATTTGTGTAGTTACATGAATGGAGTAATCAGTCAGTGGGATATAATCCAGATTTACAAGGGGAGTAAATGTGTTAATAATTAGTGGAAAAAATTAGAAATATCATAATGTCTAATGATAGAGGAACAGTAAGTTAATTGAGGTACATTCAGTGGAATGTTATGCAGTCATTAAAGACAAAGGTTTTTTTAATATCCTTATTGTAATATTAAGTTTTAAAAAACGGAACAGAGAGTTGAATATGTGACATGACCTCAACAATAGAAATAGTATGCATAGAAAATAAACTGAAAAAAATTAGCCAGATGTTAACAGTGTTTATTTCTTTCTCATTTTCATTTTACCGTATTTTCCAGATTACAGAAGGAGGTTTGTAAGAGTGGGAGATAGCTTTCAAGTACTGAGTTACATTATGTGCTAAGTATTGTCCTGACTGTTTCATGTGGATTATCTCACTTAATCTTTACCAAAAAGTTCTGAAAAGCCCTATGAGGTATGATCTGTTATTATTCCCACTTTACAAAAGAGGAAACTGAGACTTGGTAAGCTAAGTAGCTTAGCCTAGTAAATGTTCAAGCCACATGTAAACCTAAGCAGGATGACTAGACTAGATCAGCAGGTGATGCTTCGGAGAAGTAAAGAGGGATGTGAATGGAGAGAATCATTGGATGTAATAAAAACTAGGTAATGGGTAATCTTTGAGAGAATAGCTGTTAGATTGGTAAATCTCAGAAACTAGGTTTCAGGGAATTGAGAAAGATTACACAAAATTTTAAAGGGATATGAGAGCAAAGTCATAAATGAAAGGCACTGATCGTTTTTGGTTTGTTTGTTTTAAAGAAGTAGGGGCCTAAGCACATTGTCAGGAAAAGAGCATTCCCTAGAGAGGATGAAGCCAGAGGTGAAAGAAAGGAGACAAGTCTTTGGGGCAGTGAGACAGCTTAGCTTCAGAACAGAAAATCTTTTCACTTGAGACTGAAGCAAAGAATGTGAAGGTGTTGGCAGAATGACTTGTTGACAGAGAGGCAGGATTACATGAGGGAGCTTTGGGTCTCATTCTTTTTGGTAAAGTAGAAAGCAGTCATCTGCTAAAAGAAGAGAGCAAAGCATAAGAAGAGGTATAAAGAAAGGGGGAAACATGCTATGGGTATAGCGCTAGGGAGTCAGTAGGAATTGGAGAAATAAAATAGTTTGTTAAGCATCGCAGAGGACCAGGTTGTAGTTGGACAGCATAACACTGCAATATGATGAATCAGGTCAGTGAGCCAGCAGTGATAATGTAGTACAAGGTTCAAGCTTTGCTTTCTAGGCAAACCCACTTCTTACTGCAGAAAAGAAGAATTTGGTGGAATTCTTTCCCTCCACATCCACAGAAAGAACTAGATATACACCTTGGTTCAAAAGTTAACTCCCAGGTTTTCCCTGGTGGCGCAGTGGTTAAGAATCCACCTGACAATGCAGGCGACACAGGTTCGAGCCCTGGTCTGGGAAGATCCCACATGCCGCGGAGCAACTAAGCCTGTGCGTCACAACTACTGAGCCTGTGCTCTAAAGCCCACACATCACAACTACTGAAGCCCCCCTGCCCTAGAGCTCACGCACCGCAACTACTGAGCCCATGCACCACAACTACTGAAGCCCACGCACTCTAGGACCCACGTACCACAACTACTGAGCCTGCATGCTGCAGTTACTGAGCCCACGTGCTACAGCTACTGAGCCCATGCTCCTAGAGCCTCTGCTCCACAACAAGAGAAGCCAACAATGAGGAGCCCGCATACCACAATGAAGAGTGGCCCCCACTCACTGCAGTTAGAAAAAGCCCGCACGCAGCAACAAAGACCCAACGCAGCCAGGAAAAAAAAAAAATTAACTCCCATACTGCCTTGCTACTCTTGCATGTTGTAAGTCATAATTAGGTGCTACTCCCTTTTTTTTTTTTTTTTTTTTTCTTTTTGCGGTACACGGGCCTCTCACTGCTCTGGCCTCTCCTGTTGCAGAGCACAGGCTCCGGACGTGCAGGCTGAGTGGCCATGGCTCACGGGCCCAGCCGCTCCGCGGCATGTGGGATCTTCCCGGACCGGGGCACGAACCCGTTTCCCCTGTATCAGCAGGTGGATTCTCAACCACTGCGCCACCAGGGAAGCTCTGCTACTCCCTTTTATACTGAAGTTTTTATATAGAAGCAGTACAGTGAAGATGAAAAGAGCACTGAGTTTGAGAGTCAAAAGATGCTGGGTTTTCAGGGAGTTCCCTGGTGGCCTAGTGGTTAGGATTTCAGGCTTTCACTGCTGTGGCCCAGGTTCAGTCCCTGGTCGGGGAACTGCAGCCCCCCCAAAAAAAAAACAAATGCTGGATTTTTTAAATGTAATAGAAATACAGATGTCCCCCAGCTTACGATGGTTCAACTTATGATTTTTCAGCTTTATGATGGTGCAAAAGCAATATGTATTCAGTAGAAACCATGTTTCGAATGTTGAATTTTTATCTCTTCCTGGGTTAGCAGCATGTAGTAGGATACTCTTCTCATGATGCTGGGCAGCAAGCACAGCTCCCAACCCACACACTTAGAGCCATCCTGTACCCAGACAGCCATTCTGCTTTTCACTTTCAGTACAGTGTTCAATAAATTACGAGAAATATTCAACACTTTATTATAAAATAGGCTTTGTAGTAGATGATTTTGCCCAACTGTAGGCTAATGTATGCTTAAGGTAGGCTAGGCTAAGCTATGATATTCAGTGGGTTAGGTGTATTAAATTTTTGAGTTACAGTGTTTTCAACTTACAGGGGATTTTTCAAGATGTAACCCCATCATAAATCAAGGAAAATCTGTGGTAACATGAACCTAAGTGTGTTACAGATGTTTGACCTAATCGCACTAAAGGATTGCAGGAGAACATAACTAACAAGCAACCAGGAGACCCAGTATTTTGGGTCTTTTGTTTGGCTGCGCTGTGTGGCATGCGGCATCTTGCCCGACCAGGGATCGAACCCGCGCACCCTGTGGCGGAAGTGCGGAGTCTTAACCACTGGACTGCCAGGGAAGTCCAGCATTTTGACTGTAAACTCTATATGAAAGAACTTTACACGATTAGCGTAAGGTAGTTAGTAAATTTATTTTTTAAAGGGGTGTGGGTTAGCAATTCTGAAACTGTATTATGTGTATACTAGGATCAAGCAAATATATAAGTGAATTTATGTTTTTAATATATACACAGATAAAAATATAGGGGTGTGTGCATTTATACCTACATATATGTATATCCTGCTTTTCTCTACTGACAGGGCCTAAAAGCTCCAACAGCAGTGATTTTAACTAGGGCCTAGAACTTGGTTTCTACATACCATTCTCTCATAAAAGAAACCAGGACTCCAGTGAGAATGGTTGATTCCAGGACTGAGCCAAGGAAGGTACAAGACGAGCCTGGAACATCTTGTGGTACAAGAAAGTAAGAGAACAAGAATGAAGGGAGCATGTCGGAGACACAGGCCAAGTTGAAGGAGCTCCCAGTGGTCAAGTATGGGACAGTCTGAGCAACAAAATTAATAATAAGAAGAATGATTAAAACACAGAATAAAAGAAATGTTCATGAGCCCATTCTGTGATAAACAAATAATTGGATACATAAATGAAGGGAAAGTAACAGCTCATCTTAGCCTGGCATTCCCATTAAGTAAGCATAAAAGGAATGATAGAAACAGACAAATCACCATTTAGTAAAAGTAATAATTGTGGCAGGCAAGAATCATCCATAGATGCTTAAATAAGTGGGCAGAATGTGGTGAGAAACAGGATTTTCAAAGTATCTCCCCACAAGATACTTACTGGTTGCAAAGGGGAAAATAGTAACTTTGTAGCGGAGACACCCAGGCAAACACTACCAACTGATCAAAGTTAATATCGCTATAGTAATAAGACATTGACATCACCTCCTTCTGGGTTTGATGCATCTGGAAGGACCCATCCTCCCTTTCTCAGTGATCTAGCCAAAAGTGCATGACCTCAATCTAATCATGAGAAAATAGCAGACAAACCCAAAGTGAGGAACATTCTACAGAATAACTGGCAAATACACTTCAAGTGTCAAGATCATGAAAGACAAAGATTGGAGGAGACTAAGGAGGTATGACAAATCAATGCATTGTGGTATCCTAGGTTGGCTCCTGGTCTGGGAAAAGGACAAAAATAGAACAGCTGGCAAAATTCAAGTAAGATCTGTAGATTAGTTAATAACATTGAATTAATGTTCATTTCTTGGTTTAGAATAGATCCTTGTACTATGGTTATATAAGATGTTACCATTATCTGGGTGAAAAATACAAGAACTCTGTACTGTTTTTGCTACTTTTGTAATTTCAAAATTGGAAAAAAAAAAGATCCTGAGTTTATGTTCATTACTCAGTTGGACAAGTCACATAATTTATTTTCCCATAAAATAGGCACAGTACTGTTTGCTTCATCTAGTTCAGAGATGTGGTAATAAAACTCAAGTAAGGCTTTAATTGTAAAACAGGACAAAGTGTCAGATGTTATAATACTAGATTACATTGAAATGAAGTGTCTACTTTTGTGATTCTACCAAGAAAAGCAATTAACTCCATTTTCTGCCATGAGTAGAACTTACCAAAAAGGCCTGTCCCCGGGCTTCCCTGGTGGCGCAGTGGTTGAGAGTCCGCCTGCCGATGCAGGGGACACGGGTTCGTGCCCCGGTCCGGGAGGATCCCACATGCCGTGGAGCGGCTGGGCCCGTGAGCCATGGCCGCTGGGCCTGCGCGTCCGGAGCCTGTGCTCCGCAACGGGAGAGGCCACAGCAGTGAGAGGCCCGCGTACAGCAAAAAAAAAAAAAAAAAAAAAAAAGGTCTGTCCCTCTGTATTGATCAGTTTCTTTCATCTTTATAGCATTTCAGGCTGCCTTTCGAGCTCAGGGGCCCCTGGCTATGCTGGAGCATTTTGATACCATCTACAGCATTCTGCAGTAAGTACCCTCTGATACTTTAAAAAGAACTGGTGGCTCTTTGCCCTAACTTTGCATGTTAGTCCTGAAATTCCAATTTATAGTTCACTGATAAATGGTTCTGGGTGCTGACATTTCTACTCATGAGCATTTACCCCAGCTTGCCACCATATTTATTCAGTCGAGTAGTTCCACGTGTTTTTTTGTTTTAAGTATTAGATTCCTCAGGTTTGATCTGATCTATTAGAATGGGCTCTGCAGGTTCCTGTCTCACCCCCCGCACTTTCTTTCCCTCATAGTCACTTTCGAAGTATAGACCCTGGCCTCAAGGAAGATACTCTGGAATTCCTGATAAAAGGTGTTTATGGGATAAAAGGTGTTTATGGGTGGGGGGGTGGGGGATGGAAGGTGTGTGTTGCTGTTTGTTTGTTTACTGTTTCCTGCCACATGATGATATCAAGGCTGTGGTGATTCAGTTGGTTTGGCTAAGCCCAGGGACCTCTGACCTATAGGTCTGTAATCTTGGTGGGCAATACAGAGTTATGTGTGTTCACTGTAAGGGCAGACCAACAATAAATTCTTCCCACTCTTGAACTGCCTCTCTTCAATAGAGGCAGTTCTTCCTGTTGCCAGAGAGAAATTGGGGTAACTGGAGTGAGAGAGTAGAGATAGGGCATGTTCAGGATATCAGGGTCAGGGGTCCCAGAGGACTTAGCTTGTGTTGTAGCCACTGAGAGATGAAACACAGATCTTTGGTAATCTGATGGCTGCAAGTGCTAGGGGTTTTGAAGTTGGGTTGTATGAGGAAAGTGAATGAAACTGACTCCAGATCCTGCCCCTCGCAGTGGTATCTCGCCACACCCAGGAACTTCCCACCATCTTGGATGATGCAACTTTGAGTGGGTCCGATAGAAGCGCACACCTAAATGCCCTCAAGATGAACTGCTATGCTCTGATATGCCTCTTGGAATCCTTTGAGACCATGGCCAGCCAGAAAAGCCTCATGGACCTGGCCCTTGGTGGGAAGGTAATTTGTTGTTCCTGGCTCACTTAATATGGGATCTGGGGAGATACGGGAATTGGTGGGAAAGATGGAATTCAGTGATTCTGAGAATCTTTTCCTTTCTGCCCTTGACCCATGTTTAAGGTTTATGAGGAGGTACTCAAAAGTATCACAATGTATCTTTTGCTGACAAGCAGCTCTTTTATATTTTGGAACTTGTAATACTTCCGTCTTACCTTCTACCTTGTCTCAATACTGGATAGTTTGGGCACTCAGACTAGCAGATCATGATCCTTTCAGCTTCCTTATTTTTTCTTAAGTATATCCTTTTTTAGGGTAGGAAAGCCCGGGCCAAGGCAACCCATGGCTTTGACTGGGAAGAAGAAAGGCAACCGATTCTTCAGCTTTTAACACAGCTGCTCCAGTTGGACATCCGTCACCTGTGGAGTCACTCAGTAATCGAAGAGGAGTTTGTCAGGTGGGTAGTTGATTGCTATAGGTGATATTGGCTGTGAGGAATGAGGGCTCTGTTGCTAGATATGCTCTCTCTCTCTCTCTCTCTCTCTCTCTCTCTCTCTCTCTCTCTATATATATATATATATATATATATATATTTATGTATGTATGTATGTATGAATGAACGACTGCGTTGGGTCTTTGTTGCTGTGCGCGGGCTTTCTTCAGTTGCGGCGAGCAGGGGCTACTCTTCATTGCGGTGCATGGGCTTCTCATTGTGGTGGCTTCTCTTGCTGCGGAGCACGGGCTCTAGGCATATGGGCTTCAGTAGTTCTGCTGTGTGGGCTCTGTAGTTGTAGTGCGTGGGCTCTAGAGCGCAGGCTCAGTAGTTGTGGCGCACGGGCTTAGTTGCTCCGCAGCATGTGCGATCTTCCCGGACCAGGGATCGAACCCGTGTCCCCTTCATTGGCAGGTGGATTCTTAACCACTGCACCACTGGGGAAGCCCTAGATATGCTTTTTGTTTTGTTTTGTTGTTTTTCAATTTTTTAACTTTTTATTTTGAGATAATCTCAGATTTACAGAAAAGTTGCAAGAATAGTACAAAGAATCCTCTATACCCTTCAGACTCCTCAAATGTTAACATTTTACCACATTTGCTTTACTAGATATGCCTTTTAAATACTTCATTTCATCCCTCAGTTCTGTCTGTAATACACAGAAGTATTCCCATTACGTTGAATTGTTCAGAAGTAGATAATGAAGATTAGAAACTGGGTTGAATTTCTCATCTTTAATGCCATTTATTCATTCATGAAACAGTATTTACTGAGAATCTCCTAGGTGCATGGCTGGTGTCATTAAAGTCACTGAAAACCAACGTTTCTGCCCTCTTAGAGTTTATATTTTAGATCAGAAGACAATTTTTTAAATAAGTAAAAATATATAGTACGTCTTATAGTTTATTACTGTGGAGAAAGATAGTGGAGGGAGTGGGAAGTTTGATGGGAAAGTGTTGTAATCTTTATCAGCTGTTCTAGCAAGACCTCTTTGAGATGGTGATATTTGAGCAAAGCCCTCGAGAAGGTAATGAGAGCCATGAGGATATTTGGAGGGAGAGCAAGGGCAAGGGCAGGAAACAGCAAGGACAAGGGAGGGAGTGTGTTGAGCACATATAAGTAATAGCGCTGAGGCCAGAGCTGGCAGCTGAGACAGGGTGAGGGGTAGGCTGTGAGGTCGGGGCAACAGGGAGCCAATTGCAGATCCTCATAGGCCGTCACGGTTTGGCATTTATCAGAGTGAGATGGGGCCCCTCGGGTTCTAAGCAGGGCAGTGAGGTGGTCTGGCTTGTCTTCAACAAGGTCATCCTGGCTGTTGTGTTGAAACAGACTCTGGAGGGAAAGGAGGAAAGCGGGAGACCAGTAAGGAGGCTGTGGCGGTCACTTGGGCAAGAGATGACAGTTGCTTAGGCCCAAGAGGGCGCTGGAGATGGGGAGAAGTGCATGCAGTCTGCACTTGTTCTTTTAAGGAGAGCCTACGGGGTGAGCTGACAGATGGGGTGAGCTGACAGATGCGTGAGGTTTGAGGGAGGGTGTGGTCGAGGGTGACTCACCCAAGGTTTTCGCCTGAGCATTTGGAAGAATGTAGCTGCCAGTAACTGAAATAATGGGGAAGGCTGTGGGAGCGTGTTTGGGGGGACAGTAGAAGTTCTGCTTTGGACATAGAAAGCTGGAGGTGCCTATTAGACATCCAGATAGTGTCAGATTTGGTTGTGGAATGTACAAAGCTGGAGGAAGACAGGAGAGCGGTCTAAGCTAGAGTACACATTTGGGAATATAATGCATTTATATAAATGGTATTTGTAGCCATGCGACTGAATGAGATCACTAAATCAGTAAGCATAGCTAGAAGAGGGCAGAAATCCAAGGACTGTACCTTGGGGCCCTCCAGCATCAGGAGAGTGAGATGAGGAGAAAGAACCAGCTGAAGAAACTGAGAAGGGAGTCTGGCCTCTTGGTACCAAATGAGGCATGTTTCAAGGAGAAAGAAGTGATCAGTTGTGTCAGATGCAGCTGAAAGGTCAACTAAGATGAGGACTGCGTTGGCCATTTAACAATGAGAAGTCAGTGGTGACTTTGTCCTGTCTTTTTTCATATATTCAGCTTCTGTAGACATTATAACTGGTTGAAAGTTGGTAATCCAGAAGGAGGAAGTACCTATCTTCCTCCTTTGGGGGTCAGCAAAGCAAAGCAACTTGGTGTGGAAGGCGATAGAATAAAGAAAACTAGAAGACCCTGACTGGGGCAGCAGAGGTGGAATGAATGAGGCAAGACCAATGTAGTTGAGTCCAGACCGCTGATGTCACCATCTCTACTCTTCCTTTCTCAGTTTGGTTACTGGCTGCTGCTACCGCCTCCTGGAGAACCCTACCATTAGTCACCAGAAGAACCGCTCCACCCGGGAAGCCATAACACACCTGCTTGGTGTCGCCTTGACACGTTATAACCATATGCTGAGTAAGTTAGCCCTCCGCTTTGCCCCACCCTTTTCATCTTGCCCATGGTTTCTCACGTGTAGCACTTCCACAGGTGCCACTGTGAAGATCATCCAGATGCTGCAGCACTTTGAACACCTGGCATCTGTACTGGTGGCGGCTGTGAGTCTGTGGGCAACTGATTATGGGATGAAGAGCATAGTAGGAGAGATTGTAAGGTGACCCTTCCTTCTCTAATTTCTAATTCTCATTTCCCTCAGGGAGAGTATAAAGATTGGAAATTGCTTCTCTGTGTAACATTAGATTCCTTCAGATATTAGATGCCAACTTTACCTTCCCTTACTGGGACCTGAGTAATTAAGTTATGCTGCTATGGCTGTGTTTATTCCCCTGTGTAGAGAGATTGGACAGAAGTGTCCCCAGGAGTTGAGTCGGGACCCTTCAGGGGCCAAGGGCTTTGCCGCCTTCCTGACAGAACTAGCGGAGCGTGTCCCGGCCACCCTGATGTCCAGCGTGTGCATTCTACTAGATCATCTGGATGGAGAGGTAGGCGGTCCCCTGGGGATCTCAGGGTTTTCTAGGGGTTTTAAGTGCATTGTTGAAAGGCTGTTTCTTAACAAGAAGGAAGCTTTCACTGAAGTCAAGTTGTCTAGGCTAATCACTGTGGCAGTTCCTTCCTATAGAGAAGCAGATGAAGTTTATTGAATTAAATAAAGAGCCACTTATTAATCCTATTTCAGTATCACACTGGTTTCACCCAGGTCTGGAAGGGGAGAGTCTAGTGAGAGTGACTCAGCTGCGATTCTGGTTCCCACCCATTCCTCAGGATGAAGCCCCTTCCTGCCCACCTGGTTCTCAGATCCGCCCACATCATCTGTCTTAGCCCTCAGTGTTAGCCTGGCTGCTTCCCAAGCTGATGCTGGCACTCCTCGGTGAATGTCAGGAACAAAGGCAGTCTGCTTGTTCATCTAATGTACTATAACCTTTTATGCAAGATCCCATTCTCAGGCTCTTGGCCTGGCAAAAACCCCAAACACTGTTCCCCATGATTCTGTAACGGACATGGTTGGCACCAGGGCTGATTTCTGTTTCCCTGTAAGTAAGATGTGGGAAGGGAAGTGTGAGAGAAAGGCGGTGTTTATTAGTAAGGATCAAAGGCTTTGAGGCCTCAGATGAAAGGTAGTAATTAATGCTTTTCAAACATGTGTTGGTGGATGGATGTGATTTCATATTCAGCTGCCACCATGGTTACCTGGGTGAGCCTTGTGGGGAAAAACTGCTCTGGGCTCTTGTTTATTTTGTCCCTACATTCTCCTGACCAGACAAGGCCCTTCTGGGATTCAGCTTTTTCTAGTGACCTCAGGAGTCAATGAATACCTGCTGGGCAGTTGACCAGAGAAAGTCAGAGCTAAGAAAAGCAAGCTTAACCTTGCCTAAAGGCCTTACCCCTTCTTTATGCCTGGATGAGCACAAGAGTTTAGGAAAACGACAGTCAGTATGGGGGTGCAGAGGCTCATACCAGCCTCATATCCCTCTCAGAATTACATGATGCGCAATGCCGTGCTGGCGGCCATGGCGGAGATGGTGCTGCAGGTTCTGAATGGAGATCAGCTGGAGGCGGCAGCCCGAGACACCCGAGACCAGTTCTTGGACACCTTGCAGGCCCACGGCCACGACGTCAGCTCCTTTGTGCGGAGCCGTGTTTTGCAACTCTTTACCCGAATCGTCCAGCAGAAGGTGAGTGTCCTTTGACGTGATAAAGATAAACGGTACCCCTCTATGTACAGGCCGAAGAAAAGGAATCCAGGGTCAAAAGAAGAGTAGCTATGTCAAAGAAGAGTCTAGAATTCAGGATTCTACTACCAGTAATAAAGGTCTTCCTCTATCAAGGACAAAGATTCTGGGCTCCATTTAAGGACTACAGTATGTCTTAACCACTACAGACAGTCCTCTTGAGCTATTCACATCCCGTAGAAAAGTTTCCTTAGAACGAGTGGCTAGCTCATGTAGAGTGTACTTCACGATCATCTTGAGCAGAATGGAAGGTGTGGGGCGGGATCTGATCCTGTCTTTCTGTTCCACGTAGGCTCTGCCCCTGACACGTTTCCAGGCAGTGGTGGCCTTAGCAGTGGGGCGTCTGGCAGACAAGTCGGTGCTGGTTTGTAAAAATGCCATCCAGCTCCTTGCCAGTTTTCTCGCCAATAATCCCTTTTCCTGCAAGGTAAGTAGTCTGGGCCCACCCAAAAGAGAAGGAATTAAATGGAAATAGCAGTGAAATTCCATGACTCAGTGACCCTGATGTTCATTTTTACCTTGGTAGCTTAGTGATACTGACCTTGCTGGACCGCTGCAGAAGGAAACCCAGAAATTACAAGAGATGAGGGCCCAGAGGCGAGCTGCAGCTGCTTGTGAGTAGTTGCTGCGGGGGAGTTCTCACCCCAGACATCCTTCTCCTTGCAGCTGGAAACTCAGTGCAAGAGTCTAAGTGAGACTTTCTCATTCAGCCGCAGTGCTGGACCCAGGGGAGGAGTGGGAAGCCATGCTGCCAGAGTTGAAGGCTACCCTGCAGCAGCTGCTGAAGCTTCCCCAGGAAGGAGAGGGGATGCCCGAGGAGGTTGCCGAAACAGAGACAGCGGAAGAGGTGGAAAGACGCATCCGTCGATTGCTAGCCAAAGCTAGTTACAAGTATGTGAAAGAATGGGATATTCTCTCATGACCTGTCAGGTTTAGAGTTAACTTTTGAGACACAATATTTTTTTTTAATTGAAGTATAGTTGAATTACAGTGTTGTGCTAATTTCTGCTTTACAGCAAAGTGACTGTTAATACACATATGTACATTCTTTAACAATGTTTTTTTTAAATGAACTGCACTTAGGGTATGCTGCCATCA
The DNA here is from genome assembly GCF_949774975.1 of Lagenorhynchus albirostris. NCBI lineage: Eukaryota > Metazoa > Chordata > Mammalia > Artiodactyla > Delphinidae > Lagenorhynchus > Lagenorhynchus albirostris. The sequence goes on along the minus strand of NC_083105.1, from coordinate 98,010,978 downwards.
GATGGTGGTAGGTGTTTTCATTGCAGTAATAGTCTGAACACCAGATATATGCCAAAGGCAAAGTCTACAATTAAGCATGCTTTTCTGCTTTTACAAATGTTTAAAAAAACTACTAAAACAACTAGACATAAATCGTGTTATAATTAAATATGACCAAAGTCCTGCTTCATTTGAAGAAGACGACCTATAAGTATAATCCTATTTCTATAAAGTAAGTTACTTAAACTTTCTGGGTCTCAGTTTCATTATTTATTTAAAAATAGTTGATTAGGTCATAAGATCTCTAGTGGCTTTTTAATTCCAAAATGTGTGAGCTGATAAATAATAACAAACGTGCTCAATCGTACCTTAATTTTTAAATCAACCTGGTATGAATCCTGATCTTAGAGGAAAGATTTTTGTGACTAGAACTTGAGAGCACCTTGGCAACAAAAGCGTTAGAGCTGTCCACAGGTATTCTTAAACCTCAGCCACAAGTCATTAGTTTACTTCCTACCTAACTAGGCTGCTCAGAAAGGCTGAAGAGAGGGTGGCTAGTTGGCTAATTCCCTACGTCTCTCTGGTGTCTCTCTTTGCTGAAGCGTAAAAGGCAGCCTGCTCTGCCTCCAAGCGTGCTAGTGATGAGTTAGGAAAAGGCTCCTTCTCATGTTAAAGATGCCCCTCCTCCCTCAGCAGTCCTCGCGGCCAGTGCTGGGCGGAGTTCTTAACAGCGGAGGTTCTGGCTGCCAGTTACAAATTTAAACGTGTTAGAACGTAACTTTTTAACAGTTTAATAGCAGAGTTTGAGGGGATTTTTTTGGTTTTTTTTTTAAGCAGGAAGCTACTTTTTCGTAATTAGACAATATATTCACATCATACAGTATTTAAAATTTGAACAAGGACGTGCCATGAAAAATCCCTTCCAAACCTGCTTTCCAGCCAGTTAGTTCCCTTCCCATAGCGAGCCTCCTTCTAGAGGTAATATGTAGTCACACAGTCAGACATATCTACATTTTTTCCCCCTTTTTATACAAGTGACAGAGTTCTCTACCAGTAGGTCTAGGTTCTTGATGGAATCATGACACAGGCTCCCTGACACAAGGCTGCAGTGACACTCTTATGGGTGCCTGATTGGTGACAGGTGATGTTCTGTCAGGCAGGCCATCATTCTCACTCAAGAAGCCATAGGCCACTTCCAGGAATCTGAACCCTTCTGTCATATGGACCCAGAGGAGTCAGAGAAGACTGCGTTCTTGAATCTCTTAGGAACTATCTTCAAAGGTAAATTCCTTTTCCTTCTTCAGTCATCAAACAAGACACTTCAACTGTATTTATAGACCATTTACTTTCTGTCAGACACTGGCCTGGCTGGCAGCCTGGTGCTGAAAGAGGCCAGAGGGGAGTTAGTGGTGCTTCTGCTCTGGAATGGAAGCAGCCTACGGGCCTAAGATTTAGTCACGGGGTATAAAAGGTTATTTCCAAACTGTAGAGGACTTGAGGAATCTTTTTTGAGAAATGAACCAACATATTTTAGAATAAATTCTAAATTTATACTTTCCTAGTGGGAATTCCCCGGTGGTCCAGTGGTTAGGACTCTGCATTTCCATTGCAGGGGTCACAGGTTCGATCCTTGGTCAGGGAACTAAGATCCCGCAAGTAGCGCAGCACGGCAAAAAAAAAAAAAAAAAAAGCTTTCCTATTGTAGAAACAAATATTCAGCGATGTTTAGAACTGTTGGGTTTCCCCGTATACCCTTGAACGAAAACCATCCTATAATTCTTTAACTCTAGGCCCAGCAGCTCCCACACAGGAGAAGAATCCCCAGGGGGCTGCGGGGAACTTGGGCCCAGGAGAGACTGGCTGCAAAGACAAGCCCAGTGTGTCAGAGCCTGAGAAATGCAGGGAAAACGATGAGCTGGTGAAGCAGGAGATGCTGGTGCAGTATCTGCAGGATGCCTACAGCTTCTCTCTGAAGATCACAGAGGCCATTGGCATCATAAGCAAGATGATGTATGAACACACAACTACAGGTACGCCGGCATCCCCTCTGCAAGGACTGGGTCTTGGAGTTGGAAGAACCAGTCTTGTCCGTACTTTATTGATGTCTGTCCGCTCTTTTGAAAGGCCCGGATTCTTTCTTCAATTTGCTTTGTGTAGCCCTGCGGAGTGTGCATACAGTATTTCACAGGGCATTTAGGGGAGTTGGCATCCTCAGGGAGAAAGGAGGAAGGCCTCCGCTCGCATGTTGCTACATTAAGAAAGGTTCCGCCTTTAAGCATTGGGGGAGTTTTGCCAAGCAGATAGGTGACATTTGTGTCTGTCCTCTCAGTGGTACAGGAGGTGATTGAATTCTTTGTGATGGTATTCCAATTTGGGGTACCCCAGGCCCTGTTCGGGGTGCGCCGCATGCTGCCTCTCATCTGGTCGAAGGAGCCTGGTGTCCGGGAAGCTGTGCTGAACGCCTACCGCCAACTTTACCTCAAACCTAAGGGGGACTCTGCCAGGTAGATGGGCTGTGTTTCGCCTCCTGAAGGAGTTGGGGGGAGTGGGCACCCTTCTTCTAGAGGCGTTCTAGCTCCAGAGGCACTAGGTCTGTAATGGGCTCGGGGTGGGGCTGAACTTACAGTGAAACCCATCCTAAGCAGTTATTTGGTTTGTTTTTCTTTTTATTGAAGTATAGTTGATGTGTACAATATTAAACGTTAGAAGTGTGCAATATAGTAATTCACTATTTTTAAAGGTTATACTCCATTTATAGTTATAAAATATTGCCCATGTACAGTATATCCTTGTAGCTTACTTTATACATAATAGTTTGTACCTCTTAATCTCCTGCCCCTGTATTGTCCCTCCCCCTTCCCTCTAGTTTGTTCTCTATATCTCCCCGCTAGTTTGTTCTCTATATCTGTGAGTCTAAAGCAGTTATTTATTATTTGACACTGTGGTGGGATTGCCTAATAACCTGTTTGCCAGGTTCAGCTTCTTGGTCTTTTAATGACCCCTGATCTCTGCTGTTCCCACAGAGCCAAGGCCCAGACTTTGATTCACAATCTCTCTTTGCTGCTAGTGGATGCCTCAGTTGGGACCATTCAGTGTCTTGAGGAAATTGTAAGTCTCCTCACTTTGACTTACTCATTCAGCAAGTATTAGTGAGTGATTACTATGTGTTCAGCAACTTACTCAGCCCTGCAAAGAAGTATAAGATTATTCGCTTTCAAGTCTAGTTGGCAACCCAAAACACAACACATTTCTAGAGCAATGCAGCAGATTGCTAAGTGGCCCAGGCAATGATTATAGTAGCGATAGTAATATAATAATAGTAACACATTATGCCAGGTACTGTATTTAGCACTTTGCTCATATTAATTTGCTAATCCTCACAACAGCCCTAGGAGGTTATGCTATTATCAGCATTTTACAATGAGAAATCTGAGGCACAGAGATCTTAAAGAAGTTGGCTAATTTCAGCTACTTAGGAGCAAAGGTTGAGATTCAAACTCGGGCATAAGAGTTCCAGAAAACATACTCTTACCTGGTATATTATATTGACGAGTAGAGTGGGAAAGGGAGCAGTGTGAGGTGGAATACTCGAGGGAAAAGCTTCCTGAAGGTGGCAGGACTTAATTTGGGCCTTGATGAGTAGGATTTAGAGAATTAAAGAAAGGAAGGAGTTAAAGAGAAATGAAAAAGAAGTGAAAACATTTCAGACAGAAAGCCACGAAAGAGCACTGCCTATGTTGTAGAATGAAGACGATTGTGTTCTGGCTCAAAACTGTCATCTGGAAAAGATAGGAAGCTGGAAATGTGGGTTGGAACTAAATCGGGAAGATCCCGGGATGCCTTTCAAGAGTCTAGGACCTGAACCTTGTCAGCCAGGGACTCCAGCATTTTAGTGAGGCAGAGCTGCTTTGAAGGGTTTGGATTATGGGACAGAAGGCAGAGGTGGTGCTGCGTACCAGCGTCCACTGGGAGGAGCGTCACCGCGGGAAAGAAGAGCCTGCTGGTGGCACTTGGCCCGAGATCTTGTAGAGTGGCTGCTGGCCGGGAGCCCATGCAGCGGGCAAAGGAGAGCTATCTCTGCATGGTGAGCAGAGCTGTGGCATGGTGAAACAGACGTCTGGGGAGGTCACAGCATACAGGTTGGTTGGAGCAGAGGCTAGGGACAGGGATGTCCCTGGAGGCTGCTGTAGATGTGCAGTGACAGGGGTCTAGACTTTGGGGGTGGGAGGAAAATCTGGAGAATTGCACTTTAATGGAAGATAAATTTTAAGAGGAAGAATAGGTCGGACTAAGTGACTGATACATAAAATATTAGGTGACTATGAAGTTTGAAGCATATGTGACTGTTGGTGTTGGTGCCGTTGGCAAAATGAAAAGGCAAGAAAGGACGATGGCGTCCATTTCAGACATGCTGAGCTAGTGGTTACAGCAAGAAAACCTACTAGAAATCTCCAGAATGTAGTCCAAACTGTAGATCCACAGGAACTCGAGGTCAGTTTCAGTGTGTCATCTTCATGAACGTAGTTTCGAAGGCATGAAAGCAGAAAAGTAACAGAGATGGAAGTGCCTCTCCAGACCCCACTTTACATTTCGAGCCTCCTCCTTCCTCTCCCACTCCTCAACATTGCCTTTACTTACTTAGGTTCTCGATATTCTCTTCAGAGGAGGTGGACCAAGCATCAGGGGAATTGTTATTTTTTGGCCTGAGCCCTTTTTCTTTTCTCTTCAGCTCTGTGAGTTTGTGCAGAAGGATGAATTGAAACCAGCAGTGACCCAAGTGCTGTGGGAGCGGGCAACGAAGAAGGTGCCCTGCTCTGCTCTGGAGCGCTGTTCTTCTGTCATGCTTCTCGGGATGATGGCACGGTGAGGCTCAGATCCAGACAGGCGGTAGGACAAGAGAGGAAGGGAAGGTTCTCTTAAGACTGCTTCAGTGGGGCTTCCCTGGTGGTGCAGTGGTTGAGAATCTGCCTGCTAATGCAGGGGACATGGGTTTGAGCCCTGGTCTGGGAGGATCCCACATGCCGCGGAGCGGCCGGGCCCGTGAGCCATGGCTGCTGAGCCTGCGCGTCCGGAGCCTGTGCTCTGCAACAAGAGAGGCCACGATAGTGAGAGGCCCGCGCACTGCGATGAAGAGTGACCCCCACTTGCCACAACTAGAGAAAGCCCTCGCACAGAAACGAAGACCCAACACAGCAAAAATAAATTAATTAATTAATAAACTCCTACCCCCAACATCTTCTTTTAAAAAAAAAAAAAAAGACTGCTTCAGTAATAGCAGTCAGGCCCAGCTGAGCTCTGTGCACGCATCAGCCACCTAAATGGAGAATAAAACAGTGACCGTACCAGTCTACCCCCAGGCAGCAGAAACAGTGGGGTCAACAGAGCAAGAGGGATGCCAAGGGGCCAGCCCTATGCCAGAGCCTCTCTGTAGCGCTCCAAGGCTCTCGAAGCCCTGAGTTGGGTGCTGGTTCCTACCCCCTTGGTGTTGTCCCCCACGCAGAGGGGTCCGTGAGTGGCTTTAACTCTATGGCTTCCTTCTCCTAGAGGAAAACCAGAAATTGTAGGAAGCAACTTAGACACACTGGTGAGCATAGGGCTGGATGAGAAGCTTCCACAGGACTACAGGTTGGCCCAACAGGTGTGCCGTGCCATTGCCAACATCTCTGACAGGAGGAAGGTACGTGGGGTGGGTATGTCCAAACTAAGGAGAGTGGGCACGTCCAAACTAAGGAGAGTGGGCATTCTCCTGTCCACCGTCAACACACACCCGCGTTGTCTTCCCTTGCTTTCGACAGCCTTCTCTGGGCAAACGTCACCCTCCCTTCCGGCTGCCTCAGGAACACTGCTTGTTTGAGCGACTGCAGGAGACGGTCACGAAAGGTGAGCTACCATGAAGGGCCTCGGGCAGAATTGGGCCTTTGTCTGCAGTGGCAACTTCTCCCTTCTGCTGCGCAGGCGTTGTCTGCCCAGACCCACTCTGGATCCCATTCAAGGAGGCGGCAGTGACCCTCATTTACCAGCTGGCAGAGGGCCCCGAGGTGATCTGTGCCCGGATGCTGCAGGGCTGTGCAAAGCAGGCCCTGGAGAAGCTGGGAGAGAAAAGCACCCCCCAGGAGGCCACGAGTAAGTAGGCAAGAGGGTCGGTGGGCCCACGGGCAGCAGCCAGCTTCTGCTGCCGTCCCTGCCGGCCGGGAGCCACTGATACTACCACTTCCTACAACCACTCCCGATCCCCTCAACCCCCGCTGTCCCTTTCTGTCACTCAGGCCGGGCCCGTCACTGCTACCACACCCTCCACCCCCAGCTCTTGCCTCTTCACTGGGGTGTAGAGCGCGTGAGCAAGGGGGCCATCAGTATGGCGGGGGCCTGTGAGACTTGATTGTCTTTTTCTCCGTGCTTTCCCGCTCCCCCTCCTGCAGAGGACACGCCTGTGCTCCCCACTTTCCTGTTGATGAACCTGCTGTCCCTGGCCGGGGATGTGGCTCTGCAGCAGCTGGTGCATCTGGAGCAGGCAGTGAGTGGAGAGCTCTGTCGGCGCCGAGTTCTTCGGGAAGAACAGGAGCATAAGACGAAAGAGCCAAAGGAGAAGGTGAGTGGCACGCCTGCGCATTTGGGTTCGGGTCCCAGGCGTTTCCCAGATTTGCTTCCGGCCCTCGGGTCCTTCACATTTCCTTCTGGGGATCTCCGCTTCTCTCCTGTTAAATGAGCTGATGGAGACTGCCTCCTTGCTGCACCTACTCTGGAAATGATTAGTGAGAACAAAGATGGATCACCCAGGAAGGAAAGTTTTAGGTAAATACAGAGCATCGAGATAAGGACCTTGGCATAAGACACAGGCTGTGCCCTAGGCAGTGTTTGTTAGTTAGCACACTCCCAGGGCCTTTCCGGCAGCCTTGGTGACTGGGCGTAGCACCTGATGGGACCTTGTGTTCTCTCCACTAGAGGCAGTGATGTCTGGCAGACAAATGATTGACAGAGCCCTGCAGCAGTGAGATAAAGTCTGCCCTTCTCTGTGACCTTGAACCATTGTCTGGCAGGCTCCGTCTGTTTACTGTGTCTAGGAAGTTATGTGCTTCTGAGGAGGAATTCAGAAGAGGTGTGGGGTGCTTCGGCAACTTGAACACAAACGGACCTAGTTCTCTTCCGGTTTAATTCAAGAGTCCTTCTTTGGATACACGTGACACGCCTGTGACTGGTTTTGCAGAATTTGCCTTTCCCCAGATCCATTTGTGTGAAATGAAGGGTAGGCTGGAATCAAAACGGTCTGCTCACCCATGACCTGGCTGCTCTCCCATCAGAATCCAAGCTCTGAGGCCACCATGGAGGAGGAGATGGGGCTGGTTGGGGCTACAGCTGATGACACCGAGGCAGAACTCATCCGCGGCATCTGTGAGCTGGAGCTGCTAGATGGTGAGAAGAATTGCTGAGTGGCCCTCTCCCTGGCTAGGTAGGCTGTCCCAAACCTAGAGTTGTTCCTTCACCAGGCAAACAGACACTGGCTGCCTTTGTTCCACTTCTGCTTAAAGTCTGCAACAACCCTGGTCTCTATAGCAACCCAGAGCTCTCTGCAGCTGCTTCACTTGCCCTCGGCAAGTTCTGCATGATCAGGTAGGCCTTGGGGTGGGCATCACCTTCTCCAGGAGGATGGGGGATGGTATGGTTTCCCTGATGGTCCTCTCTTTGCCCCTAGTGCCACTTTCTGTGACTCCCAGCTTCGTCTTCTGTTCACCATGCTAGAAAAGTCTTCGCTCCCCATCGTTCGATCTAACCTCATGATTGCTACTGGGGATCTGGCCATCCGCTTCCCCAACCTGGTGGACCCCTGGACACCTCATCTGTATGCTCGGTGAGGGACACCTCACAGCACCTTCGCCGTCCCTGCCAGCCCTGGAGGCTGTGGTGAAGTCAGTGTGAGAATCCCCAAAACTGTGCCCTGGTCTTTAATGTTCCCTTGAACATCTGTGCAGGCCCTGGCTGAGTGTGGCCCCAAAGGGATTGATGTTTCTTCTCTAAAGCCTTGGTTACAGCCTTGGCCTCTTTCCCCAAACCCAGCTTTCAACTCTAAACATCCCCTAACTGCTTCTAGAATGGCACTAGGAAGAGGCCATAGAGTCCTACTGAGGGCCTGTCTGCCAGCGTCAGCTTTAGCCCATGGTCTTGGTCCTAATGACTCGGATTTCATTCTTAGTCTCCGGGACCCCGCTCAGCAAGTGCGGAAAACAGCCGGGCTGGTGATGACCCACCTGATCCTGAAGGACATGGTGAAGGTGAAGGGGCAGGTGAGCGAGATGGCCGTGCTGCTCATCGACCCTGCCCCTCAGATCGCTGCCCTGGCCAAGAACTTCTTCAACGAGCTCTCCCACAAGGTGAGAGGTGGGGGGGAGCTTAGAGCTTGCTGCCGGGGGAACATGCAGGTCACCTCGTCTCTTTGATATGACTCTCTCTCTCACACAGGGCAATGCGATCTATAACCTCCTTCCAGATATCATCAGCCGCCTGTCAGCCCCTGAGGGAGGAGTGGAGGAGGAGCCTTTCCACACCATCATGAAGTACAGTTCCCTGGGCCTTGGGGCACGTTTTCCATTGTAGAGCAGCCTTAGGAATCAGACAAACCTGTATGTGATTTCTGGCTCTGCTACTCTTTAGCCTGTGGACTTCAGCAATAACCACCTCTCTGTGCCTGTTCCTCCTGTGTAAAATGAGGCCAGAAATACTTCCCCTTTATTAGTTCTTGAAAAGATTCAATAAGGCAAAAGTCCTGACACTGGACAGCAGCTGCTTTTGTTATAAATTGCGTCACAGTGAAATTCCTCAGGAGGGTGGGGTGGGCCCTTCCCTGAGGCGTGAGAGAGGGCAGGAGGTACAGGCCCGGGCATGGGCTGCGGCAGAGAAGAGCCTGCTACGGAGTCAGGAGGATGACAGAAGGCTGGTGCTGGGGAGGGTATGGGGTTGGTGTTGGCAGTGGGTGGGTTCGGAGCTGCCCCCAGAGACGGCACATCCGCATCTCCCCTCCTGCAGGCAGCTCCTTTGCTACATCACCAAGGACAAGCAGACCGAGAGCCTGGTGGAGAAGCTGTGTCAGCGGTTCCGCACGGCCCAGTACGCTGCCTGCCTTGAGGGCTCTTTGTGGCGAGAGGGAAAGAACCCTCCCACCCAGGGGCCTCCCCGGGGCTGTGGGAGGCTGATGAGGAAGGAGGCCTTTCCCTCCTGGGTCCCACTGCTCCTCACAGAGCCATCCCGCCCGCAGGACCGAGCGCCAGTACCGGGACCTGGCCTACTGCGTGTCACAGCTGCCCCTCACAGAGCGGGGTCTCCGCAAGATGCTGGAAAACTTTGACTGCTTTGGAGATAAACTGTCAGACGAGTCCATCTTCAGCGCCTTTTTGTCCGCTGTGGGCAAGTTGCGGCGTGGAGCCAAGCCCGAGGGCAAGGTGAGCGGTGCCCGCCCGCATTCCAGCCGCAGTTCATTCCGCTGTTCTGAGGCTCTGGATTTCTGACTTAGCCCCAGCTGATTGCAACCAAGTAACCAGAGTGACCTGAGACCAGATCTTTCTGTCTCCAATTCCTGATTCTTTGTTTCTCTTTTTTCTTTTCTTTAGTAGACTTTACTGAGGGCAGTTTCAGGTTCAAAGCAAAATTGAGTAAAATATAGAGTTCCCCCATGTGCCCCCTGCCCCCAGGCAGGCACAGCCTCACAGCCTCCCCAGTTACCCGCATCCCCGCCAGAGGCTAGAGCAGGACATCCATGAACCTGCCTGGACACATCACCATCGCCCAGAGAGCGTGGTTTCCAGGAGGGTTCACTTTCGGTGATGTGCGCGCTGAGGGTTTAGAATGTATTGTGACCTGTGCCCACTGCTGTGCGACATTCAGAGTAGATTCCCTGCTCTGAGCATCCTCTGCTCCCCTGTTCACCCCACCTCCCCGAAGCCCTGGCAGCCACTGGTCTTTTTACTGTTGCCACAGCTTCGCCTTTCGCAGGGTGTCATATCATCGCACCCACACGGTATATGCTTTTCTCAGTTGTGTTCTTTCATCCAGTGATATGCGTTTAAGGTTCCTCCATGTCTTTTCACGGACTTGTTTTTTTTTTTTTTTTTTTTCGGCTGCGTTGGGTCTTCGTTGCTGTGCGTGGGCTTTCTCTAGTTGCGGCGTGCGGGGGCTGCTCTTCGTTGCAGTGCGTGGGCTTCTCATTGCGGTGGCTTCTCTTGTTGCGGAACCTGGGCTCTAGGTGTGCGGGCTTCAGTAGTTGTGGCACACAGGCTCAGTAGTTGTGGCTCACAGGCTCTAGAGTGCAGACTCAGTAGTTGTGGCACATGGACTTAGTTGTTCCGCGGCATGTGGGATCTTCCGTACCAGGGCTTGAACCCTGTCCCCTGCATTGGCAGGCAGATTCTTTTTTTTTTTTTTTTTTTTTTTTTTGCGGTACGCGGGCCTCTCACTGTTGTGGCCTCTCCCGTTGCGGACGCACAGGCTCAGCGGCCATGGCTCACGGGCCCAGCCATTCCACGGCATGTGGGATCTTCCCGGACCGGGGCATGAAGCCGTGTCCCCTGCATCGGCAGGCGGACTCTCAACCACTGCACCACCAGGGAAGCCCCAACTTGTTTCTTTTTAATCATAGAAATAACTATATTTCCAGGCCTGCTTTTCACCTCTTTTTGCCTCCAGGCTGTAATAGATGAATTCGAGCAGAAGCTTCGGGCCTGTCACACCAGAGGTTTGGATGCAATAGAGGAACTTGAGATTGGCCAAGCGGGTAGCCAGAGAGCCCCATCAGCCAGGAAACAGCCTGCTGGTACGTGAGGCAGCCCCTCGCGGGACAGACCAGGCGGGGCCCTCCTCTCAGATAGAGGTTCCTTTTGTCTTTCCTTTTTGGACTCATGCCTCTGCCTTTTCTAGTCTCTAGACACCGGCATCTGGCTTCTGCAGCGTCACACAGTGACTTTGTCACACCTGAGCCCCGCCGTACTACCCGATGGCATCCAGACACCCAGCGGCAAGTTTCAAGAAAGAAACTCAGAATCGTCTTCTCAAGTGATGAGTCCAGCGAGGAAGGTACGGTGCTTCCTTCCACACCGAGCCCAGAAGAAGCATAGCTCGGGGGGGTGGGGGGGAGGCTGGCTTTGATGGGGTCCTGCTGCATAGGCCCCCTGCCCCCAAGGTCCTCTTCCTCCCTGTGCAGTGTGGCCTGGGACTGTCCCATTTGTTCTCTGAGACCTATGTTTCACCATCTTTGTGACTCAGCTTTTTCTTATTCCCCCAATTCTTTGAATAGAACCGTTAGCAGAGATGACAGAAGATGAGACACCCAAGAAAACCACCCCCATCCGCCGCCGAGCATCTGCTCACAGGCACAGGTCCTAGGGGCAGCCTTGCCTGTTCCCAACCCTGCTGTGCTGGTGTCTTGTGGAGTGACCTTGAATTCCGTTCCCCTTGTAAAATACTTGTTTGCCTGTCTCCTTGTTTTTTTAATGCATAAATGGTCTTTGTAACAGACGGCTTTGCTCTTAAACTAGCGTAACTGAACTGAGTTGAGCTGCTTTCCTTGGAATATACATTTGCCAGTTTCCTAGTTTTCCAATGAATAAACGTTTTTATATACTTTTAGAGGTTTTTCCTAAGCTCATCTTTGTTTCACCTTTCTCGTTAGCCCAGAGGCAGGCAGCAGATAGAGGGTTATTGATCCAGATGATGAGCCCAGGAGTCTGGGGCCCGTCCAGCATCTGCTGAGTTTCACGCCCCCTCAGTGCCTCATCTTTCCCTCTCGACCTCCCCACCCTGCACGCGTGGCAGGATTGCTCCGCTGTGCAGAATTAGGCAGCGTCTAGACTCCAGATCCGCACTTCTCAATCTGGGGGCAATTTTGCCCTGCAGGGGACAGTTGGCAACATCTAGAGACTATTTTTGTGGTCACAACCCAGCAGGGAGGGGTGCTACCAGCAGCTAGGGGGCTGAGGCCAGGGATGTTGCTAAATATCCTACAATGCACAGGACAGATCCCACCACAGAAAATGCTCCGGCCCAAAATGTCAGTGAAGCTGAAGTTGAGAAACCCTCCTCTCCAGCAAGGGCTGGCTTCTGTCCTGCCCTCACCCCGACTCGTGCCCCTGACCCCATCTCTAAAGACAGGTGACTGACCTGGCCAGGCTGATGGGAGATCAGGTCATGATTCCCCGTCAGCTCTAGACAGTGTCTCTGGGGACTGTCTCCCAGGGATTCCTCACCACGTTACAGGGTCTGCAGCAAGTCAGCCCCTCAGATGCAGGCCCTGTCCACCCCCTCCTACTCCCCAGTTCCTCTCTGCTGAATCACCTGAACTGGAGGCAGTGAGGCTGCTGTCATGGCTACAGTGGTGTCTTTGCTGTCATGACAACAGCACACTGCATCAGTCAGTCGTGCTCTCGGAGCACTGAGCTCCCTTTTCAGCAAAGGACAGTAATGAGAAATGACAAGCACGCAGCAAAGGGGGACGTGCTTTGGGTAGCACAGGAGGGTGGAGGGGCTCCTATGGCCCTTGTCAGGGAAGGCGCTGCCGTCCTGGTGGAGCCTGAGGAGGTGGCGTCTCCCCTCCACTTACCCAGCAGACCCCTCAGTGCGGCGCTTCCCGCCTCCCCCACCATTAGCTGCCCCGTGACCCTGCTCTTCCTGCTCCTGCAGAAGTCTGGCCATGGGCCATGCAGATGGCTGCCAGCCACAGCCAGCCTTGGGTCTGGGGCCCCAAGAGGGAGGGCAGTCCCAGAAAGGCAAGGGACGGGCTGGAGTCGGGGTGCAGGGCAGTGCTCTCTGCCTTTTAAGCAAAGGTTGTCACCGTGCGGGGCTAAACTTAGCCACAGGCTTTTCAGCTGGAAAAGGGGGCTGGTCTCAGGTTACGCTGGGCCAGCAAAGAGGCCCCAATTCTGTCCCCCAGCACCTGCTGATGGGCAATGTCCATCCCACCCCACCCCCCTCTAAATCCTCAACCCTTCAAGTCCTCAGAACCAGCCCTTCCTCCATCCTCAGCTTACAAACCCAGCACAGTGCAGCTTCTGACTGACGGGTCTTGGAGAGGAATGGATCCCTTCCTCCACATCACGTGTGGGAAGGGGCTGGGGGCCTGTTCCCACCATATGCCCAAGACCTCCCAATATTTTTCCTCTTCTGGACTCCTCACCCTGCCCCCAACATCCCCTGGACGCAGCCAGTGAAGGGGAGGCCCTGGCTGCAGGGCTGGCCTGCACGTCCCAGGATGGGGAGGGACTTCCGCCCTAGCGTCCTGCTCTCAGCCCAGGGCTGGACGGGCTGGACAGGGTGAAAGAGGCATTGTCTTCCAGCCGGGGCGGCACAGCCCTCAGGCTTCCCAGGAGAGAATTTGTGGGAGGCCTCCGGCCCTCTACCGGGCCAGCCCCCAGCAGCGATGCTATCCCGCCCCGGGGCCCCAGCCCGGGCCTAGGGGAGAGAGCAGCTGGTGCGCACAGGGCCTGGTTTGTCTGCCTCGATTCTCAGGTCTCCAGGCTGCCTGCGCCGCAGGACATCGTGACCTTCAGTGCAGACCCCTCCCCCTCATGCCTCCTCCGGAGCCTCCTTCCTCTCCAGGCCCCCACAGCCCAGGGCCCAGCCCCGGCCCCCGGCCCAGAATCCGGGCCGTTGGAGGGGGGGGAGGGGGAAGGAGGACTGGGCAGGGTCCTGCGGGAGGCCCCTCCCGAGCCTTTTCCTCTGCTGTTCCAGTGTCACTACCGAAGAGCCTCGAGAAGTTCCTCAGCCTTCCCGCCTCTCAGCCTTTGAAAGTAGGGGAGCGGGAGCGGGGAGGAGGAGGAAGGGGGACCCTGCAGCCGCGAGCCGTCCCTGGCTCCGGGTCCAATTCCCTATCTAACCGGCTCCCCAAGTTCTCCCGTTACATCCGTGCAGCATCCCTCAGTTCTCACCAGGGCCCACGGCCCCGAGTCCACAGAATCCCGCAGTAACCCCCCGCCCCCAATCCCCGCCAAGCACCATCACCGGTCCCCTCCTCCTTTGGGCCAGTCTCGGTCCCCTCCCCCTCTCCCTCAGCCCACACGCGCGGTGCCTGCACATTTGAAGAACCAGGCTGGTCCAAAAGAAGCGAGGGGCCGACTACTCGCGACTTTACGGGCGCACGTAGCTCATGCCTCCGCACCCGGGGGCTGGGACTGGGCTAGGCGGGCCTGCGTCACCACGCCCCCGCCCCTCCCCCTGCCCTATAAATTCCGGCTGCAGCCTTCCCCTGCGCTCTCTGCTCCTACCCGTTCGACAGGCGGCCGTGTGTTGTGTGCAGTGCCAGGTAAAGCCTGGCGGAGAGGATCCACAAAGGGCTCGGGGATGGCCCCGAAAGGGACAAGGGGTGTGCGCGGGCCGGGGGTGCGGCTGAGGAGGCCGGGGTCCGGGTCGCGGGGCCCCCGCATTGCAGGGGCGGGAGGAAGGACGTGCGGAAGCGCAGGTCCGGGATGGAGGCCTGGGGGAGGGGCGGGGAGGGCAGCGCCGGACTCCAACCGCTTCGCCGCGCGTTCTAATGCTCACCTCCCTCTGTCTGCAGCTGCGTCCCGGAGACAAGATGGTGAAGGTCGGAGTGAACGGGTGAGTTGCGGGGTGGCGCGGGGTGGGGCAGTAAGTCCTGCGCTCCCCACCGAATTGCGTCTGTGGGTCTTGCCCTACCGGGTCTCTGCCAGCGCGTGGGGGAACTGGATGGGGGTGGTCGTACCGCCCCCCAAGGAGAGCTCAAGGTCGGTGCTCAGACCTGGAGGAGGCCCTCGCAAGGCCTCGTGTCCCCCATCCCCGGGTGTTGCGCCTCCTGTTAACTCCGCCTCTGCGGAGCCTTCCACTCCGCCTGCGGCAGATACCCAGGAGTCTCCGATTCTTGATGTGGACCCATCCTCTAATCTTCCAGCTCGGGCCCTTTCTTTCATTTCGCGCCCTTCGCGGTCACGTGCTGGGGAGGAGCCGGTCCCCCACCTGCAGCCCGTGCCCCCCACCTGCAGCCCGTGCCCCCGGCCGGGCGCAGCCCCGGGATGCAGGAGGCACAGCTGCGCGCAGAACCAGCTGGGGGCGGGGGGGGGGCTGTTGGTCATCTGCGGTAACCAGCCGCCATGTTGCAACTAGGAAGGAAATGAATGAACCGCCCGTTAGGAAACCTTCCTTAGCCCTTCAGCCTTCCTCCTTCCTTGCCTATAACTGACCCTCCTACCCCTGTCTCGTGGGGTGGAGTCGCCTTTATCCCTTAAGCCAGGTGAGGCCAGGCTTTCCCGTTCTTGTTCAACTAGACCTCAACTCTGACCGTCCCTTAAACCGCTAGCCACATTTCCCCCCAGGGATGATAGGATGCTTTTCCTAGATGGTTATCTGATGGATCAAAAACGTGGGTTTATGGGGGTGGTCTTGTGTTGTGTTGCGGTTTTTTTCCTTTCCTTTTTCCGTAGAGGTGTGGTAGCCGTGGCTTGGCGCCATGCTGGGGGAGCTGAGTCATGGGTACTTAGAAATTTTCCACCACAAAATGGCTCCCGGAGCTGCAGCCCCTGTCTTCACAGCGGCTCTCCTCGAAGCTTATTTCTTCCATCCATGCGTAGAGGTGACCCAACCCTAAGGGCCAGGCTGTAAAGGTCACCAGGAGGGATTAGGTGTCTGTGAGCCTCAGGCATCCTGCCCTTCTCCCCATCCCGTCTTCCAGAAACCAGATCCCCACTCCACCCTAAGCTGGGGTTAAATATAGCTGCCTGACCTTTCTGCAGCTGGGGTCCTGGGCTTCTGCTCTTTTCCACCTCCTCCCCCTGCCCTCCCCACACCCAAACGTCTGTTGCTCCCACTCCTGGTTTTTGGGAAAGAGCTAGGAAGGACAAGTACTAAGCAAATCAGAGTGCTGGGATTAGGGGTTGAGAAACCATTCCTTTTCCCTCTTTCCCTTTTGTAGGAGGGACTTGGGGAAGGGGTGGGTTTCCCCTGGCCAGTTCACTTCTGACCTTTGCTCTTGCCCTTTGAGCTTGGTGATGCTGAGTGTACAGGTCTTTGCTCTCTAGAGGGTGTAGCCCGAAGCTGGGCCAGGCAGGAACAAGCGTTTACAGTCAGATGAGTGCCATGTGCCTGTCACGTGCCCAGACTGTAGGTGGCAGCAGCAGCAGCGCGCCACCCTACCCTGTCGCTCCTCAACAGATTTCAGATGGGTGGGCAAGTCTTTGAGCCTAATCACCTCTTGGGCAGGATGTGAGCCTTCACTTTGTGGCCGTGCTGGGAAGCCAGGCTGGCCTGGCAGAGTTGCTTAGGAAGGTGAAGTGAGCTCTCCTGGGACTTTTCTGGTGGTAGCAAAGTGGCATCCTCTTCCCTCTGAAAGAGGGTGAGTGGGCCTGGGGCTGCTTGCATACCCAGGAGGACTCTCTCCTCCCTTCTCATGCCTTCTCACCTGTTGTCCCCCTCAGATTTGGCCGTATTGGGCGCCTGGTCACCAGGGCTGCTTTTAACTCTGGCAAAGTGGACATTGTCGCCATCAATGACCCCTTCATTGACCTTCACTACATGGTGAGTGCCACCCGTGCCGGTGGCGGGGAGCAGAGCCCGGCTGAGGCGCGGCCCCCTGATGCCCTCCCTCGTCCCCCCAGGTCTACATGTTCCAGTATGATTCCACCCACGGTAAGTTCCATGGCACAGTCAAGGCTGAGAACGGGAAGCTTGTCGTCAATGGAAAGGCCATCACCATCTTCCAGGAGTAAGTGTGGGAGACGGAACAGGAAGAAGTTTGCCTTGGAGGAGGTGCTGGAATGGGGTGACCTCCTTGGGTCCGTGGCAGCCCATGGTCCTGAGCTTTGTCCTGTCTTCCCTTGTAGGCGAGATCCCGCCAACATCAAATGGGGTGATGCTGGCGCTGAGTACGTGGTGGAGTCCACCGGCGTTTTCACCACCATGGAGAAGGCCGGGGTGAGCCACAGGGAGGCGGGAGAGGAGGGGACCCCGGGCTTTGATGTGCCAGGAAGATTGGGTGGGGCGGACCTAGGCCGGGAAGGGGGAGCCTGGGTTTGTAAGTGCTCCTCTGCCGCAGGCTCACTTGAAGGGTGGAGCCAAGAGGGTCATCATCTCTGCCCCTTCCGCCGATGCCCCCATGTTCGTCATGGGCGTGAACCATGAGAAGTATGACAACCACCTCAAGATTGTCAGGTGAGCATGCGGAGAAGTGGGCAGATCGTGCTGCGTGTTACGCGAGGGGCGTGCCCCTGACCTGCCTCCCTCTTTCCAGCAATGCCTCCTGCACCACCAACTGCTTGGCTCCCCTGGCCAAGGTCATCCATGACCACTTCGGCATCGTGGAGGGACTCATGGTATGAGTGATGCGGGGCTTGCCAGGGCACATTCAGTCCACACCCAGGGTGGGACCCTTCTCCCTCCCAGAGCATGGCCCTGGGCTGTGGGGCTGAGGGGCTGAGGGGCTGAGGGACATCCGGGGTTCCAAGGGATCTGCTCAGGTCACTTCTTCCCCCAGTAGGAGGGAGGGGGAAGGGGTGGCATGGTGAGCACTAGGCAGGGCCTTCACGCCCCCTCCTGTCTCCAGACGACGGTCCATGCCATCACTGCCACCCAGAAGACCGTGGATGGCCCCTCTGGGAAGCTGTGGCGTGATGGCCGAGGCGCTGCCCAGAACATCATCCCTGCTTCCACTGGTGCTGCCAAGGCTGTGGGCAAGGTCATCCCTGAGCTGAACGGGTGAGACTCGCTGCTGCTTTTCTGCCCTGGGGACCCGGGGATCCGGGACGCCTGGTGCCGACTCTGCTTCCTTGTGTCTACAGGAAGCTCACTGGCATGGCTTTCCGCGTCCCCACCCCCAACGTGTCCGTCGTGGATCTGACCTGCCGCCTGGAGAAACCTGTAAGTTCCGGCTGGAGCAGCCTTGGTGGGCTGGGGCTTGCAAGACTGGAGCTTGAATGACCGCCTGTGTTTACGTCCTCAGGCCAAATACGAGGACATCAAGAAGGTGGTGAAGCAAGCGTCCGAAGGGCCCCTCAAGGGCATCCTGGGCTACACTGAGGACCAGGTACTGACGGGTCAGGGAACTTGGTGTCCACGTGGCCCCAGTGAGCAAGACTGGGTTCTATTCTTGGCCCTCTCCCTCCCTAGGTTGTCTCCTGTGACTTCAACAGTGACACCCACTCTTCTACCTTCGATGCTGGGGCTGGCATCGCCCTCAACGACCACTTTGTCAAGCTCATTTCCTGGTGTGTGGCTGGGGTGGTGTGGGAGTTGGTGCGCCAGAGTGGGACTGAGTCTGCTGCCCCCTGGTGGCCGACTCGGGAAAACAACCCTTAACTCCCTCTTCTTCCAGGTACGACAATGAATTTGGCTACAGCAACAGGGTGGTGGACCTCATGGTCCACATGGCCTCCAAGGAGTAAGAGTCCCTGGACCACCAGCCCCAGCAGGAACACAAGAGGAAGAGAGAGGTCCTCCGCTGCTGGGGAGTCCTTGCCCCAACTCCGTCCTCCAACACACTTGAGAATCTCCTGACCTCCATGCGGTTTCCATCCCAGACCCCCTGAGGGAGGGGAGGAGGAGGGGCTTAGGGAGCCCTACCTTGTCATGTACCATCAATAAAGTACACTGCACCCAGGCTACTGTTTTGTCTTGCTCCAGGGTCTAGGATAAAGGGGATGGGAGCTGGGCTGGGGCCAAGGAGAACTACATCTTGCTGAGACCACCCAACCAGGCAGGAGCCCCGCCCCAGGGCGGACACTGCTGCCCTGAAGAGCCACGTGTCCTCAGGTCACCTTGATTCCTCTCTGAGGCCTTTGGGTGCCACGGGGACTCGCTGTGCTCCAGATGGCTGTGGCTGAGCCCAGGCATGGCCTGGCTCCACGTATCCAGATGCCGTTCTGTCTGCAGCTCCCCGAGGGTGACACCGGCACAGGAAGTCAGGGCAGAGCGTGCCTGGCCTCTGACCAGTTGGCTGACCTCTGCAGCAGCATGGAGCACGGCCAGCCTGCCGGGTGCAGACCCCAGCTCTGCCTGGTGGCTGCAAGTCTCAGTGCCCCGGTGATCACCAGCAGTGCAGCTGGGTGGGTGCCCTAGTGTCACCGGAGGGGTTACAGTAGGCTGGTCCATGGGAAGGGTAGGGATGGCTTTGCTCCCATGTCGTCTGTCACCTGTGGATGCACGTGGCTTTGGCGGTAGCAGCACAGAGCTGGTGCCGGGAACCAGGGCTGAGGCCGCGGCCGTGCCACTCGAGGCACCGTTACCTTGGGCAGGTTACTTAACAATCTCCGCACCTGCCTTGCACCTGCATGTTTTTAAAGTGATAACTAGCGCACTCTGTGCAGAGGACTGTATAACCACCACCAGACCAGAAAGTGCTGGAAACAGTGACACAGACGTGTTCAATAAACAGTCGCCAGTTTCATTGTCATTAGATTCCACACAAACATCGGCTCAGCCCAGCCCGCCTCAGGCAGCGACGACGAGGGACCCTCGGTCTCGTAGCCCCAGTTCACCAAGCTTTTCCGAGTCCAGGACATCTCACTCAGCCGGTTGGTCTCAGTGTGTGACAGACACGGAGGAGACACACCTGCAGCTGATGCTTGAAAAAACTGGGACCCTGAGGGCACATGCGCCCATACATGCTCGTGTGCACACACACGCCCCCCCCCACACACACACAGCTTCACCTTTCTGTCACCGGGCGGTGACTGGGAAACAAGCAGGGGCTTCTGTCTCCCTCCACGACACTGACGCCGCACCCGGTCAGACCCAGAAGCCGCCGGCACCGGACGCACTAGGGCCCCTGCGACGCGCGGCACCTCCACCAGGGAAGGCTCACAGCCACGTCACTGCTGTCGGCCGGCACGGCCGTGAGCACTCGGACAAGAGGGAGGACAGAGCGCCCTGCCCAGGCCCGCTCCCTCCGCTTGTGACACGGAGGGAAGCCCTCTCTGGTGCACGAGCCACAGAACGTCCAGCCTAATCCCCCTCATACCAGTGCCCACGCCAGTTAGCACCAGTACAGAATCAAGACGGCCAGCTGGCTCGAGGCCACAGGGACGGCAGGAAGGACAATCCATCATGTTCCTTACTCAGTGGGGAGGTGAGGGGCCACGAGCGCTCGGGCAGCGTGTTAAAGATGGGAAGTAGCATTCACCCACGCAGGAAGGCAGGGGAGCCGGCTGTGCAGGGGGTTGCCCGGGAAGCGCAGGCCAAGCCTCGCTCCAGACACCCCAGACCCCTAGGGAGGCCAAGGACCAAGGGGGGAGGCTGGGGAGGAGCACCCCCATGGCCAGGGCCGGGCTCGGTGCTGCAGGACAAACGCGTTCCCTTCTGGGAACCACCCAGCCCCCTGCCTCGGTGAGTCCCAGCGGGCCGAGGAGGCCCCTATCTCACGGCGCCGTCGGATGAGACATCGCGATCGGAGTCCTCAGCCTCGCTTGGTGGCGGCGGGGGCGGCAGGTCGCTAAGCGGGGCCGCAGTGAAAGCAGGAGACTTTCTAGAAAAGAGCGTCAGCTGTAACCTCGGGGCGGGAGGAGTCCTGACAAGGCCGGCACGCCCGCCACCCCTGGCCTGATCCCCTGGCAGGCAGCATCTCAGGCAGGGCAGGAGGACCACAGGGCAAGGGCGGATGCAGGGCAAGGGAGGGGGGAAGGGGGTAAGAAACGGTCCCCACTTTAACTTGGGGACCCGGAGAGGCTGAGTTCAGAAGTATCTGAGGTCACAGTATGAGACGCCGCCGGAGCCGGAGGGCACCGGCTCTGCGGCCCCAGCTTCACGTCTATGAAGTAGTTTTGCGATTTTTAAAACTTACGCAGGGTCAAGGGCACAAACCGTGGCGCTGACTTTAGATAAAAGTCTGCCCCTTGTGCTCCCTGTCAGTCTTTAGCTGCCTTTCTAACCAGGGGAACCGCATCGGGAGGTTTCGGCAGTCCAACCACGGATGGACAAATGCCGAGGGGGAGGGAGCTGCCGGGCTGGGGCGAGCAGACCAGGCGATCTCCAACGGGCAGCCCCACGGCAAGACGGGCCTGAGTCACTGCCGGAGGGTCTCAGGGCTCCCCAGTGAGGGGCGCTGGGTACTGTCCCCTCCCGCCTGTGCCCGGGGGGCCCTTACCGGTCCCCGGACTGGGTGATGAGCCGGCGGCAGGTCTCCATCTGCACGTCCAGGCCCCGCTTCATGCTGCACATCTCCATGTACTCGTGCAGGTGCCGGTTCATGTCATTCTTGGCCGTGGCCAGCTCCAGCTGTGGCGGGGGCAGGGCAGGGCCGCCGGGTCAGCAGGGCCTGTCCCCCGCCCCCCGGAGGCTAACTGCCAAGCACCCCGGGCGGGGCACAGGCAGCCGTAGTGGAAGTGAAGGACTCAGATTTTAAACTAAACCAGCTCAAGGCAGAAGGTGCCCGATACCCCATCATTCCTTCTAGTTTCCCCGGGAGTGTCTCCCACAGAGGCTTTCACTAAGCGATCTGCTCTGGGCCTGCACTCTCGGAACAGACTCCCAACGAGAGCCGTGAGGAACGGATGTTCCTGAGTGCGTGGGCAGCACGTGGGGATGACCTTGCCCCTTCCTGGGGCCCCCCCGGGGCCTGCTCCAGTCCTCACTCCCCACACAGCGCTGTCCCCCCAGCCTGTCCCCCTCTGCAAGCTGGGAGCTCCTGGCAGGGCTGGCCACGGGGCCTACTCATCCCTGCGTGCACACCCCACACCTCGACGGCAGTCATTAGTTAACTTCAAGCAGCGTCCACGAGACTCATGGCCCAGAGGCCGGCTGGGCCCTGTTGAAAGGCACTCTGCTCTCTTACCACCTATTTCCTCTCATTGCTTTTCTCACTTGTAAGTCCTTTTCAGAGATGAACGGAAGGACTGCCTGCCTCGCTGAATGTCCGACGGGCTCTGAGATGTAGCCCGACTCAAGACACGTCATGCGTGACATGACGTGTGGCCCAGAGTCGAGGGCACGCAGTCTCCCTCCCAGACCCCGCCTCTGCGCCACAGGCTCAGAGGTAGAGCTGAGAGCCAGGCGCAGAGGCGGTGAAAGATCTGGCCACAGACAGTGTGCTGCCTCTCTCTGTTCTGGGCACAAGGGGAGGCAGAGAAACTGCTCGGAGGTGACGTGCTTGACTGCTTGAGAGCAAAGAGAAAGGGCGGGAAGCCACCTGTGAACGGTCTGAACTGGGCAGAGAGGATGCGAAACTCGGAGAGAAAAGAAAATAGTCACAGAGCCAGACACAGAGACGGCAGCCCAGGTGGATCAGAAGCCCTAGTGAGCACGGCTCAAACTCCAGCCTTGGTTCCAGAGCTGGGATCCCAGCCGGGGCCCAGCAGCAAGAGCATGTGCAGGGGCAGGACGCACTGACTGTTCAGTCCAGGAGGGAAATACGGTGCCGCCAGCTCTTGTCCAGACTGGCTGCCACCTACACCCCCATCCCTACACCTCAGGAGAGCCCCCCGGTATTAAAGAGGAGGGGTGGGCTCTGGAGCCCATCGCTCAGCGGGGCAGGGAACAAGGGAACGAACCAAACATATTCCAGGAGAATACGAGGCTAGGACAGCCACCAGTCTCTACACATTCAGAGCAGGGCTGCAGGAAGGAGACGACCCCAAAAGCCACACTGCAAACCCCGTGCACGCTGGCAGCGGGGCAGGGCAGAGGGGTGAGGCTGGGAGCAGATGGAGGGGAAGGGGTGGGGGAAAGAATTCCCGCCCACCCTCCACCTGGGCCTTGGTCTCACCATCCAGTGGTGAAAATGGTCCTTGCCTCCATCCCAGGGCCCCTGAGAGATCAAAGGTCACTGAGGTGAAGGGACCTCAGGTGTCCCATTTGGATGTCCAGGAGCAACACTGCAGCCACCACCACCGTGCCCGCCCCGCCGACACCTCCCATCATGCCATTCTAGGCGTAGGGAGGAGGAGGACAGTGGGATGGTGTAAACGGGAGAGCGGAGTGCAGTTCCCCCTCCCAGCTCCTCAGCTAGTGGCGCACAGCTGGCTGTGTCTTTCTTTTCTTTTTTTTTTGGCCACATGGCATGCGGGACTTGTGGGGGGGATCGAACTGGGGGCGAACCCGCGCCCCCTGCAGTGGAAGTGCGGAGTCTTAACCATGTGACTGCCAGGGAAGTCCCCAGCAGTGCCTTTAAAAGTGAGCACCTGTCTGCCCGGGCAAAAAAAATGAAAGCAGGTTTTGCTGAAAGGAGCAGGGCCGGCTAATGTGCGCTGGGGGATCGAGGATGTAGGAAAATAATTCCTCAACTTCCACTGCCGCTGTGAGGGCAGTGGGCTCAGAGAGAGGCCCCCAGCCTCATCCCCAAGTCAGAGTGCATGGCAAGGACCCTCTCACGCTCGCTCGGGCAGGAGGGCTCACGAGAATCGCACGCGCACGCAAGCCTCGTCCCACAGGCCCTCCTCCCAGGTGCCACAAATCCTTCCCGCCGCCCCTAGAGGCCTAGAGTTTAAGTTGAAGCACCAGTTCCACTCGCATCTCTAGAAGGTTCCTCAAGGCTAGGGAATAAGAATGGAGGTTTCCCCATTGGCTCAAAGGTTGAGCCGCGACAGCAGCAAAGTTCAAGTCCATCCGAGTGGACTTCACCACAGCACTAACAATAATAACAGCAATGATGATAAAGCAACGACCATATGCTGTGCTGACGACGAGACAGACGCTGCCCCACGCTCTGCCTGGGCCTTACTTCACTTGACCTTCAAACAACCCTGAGGGAGGTATTAGTAAGAACCCCACTTTATAAATAAAGAAGCATGCTCAGAGAAAAGAGGCCTGTTAAAAGTTAGAGTGGAAGTAAGTGACAGAGCTGAGGTTTGAACCCACATCTGTCGGCCTCCCTCCCCAGCCTGAGGTCTTAAGGACCCACCGGAGGTGCTACAGTGGGGAGATCACTCCGCCCCCGTCAGGAAGAAATGGGGAGGCCCTGGTGTCTGGGGTCCCGCAGGGGTGAGGCCATTGCACCTGCGACCCACCGGGAGCCTGGGCCCCTCGGCTTCAGCGCACGGCCTTACCTCTATCTGGTCAATGGTTTCCTGATATTCTTTCTCCCGGGTTTTGAACAGGGACTCAGTATCTTTAATCACCTTCTCCAAACTGTCTTCCGGCTGCTGGAGAGGAAAGGGAAGCAGGGGGAGGCCAGATGGGAGGGGTGGGACGGGGCACCACAGGGCAAGGCGAGGGAGAGAGTGAGTCAGGTTAAAGGAAGCCGGAGAGAGAGGGGACGAGGACAAAGGACCAGGGAGAAGCAGGTGACGGAGGGTGGCCACAAAGGGAAGACAGAGCACGGCGTGGACGGTGGGCAGGGAGGAGACGGCCTGGCGCCCGGAGAGGAGGAGCCGGGACCCTGCGGCCGGGAGGGCGGTTACCTCTCCCGGGGCCTCTGCAGCAGCCAAGGCATAGCCCGAGAAGTCCTCCCAGAGCAGCAGGGTCTCCTCGGTCTCCTCCCAAGTCAGGCTGTCACAGTCGTCCTCAAAATCATACTCCCTCCTAGAGACAGGGAGCCCCGGCGTCAGGGCGGGCGGCAGGGAGGGGCTGCTGGGCGGGGCTCCGGCCTCGGGGGCAGGGCGGCGAGGGGCCTGCGGGACTCACAGCTGGTTCAGCATGCGCTGCATCTCCTCGTTGATGCTGAGGGCCGTGCTCTCCTCCTCGTCCCCGTCGGGGTGGCAGGGCCCGTCACTCTCTGACAGGGAGGTGTCCTCCTCGACGGCAGCCTTGCGCTCCCGCTTCCGCCCCCCCATGGACGGGACCTTAATGGGAGACAAGTGCAGAGACTACAGAGACGAGGCCGGGTGCATGAGGAGAAGGGCGTGGGCGCCGGCAGGGGAGGGAAGCATGGACCAGCGGGAAGGGGGGGCAGACAGAGAGAAGACACAGTTACAAGACGGAACAGAAACACCAGCGTCACCGAGACAGGCAGACAGACACAGATGGGGACGGGGCTGCAGACTAGGAGGAAGACAGACAAGAAACAGAGAAAACAGAGCAGTAAGATAAGGGGGAAATGGCTGGCCTCGACCACAGTAAGATGTGCATAATGGCCCAGAGGATTTCTTTTCTAAAAAAAGTCTTCTAGTGAAATGACTGAACTGAGAGAAAACTTTCAGGCTGCAAGGAGGAGGGAGACACGGAGTTGACAAAGCAGAACCTGAGTCACACATCCAGATCTGGAAGCCAGAGGGCAAAGGGAGAGAGAGAACTGGAGGCAGAAGAATGAGAGAGAGGGAGAGAACAGGTGGGGGGGGGGGAGAACAGGTTGGGGGGGAGAGACAGAACAGGTGGGGGGGGAGAGAGAGAACAGGTGGGGGGGAGAGAACAGGTGGGGGGAGAGAACAGGTGGGGGGGAGAGAACAGGTGGGGGGGGAGAGAACAGGTGGGGGGAGAGAGAACAGGTGGAGGGCGAGAGAACAGGTGGGGGGAGAACAGGTGGGGGGGAGAACAGGGGGGGAGAGAAGTGGGGGGAGAGAGAGAAGGGGAGAGGGATAGAAGGGGAGAGGGAGAGAGAAGGGGGGAGAGGGATAGAAGGGGAAGAGGGATAGAAGGGGGGAGAGGGAGAGAGAAGGGGGAGAGAGGAAGAGAGAAGGGGGAGAGGGAGAGAGAAGGGGAGAGAGAAGGGGGGAGAGGGAGAGAGAAGGGGAGGAGAGGGACAGAAGGGGTGAGAGGGCGAGAGAAGGGCAGAGAGGGCGAGAGAAGGGCGGAGAGGGATAGAGAAGGGGGAGAGGGATAGAAGGGGGAGAGGGGGAGAGAAGGGGGAGAGGGAGAGAGAAGGGGGGAGAGGGAGAGAGAAGGGGGAGAGAAGTGGGGAGAGGGATAGAAGGGGGAGAGGGAGAGAGAAGGGGGAGAGGGAGAGAGAAGGGGAGAGGGATAGAAGGGGAGAAGGAGAGAGAAGGCGGGGAGAGGGATAGAAGGGGGAGAGGGGGAGAGAAGGGGGAGAGGCATAAAAGGGGGAGAGGGAGAGAGAAGGGGGAGAGGGAGAGAGAAGGGGGGAGAGGGGGGAGAAGGGGGGAGAGGGAGAGAGAAGGGGGAGAGGCATAGAAGGGGGAGAGGGAGAGAGAAGGGGGAGAGGCATAGAAGGGGGAGAGGGAGAGAGAAGGGGGAGAGGCATAGAAGGGGGAGAGGGAGAGAGAAGGGGGGAGAGGGAGAGAGAAGGGGGAGAGGCATAGAAGGGGGAGAGGGAGAGAGAAGGGGGAGAGGCATAGAAGGGGGAGAGGGAGAGAGAAGGGGGAGAGGCATAGAAGGGGGGAGAGGGAGAGAGAAGGGGGAAGAGGGAGAGAGAAGGGGGAGAGGCATACAAGGGGGAGAGGGAGAGAGAAGGGGGGAGAGGAAGAGAGAATGGGGAGAGGGATAGAAGGGGGTAGAGGGAGGGAGAAGCGGGGAGAGGGAAGGAGGGGTGGGAGATAAAGAAGGGAGCAGAGCAGCCGGATAGAGGGGAGGGGTCTGCGCTGAGAGCCCTGCGGGTCAGGAGGCCTGGGGAGCTGAGAAATGGGCCGGGGACGCAGGAAGCTTGCGTGAGAGCAGAACTAACCAGCTTCTTCTGTGGAGGAAGCAAGAGAAGATGAAAGGCAGAGAGGCGAGGAGGCAGACGGGAGAGAGAGGGGAGGGGAGAGACGGCGTTAGAGACCGCTCCAAACTCCTCTCCAGAGGTTGTCCCTCACCCCCAGCCTCGTCCCGCCAGGGCCCGGCTGCCGCGCTAAGCTCTCCGAGAAGGGGCCGGGCCCAGCTCCCGCGGAGGACCGGGCTCTCGCGGCCCCGCGCCCCCCTACAGAGCTCGGGCGCGGACACCAGGCGGTGGGACGGGGCGGGGGCCGGACCCAGGCGCCCCTCGCCCTCACCTGGAACATCTTGATCATGTCCTCGCAGTTGCGCTGCTGGGCCAAGTCACAGAGCTTGGCGGTGATGTCGATGCGGCGGCAGATGTCCATGTCCACCTTCATGGCCTTCTCCTGGATCTTCGTGTCCAGGTCGGACAGGTTCTGTGCGGGGAGCACGGAGGGCGGTGAGGGGGTCCTCAGGGCCCGGCAATGTCCCCTCATCCTCCCAGACACACGGCCCCTCCCAGCAGAAGGCACCCCTTTTCCTGGGTGCCCCTCCAGCACTCTGCCCAGGACAGCTGGCTCCCCGGCCAGACGGGGCCCCCGAAGGGCACGGCCCAGTGGCTGGGACATACAGGGGGCTCCCTCCTGGAACTCAGGCTACAAGAGACACTGACTGGCTGACCACCAGGGGCTATGAGAGTGGAGAAGTATCGCAATGGTGACATCAGCTGACGCTGAACGAGCACCGCTGTCCTAACTCAGTGCATCACAACCTTCGAACCAGACTGCAAAGTGCGTGCTTTACTATCCCACTCCACAGACCCAGATACGAAGGCAGAGTGTCAGGACTTCACCCAGGGCCACACTGCGAGCAAACCACCCTGAGGAACAATGGAGGCCACGGGGACTTCCGCTGTCTCTTCTTCTCCGGAGTTAGGGGTGGGCAAGCGGAAAAGAAATGGAAGCACATACGCTGGGGGGAGGGTCAGTGAATTGGGTGCAACTAAAAAGGCCGGCTCCCTGGCCTCAGGCAGCCTCACCCCGGCGGGTAGGGACGAGGGGTGACGGTAGGGACGAGGGGTGACGCGGCGGCACTCACGTTGCTCATGAGCCCCTTGAAGACCACCAGCTCGGCCTTCAGCTGCTCCACCTTCAGGGCCAGCTCCTCCTGGCAGGCGTCAGCCTCCTGGGCCTCCTACGGTCGGGAGAAACCCGGCGTGAGCCGCACTGCCTGCGGGCGGCGGGCAGGGGAAGGTGGGACGAGGCGGGGCAGGGCGGCCCTCACCTCCTGGAGCTCGTTCACGCGCTCCTGCAGCTGCAGCCTCACCACGTACTCCTCTTCCCACCTGCAGACAGCGAAGGGCCAGCGCCTGGGTGCGGGGTCCTCCCGCCTCCGCCCTCCGCCCCCCGCCCGTCTGGCTCAGGCTCAGGCCCCGGCCCCGGGTCTGCTTCCCCAGACGGGAGGAGCCGGGCAGAAACGTGAGGCTCCAGGCTCCCCGCCAGCTCCCAGCTCACCAGCTGCCTTCCCGGAACCTCCGGCCTCGCACCATTTAAGAGCAACTGCGGCTGCTCTGGTCCCTCGCAGGGCCCAGCCCGACCAGCTGTCCGGCTGGCCTCGTCCCCCTCCTTCTGCCCACACC
Source organism: Lagenorhynchus albirostris (assembly GCF_949774975.1). NCBI lineage: Eukaryota > Metazoa > Chordata > Mammalia > Artiodactyla > Delphinidae > Lagenorhynchus > Lagenorhynchus albirostris. The sequence goes on along the minus strand of NC_083105.1, from coordinate 97,982,885 downwards.
ACCCGGCCCGGTCTCCCACCTCCAGTCCTCAGATCCGGGCTCCCGCCTGCTGCCTGCACCAGAACAGAGCTCGTCTAGCCCGCTGCCCTGCCTCCTGTGGTACCATTAATCCTGTAAAAGCAGCTGCAGGACACATACGGCATCAGCAAAGGTGGTCAGGAGCCTGCGAGGAGATGCTTGAAGTCCATCCCCACAAGCTCCAGAAACTGCCCACCCAGAGGCCCCGGGTGAGCCGCAGAGAGGGGCCAGGGTGCGGGCAGGAGCCTGGGATCACTGAGCACCCACACCCAGAGGGAGAGGGAAACCGTGGTGGGTAAGAACTAGCGGCAGGACCTCCTGGGCCCCCGCATGCAGAGCCTAAGACCACGAGGAGGCTAGAAGGCGCTCCTGGCCAAGGCTGGGAGCTGGCCGGCGCGTCCCCCTCCTCCTCACACAGGCAGGAGGGCAGCGGCGGGGGCAACACCCCTGCTTAGGATTGATTTCAGGGCCCCGCAAGGTTGGCTGGAACAGCGGGACTCCTCAGACCCCACTGACATAGCCCAGCACTTCTCCCCCATCCTGGAAAGGCTTCCTCCAGGCTGAGAAAGGAGGGCAACTGCACCAGGGGAGAAACCTCAACGCCAGAAAGGTGGTTAGGAAGCAGCATGGAGAACACACTCTGCAGGCCCAGGATTTGGTCTTCCCCTCCCCTCCCCTCCATCTCTGTTCCCAGGTGCCTCTCAGCTCTCTTCCCCGGGCTCCTCCTCCAGGCCCATCTCTCCTAGCCCTCCCGTTCCTCCGCACTGCAGTGTTCCTAATAATAACTCCTCGACCTCACCGTGGCCGCCCCTCCTGGCGGCTGGGCTGGGCCGGGAGAAAGCAGCCCAGCTCCCCTCCCGTCTTCCTGGCTCCCCACCCAGCCCCTCCCCTCGCTCTGGCATTCTCATTCAGACAGTTGGGGCCAGCGAGGTGCCCCAGCAGTGTCAGGTTATGTATTTTCTTAAAGAAGACATTTATCTTTCTGGGCCTTGGTTTCTTCGTCTACAGCGTGAGGGCAGGGGATGCAGTACCCTGATGCCCCTGGGGTCCATGCATCCCTGGAGGAAGCAAGCGAGACAGACAAGGGGACCAAAACCCTGCGGAAGGTGCATCAGGGAGGGCAGGACAGTGAACTCAACTGTTCCAGGTAGAAACTTAAGGAAGTTAGGTATGGCTTAAGATTAATAAAATCTCAAACAAACAAACAGAAAATCTGAAAATAAACCATCTGGAAGCTCACTAGAATTCTATTTGTACTCCAGCCAGACATTCCCACGAATGGGTTCGTTTTGACCTCTATTTAAATCTGGTCTCCCTCGCAAGGTTCTTTAAACATGGGTAGACGTTGAGCAATTTCCATGTATTCTACATTGAGCAAACATCTTTCTTCCAAATAAACGGTCTCCCTGAGTGAAGTGAGGAAGCAGGGGCCACTCCTATGTCGGAAAAACTGAGACCAGGAAAAAGAGATCCACCCAAGGTCGCACAAGGCAGGGGAGCTGAACCCAGAACCAGGAGGCCTCGGCTCCTTCCCAGTTTAGTGCTCATACTATGCCCACGTCTTCCAGGCTACAGACGGGAGTTAGCTTTGCTATAAAGAGAAGAGACCAAGGGCAGGGGATCTGGGGTGGAAGAATGAGTTGACTACCAGTATCACGTACCACCCACGTCTGGCTGTGAGGCCCTCTGCACAGCGGAGTGCTGCAGAGCTATGAGCTCATCAGCCCCCGAGGAATAACCCTTTGCTGCCCTGGACAGCTGGACCAAGGACAAATACTCTTCCGGTTAGAAACAGAACACCCCCACAACAGCAGTTGTTCCTGTGGTTATGGATGTATTCCAGAACTGTCCATGTTCCACTGCTGACGGCGTTAATTAACTCCTGCAGTGGCTGGGGCAGGATGGTTCTGGGTGGCATCTGAATGATGGTTTTAGGATAACTGAGACTCCCAAAGACACTTCAGTCATGGACTACAACCAAGGAAGGAAGCCAGCCAGCATGAGGACAGGACTCCACCTCAGCAAGCCTGCTGATCTGTGATCTGCTAGACTCTCGCGGGTTACAGATCCCTGAAGTTCGCCCCCGACCCCCAACCCGACCCAGCAGGCATTTGCCTGAGCATTCAGCCAATCCCCACCAGACACAAATCTCTGCTCCACTGGGCTGCAAGGGTAATTCCCAGGCCTGCCCACAAGGGGTCAGAGTAGCTCATTAAGAGGTTAAACCTGAAGGCTAAGCCTCTTTCCGACCTGTCACCTCCTCCGTCTTCAACCATGGCGTCCCAGGCACAGTGTACGAAGTGCTGGCTGTGCTCAGGCTGCTGTCCTAACAGCATGGTTATCAGCCGTCTAGGGGATCCAACCTGGATGCAGCCAGCACTCCTGCGTCGCATCCCCTCCCCTGGCGCCTTGTGCTACCCCGCAGGGCTCCCTGCAGTAAACCAACTCCTCATCTTCAGAGCCACCCGGCCTGCCCCAGCTGCCTTGTGTCAAAGGTGTGGTGTGTCCATGTTCCCAGCCTTCTCCTACTCGGGTCCTTGCTGCCCTCTTCACACTTCCTCCGCCTTCAGCTCTGCACTTTCAGATCCCCCAGCTTCCAAGGCTAGCCCTGGGCCAACTACATAGGCCCTTCCCCTTTCCCTAGGGAATTCCCTTTACTCCTTCTTCCCGCCTCCCTCCTTTTCTGACCCACTCGCAGAAATGCCCTAAGGTCCCCACAGCATTCTGGTTTGGATGGAACCAGAGCAGCCGTGCTGCTCCCTCGGACGCCGTTTTGGGAAACGCTGGGCAGAGGCAGGATCACCTACTGCAAGGTGCAGCCCCTCTCCAACCCCCTTCTCATTTCCCTTCGACTCCCAAATTAAAACTACAACCTTTGCCTCTAACTTTTGATCAGTAATGTGGAGCCTATATCACGAAGTCGCTCCGAGGGCTGAGACTGGGGGATTAAGCAGTAGCCCGGATGTGGCCTCTCCGACCCATGTCCCTTTTACACATCACAAAACCCCCAGTTAACACAGTCCTCCAAACACTGCAGCCTAGATGAAAAACAAGTGTTCCCCGCAGTATTCGGCTCCTAGACGCCTCCTTCCGGTCACGAGTCTCGACTTCTGCATTCTCTAGGGATTCTAGTCTCCGGGTATCCAATTCCTTCTGTGGACTTCCAAGCTCCTCCTTACACAGCAGGAACTTTACTCATACTGACTCCTCCCTGATTCTTGGGCCCCAGCTGCTCTCGGCTCCTGTACGCACACCTAGCCCCGGCCCCAGTGTGGCGTGAGCTGAGCCCCCTCCCCACCTTCCCGATCCCTACCTCCGCTTGTACTCGTCCCGCTCGCGCTTCACTTTAGCCAGCACGTTGTAGAGAGCGCGGATCTCGGGGGTGATGGTGTCGATCTGGACGCCCACCCCGTCGGGGTGCACCCACGACAGGCCAGGCCCTTGCACCAAAGTGGGCTCCAGTCCCGGCCCGAGCCGGCGGGCGTGAGAGAAGGACCAGATGGTGCCGGGCATGAAGCGGGCCGACGAGGAGGAGGCAGAGGAGGCGGAGGTGGAGGTGGAGGGAGCCGGGTGGCAGGCCGCGGAGGGCGCGAGGGGGCCTGCCGGCGAGCGCGCGGGCGAGCCCAGCACCCGCGCCGACGGGGTGCAGACGGCAGCCGGCCGGGCGCCCAGGGGCAGCCCCAGGGGTCTGACGGGGCTGACGAAGCCGGTCTGCACGGCCTGGTCTCGGCGAGCCAGGCCCCGCCGGCCCTGCTTACCCTCCTCCAGCGCCTGCTGCAGCTGCTTCTCCAGCAGCCGGTTGCGGCGCTCCAACTCGTGCACCTTGGCCAGGAAGCAGCGGAAGCGGAGGTTCAGGGTCTTGAGCACGTTGATGTTGGAGCCCAGGTCGTTGCGGAGCGCCATGGCGGCGGGGGGCGCCGGGCCCGGCCCGGGCGGCGAGTAGGAAGCCGAGCCGGCCCGGGCGAGCGGCGCCGGGGGCACGTCCCCGCCGCCGGCCAAGTGGTCGCTTCCCACGGGGTCCCCCAGCGGCCCGGCCAGGCCTTGCTGCTCCTGCTGGAGGAGGAAGAGGTTGGGGCCGAATAACGGATTCATGGCTGCGGCTTCTGCCGGGAGATGGAGACCCGTGCAGGAGCAGGGCTGGAGGGCGAGGGAGGAGAGCCAATGAGGCGCCAGGGGGACGAGGGGCAGCCAATCAGACGGCTCGGCGGAAGGGGCAGAGGTCAGCGGGGCGGAGGAGGCCAGGGAGGAGGCCAATGAAAGGCTCATTCGGAAGCTGGCACCTGGACCGACCTTTCCGGGTCTGAGGCTGAGCCCTGAGCCGACCGGACCCCGACCCATGCCCAGAATCCAGCCAGCGTGGCAGGACGTAAAACCCAGGTCCTCCAGTACTCCATGGTTCTGGTGGCACGAAATTCACCTTCCCTACACCCCAATTGCCCTCCTCTCCCCTGAATCCAAACACCCGGGCTCTGACTCCATGACTCTCCTTCCCTGGGTCCCTGGGAACTGACCTTATTTCTCAGTATACCACACTGTCCGCTCTCTTCAGGGGTTCCCCGTCCCACCCTCCCACCTCTACCCTTCAAGCAGCAAAGCCAGTACCCAGTCCCCTCAAAAAAACACACAGCAGCCAGAGATTGTAAAATGTGTATTAAATTTCACATCCCCAGTGGGGAAGCCATCCTCACAGAGGTAAGAGTTCCAACCCAGTAACAATGGCAATGAGCCACCCCAGTATAGTTCAACCATCCATCGGAGACAGCAGGGGCTGGCGGCCGCCTCTGGACAGAGATTTTCTCCTCTTTGCTGGTGGGGGCCGGCTGTGACCCCCCCGGTGGGGGGACATGACTGGAGCCTTAGGTCCCCCGGGGGTACCATTCTGTTTCTGGAAGGCAGCTTTCTTGAGAGGCTGCTCTGACACCCGCTGTTTAACCTCCTCAGCCCCTGTGGTGTTCCCCAGGGGCTGACCACGGTCCTCAGGCTTGAGAGTGGCCTGCGTCTTGGAGAGGGACGGCGCAGCAGGTGTTTCCGTGCAGGTGCCCTTAGGAGGAGCGTGCCGCTTCCGGAAGGCAGCTTTCTTGGAGGACTGCAGTTCGGGCAACTGCTGCTGTAGCTTCCCGGCTACCTTTGGTTCCCTGACCCCTGCTGCTTTTTCAGCTGGCTGACTGCTATCCTGCAGCTTAGAGGAAGCTTGGGCCTTTGTGACAGAACACACAGTGGACACTTCTGAGTCTGTCCCTCCGGAGACACCGTTCTGCTTCTGGAAGGAAGCCTTCTTGGGATGTTTCCGTTTCTGCAGCCGCTGCTTTGCTTGACCAGCCACTCTGGCCTTCTTGGCAGGCTGCCTGCTGCTCTCAGGCTGGGGGGTCACCTGCCCTTTCAGGTGGGGCAAGTCTAGGTTTGTAAGGGTGGATATCACAGAATTTCCTGAGGTTAAAATTAAACAGATGGTTTGAGAAAACAGGCCTCATCACTGGGTCTTGATCATTAGTGGAGGAGGTAGGTAGAGGTATTAAAATAAGGAAACTGCCGGGGTACTATCTCTTGGCCAAGTGTTCCACACAATTGGGACGGTGCCTAAGAGCAGATTACCTGGCTTCATATTACTTAATATCACCTGGTCTTTACGCAAGTCATATTTGAACCCTGTATTAAAGAGAAGGCATCACTACCCATCCCCATCCTTGGGCCAAAAGGTTTTCAGAGGAAGCTGTGCCCCCTTGAGGCCAGCAGGTAACAAGACACTCTAAGGAGGAGGCGAACCCTGAAAAAACCTGAAGCACTGGGCTTTTCTTTTAATCAGAAAAGATATTTTTTTCGTGCAGAGTTTGACGAGATGCAGGAAAATAAGAATGCACACAGAGCAACTAGAAAAAGCTAGTCTTCATTAATGAAGACATATTAAATATGTATCTTTACAGTTACAGCAAAAAAAAAATGCAAGAAATTTTGCTACTTCTTAAAGAGGTTTTTGTTCTGTTAACATTCAGATGTGACTTTTGTTAAGAGGCATTGTTTATGAAGAGGAAAAAAAATCAACTCAATAAGTCATGTTGTTTGTGTCCAGAGAAGCCCGCCTCTCCCTCTTCCAACTCAGCTCAGGGTGGCATCCCAGCAGGCAGAGCCCTCAGGCTTGTTTCAGAAAACCCCACCCTTCCCCTTGAGATCAAGGCCAGACTCCTCAAGATGGCTGAGGAAACGATCTGCAATTAGTGTGATGGGCTCAGAGAACGGACAGTTCTGAGGAGTCGCGTGCCAACCCAATGCTGACAAGGCTGGACCGGCAGAGGTCTATTACCAGTAAGGCAACCCTCGGCCAAGAAACCACACTCGCACTGGGAATGCGTTTAGTGCCGACCAACTGCAGCCATTTGGCAGGATCAAGGGAAAGACCCCACCCACGTGAACCCCGTAACACACCGAATGGGGCCCAGGCTTGGGAACAACTAGCTGGGATGAAAGGGGTCTCTCACCCAAGCGTGCAAAGGCCAGGAGAGGGAGGCCGAGATCCGCCCTTCCCCGCAGTCACACCAGAAAGCCTCCTGAAGCTATGGTAGAAAGAGCAAAGGTGGAGAGGAGAGGTACAAAGAGCACACTGCTTACCTGTTTGGGACTGGGGGATAGAATTGGAGAATTTCTTGAACTTGGCAATAAAGAAACCATCCACGTTGTGGGTGTGAGGGTAGAAGCGGCGGGTGGAGCGCAGGGTAGGGTGGAAGCGCCTTTCCCGGAAGCGGGTGAAGCCCTCCTGGCCGAAGTCCAGGCCCGTGGGCACCAGCCGCACGTTCCTTTTTCTCAGGGCGTAGTCTACCACCCACTCATTCTCTTCCACCTGACGTGTGGGGGAGACAGAGACGGAAGGGAAAGCGGAGCTGGAGCCGAGGGGGTGCTGGGGGGCGCCGGCGCCAGCCCTGCCCCCTCTCGCCCCACGACAGGCCTCACCATGATGGAGCAGGTGCAGTAGACGAGGTAGCCCCCCGTCTTGGAGGTGGCGCTGACAGAGTCAATAGCGCTCAGGAGCAGCTCCTTCTGAAGGTGAGCGCAGCGCAAGATGTCCTTCTCATCCTGTCCCAGGACGGAGAGACCCACAGAGCTGGACTTTCTAAAGGTAGCCTCAGGAGACGTGAGCTGCTGACTGCCCACCTCCCACTCCGCTTCGCCAGCCCCCCTTCCCCGAGACTTTTCAGCAGGTCCCCCAACCCCTGCACCTTGTTCGTCTTCACTGCTGGGTCCTTGGAGATGATACCGGTGCCACTGCAGGGGGCATCCAGCAGGACTCGGTCAAAGCCCCCCACCACCTGGGGAAAAAGGCAGGCTAAGTGGATGTTTTCGGCAACCTGAACCATACCGATTATTTCCTAAGGGCAGGTCTCAACATCCTGAGGTCGGGAAGGGAGCAGGTGAGACGCCCCAGGAGAGACACACAGCGGGGAGCCCCACCTTGGGAAACTGGCGCCCGTCATAGTGGCTGATGACGGTGTTGGTGACTCCCAGCCGGTGCAGGTTGCCCACGACGCTCCTGAGCCGCTCGGCGTTGGCGTCATTGGCGAGGATCACACCTGTGTTCTTCATGAGCTGGGCTGAAGGGAGGAGGGCACAGTGCTCACCGGCAGCTCCTGTGCCTCCACACCTGCCGGCCACCCTCTAGCCCAAGACTCTGCCTGTGAAGTCTCACCCCTTCCCCAAATAAGCTGCAACCCCACCGGCTACCCGGTCCGCACCGGCCCTGTGATGAGCGAGCCCGCCAGGATGACTTTTCTGTTACTGAACGCCCTTCTGATCCTTCAGACTAAGTTACTTCTTCCAAGGGATAACAGTTTAATAAAATGGTTACGACTAATTATACGTAGCGGTTACTGCGCCAGGGACTTGCATATGCGCACCTCAACCCTCAGGACCCACGCATAACATAACAGCCAACACGAGCACCATCACCTCGCCGTTCCACAGGTGCCCAAGGTCACGTGGGCAGTAAGAGGCCCTCGTGGGGCTGGAGCTGGGCCGCCCCCAGAACCTGTGCTGCCGCCCACTCTGCTGACCGCCTGTGCAACCCCACCTCCTTTCATAAGCAGAGCGCCAGCTGAAGCCTAGCCCCACCGGCCCTTCTCATACCTATGTAGCTGGTCTTTCCTCCAGGGGCACAACACATGTCCAGGATCCGCTCATGTTCCTGGGGTGCCAAGGCCATGACGGGCAACATGCTGGAGGCCCCCTGCAGCATGTAGTGCCCAGCCAGGTACTCGGGAGTGGCACCTGTGGATGAGGACCCGCCTGTGACATGCTGGGACGAGGGCATGGGCAGAAGGGCTCCGGGGCAGGGAACACTTACCAATGGGCACCGAAGAATCATATACCACGAGTCCAGTCTTCGACCACTTGCCCAGGGGATCCAGGTTAACCCCACGATTGATCAGCGCCTGAAAATAAGATGGATGAAAGTGTTAAAACGTCGGAAGCTACTATACCCAGTAGGGGACTGGAGACGTGACACCCTGGTCCTGGCTGGAGGCCCGTGGCACCACGACCCCTGGAGCTTAGTCAGGACACAATCATCACAGGCGCACGGAACAGTCTGTCCCATCCCATGGTCTCCTCTTCCTTAGCCTCAGGTTCTAACTCAAGGTCTGAATTCCATCCCAATGGAGCACACTGCCAGCTCCTGTTCTTTCATCTCCTGGAAATGGACCCCGACTTTCCAAGAGCCTCAGCCCCCTTGCCATCCTAAAACTTAGCGTTATTGGTTATAGCAACGTTAAAGATAACTATCGAGTTACCTTCCAGGAGAGGCAACAGAAGACAGACACCAGGAGACAGACAACACACAAGGCCACACCACTGCCTCTGGCACCAGGGTTTTAACCTGGGGCCCCTGAACCCCTGGAAACGAGGAGCTTAAAACACTGCTTGTGTGTGTGTGTGTCACGTCTTTTCCCGGGGATAGGGATCACAGCCTCACCAGCTTCTCAATCATCTACGAGGCAGACAACCCCCTCCCACTTCTCTGTGAGGCGGCATTTTCATCGTGATGCGGATGTCTCAGCCCTGTCACAGGGAGCAGAGGCTGAAGGGACGAGCTCCCCAATCGACAGAGGTCCTCAGCCCTGCCAGACAGACCCAGCGTGACACCAGGCCTAGGTCTGCCTCCTGGGACCATGCCTGTACCAAGAAATGCCTAGGTACTAAGACCCCCCACGCCCAGTGCGGTGGGACGGGGGGTGGGGGGGGTGGGCGGGGGTCTCTGGGATTCAGTGCCTCCCTGAGACAAGCAAACCTCAGGGCCCACCCCTCACCTGAGCGAGGTCCCGGCGCCGGGTCTTCAAGGTATTGGTCCTGAGGGTGATGGGCCGAGGCACCTCATTGGCTTCCAAAAACTCCACCAGCTGGGACAGAGCATGGCAGGGAGCAGGTCAGGCTGGCCTAGGAGCGCAGCCAGAAAAGCAGAGAGCAAGGGGGCTGGCTGCCTTCTTACACAGTGTAAGAGAAGAGAGAGTGAGGAAAGAAAAGCATGAAGGGCATCAGAATGGCAAGTCGGTACCTCAGACAGAGGGAAGAGGTCCATAAGCTTGCCAAGGAGGAAGTCTCCATAAGAGTAGTAAGTGGCCAGGTCCTTCCGAAGCCGCTGCAGATATTCAGAACGAGACCGACCTTCCTCCCGCTGAGTCCCAAAATTGCGCAGCACTCCCACTATGTCTTGGATGCGCTTGTGAACTCGCTGCAAGTCTGGAACCTGGGCATGTGGACCTGTTAAGGAACTGCTTCCTGGTTTCCTGGGGCCTGGAAATGCCTTCTCCCCAGCATCCCCCTCCGGCTCCCCCTGCCCCAGAAGGATATCCTGCTCCATCTCCCCAGCAGGGGGCAGCACAAAAGTCTCCTCCTCGTCCGCGTTGATCTGCAGGTCCCTTTCCATCTCATCATCCTCTTTGGGACCTGACCCAGGGGACACTTTCTCCTCTTCCTCCTCTTCGTAGGTCTCCTCCTCACTCCACTGGCCCCTATAAACAGGTCCAAGAACAGAGTGGTTCACAGATCAAAGCAGACACCTCCTCCTTCCTCACATTTTCCTTCATCCCAGCCACTGCCTACTCTCCACCCTAAGAGTTTCCAAAACTCACCCAGCAACAGCCTCCTGGGCCTTCTGCTTCCGAGCAGCCCTTTCAATGGGCAGCAACTGAATAAAGAGACAAGAGGCTGGTGATGCAAAGCTTGCCCTTCCACCAGCCCATGAAATACTTCCTACCTCTGTTTTTTTCCTAAATACAAACATAACTCTTGCTCCCAGAAAAAAATTTAGACCCTGAAGAAGTGAATATAAGATTAGCAAAATATTTACCATTACTGAAGTGAAATGATGGATTGAAAGAGTTCGGTACATTGTTCTTCCCATACCCATATGTACACGGGTGGGCAGGCAGGACACGGACACACACACACACACATACACACACACAAAAACTTCCCTGGGCACCCGTTTTGCCATATTTTCCTCCACGCTTACTCTACATTTTTCACACAGTTAAAATCATGATTCATTTTCGAGTCTGTTTCTCGCCTTTTCTCATTCACAGATCACAAGCATTTTCACAGACGCAATGGCCAAACGTTAATTTAGCATACGAATGAACCACAGTTCACTTAAGCCTATTAGGCATTTTGGAAGTTTCCAGAGTTTGGGCATTATGGTCCACATGGTGCCTGGAAATCGCAAAACAGTAGCTCTGCAGAGAGAAGGGGGGTTGGGGGAGAGGGGTGAAAGTGGGAACTTCCTTTTTATTCCATACGACTCGATTATGCTTGAATTTTCCTAGTAACACACTCATATACTTAAACCGTATAATACATGATAACTTCTTATACTTCGGCAAGTAAACCTGTCTACATTCTGGATCACCTTTCTAAAGTGGAATTACTAAGTGAAAAGGAAAAACCTTTTTAAGGTTCTCAGATAGCAAATGCTTAAAAAAAAAAAAAGTGTGCATTTCTAGTCCCAGCAGTGGGGCCATAGAAGTGTCCGCCTTCCCATGTCCTCACCAGCACTGAGCATCGTTATATTTTAAAGTGCTCTATCCTGTGGCTCTTTTAAACTTGCACATGCGCTGAGAGGAGGTAAGGTGCTACGAAAAGTGATGGAATGCTAAAATCCCTTTTCTCCACTCAGGCTTATCCTTGTCACCGAGAGATAGTCTCAAGGATCTGGAAAGACTCTAAAAGGCAAGGATAGCTTTCTGAAGACCCAGAGAGATAAAGCTCACCTCTGCACCGTCATCCTCATCTTCGTCCTCTGAGCTGGAGTCAGCTCCATAGTCATCTACCATATCAGCGTCACTGTCCTCGGAGCCCCAGAGGTCCCCCTGGTTCGCCACACCACCCTCTTCAGAGTCTTCCTCCTCTTCAGAGTCTTCCTCCTCTTCTTCCTCGTCACTGCTGTGGGTTGGTGCTGGGCGCTTCTTGCCTCGAGCACTGTTAAATAAGGACGGGGCTCCCTTCTTACTGGGTGCCTGGACAGCTCCTGCAGAGATCCCAGAGGGTTTGAAGAATCCTGGACTGATGGCAGCCACACACTGATGGAGCCTCTGTACTTCCTACCCCCAAGAACGTCCTCTGGCTGTTCCTTTCACTTCAGAAATACTCAACAAGCCCCTCCCTACCCAGGACCCAGAGGACTCCTCACGTGGCACCCAGCTCCTATGTCCACTGACCTTCTGATAGCTTTCCAGGCAATGGTTTGGCCCCAGGGGACTTATTCATCTCAGGGGCTTCAGCAGAGCCCAATCTCCTCCTGGCTGCCCTGAAAACATAAAAGGAGTGAGGAAATGGAACACACCTCTAGGCTCTGCCACTTCCCAGTGCAGGGAAACCTGACAGTCCCCAACAGCTCTTTCCATCAGCATGATCACATGGGAGCAGTGCCTAAAGATGAGTGGGACCAGTTTAACCTGGGTAACGTAAGTCTAGACATGCACACTCACCTCTTTCGGGCACGACTGGACAACCTCTTGAAATTTTCATCACCACCTGTTTAAAAAAAAAATTTTTTTTAAACAGGCAGAACAGGAGGTTACAGGGGAAATGAAAAAAAAAAAAAAGCAACGGGAAAGGAAATAAAAGGGAAAAGAATTGGAACACTAGTTAGAGGCAGTAGATGATAACTCACTCCACTGTGCTCTACCGGGAGCTGGATAAGAGATGTAGAGGAGATGATTTCCACCTGGCTGTTCACCAGCCAAATCCAAACAGGGCCTCCCTCCAGACTGATTTCAACTAACAGCATCATCATCATTCTGGTAACACAGATTCAAAACTTTCTTCTCCCCTTTCTTTTACTCTCAACTCATCAGTTACCAACCACGATACATTTTACCTTTACAACTGCTGCTGTTCGTACACTCTCCAAGAAACAGAAAATTTAAATCTCTGCTCTGTCATTTAATAACTATTTACAGGTTAACCTCTCAGCACCCATTTCCTTAGCAGGGCCTCTCTCACAGGACACTGAGAATGAGAGGATACAATGTGTCCAAAGTATAGTGTTTAGCATTTGCCAACACCTCAGTAAACTGCATCTTTTATATGATGTTCAACACAAACTGCTTGCCCACTCTTCCCTCCCACCCAGTCTTCCATGCAGTAGACTACTAACCATGCAGGAACCAGATCTGTGCTTTCCCATCTCCATGCCCTCAACAATGCAGTTCACAGTGACTGGACTATCCCCTTCCAACTTCCACTTGCTAAAATGTCACCCATTTTTCAAAACCCAACTGCTTCACAAAATCTTTTCAAACAAAATCTCCTCAAACTCTCTAACTCCGTGGGATCCCCCTTTCTCTGAACTCCCGCAGTGTTAAACCACACCTCTCCTTGCCTGAGTACTTGTGTCCCAGTCGCATCTTCCCTAAGTTCTAAACGCTAATGAGAGTACTTCATTCCTACTTATTTCCTACTAACTCATTAAAAGAAAATTCCGCTTGAACAGAAAGCGAACACACAAAATGACTAAAAAAACGGAAGGGTTGAGCTACAGATAAAAGAATAGCGCAAAAGCTGGAGAATCGGGAGAGGGAGCACGCCAGACCCCTACCTGCAGGCAAGAATTTGGCAAGTTCGGTCTCGGCACCTTTCTGTTTCCGGGCCTTTCGGCCTGGCCCGCGCTTCTCCTTCTTCGTAGGGTCCAATTTACGCCCCATGGTACTGGGGAAAACAAAACGGGAGACAGTAGAAGAGCGCGTATTGTAAGGGAAAGGCAGAACGCAGACGAAGCGAAATGGAGCGGGAGAGGGTATCGCCTCCACCAGAACCTCGACTCAACAGCCCCTCGAGGCCTGTCCAAACCTCCACTCCACGCTGAGCCCCGGGCCCTGGGTCTCACGCCCTAGGTACCGCGTACCCCCACCCTCCCCACGCCCCAGTCCAGGCCAGCGCCTCACCCTTCCTTCCCCAAATTCCTCCAGACGCGCCCGAAGCCTCGGCTCACCTGGAAGCCAATCCAGCCCCGAGACGGGATTCGGAAGCAGGCGCGGAGCTCCACGTGCGGCCCAGGACAAGCGCTCCGACGCCGCACCACGAAAACGTCTTACGCAGGCGCCCTGCGTGCCTGCCGAGGCCCCGCCTCTTCCGGTCTTCCGGTCCGCCGCGGAAGCCGGAACGTTTGCTTACCCGGCCCGCGCGGGGCTGGGGAGCCGTGCGGCCGGGCACGATTCTCGGGCGGACCGCTCTGCTTTCCCCCCGGCCGGAGAAGGTGGTGCACCCAAGGCGTTTTCGGCTTCCCCGCCCTCCCCTCCGGGCATGGGCCTTTCGCCTCACTGCAGATTTGTCGGAAATACTGTACCCGAAAGCAGCCCCTTCCCCTCGAACGGAGGCGCCAGAGCCGGGCCCTCCTCCGCCCGACGTCGCCTCAAGATCGGGGGACCCCACGCCTGCGACGCGGAAACCCTCTTTCTTGACCCCAGACCCCGCGCTCCCCCTCAGATAACGGTCCTCTCTGCCCAGGTTCCCGTCTTGGAGGTCGGGAGGAAGGCATCTCGCGTCCTGACTTCATTCACGCAAGTTAACAGAAAAACCGAACTTCAGCCTTTCTTCAAATAGACAGCAAGGTGGTGCTTAGCTGTTAAAACTCTTCCAGCCCTTCGTTGGTTTTGTTTTCCCAACTCTGCGAGGAAGACCCCTTCATTTTATACGCGCGACGTCCACAGCCCGGAGAAGTCTGCTTCCGCACCCTCGCGGATCCAGGAGGCCGCGGTGTGGGCTGTGAGCCCGGGGGCTCCGGTGGCCCCGCTGTGCACAGGTGGGCTTGTCAGCACACAGCACGTGCACAGTGGGAACTCGGCTCTTTCGTGAAATCTCAGGACACAAGGAAACCCTTCGTCTCCAAACACACGTCCCAAGGCTCCCATACAGAAACATTCATCCACCTGCACCTACACCCACACTGAACGAGAGCACTAAAATACAAGGAAAATTTTATTTTCAATTTTCGTCAAGAAATTTGCTGTGGTTTTTTATGCTTTTGGTTCTTTTTTTTTTTTTTCCCACTTTATTTAATTCTAGCCACTCAGGGGCTGGAGCCGCTGGGTTCCTGGTATTAAAAAGATGCCAACAGAGGTAGCTGTGTCTCACCCAGGGGCCCGGCCCACTGTGAATACCCCCCAAAAAAGGAGAAAAAACACAAAATAAACCAACAAAATAAAACCAAAAGGAGGAAGAAATTCTGATCATTTTCTTCAAGCCTGTTGGGAACCCGCAACAGTTTGTGTGTAACACACGTTACAGTGGGGAGAAGCCAGGGCCCGGAAGGCCAGCCCGCCAGCTCCCTGCAGATGGCGCCGGCGCTACTGCTGCATGTCTCTCCAGCAGGAAGGGCACCACTGCCCCTCACTCCCTCCCCTCCCCCAGTGCTCAGCGGGGCTGTTCCTCTACAACTTGGAAGATGGGGCAGAAGGAAGGAGAGGGTCTCTCAGGCCCCCAGGGGAGAAGCTGGGCAAGGGAAAGTGAGGAAGGTCACTGCTCAGCGGTGGAGGTGGTATCATCAATCTGGATCTTCACTGCTGCTGGGCTACCTATAGGAAGAGAAAGCCAAGGGAGTCAGAATTCCAGACTCCAGGAACCCACCTGATCCCAAGGGAACTCACTGGTAAGCCAGCCCCACCTGCCCAGTATGTAAAGCTAGGGACAGACAGCAGAGTTAAAGTTCTAGAATGGCTCTGTTGGAAGAGCTGGCCAGACGAAAATGGTCCTATACCTGCTGTGGAGGTGGTTCAGGTGCCCGGTTTGCCAGGCGACTGAGAATATTACGCTCTGACATCTGTAGCCTCACAGCAACTGGGGGAATTCGGGCAATAGTAGCTGGGAGTCGAGTCACATCGGCTTTCATGTCACTCAGCAGTTCTTCTAGCTGTTTCAGAACTGCAGGGGCAAGAAAAAGAGGCGGTGAGCCATGGTAGTCAAGACCGAGGTCCATCTTTCCCATTAAGTGGACCCCCCCCACACACCCATTACTTCTCAATGACCAAGTGACTGATGTGCCGGAGTACTGTCTTTTGTCACTGAGTCACCTGACCTGGCTCCACCACACTCAAATTCCTGTCCCTCATATTCCAGTTCCAACTGTCCATGATTCTCTGCTTTCTAAAGCCAACTGTCCCTTGATCCCTATTGTCTCTATTTCCTCCACTTCTTCAATAGCTATTCTATTGTTTCCTCTTCTCACTATCTTTCCTCTGCACCTTTGGAGCTGTCTCCCTCTTCCTTTATAACAGCTTTCTTTTCCTCATTTCACCCTCCATCCCCCTTACAATGTCTTAACTTTAATTAAAAACAGAATGTTGAAAGCAGTCTAGAATTTGACAAGATCTTAAATCACCTTGTTACCTCTAAACTATCCCAGATCACACTATGTTATTCTGCTTTGCTTTCCACCTCCAAGAACTGGAATGCATTCAAGAGTTAAAAAGCAAAGAACTACTGTCCTTGACCGTCTCTAAGATGTTAGCTTCCTAAGAAGGAACGCAAGGATCCCCAGCACACCCTAAGCTCCCAGACAAAGAAAGGGGCTCCAAAAAAGGCTCAGACCTGAGAAGTAGGTGTGTGTCGGGGAGGGGCAGAGGAGGAAGGAGGCCAAGTCCACAGGAGGCAGGGGAGCCACTGGCTACCTTTGTGCAGGACCGCATTTGCTGGCTTGTTTCCCGCCATCGACTCCTTGGACAGGTGCTGATGACTCTCTGCCAAACACTCCACCTCAGCAAAGCGGGTGTTCAGGGCCATGGAAGGGTGAGAGGGGTCCTCTGACATGTTCAGGTAAGCCGCCCGACGCAGCTGCTCCTCAATCACCAGGGCTTGTTCTAAGAGCTGGACAAGAGAGAAACAGGAGATGGCAGCTGGCCTGACCCTCACTTTGCTCATTTCTCATGGGCCTCTCAGAACCCACACCTGGCCAGTTCAACATTCCATTGCCTTTTTCACCCCACTTTGAAGGTCTGTGTTTTTAAAGCTCTTTACCCTTTATTGATTCACTCTTATACAAAAATGATAAATCCTCAATTTAGAAAATACAGAATGTATAAAGAATTAAAATCACAATTCCACCTCCGAGAGCTACTGTTAACATTTTGAGGTTTTCTGTTACATGTTTTTTACAAAATTAAGATTCTATATACGTATTTATATTGTATCAACTCAAAGTTACATAGTAAGGCTCTTCCCTTGTTATTAGCTGCTCTTCACAAAAGATGACGTTTTTTCCCCCATTCTTTTTCAAATTCTTTTCCCGTTTAGGTTATTACAGAATACAGATGACTTAATGGTTGCATGGCAGTCCATCTACCCTATCAAGTTGTTTTACTCTCTAAAATTATTCCTGTTGTTTCTTTTCTTTCATCTCTATATCTCACTCCCATTCCTTTCCTTCCTCAATAGGCAACCCTTCTAATATACCTACTGTGTGTCTTTTTGTGGGTTTTCTTGAAGACAGTATTGTTTCATGTGCACATTTCTCATTTACAGAATGTTTTTCTGCACATTATAAAATGCTTTTTCATTTCCCCACTACATACCTTTTTTAAAGGTCCATTTATGTTACAAAACGTGTATTTTGTTGTTTCTTAATGCTCGGTGATGTGAATCCACATTTTACCTACCCACACTCCCAATGTCAAACATCTAGGTTGCCTCCAGGCCCCACCACCAAAAATCATAATGCAACGAACACTTGCACATGTCACCTGATGGAGCTGTGTAAAACGGCCTTTGAAATA
The DNA here is from genome assembly GCF_949774975.1 of Lagenorhynchus albirostris. Classification (NCBI taxonomy): domain Eukaryota; kingdom Metazoa; phylum Chordata; class Mammalia; order Artiodactyla; family Delphinidae; genus Lagenorhynchus; species Lagenorhynchus albirostris. The sequence continues at coordinate 97,965,621 of NC_083105.1, read as the reverse complement.
CATTTCAAGGGACAGAATGTTGATTCATGACTTACGAGACTTATTTTACTCAAGTATCCACTGGTTCTTAAAAAGAATGAATCCACTAGGGGTCAGGAAAAAGGACAGTATGAGAATGGACTGTTGTTTCTTCCAGAAGACCTGGCTCCATTCAGGCCTAACTTATCCCCAAACAGACCAAGCACCTCCTTTCAATCTGTATACCACCCTGTCTCCTTCACCAACTCCCCTCCCTCTTGCCCCAAACTATGAGCTTTCTCCAGGATCAGCATTCTCCCAAGCGCTCTCTCCCCTCCTGGCATTAGCCAGTACCTCTATGCAAATGAGTTGGTGCTTTTCAAACATGCATCTCAAGCACTGATTGTTCTGATCCCACTCGTGCGTGGTTGATCACTTTGATCCCACTTGTTTAACGGTGGTGGGAGTACTGGGAGGATATTTACTTGTGAAAAACACCAAATGACTTGTCTAAAATTGAACTTAACTTTTTTCTACAAACTGCTCCCTCTCCTCACTTCCCTGATCTGCCAATAGTAATTTAACTTTCTCAGTGACTCAGACTCAAAACTTCAGTTATTTTTGGAGTCTCACTCCTTTGTATCTCAAATTCAATAAAGTAACTCAGGGGTCAGCAAACTATGGCCTGTGGGCCAAATCTGGGCCACTGCCTGTTTTTGGATGGCCCAAGAGCTAAGAATGGGTTCTTCATTTTTAAATTGTTGAAAAAAAATCAAAGTAATAGTTTATAAAGCTTCATAAAAATTATAGGAAGTTCAAATTTTAGTGTCGATAAATAAAGTTTTACTGGAACATATTCATACTTATCACCTATGGCTGCTTGCCCACTATGACAGAGCTGAGTGTCAGTGTCTCACAAAGCTTGAATTACTCTGGCCCCTTAATAGAAAAAGTTTGCTGACCCCTAGAGTAAATCAGTAAATCCTGTAAATTCCTTGGTGTTTCATTCCCTTTATCTTTTTTTTAAAATTTTTTTAGTATTTATTTATTTGGCTGCACCGGGTCTTAGTTGCAGCACGCTGGATCTTAGTTGTGGCACGGGGGATCTAGTTCCCTGACCAGGGATCAAACCCGGGCCCCCTGCACTGGGAGTGCGGTCTTAACCACTGGACCGCCAGGGAGGTCCCTCGTTCCCTTTATCTTATCCTTCTCATTTTCCACAACCAGCATCACAGACGAGCCCTTACTACCTCATGACTATATGATAGTTCTGTAATGTCATGAATGTTGTTTCAGTTTCCCTTGGTTGTATCAAAACCCTTCACAAACCCTCAATGGCTGCCCATGAACTATAAGGTAAAGTCCAAACTCTCTTATCTGGTGCCAAAAACCTACCTACCGACTTCCAGCCTTACTTCTCTCTCCAATGTACCTCCCACCATCACCAACACAAGTGTCTTCTACACGCCACCTGGACTATTTGCTGTTTCCAAACACCATAAGCTCTACAGGCTCTGTCTTTGCCTAACCTAATTCTTTTGATCAAAGGGCCTTCCGTTTCTATCCGGCAATCTCTATTACATTCACCAAAACTTCACTCCAATGCCATCTTCTCCCTGGAGCATTTGTGAGCTCTCCCCACTCCCCACATTCCCTCTGGAGAACTTTCTTAAGGATTTAGCAGTCTCCCTCGCAACACACAGAATGACATTCATTTGACCACACATCTGCCTCTACGTCAAACTGAGAGCTCCTTGAGAACAGGCACCAGGCCTGTCCCTGGCCCACCCATTCCCTAGCACGTGATATTTGAAGGTTTATTAGTGTACATTTCTTATTCCCCCAATTATACTCAGCGTTAAGATCCACGTGTCTCACCTCCATGGTATCCCATGGACCATGATGGTCTGCACACAAGGTGCCCTTAATATGCATTTGCTGAATTCCTGAGGAAAACTCCCCTTCAGTCCTGGGCGTATCAGCCCTAGCGATTCTGAAAATGGAGCTCTACACCTTTGCGTCTACCCCACCCTTCATCCACACAGACCCAGAAAAAAGTACCACCAGCCCACTGGCAGCCCTGCCTCCCCAGAGATCCAGTTCAGCCCCACCTCTGTGTCTTTCCTGAACACTCCAGCCTACCGTGTCCCCCAGCACACCCACTGCACTGGGCTGTGTCATGCAGCAGGCACAGTCATCTGCAGCCCTTAGCCAACTGGTTAACCTTCAGGTCTGTATGTGTTGGTCTCTAATATTTAAGATACTTGGGAGCAAAGCCTTTCACAGAATACAAAGCGAAGTGCACAGGAGAACACAATAATCAACGTGGCTGAATGAGCAGACTCCCTCCTTTAGTCCCTTCTGCACTTTCAAGGCTGCCACGTCAACGCTGTATTCCTCCTCGTCCTGCTCACCTTGAACCTTCGGGCTAGAAACTTATTCTTGATCTCTAAGAAATTGCCACGGTTCATTTCACCCTTGAAAGGCTCATTGAGGATAGCATAGCGTGGGTCATTCTGGATGTCCTGCCACCGGGCATAGCCATGGCTATTGGAAAATTAATTGCTCAGGAAAAACGAAACAAGGAAATTAAGAACTTCAAACTGTGGACCCTCAGAAACCTTCACCAAGGGCCCCAGCCCCAGCTCGGCGAAGGATACTTTATGATGCCAGCCAGCAGCCAGTAGTCGTGCCGTCGGTGCCAGATCTCGTAAGTCTTCTTGGTGACCGTGGCTGCCCGCTCCTCATTCTGCCAGAGGGAGTGCAACTCTGAAGAGGAGTTTAGGGAAGGTTGGGGAGAAAAAGAAAGGCGAACATCTGTGAGAATCCAAAAAGCTATTTATTCCTGATTCCCAGATACCAACTTAATATGCCTCTGGCTTTCTAACCTGGACCCCAGAGGAGTGTGCAGTCAGCCTGGCATTCTCTCTAGGAGAGGTAAAGTCTCTGTACCCTGGTTTCTGACAAGAACCCTGGTTTCACCTCGAATCCATCTAACCCCAGTGGGCCCCTCTTTTTCATACCAGTAAAACCGCCATCTGCAATGTTGAACATGAAACGCTGTTTAATATTTTTCTTCTGCTTCTCATCATTCAGGTCCTTGGGGGTCTCTCCATTCTGAAGCATCACCTCTTTTTTCTCTTCTTCTTCTTTCTTCTCCTCTACAGGACATGCAGAAGAAAAATGTCAGCTCCAGACAGAAGCCAGCACCATAGCCCTTACCCGTACATAGCACCATATGCTACAAGATACCCATCCACCTCCACCCTTTCTCCACAGAAGTGTTCTTAAACCCAGGAACAGGTGCCACTGGCCCACTGACAGCCACATGTGGGGAGAGGTGGAGTCTTTTAGCTTGGGATAAAATGATTATATGGGTATGGATGGGGGGACCTGGGGGTGGAGGGGTGTCCAAGAGATAAAGTCCTTCCTTTCAGCTTTAGAGTCCTTTTAAAAGCACAGTCAGCTTCTCCAAACACCCACCTTTGTCCTCCACCACAATGGGAATCAGATCGACTGCTGACTTCTCCTCCACCTTCTCCACATCAGCAATACCTGGGAGAACAGATGGCACTGAGAGCATGTCTAAGGAAGTGTATTCTCTGTTCTACACTATATCCTGAACTTAAATCATGATGAAAGTCATAAAAGATGTCTTGAGAGAGAAAAAGCCCACAGTTTAAAACCAAGGGTACAAGATTCTTCAGTGTGTCACTTCCTCTGGACTTCCCTCCAGCTGGGCTGCAAGCCCAAGAGCAACTGTGGTTCACAGGGATCTGTAGTGTGTGAAAATGTACATACCTTTGGGATCTGTCTCCATTGGTTCCTCTGTTCTCTCCTTGACCTCTGCCTTTTCCACTTTCTCCTCTCCCTCAGGAGGCTCAACAAGGACTTTTTCATCCTCTGAGGCAGGGGCAGGGGGCTGTGTACACTTCAAAGGAAAGAAGAAAGAAGCTGAAGCAGACAGGCCAGCACCCAAGAGGAAGAACAGGCTTATCCATCTGTCTTTGGTGTGGCATCCAGTCACCCCCATCTCTTACCTCAACAGTGGCTTCAGGGGCTGCAGATTTCACTTCCTTTTCTCCTTCTGCACTGTCTTCTTCTTTGAGGCTATTTTCCTCTATTTTTATCCCATCCTCTGCACACCAATAATAGACATTCATTAGGAAGAAGGTCCCAGATCAGAGAGAAGGTCACACCTTCTCAGTTTGTCTCATCTTAACTGTCCTCTCGTGCCTTTAAGAGCCAGCCCTATTCTTAGGACAGCCCTCCTAAACTGAGAGGGAGTTTGCTGTGTGTCCTGCCAGATTCCCCTGTTAGAACTGAGTACAGGGAAACAGAAAAAGCAAAGGCCAGGACAAGAAGAAAAGGATAGAAAACAACAGTCCAGGCAGACTTACCAGCAGGTGGGGCAGGTGCAGGAGTATTGGGTTGTGTGTCCCCTGGAGTGGAGGGTGTGGGAGTCTTTGGGGAAGGTGACCCTGGCTGTGACATTTTCTTGTTTTCCTCTACTTCCGCAAGTTCGGGCATGCTCCAGCGCCCATTAACATGTTCAAACTCCTGAACCTGCAGCAATGGGACAAGATGCTGAAGACCCAATTCCATCTAGGTTCCTTTCCTGCTGGCTCTCCAGTTTCCCCTAGAAACCCCTGAACGACGGAGGAAGGTTCAGGGCTCACCTTCTTGCGAATCAAGGACATGACACCAATCCTAGTAAGGACGTGCTGGCGAGACAGGCCTTCTCGGGGTACACCATCAGCAAAGGTCTCGGCCCCGTCTGCTCCCGGCTCACATAAATGCCGCATAAAAAGAGAGACGTAAGCCCTGTAGTAAACAAATAGAGAAATGGGTCAAACAGCAATCATGCCGACTCCTAGATCAGATTCTTTCCCACCCGCAGTCAGGCATCAACTATGGCTCCATCTGAGGTAAAGCCCGCCATCGTGCTGAAAGCTGGTCTCCAGACCCCACACCATGTCCCAGGTCCTCTTCCAGGGAAGCGAGGAGTACAAGGAACCCTATTACTAACAGCTTCCCTTGCCAACGTCAGCAGAGGAGACAGCCGATGTCCTGCACAGCCTGCACTAGTACTGTGGAGTGACCAGAGACTAAAAGCCCTTGCTCTACATCAGTCATTCCAGCTCTCCACTTACTTGAACTCCTTCTCTGACTTGCCTCGCAGATCTCTCACAAGCCACTGGGTGGTAAAAGCGTCCTGAGGTGGCATCCCATACCGCATAATCGCATTGAGAAAGGCTTTTCGCTGACGAGCATTAAAGCCAAGAACCTGGGGGGAGAAGGAACCTAGGTGAGAGAAGGAGTAGACCTTACTCCACCAAAGACCCGACAGCAGCACTCACCCAACCTTCCCTAGAACGCAACGGTACTTACTTCAATATTCCCACCAACACGGGCCAACAGAGGAGGCAATGGCTTATCTTTATCATTCCGCAGGCCCTTGCGACTGGGCCTGCGGGGAGCTGCGAGAAGAAAAGGATGCGTGAGCGACACCGATAGGGATATTAGACAAGGCAATATTTTAAAAATCCAGCAGAAAGGCATAGCCCTCACCTTCTGAACGTTCATCAAAGTCTTCATCACCTTCCTCTGAGGCCACTGAATAATCGGACTGGTTGTCGGACTGGTCGTCCTGCCAATCTGGAGGGAGAGAGGGCAGATGAGCGGGGCCCACTGCTCTAGTGGAACGGCCCATGGGTTGGGGGCGGGGCCGGCCACACACACCTCGGTCCTCCTGGGAGCCATCATTGTAGTTGACCTGTTTACGGATTCTTTTTCCTTTGCCCAGATTGCGGGCCAGATCTTCTTGCTGCTGCTCATAATGGTGCCGCAGCAATTTCTCCCAGTAGTCAGGATCCACACTTTCTTCCTGTTTTATGATTTCCCGTTCTACCTCCTCTTCCTCCTGGGACAGAGGGAGGGCCAGGACTCAGGGGTGCTGAAGTTGGCACCACCAGCTACCCCTGGTCCTCATAGTCCCCATTCTGCTATAGCTCCTTCTCATGACTGGACTCTGAAATACTTGGTGAGCCTGCTTGGACCTAAGAGCTTAAAAGAAATTTAATTGACAAGACATGGTTGGTTCCTCGTGGTTGTTTAGATTAGCAGTCAAAATAACTAAAGAAAAATATAGGATGGAGCTGTTATCACAAGAGAAGAATGAAGAGACAGTATGTTTTCTTTTAACTCCTTTTGCTGATGCATGTACAGTTGCGAGACAGTAAAATGGAGACAAGTGAGGTCGCAGCCTTAGCAAGGCAGAACGGAGAGGCTTCTGCAACACTGCAGAAGATGCTCCCAGGAGAGGAAGTAGAAGGGCCGTAAGCCCTTTCTGTTCTGCATAAGCTTCATAAAAGTTTACCAACCGTGAAAAAAAATTATATATATCCTCTTATATCCCAATAATGTTTATGCTCCTTTGAAAGTCTTACCTTTTTTTCAGATCGTTCAGGACCACTAATTCCAAATCCCTTACATTAGAATTAAGCTGCTGCTAACAGCATAATACTAGAAACAACCTAAACATCCATCATTATGGAACTTGAATAAATTATGGGGGGTGAAAAGGGTGAAGAGAGTCAAAAGGTATAAACTTCCAGTTATAAAATAAATAAGTCATGGTGACTTTATGTATAGCATAGTAACTATAGTTAATACCATACTGCATATCTGAAAGTTGCTAAAAGAGCAGCCCTCAAAAGTTCTCATAGGAAAAAAAATGTATAACTATGTATGGTGACAGATGTTAACTAAACTTATCAAGGTGACCATTTCACAAAATATACAAATATCAAATCATTATGTTGTACACCTGAAACTAATATAATGGCATATGTCAATTATATCTCAATTTTTTAAAGTAAATAAATTATGGTACTTCCAAACAAGGACATATTATGCAGCGAATAAAGGGGTGCGGAGGGGGGAAAGCTCTTTGGGTACTGACTTGGACAAAATCTTCCAAGATTTATTAGGAGGATAAAAATAAGGTACAGAATGTCATGTATAAGAAACTACTTTCCTTATGCAGCAAAACGGATGCAAGTAGAGATTATCATACTAAGTGAAGTAAGAAAGAGAAAGACAAATATCATATGATATCACTTATATGTGGAATCTAAAATAGGACACAAATGAATCTATGTAACAGAAACAGAATCACGGACAGAGAGAGAAACAGAATCACGGATGTAGAGAACAGACTGGTGGTTGCCAAGGGGGAGGGGGTTGGGGGAGGGATGGAGTGGGAGGCTGGGGTTAGCAGATGTAAGCTTTTATATAGAGAATGGATAAACAACAGGTCCTACTGTATAGCACAGGGAACTGCCATAGTGGAAAAGAGTATATATAAAATAAGAGAATATATATATATGTATAACTGAGTCACTTTGCTGTACAGCAGAAATTAACACAACATTGTAAATCAAATATACTTCAATTAAAAAAAACTACTTTCCTTAAAAGGAAGAGGAAAAAAGGCATTCATATGTATATACATGTATATGTATATATACATATATATGTAATTTGTGTGCACATAAAATAATTTATAAAATAAATATCACTTATCCCCAGGGAGGGAGCTAGGTAGCCAAAGGACTGGAGTGGGAAAGAGATACTTCTGTAGCTTTTGAATTTTGAACTAGGTGAATTACAGTTGACCCTTGAACAACACAGGTTTGAACTGCATGAATCCATTTATATGCAGATATTTCTCAATAGTAAATACTACGGTATTACATGGTCCATGGTCAGTTGAATCTGCAGATGTGGAGGAACCAAAGATATGGAGGGCTACACCATCTATTCAAAAAATAAAGTTTAATGGGACCTAATGAAACTTAAAAGCTTTTGCAAAGCAAAGGAAACTACAAACAAGATGAAAAGACAGCCCTCAGAATGGGAGAAAATATTTGCAAACGAATCAATCGACAAAGGATTAATTTCCAAAACATATAAACAGCTCATGCAGCTCAATATTAAAAAACCAACAACCCAATCCAAAAATGGGCAGAAGACCTAAATAGACATTTCTCCAAAGAAGACATACAGATGGCCAAGGGGCACATGAAAAGCTGCTCAACATCACTAATTATTAGAGAAATGCAAATCAAAACTACAGTGAGGTATCACCTCACACTTGTTAGAATGGGCATCATCAGAAAATCTACAAACAACAAATAAATGCTGGAGAGGGTGTGGAGAAAAGGGAACCCTCCTGCACTGTTGGTGGGTATGTAAATTGATACAGCCGCTATGGAGAACAGTATGGAGATTCCTTAGAAAACTAAAAATAGAACTACCATATGACCCAGCAATCCCAGTCCTGGGCATATACCCAGAGAAAACCATAATTCAAAAAGACACATGCACCCCAATGTTCACTGCAGCACTGTTTACAATAACCAGGACATGGAAGCAACCTAAAATGCCCATTGACAGAGGAATGGATAAAGAAGATGTGGTACATACATACAATGGAATATTACTCAGCCACAAAAAGGAACGAAACTGGATCATTTGTAGAGACGTGGATAGATCTAGAGACTGTCATACAGAGTGAAGTTCAGTCAGAAAGAGAAAAACAAATATTGTATATTAACGCATATATGTGGAACCTAGAAAAATGGTACAGATGAACCGGTTTGCAGGGCAGAAATAGAGACACAGATGTAGAGAACAAACGTATGGACACCAAGCGGGGAAAGCGGTGGGGGGTGGGGGCATGAATACGGCGATTGGGACTGACATGTATACACTGATGTGTATAAAATAGATAACTAATAAGAACCTGCTGTATAAAAGTTAAATAAAATAAAATTCAAAAAAAATAAAATAAAATAACATTTAAAAATATTATAAAGTAGGGGCTTCCCAGGTGGCGCAGTGGTTGAGAGTCCGCCTGCCGATGCAGGGGACACGGGTTCGTGCCCCGGTCCGGGAAGATCCCACATGCCGCGGAGCGGCTGGGCCCGTGAGCCATGGCCGCTGAGCCTGCGCTCCGCAACGGGCGAGGCCACAACAGTGAGAGGCCGCGTACCGCCAAAAAAAAAAAAAAAAAAATTATAAAGTAAATAGCAGCCTCAGCCACTAATGAGAGGGCTGTCTGTATACCTGTGTAGTCATCAGGAGAGGTCATCAGTGGGAGGGAGAGTACCACCCCTCCCTTACAACCACCCAGCACGTTCTGCCCCAGTCAGTCACTCCCATATGCGGTCACCACCCTGACAGAAGGGCAGTTTTGGCTGAATACTACTGGTCTGTAGACCTGTCAGACTTTTCAGCCACAGTTACACCCAACTGAAGTTAGTAGAATCACTTTCAAGAACAAAGATAATACGTATCAGAAAAATAAAAAAAAGGAAAAGAAAAATACAACAAGGGGGATGGTTCTGAATTGGAAGGATGAGAAAAGATGGCAAGGACCAGCAGAAACTGATGCCAATTCGAAGAACCCTGACCTGGGCGGCTAAGAGAGGACCAGAGAAGCGAAAGCAATTGTTTTTTCATTTTATACCCTAGATATCATTAGGAGGAAAAACTTCATTACAGAGGCCAAGCATTTATAACTGAGTATGTTTTGTTTTCTACTAAAAAAAAGACCAAGAATACACAAGAAAACAAAAAGGGAAAACAATTCTAAAGTTTTAAAAAGCACAAGGGATATGCTAAGTATGTATCATATCTCCTACCTTTTCTCCGGAGAGACTTGAGATAGCAATCCAAAATTTATTTATAGGGCTAATAAAATACATAAGAGAAAATAAGATGAGATTCTGATAAAGAAGAGCTAATACAGGGCTTCCCTGGTGGCGCAGTGGTTAAGAATCCACCTGCCAATGCAGGGGACACGGGTTCAAGCCCTGGTCTGGGAAGATCCCACATGCTGCGGAGCAACTAAGCCCGTGCGCCACAACTACTGAGCCTGCGCTCGCTCTAGAGCCCTCGAGCCACAACTGCTGAAGCCCGCACGCCTAGAGCCCATGCTCCGCAACAAGAGAAGCCACCGCAATGAGATGCCCGTGCACCGCAACGAAGAGTAGCCCCTGCTGGCTGCAACTAGAGAAAGCCTGCACGCAGCAAGACCCAACGCAGCCAAAAATAAAAGTTATTAGAAAAAAAAAAAAGAAGAGCTAATACAAGTGTTTTGAGTGTGAAAAGTGGCCGGACAGCCACGTCAAAGATGAGAATGTGATTTGCTCATATGTTACAGAATTTTTCTTCAAAGGAAGAGGTGTATCAATTCAGCAATGTACTAATTTGCCTACAGACGGTTTCCTCTCATCTCAAATACCATCGTGGTCTCAACTCCAATTTCTGGACCAATCACCAAGCACAGCATTGCTTTGGACTCATACTCACCCCCATTTCTTCTTCTCGCACCACATACTGGGCCACTTTGAATGAGCTCAAATATTCATTCATGCCCTGCAATTCCGTATCTTCTGTCTCATCCTGGTTCCGGTCCAGCAGTCGTTCAATGGCCTTATCATCATAGTGGATAACACTGCTGTCTTCTCCCTCTTTGTTGTCTCCTCCTATAAAGAATCAGGGGTCCATACCCCCAGTTAACTTCAGCAGCTGCAGTGGAAAAAGCAAGTCCCACAGGACCCTAGGTCTGAGTCTCAGGACCCTAGGTATCAAAGATACCCTTTAGAGAAGCCAAGCCCCACACCAAAACAAGCTCCTGCCTAGCTCACCTCCATCTGTGGCTTCGTCCTTGAATAGCTCCTCAGTGCCAAACTTGAGGATGTCATCAAGCTCCTGTTTGGACATGGATCCAGTCTTGGAGCCCAGCCCAGGCCGAACAACTAGATGCGTCAGCATCATCTTCTTCTTTGCCACCTGCGTGATGCGCTCTTCTACTGACGCACGGGTCACAAACCGATAGATCATCACCTTCTTATTCTGCCCAATACGGTGAGCTCTGCTAAAGGCCTGGAGTTGTGCACAAAACGGAGGCAAAAACTGAAGTAATCATATTTCCTTACTCCTACTCTTGCCCTGACTTCCACATAATAAGTTAAATCCAGCATAAGGCAGGAGCTGCAGCTTGCCCTCACACAAAACTTCCCTTTGCACCCCTACCCCAAGATACCACCCTCTATCATGTTACCCAAAATAGGACCACAGCTAACCCAGACTCTCTGGCTTACAATAAGGTAAAAGACATTTGAAAACAATCTATTGTTTCCCCATGAAACAACTAATCCCAGATGGTGGAGCCCTCACAGAGAACACTATGCATTTCCAAAAAGTCACTGTAGACCAAGGCTGCTACCTCTGCTCACCTGGATGTCATTATGGGGGTTCCAGTCAGAGTCATAGATAATAACTGTGTCAGCAGTGGCCAGATTGATTCCAAGGCCCCCAGCTCGAGTGGAAAGCAAGAAGCAGAACTGCTGAGCACCTGGTGCTAAGAGAGGAACCAAAAACACCATTAGAGGTGTCTCTGGAATTCCAGTTAATAAATGTTTAAGGAATATCAGAACTATAAAACCTCATTAGGAGATGCAAACTATTGTATGTAGAATGGATGAACAACAAGGTCCTACTGCATAGCACGGGGAGCTGTATTCAGTATCCTGTGATAAACCATAATGGAAAAGAACATGAAAAAGAATGTATATTTTAAAAAGAACATATATATATGCATAACTGATCACTTTGCTGTACAGCAGAAATTAACACAACATTGTAAACCAACTATATTTGAATTAAAATACCCACCTCATTAGGCAAACACAAAACTAATAATATTAATAAGTAATACTCATAAGCAAGGTCCACCAATGGATACTGAAATCAGTGTGAAGGTTTAAGGAGAAACAGGATGTCACCACAGTCTAAAGTATCTCCCTCAAGATATTTATTAATCACAATGCAAAAAAAAAGAGTAACTTTACATGGGAGGAATTCAACAGACACCACCTTAACCAAGTGATCAAGGTTAACACCAGCAATGGAACATTATCAACATCATGTCCTCCCTGGGAATGATGCACTGAAAAGGACACAGCATCGCTTCTCTGGGATTCCTGTCCAAAATGTCTAGTGTCAATCTCAGCATGAGAAAATATCAAAGCAGAGACGTTCTAGGGCGTCCCTGGTGGCACAGTGGTTGAGAGTCCGCCTGCCGATGCAGGGGACACGGGTCTGTGCCCTGGTCCGGGAAGATCCCACATGCCGCGGAGCGGCTGGGCCCGTGAGCCATGGCCGCTGAGCCTGCGCGTCCAGAGCCTGTGCTCCGCAACAGGAGAGGCCACAACAGTGAGAGGCCCGCGTACCGCCAAAAAAAACAAAAAACAGAGACGTTCTACAAAAGAGCTAACCAGTCGTCATCAAAGGTATCAACGTTGTGAAAGGAAAGGAAAGAATGAAGAACTGGAAGAGAAACAACTACGCTCAACGTGGGATCTGGGACTGGATCCTGTCACAGGAACAGTGGTGACATTCAATTCAAGTCTACAGTTTAGGTAGTAGTATGACACCAGTGTTAATTCCCTGGGTTTGATCATTGTACTGAGGTTATATAAGTCATTATTAAGAAATGCTGGGTGAAGTGTATACACCAACTCTCTGTATTATTTTCTGAACTTTAAGTTCACAATTATTTCGAATTAAAAAGTAAAAAAAAAGAAGAGGAGGTGGTAGTGGCTACTGAGACAAGCCTGCCACTAACTTGCTATCTGGGTTTGGTAAGTCCTGGTCCCTCCTGGGCCTCAAGATGCAATGCGGAGGGTTAAATAAAGTGTCCTTCTTTTTAGCAGAAAGAACAAAGACTCCAAAGGGAATAAACAATCTCCTAGCAATAATCCAAACATCCTTCCAATCAAGACATTCAACAGTACTCTTCCACGTCAATTGACAAAAGACCCTAAACCTCTACGCAGAAAAGCAGATGCTCAAGAAGAACAAGTGATCGGTCCAGAGCCGTGAGTGAGGATGCCAGGACCGAAGCCACTCCTTCCCTCTCACCATTGAAGCGGTCAATGGCCTCCTGACGCATGTTCCCAGTGATTCCACCATCAATACGTTCATATTTATAACCTTCGTGTTCCAAGAAATCCTCTAGCAGGTCCAGCATCTTGGTCATCTGGAAAATGAGCATACTTTAATTATGGGATTAATCAGATGACAATTCCTCCCCTACGTCACTGAGCTGTCCACTGCTACCCACAAAAGCTCCCACACAATACCTGGGAGAAGATGAGTACACGGTGCCCACCCTCCTTAAGGTTCTTGAGCATCTTCTGAAGCAGCAATAACTTCCCAGATGCTCTGATTAGGGCACTGCCATCATACATGCCATTAGGCATCTTAGGGGCTTCCTGAGGAAATAAGCAAAAAAGAAAAAAATATGGAAAGAAACCCCAAATGGAGCAGTTCCCGCCCAGGGAGGGACAAGAGGTGGCACAACGTACCATGGCAGCCACGGGGAAAAGATACGGGTGGTTGCAGCACTTTTTAAGATCCATCACGACGTTTAGCAAAGAGACCTGGTTGCCGCCACCTCGAGCATTGAGCGCTTCAAAGTTTCGAGTGAGGATGTACTTGTAGTATTTCCTATGTGGGCAAGACAGCAAGGTAAGCCATGCTCAAGAGCCTTTGTGTGACTCATAATGCAGTCCCAGGGTCTGGGATCTTCTTTCCAACATATCTCCCTTTGGGACCGAGGAAACCTAAGAAGCGCCGCCACCATCATTTTAAACAAGGTAAGGGTTAAAACTCAGTAAGAGCTCGGCCGCAGCACCGTAAAGCAGTTACACTCCAGTAAAGATGTCAAAAAAAGAAAACAAAGAACTCTGGGCCCCAGCAACCTGGCAACAGGTTTCTTTAGCCCTCGCTGGCTCCTGTCACCACACGCCTTGCGGCAGAGTATGGAGAAGGAAACACTGTGCAGACTGGCAGGTGTCTAAGTGTGTCTGCAAAACGGAGCCAGTGCTTCTGTCCCTCCAGACTCACTTCTGCATAGGGCTCAACTCCACACGCACAATCAGTTCTGTCTTGGAAGGCATGTTCTTGAACACGTCAGCTTTGAGCCGCCGCAACATGTGAGGCCCCAGCATGTCGTGCAGCTTTTTAATCTGGTCCTCCTTGGCAATGTCAGCGAACTCCTCCAAGAAGCCTTCCAAGTTGCTTCAGAAAGAGAAAGGAAAAGGTTGTTGGAGGGGGAAGGAAGAAAGGAAAGTGACATAAGAAACAGGCAAAAGGAAGAACTGGAAGAACGCGGAGCCGACTGTGGATAAGCACACACTCACTGGAACCTCTCAGGGGTGAGGAAGTTGAGCAGGTGAAACAACTCTTCCAGGTTGTTCTGTAATGGAGTCCCTGTCAGCAACAGCTTGTGCTGGAGCGAGTAACCGTTTAAGACCCGGAAGAACTGGTGAGGCAGGAGAGAAGTGGAATTCAGTAAGAAGAGGGCTCCAGCACATGTCCACAGACTTCTGCTTTGCCGCCCAGCAGTTACGCCCCCATCCCCACCTTTTTTTTTCCTTTATCTTCTTTCCCGTTACTAACTCTTTTTTCTTTTTTTTTTGGCCACACTGTGCGGCATGTGGGATGGGATCCCAGTTCCCTGACCAGGGACTGAACCCGTGCCCCTTGTAATGGAAGCGTGGACTCTTAACCACTGGACCGCCAGGGAAGCCCTCCATCTTACTTTCAAGGCCTGGCCTCCAAGGGTCATCTATCACGAGTGAGGAAGGAAGGCAGAGAGCCCTTCTCCCTTTCCTGTCCTCCTAGGTCTCCCCTTAATGAGTAGGCAGTACTAGAACACTAAAACTGGAGGCCATACCTCCCGCCCCCCCTCACCTTAGACTGATTGTTCTTGAGCCGATGGGCTTCATCCACGATGAGGCAGGCCCAGTCAATAGAGCCCAAGATGGCCATGTCAATGGTGATCAACTCATAGGACGTCAGCAGCACGTGGAATTTCACAGATGCCTCTTTCTGCACAAGAAGGCAACCTGGTCACTCCTGTCCAACTCTGCCGGTACAGGCCAAGCCAAGGGACTCCGGGGGGTTTCCCTCCTCCCGGCTATTATCCTTTCGCCTCACCCCGGGGACCGGGGCACGAGGGGCCCAGAGCGAGAACTCCCCTCTCCGAGGGTGGGTCTCCCTCCCGCTGAGGTACCTTCATGCGGGAAGCCTTCTTGCCGCCACGAATGGCATTGTCCTCAAAGGAGAACTCATTCTCTCGGATGATGGCACGGCTGTCTTTGTCACCCACGTAGGTCACCACATACATATCTGGAGCCCACATTTCAAACTCCCGCTCCCAGTTGATGATGGTAGAAAGAGGGGCGCTCACTAGGAAGGGGCCTTTGGAATGACCCTTTGAGGAAGAAGAGGAGACGGAGAGTAAGGACTGAGGGTCCCACAGGCAACCCGAGCGCCCACCCTGCCCCTGCCCCTGCCCCGGAGTGGGCGGAGGACGGGCGTGTGCATGGCCGCTCCTCTCCCTCCCTTCTCCATGTACCAACACGCCTGCCTGCCCTGCAGGGAGCTTACACCGCACCCCTGCCGCTCGATGTCTCTCCACACTACTTCTACCCACAGTTCTGCTTGTCTCAGCGCATATCCGTCCCCCAGGACCGAGGCTACAGGCACCCACCACTAATCCCACCCACAGCTCCATTCCCTCCAGTCTGTCTCTGTGTACTTGCATCTATCTTACTGTCACTCAACACTGTTCTCCAGGGCCAGAGACCAATTTTTTTTCTTCCTTTTTCTGTCTCCTCAGAGTGTAAGAGAAGACCACGAACACAAAATACCCACACAAAAAACTAACAGCCCCAGCTCTCCTACCTCCTTGTAGAGGGAGTAGAGGAAGACTGCGGTCTGAACGGTCTTCCCAAGGCCCATCTCGTCAGCCAGGATGGTGTCGGTGCCTTGAGCCCAGGAGAAGCGCAACCAGTTCAAACCCTCCATCTGATAGGGGTGCAAGGTTCCACCTGTAGCGTCCAGGTACTCTGGCTGTCGCTCATATTTCACTGTTGGCTGAAGGACGAAATAAAGAAGTCAAGAGCTGGCCAGGAATTCCCTTCCTTCCGTAAGACGGCAGCTGCCCCTCCTGACACACTCTCACTAGATCCTACTCGAGGGGCCACAAAAAATGGTGGGAAAAAGGTGCTTAATGGTTACTGTAACTTTGTGTTTTATTTAGGATCCTCCAGGAAGCAAGGCAAGACGCAGATCTTGGTCCTACAGACATCCAAGAAAGACACATCATAGTCTGCTTGGCAGTACAGTAAATTCTACTGGTCAGGAACCATGAGGTAAATGATCCTATGCCCCCTCTAGATTTATCTGTTTAACCTTAACCAGACTCACCTTATATTACACAAAACCCCGGAAGAATTGAGCCATGAATTAAGGGTCAGAAGACCCAGGTTCCAAAATAAGTTTCACAAAAGCTCGGTTATGTGACCCCTCCATACATAACACCTCCTCAGTCATATAAACACTAACATCTATGTTTTTAGTTTTCTGATGAGGAAGAGAGAAAATAAAGTAATCCTAGTATCTTTCCCCTGACTTACAGAGATGTGGAGAATTAGGGAAGCAGTCTGTGTGAAGCAACTTAGCTACAGTGATCACTTGAGATCATGCCTTCAGACTGGAGCACACAACATACATCGTCCTACCCGACAAACCGCCCTCCCTCTCCTGATGACTCACGTCAACCGTTGGGGTTTCAGGGGGCCTTTCCAACTTCCTCAGCTTCACCTTCTTGAGCTTTTTGCCTGGTCGTCCTTCCTCACCCCTCATCAACTCCCTAAGGAAGACAGATACATCAACAGCTGCCTGGAGTCCTTCTCAATGAGCAGCAGCTCTACTCATCAAAGTCCCTCACCTGTGATTCCAATAGCTCTGCTTGAACAGGTCGTAGTCCTGTATCTCCACATCCTCACTCTCCCAGGAGGCCTGATCATAGGGCAAGTCCCGCCACTTGATCAAGTAGTGGACATGGCCCTTCTTGTCCACGCTACAAAGTCAAGGCGAGAAAACCCTCAGAGCCAGAAGGCCACCCTGCTCTGCTCCCCTCAAAAACCAGACCTCTAAGGAGGCCAGACACCACACGTATTCAGAAGCAAATACATCTGGTCCACCAGTCTTTGCACCAAAAATGATCTCGTATCTACAGTCTATAGCTCAAGTACCAGGATTCAGTCAGTTCATAACATACTGAGTGTCTCATCCAACTGTAACTTACTGGTGACATCCACTTTCTTAATTAAGCCCCCGCGGATACGCTGCCCACCTCCAGGATGCCCACGATGCCCACCTCCAGGATGCCCACGATGCCCACCTCCAGGATGCCCACGACACGCCGCCCGGCCCAGGCCCCCGGTACCTGTGGTTGAGAATCCGGTGGATCATCATCCACTCGGGTTTGATCCCGTAGCGATAGAAGCGTTCCTCCATCTCTGCAAACTTGGGGTCCTTGTTCTTCCGCTTTCGGCTCTTCTCTTCATCGCCACCGAAGTCCCCGGAGGGCGGCTCATCCATGTCATTCTTCCGCTGATAGTTCCGGAACATCACCTGACAGTGCAGCTCCAACTGCAAGAGCAGGGAGAGAAGGAAGTCCCCAAGGAGCTATGTCCACTCCTACCCACAAGGCTGCTTTCTCTCACTACCCTCTTCATCGCAGCCCCACATCTACTCTATCCCAGGTTTACCTGCAGTTCAGACACCCAGGAGCAGTGCCAATACGACATGCCTTGCCATTTCACAAAGAACTGCCGCTCCGGCCGCCCCTCCAAGGGCTTGGGGGATGGAGTATTGGGATCAGCATCTGGGGGCCGAGGCACTGGTGTGGGAGATGGTGGCTGACCCCACTTCCAGATTAGGATCTTCTGAACTTTGCCCTTAAGAGCTGGACACTAAGAGGAAAAGAGATGATCCAACACCGAATCATTACCACGGCATAGCCCACAGGCAGCTTCAACCTCATCAGAGCATTATTAAAACCTCGTTTCAAGTAAGACCTAATCCCAGGACCCTAATCCCAGGAGAGAAGAACAGAATTCCCTCTCTGTTTCTGGACTTCGTCCAGGATTTGTGAGACATTATCACTCCTATCTGCCTAACAGAGCCAGTAGCTAGACTTCAACAATAACCCAGAACAAGTAGGCACAGAAAAGTCACAGACCTGGGGCTCAGAATTCCTCTCTTAAGCAATCTAACAGCATTCAGTGGCCCTATTATATTACCAAGCTACCAAGACCTCGAGGCTGGGTGTCAAGACAGGAAAGGATATTCTGGGCTAAAAGAACACGGCTCCATCCCACTTCGGAGAGCTGGCAAAGCATCAACTCTGTTCAAAGTTAGTCCTACGGTTTCCCAGAACAAAGGTATCCCGTGACTCTACGAGGAAGGAAGATCCATGCCTCAGGGCTGAAAGGCCTATAGCCCTCCAGTGACCTCTCCTGCACCTCAGCCTCACGACACCTACACGCAAGAGGGGTAAACCCTGCTGCTGGACCACCGGCCGGGGCCAGGCACCCACCGTACAGCGGGGACAGAGCCACTCTCCGTTGGGGATCTCTGGAAGGGGCGGGTTCAGGCAGTGGATGTGGTAGGAGGAAGGACAGGCATCGCAGCACAGCAGCTCCCCCCCATCCTTGCAGACCCGACAGAACTCCATGTGGTGGTCATCCTCCTCTTCAGGGTCTCCCCCCACCTCTTCCAGGATCTCCTCACCCTCCGAATTGTCCTCTTTAGCCTCCCACTGGATGCCTTCCTTCTCCTGCAGTCGAGGACCACAGAGTCAGATTACTACCACCCCCACCCCCACCCCCACCCCACCCCCATCTGAACCGCGCCCATCATTCCTCTGAAAGCTTCCCAAAGCCCGTAGCCAGCAACGCCACCACTCCTACCCCCACCCAGGCCCCGAAGAGTTTCCTCATCCCACCCTTCCGCTCAAGGGTCCCGAAGGGCCACGACGGCCCGGCACTCACGCAGTGTGGGCAGCTCCACTTGCCCTCGGGAGCCTTCTCCATATCCGGATCCAGGCAGACCATGTGGTAAGCTCGGGGGCAGGTGTCGCACAGGATGATCTCCCCGCCTTGCTGGCACACCTCACAGTAGTCCTGGTGGTCTGTCTCATAACCATCCACAGCAGTCACCTCCTCCTCGCCTAGGCAAGGAAGAGGGAGAGCCCAGTTATTAGAAAAAACCTACCTCCCCCACCCCGCTAAACCAGCCCCTATCTCCTTAGGGACATGCTTCCCCAATCATTCCCCCCTCACTCCATTACATACTGATACAGAAGAGAAACACACCTTTCTTTTTCTTTTTCGTGGTCCGGAGTTTCTTGCGGCTGCGGCTACTGCGGCTGGTAGAACCATCAGAAACAGAGTAGCTATTGATACTGGCATCATCGAAGTCAGACTCCACATCTAGGTCGTCATCCTCACTCTGGCAGGATGAGAAGGTTAGAGGTTCAGGCCAAGGGGAAGGAGACAGTGATGGAGAAGGGATCACCCTTTTACTAGGGGTGCTGGAATCCCAGCAAGGAAGCCTAACCACCTCTTCTATGGCCAACTCCCCACATGCTCATGCACCTACTGAACCCTGAATCCTGACCTAAGACCACATCCTCCCCGTTAGCTAAGGCACCCTCGCCAGGGGACAGGCTGGGCTCTCACCGAGGATCTCTTACGCTTAGAACCGAAACCTCCCAGCTTGATTTTCAGGGGAGCTACTTTCTTGGGCTTAGGCTTCTTGGCGTCAGGGACACGAGGGCTGCCCTTGGGCTTCCTCCGAGCATTGGGACCTAAATCAGGAGAAAGCAGGTAAGATCATACAATCCAAATACACACCACAGAGCAGAACATGGGAAAGATATTAGGTTGGCCAAAAAGTTCCCTCGGTTTTTAAGTAAACATAAAAGACACATTTTTCATTTTCACCAAGAACTTTATTGAACAGTGTATTCACCGTTTTGTTCCACTACCCTCTGCCATTTTTCAGGCAACTTCATAATTCCATCTTCCCAAAACTTTTTATCTTTTTGAGCAAAGAACTGTTCCAGGTGCCTTTCACAGTCTTCCAGGGAATCGAAATTTTTTCCATTAAAAGAATCTTGTAAAGACTGAAACAGATGGAAATCCGAAGGTGCAACGTCTGGTGAATATGGCGGAGGAATCAGAACCTCCCAGCCAAGCTGTAACAGTTTTTGCCTGGTCATCAAAGAAACATGCAGTCTTGCAATAGCCTGATGGAAGATGATGCATTTTCTGTTGACTAATTCCGGACGCTTTTCATCGAGTGCTGCTTTCAGCTGGTCTAACTGGGAGCAGTAGTTGTTGGAATTAATCATCTGGTTTTCTAGAAAGAGCTCATAATAGGGGACTCCCTTCCAATCCCACCATATACACAGCATCACCTTCTTTGGATGGAGACCGGCCCTTGGCATAGCTGGTGGTGGTTCACTTCATTTGCCCCACCATCTCTTCCGTTCCACATTATTGTACAGCATCCACTTTTCACCACCTGTCACAATTTGTCTTAAAAATGCAACATTTTCCTTACATTTAAGTAGAGAGCGGCATGCGGAAATACGGTCGAGAAGATTTTTTTCACTCAACTTATGTGGAACCCAAACATCAAAGCGATTAATGTAACCAAGCTGGTGCAAATGATTTTGAGCGCTTGATCTGGAGATTTTGAGTATGTCGGCTACCTCTCACGTGGCATAATGTTGACTGTTCTCAGTTAAGGTCTCGATTTGATCGCTATCAACTTTAACTGGTCTACCCGACCGTGGAGCATCGTCCAGCAAGAAGTCTCCAGCACGGAACTTCGCAAACCACTTTTGACAGGTTCGATCAGTCACAGCACCTTCTTCATACACTGCACAAATCTTTTTTTGCGTTCCAGTTGCCTTTTTACCTTTCTTGAAATAATAAAGCATAATACGTCGAAAACGTTGCTTTTTTTCTTCCATCTTCAATATTAAAATGGCTACACAAAAATTCACCAATTTTGATAAGTTTTTGTTTAAATGCACGCTGACATGACAGCTGTCACAATACAACCTAACGAAATTGTTTCAAATGAAGTTAAAGACAACTACTAAGTGCTACTACAGCCATCTTATGGAAAAAACAGAATGAACTTTTTGGCCAACCCAATAAAATATTCCCCACCTAAAATATTTCTACGTGGCCAGCTTCCCCAGTTTCCCTCCTAATCCACGGTTCATTCCCACCTCCTAGCTTCCATCTTTGGGCTGACAGAATAGCGCATCCGCGCTTCCTCCAGCTTCGACATCCCAAGCCCGCACTAGTCCCCACTCCCACTGAGCCCCATGTCACCTTTGCCCTCCTTGGTCTTGGCCTTGCGGATAGGCACCTCCACAGGGGGCGGAGGAGGTGCCACTTCAGTGGCCGTCACCATGCTCTCCACCACGGCCACTGCCGCAGCTGCCGCTGCTGCCACAGAAGCCCCAGAACTGCCTTTGAAGGGGTTGTTGGTGCTGAACTCCCGCCACTTCGCACCCAAAACCATCATCATCTTGGAGACAGCGATCTTGGGGTTTTTGGCAGCAATGAGGGGTCTGGGGGAAAAATGGCAGGAACAGAAAAGAGAAAAAGTTTAAAAATAAAGGAGGCGAGGGAGGCGAGAAGAGATTACAGAAGCGCTCTCCATCTCCTGCCCCCAAGACGCTCCTGTTTACCGGACAAACTGGCTGAAGGCCTTGTAGTTGGTGAGAGTGCGATAATCCTCCTCTGAGAACACGTGGTCAATGTCTTCCATGCCCCAGTCTTCCAGGAGCTGAGCAGATGATTTAGGCTCCTGCAGAGAGAGCAAAGTCAAAGCCTGACTCCTAGTGCCCACCCTCGCTAAGGGAGTTTGAGTTGCCACTAAGGCTGGCAAGTCCAGGGTAAGAGGGCTAAGAAGAAATCATCAGAAACAGGTGGAGAGAAAACATTCTAAGGGGCAGCAGAGTGTCTGGAAAACAAAGGACAGAAGTACAGAGAAGAGGATGGAGGTCCAGGCACCTTTGAATCATCGTCTTCGTCATCCTCCTCCTCTTCCTCTTTCCGCTTGGACTTACTCTTCTTTTCTTTCTTAGGTCCGAGCTTCTTCTTCTTCTTCTTGCCAGGGGTATAGTCGCTGCCCTCACTGTCTGAGCGCAGAGCCACCTCTTCGTCCTCCTCCACAAACTCCGGCCCCTCCCCAGAGCTGTCCCCCAGCTGCCGGCATAAGAGCATACGCTGGAGCAGGGAAGGGGGAGAGGGAGACACACACACACATGCTACACACATGCTGACCTCAGGACGGCCCTGAGGCTCGCGCCCAGGACCTGGCCCACCACCCCAGGGCAAGAAACGCAGGCCCCAGCCCTCCACAGAGCACCTCCCACTCCCTCCTGCCGCCCATAACATCCAGTCACCCACTCACCTCCTTTTTTTGGCGCTTGCTCTTAGGGATTTTAGGGTCCCGAGGTTTCTTAGGCTTTTTCTTTTTCTTGAGCTTTGGAGTCTCTGCTTCTGACAAATCCTCTTCCGGGTCCTCTTCGTTTTCTACATATGTTTTGGCAAAGAAAGGGAGGCAGGGAAAAGATCAATAGCAGAAGGTTAGAGCCCAATCCAGAGGCTTTAGACTTTATTCCCCCACCTTCTGTCCCAGATTCCACTGAAGAGAACTGCTATACACGCCACAGAAGGAAGCTGATACTCAGGACAAAAACAGACAAAGAGAGAGCTGTATATGCCTGAAATAGGCCTGCCGGGCCAGACCAGGCCCACCTCGGGCAGCTGTCCAGACCCCTGCCTCCTCTCCCTCATCCCTAACACGAGTCCTCTATGTGTTCACCAGCGCAGCTGAGTCAAGCTGCGTACAGTTAACCAAGTAAGAGAAACGTGCCTAGTCCTCCTATAACCAGCCACCAAGCATTCCACAAGCCGGGAAACAAGAATGAGCGGTCCTACGCAGAAGGTAAAAACTAAAGAATATACCCTCAGCACATTCCCAGAACAGTACCTGCTCGAGGGTCCCAGAAACCACACCCTTCACTAACCCCTTTGGCTCATCACTGCGCAAAACAACCAGAACCTCCAAGCCCCAGGCTCCGGCGCCAGCCCAGGATCACGCCCACTCCCAAAGCTGATTTCCTTTCCCCATCTCCAGCTCTACTGCTCCTCCCCAGCTTCTCCTGGGTCAGTAGCCTCTTCTCCCCAGGGGCCCAAATCAGCCCAGCTGTCACCATCCCCCCCCTTCCTCCCCCCATCTGGCTCCACCTCCTCCCCGGCTGGGAGCACACACAAAGCCTGGGGTAATACTGAGAGCTCCTGGGCAGGCCTAGGTGGGAAGGGGCACAGAGGGGGAGGAGAAGGCCAGGAGGCAGCTTCCTTTGTAACAGACATTCACACCAGCGCACCGGCTCCCTCCTCCTCCCCCTCCTGCTTCCCAAGCCACCACCCCCCAAGGTGGGAGGAGTGGAGAAGGGAGTGGAGAGAAGGAGGGAATGCCTCACCCACTGAGGAGAGGGAAAATGGCTCCTGACCACAGAAGCCAACCCAGGGCACCCAGCTGCCAACAGAGGACAGACAGGAAGTGGCAGGGGAGGGAGTGCGGTTGAGAGAGGTAGCCGGGGAAAGACTACCCTCTCACAGAAGACTTCCCAAATTACTACCTGGCCCCAGGTCCAAATGCCACCTCTTCAAACACCTACTGTGGGATGACACTGTTCTCAAGAGGCCATTCTAATAATGTCTTAGGCAAGGAAACCCAAGACACCTTGAAGGGTTACACCATGTGAGGGGCTGACTTACTCCCTCGTTATGCCTTCAATCATCGGAGCTTAGATTTAACAAGAGTTCAGTGGAGCTGTGGGCAGAGCACACAACCTTCCTTCTGACACCCAAAAGATTTACCTTGAGGAATGGGAGCCCACAAGACGCCTCTGAAACTCAGTTTCCTCATCACCTCTACCAGAGTGCAGACCACAGATCCTAAACCACCACTAACAGATTAGAGGTAGCCACCTATCCAACAGAGAAAAAGGAGCAGCACCTAGAGAGTGGTGGACAACAGAATGCTTCCTTTTCTCCTACACATGCTCTCTGCTCCTGACCCCCAGAACTGGCCCGAAAATGCCTCTGACTCCGCCCTTCCTGTGCGAGGCAGATACTAGGGAACAGGCGGCACTGGGCTGGACAAAGCACCATCAGCCTCCCCCTTTCCCTCTCAGCCCAGGATCAGGCCAGGCACAAGACAGCCCCTCCCATTCCCTTGGGAATGGGACACCAGCCTGGATCTCACCAGAAAGAATCATTTTCTTAAGGGCTTCTCCCCAGCAATCCCTGTGGTGCCCCCCTTCCCAATCAGCCATGCCTCCATAAAAGCTGGAAGTAGAGACAAGGACAAACTCGCGGAGGCAAAAGGGACACCCTTCCATCCACCTAAGACCCTCAAACTTCTCAGGCAGATGTGCTGACACAGCAAGCGGCAAACTGGCTGAGACATAGAGAACGATTTGGGAAAGGGGCAGGAATGGGGTGGGGCAAGTGGAAAAACTGGGTCACGCTACAGCTTGGGGCAGAGTTCACCCTGGGAGCCCACAGGCTCCCAGTCAACACAGGGGCAGCCCCAGACCAAGGGGCCAACAGGAAGCCAAGATGTGGAACCAACACTGGCTGGATGGCACTGCTACTTCTCATGCCCCGCACAGAAAGGATGGGACTGCCTCACCACTAGCACCACCCTACCCCACCTTGGGCAATAGCACAGAAATCTACCACCTTGCCCTACACGGTGATGAGGCTCAAGCCTAAGATTCTCATCCCAACAGCTGAAGGTTCAGTAAGAAGACTGACCCTCTCCTAAGTGGCCTCAGGTTGAAGTGAAGACTTCCAACTTAGGAAGTGCCAAATGTGGAAACACCTCTCCCAGACCACCTCAGCGTGCAGCTGGAGCTAAGCAAAGAGAAGGCAAGAGTGAAAGATGCTTGATGGGAAACAAAAACAGGACCAGCAGGCTCCAGAATTAAAATAAAAATACAAACAAGGAAGATGAAGAAATGGCATGTAAAAAAAACTAAACTAAAAGAAGATCAAGGAAACAAGCAGGTGACTTAGCTAAGCGCTCTGAAGAACGAAGGACAGAGGAGAGAGACATCCACTCAGAAACATGACATCCATCATCAGTTGAGGATAGACAAGAGCCATGCCAATCATACAGGCTGGTTATAACCACTGGGGTTCGGCCAGTCCAAAGAGCCACCCCAAAACACAGACAGCACAACCCCCAACACACCGACACAAACACTTCACACCACCAGCCCAAACCCCAGGCTACCTGCACAGGGCAGAAGCCTCCTGGGAAAAAAGCCAGGATTAAGTCCACTTGCCAGGGGAAGAGGGGTGCCCAGGGTGTCACCTTCCTTCTTTTTGCTCCTCCTAGTATATCCTGCAGGCTATGACATCCTACCCCTAGCCTCACTCAACATTCCAGCAATCTGCCTGACTAAAAGCGCTCTAGATCCCAGCTGAGGAGCGCAATTCAAACTTCACACGGTTGAAACTGCACAGAAAGCCGGTAACTGATCAGAAGCTAAAAATAATCAGAGAGTAACCCGCACTCCCTCTTTCCTTTCCACAGCAGCAGCTACAGGATCCTACTAGCAGAGATGCCCGGCTGGTCTCCTCCAACCGCAATCCTCAACCCCGCCGCCGCCGCCGCCGCGCAGCCTCCAGGGGTCCCAGCTACCTGCATTCCTCCTAGGACCCACGCCAGGCAAAGCCTGCCAGCCCGGAGAGCTCCCTCAACCGGGATCTGCACAGCATTCCCGAAGACAGTGCAGCAAGCTTGCATCGCGGTCCGCGGAGCCCAGAAGGCACATGGCTTCCAGCCCCCTCGCACAACAGCTCCGCAGAAGGGAACCACTCCCTTCGGATGCCCTCCACCTCCGACTGCACAGAGAAAGCCCAGAAACTCAACCCTGCCGCACCAGAGTCGCCAGGGAGGGCCCAGATGGCTCCTTCCTGCCCGGGGCCCTTGGGGAAGCTGTTACCTGGGTGGGGAGGGGGCAAGCTGTTGTTCAAAAGTGCATCCATATCCTCCTCCTCGCTGCCCGCTGAGCAGGGGGACGGGGAGCCCAGGCCCGACGCCATCCCCTTCCGCTCCCGGCCAGGGAATTGGCCCAGCTGCTCCTGCCTGCGGCCTGGGGCCCTCGACACTGGCCCGAGTCACTGTGCGGGGGAGGGGGGAGAGAAAGAGAACAGTGACGCGCACGGCCCCCTCCCCCACCCCGCCGCGCTTTCCGCCCACCCCCGGCCGCCCCACAGCCACCCGAGCAGGGCACCCGAACCACTCAGGCTGAACTTTAGTTCCACGCTCCCGGGGGCAGCCCGGAAGCCGGCTCCCCGGCTGGAGCCCCCCAGACGAGAGGGAGCGGCGCCCCCGAGGGCAGGCCGGTGCCGGCGTGGGGAGGGGAGAAGCCGCTGGACGGAGCCGGGCGTGACGGGGGAAGGGGTCCGAGTGGCCGCGGCGCGGGGGGGGCCGGGGGAGGCGGCCGGCGGCGAGGCGCTCAGGGACACAAGGTCACTGGGGGGTGGGGGGGCGCCTCCCTGCGCCTGGGGAGGGGCCAGTCCCCAGACAGGGTAGCTCTCCAAAGGCTGTCCTCTGGGACAACTCGGGTTCTCCGGAGGAGCCGCGGGGACGAGGGGGCGTGGAGGCTCGGCGCTCCAGGGGGCTGGAGGCAGGGGCGTGGGGGGCCGGAGCTCCCACCGGGCAGGGGGCCGGGCCACGTGTCCCGGGGGGCAAGTGAGCAAAGGGCGAGGGGGGCGCCGGGCATTGTGGGAGGCCAAGCCCGAGGTGGGGAGTCGCGGGGAGCGAGACTCGGGCCGAACGAGGGCGGGGGCTGGGCACCCTGCAGGAAAGGGAGAGGCAGGGTCGGCTCCCCGGGCAGAGGGCGGTCCGCTGGTCCGGGGACGCCCGAGGGGCGGCTGGATGGAGGGAGGACCCTCGGGGCTGGTCGGGCTGAGAGGGGTTGTCTCTCTGGGAACCCCGCGTTCTCCTCACCCCAGAGCCGCCGCAGGTCGCGCTGGGTCCGGCCCGGTGTCACTCCCGCTCCGGCTCCTCCTCGCCGCGGCCGAAGGGGGGAAAATGGCTCCGGCTCCAGCTTCGCCTCTTAAAGGGCCCGAAACACCGGCCGGGAAATCCCACCGCACAGGCCCCGCCCCCCCACGGACAGCCCATAATAACCTCAACCAACTCCAACCCCCCCTCCACTACCGCCACCCTCCTCCCTAGGTCTCCCGGGCAACCCCCGCCCCCTCGTCGCTCCGGCAACCATTGACCACGCCCCCTCGAGCGCGCGCGCGCGTGTCACCCGGGCAACCAACCACCCCCTGGCCATCCCATAATACACACGGACACCACCACCACCACCACCACCACCACCACCACCACCACCACCACCCCCACGCACACACACTCCATACACATATATGCCAGGGCTGTTGACATCTCATGGTATTGCCGACCTTTTGCAACTAACCCTTTACACCCCCAGACATCCCATAATAGCCATCCTTTGCCAACTTCTTCACTCTTGGCCCTAATGCTAACATCCCATAATAATTCGTCACCTCTCCCTCCCCATGGCCATCCCATAATAAGCACCCCTCCCAGCCATTCAGCCTCACATCCCATAATACTCAATCCCCATCCCCCACAGACATCCCATAATAACCACTCTTCATCCACCCCCAGTTTGATATCCCATAATAGGCAGAAACTCACCCCCCCACACACAACGGACACTTCGGCCTCCTCCCACACACATCCCGTAATAATCAGTCTCCCACCTTCTATACTGACATCCCATAATAACCAACCCCCTGGCGCTGCCCTCGGCCCCTGCAAGGCTAGATCCTCACAACATGACCCCCAAGCTTCACACATTCATTCTAAGTTCACAGCCCGTAATAACCACTCCTGCCCTATCAAAGAGATAGCCCATAATGATCAAGAGCCCTACTGTCACCCCACAGAGGGACAACTAATCTCCTTTCCTCTAACACTGGAAAGATATCCCATAATTTTACTCCCCCACCCACATCCTGACATCCCATAATAATTGCAAAGAACCCGTGGTCAACCAGACATACCATAATACTCCCAGCACAACCCAGAGTCACATCCCATAATGCTTCATCTCCACTCCACCACCCCTCTACCTTTCCAGCCAGGCATCCCATAATATTCATACTCGTATCTCCCCTGTCTCCAAGGCTGTCAGTCTATTCTAACACCCACACCAGCGAGGATGAAACAGGCTACCCACATTGCCCTCTCCCCCACCCCAACTTGTACACACCTTCATCCCTTAATGAGCCAAAGCAGTGTCCTGGCACAAAGCCTCTTGATGTCTAAGATGGACCCTAGCTTCCCTCATCCATCATTTCCAGACATGCAGGAACTGAGAGTCAACCTAGGGCCCCACCCAATCCCACCAAAATCCAGGTGTTCTCCAGACACTTACCTCCAGTTGAGTTTTGAGTAAGACCAACCAAATACCATACTGGCCAGATGAGCCATTTACATAAAGTTTAGTTCACCCCAAAGCATCCCATAATAATTACAAACTCCCACCTAAAGATTATTTCTCAACATTCCAGCAGTCCTCTTCCCACACCGCCTCCCCAGGTCAAGCGGTCTATTCTCACCCCTAGGCCATTCCTATGGGTGGACATCCCACCATGGTGTGAACTGAGGATCCCGCTATATACACACAAAGATCCAAGAACTGCTCTCCCTCTGCTCACTGCTGCTCGTGCTTATGCAACAGATGTTGACGGAGTACCTAGCAAGGCACAGAGATGGGCACCGTGGGGAGTGCCTCCCTTCAAGAAGCATAAACAACCAAACTCCAAGATGAGATAGAATGTCTGGTGTCAATGGAAAACTGAGTGCTATTTCCTAATTTTCTGTTACAGAGAATAAAACAAATCCCAACTGACCTCAGGAGAGATCAGATCCCAGTAGAAGTTCTCAGCGGTCCTTCTAGAGCCCCGAAGGTATTTCAAAAGGATTTACAATATAGATGGATGGTCAAGATAATCTCCTATCTGCTCCCTACATACTAAGGGATTTTGATTGGAAAGCAAGGTTCACCCATCCAGCGTTTCTAATACCAAATCCTATAACATCATCATGTGCTTCCTTCTTGAGAGACTCATCAACATGCCAGAATTGTCATCCTCATGCTTGAACACCAAGTTCTGCTTACCCTCAACGCCCCATGTTTCTTATTTATATCCTTTCTCATTTTGTATCCTGAAATCTCATAATACTTCCAACTGCCCCCATCCTCATCTTGTTGAGGTCCCATTCTCCACCCAAAATACACCCCTGATCTTTGTATCACGTTCACCATCTTCCCCTCCTGTGTACAAGTCAACATCCCAGAATGCCTTCTTCATTTATTATGCCACAAGGTAGCCTCCCAACACATACCACCCCCTTCCCTAACTGCACCTACCCTGCAGCCACACTGGGGACCCAGCCCAAGAAAGTCAGAGAGCCCAATCTTAGAATTTTTTGGCCCTAAGAGAACCTAAGTCTACAGCCTGTCACTTTTCCCTCTTCCTGATCCCCAGAGAACCAGGACCTGGGTGAAAACCAATATCCCAACGCCACTTCCTTGCTGCCACCGCTCCAGACCCCAAAGTCAGATAATATCTTCCTCTGCTTTTCACACAAGTCCAAGACCCTTGGTGGTAGGACAGGTTGAAGAGAAACCGGAACTTCCTCCTAAGAGAGGCCCTTCCTGACCAGAAGTGAGTGGGACGAACCTCACATCATCTCTGCATTGCCCTTCTAATCTCACTTCCCTAGAGAAAGGGCCTGGCCAGATGACTCTCCCTCCTCTGAGAACCTCAGGACTGGAGAACTGGTGAGGAGAGATGAATTCAGGAGAGGCAAGAGCTTGCTTTGGGAAATCACTATCCCTGTGCCCCCAAGCAGACCACCAGTGATGCTGGTAAGGCTTTCCCCCAGCTCCTACCTGACTTAACTCCCTGGACCACCCTTTCGGCATATCCATTGTGGCACGCAGGCTGTTTCCCCCATTGTGCAAGGCTGCCTAGTCTTCTCATTAAATTCTCTTGACATCAAGATTGGACCCCATTCATTTGTGCACCCCCTCCCCCATGCTTATTCTGAGTACTAAGAGGAAAACTTTTACTCCTTACTTGGGGGAGAGGGGACAGCTCTTTCATTAAGATACCATAATGTGGGTAGACCTCCTTTCAAGAAGTTTCTCATTCGTGTATGAACTGCCAGGTACTTAGTATGCCCTCCTCCTTCCCCATTTCTCTAGGGGATCCAGCCTGCCTCCGGGGCTCAAATTCCCTTCTGTAACGTCTCCATCTGCCCCATACCCTCTTCTTCGCATATATATACCACGTTACTACAGTGACTCATAATATAAACCAGGAAGAGAGTTTTGTAACTGGGTAGTCACAGCCTCTTGCCTGGGATTACAAACATGGTCCCTTTTGTCCACCACAGCCCCTCTGCCCCACCCCTGCAGGTTGTACCCACTTATCCCCCGGCTCCCCTCACTTCCCACCTCTCCATGATACCACCACAAGGAGAAGGTTAAAGTCCCTTCCTCTATTCTTGAGTTCCAGAGGGCTAGGATGTGTGTGTTTGTGTTTTGCTTTTGTGGTCCTGCTGTGCTTCGCCTCCACACACTAGCCCCATGCTACCCTCCCAGATAAATTATAAATAAACCACCAGCATGATTGGCCCACAGAGACTAAGGGTGGGATAATCTCCTGATTAATGCACCCAGGGGGACAGCCTCTCTAGCTGGTCACCTTAGAGTTCTGCTTCCATCCCATGGTACAGAAGAACCTAGAATAACAGAATGGGCTGTCCATGGAGTTTTCAGCACATGCTCTATAGCTCTTCTCTCTACATCTCTGTTCTGTGAGTCCCAGAAACTCTGCTCATAAGACGTCTAAGGGACTAGGGTTCCCCTGCTCTGCCAGAAAAGGGGGTTTGGGAAGGCGACATAGGACAGAAAAGCCACAGTGACAGTGCACTCTGATAGCTAGACAGGATGCAGGTGGTGCAGGACTGGGGGGCACCACCCAGGCATGTGTCCTGCAGGAGCCAACACAGCCTCAGCTCCTTGGGTGTGACTGCAAGGTGGCAGAGCTCCCCTGGCCTGACCCCTACCTGAGCTACAGTCCCAAGGCTCAAACCCAGGAAGGCAGGGAGCGAGAGGAGTACTTGGTGCTGTGGTCACCCAGGAGCACTACTACCTCGTGTGTTACACAGCCAGAACCCAGGCCTCCTCACTGCATGCCTGGACTCAGCGACCCCGTAGCTCACAAGCTGTTTAGGGACCCAGGTGTCCAGGGCTCAGATCTGGCTAGCTCTAGCCTGCCCCCAGGGGCCTCTTCAAACAGCTGTCACTGAAGAACCTCTCTAGCCAGTCACTCTTGCCAGGCCTCAGGTCTGGCTCCAGGGCTCACCCCACCCTCCCCAGCTTCTTCCCTCCCTCTTCCTTCCTTTCCTTCCCCATCCCCCTTCCCCAGAGCTTCACCTACCCAGGACAGCCCCACCCAGCTGCGCTGGGCACATCCCATAATAATCCTTCTCCTTGCGAGCCCCCACCCCCCCCAAAAGAGAGGCGGCCATCCCATAATAGCCACCCACAAGAGACATTCCGCGGTGACCGCCCCCTCCCTGCAGAGCTGCCGGGAGCAGCCATCCCATAATAACTGGCCGCCTGTTTTACTGGTTACGGCTGTGGAGGGAGCTGGAGAGGAAATGGAGGGGAGGGGGAAGGGGAGGAGGATCGAGGGCCCCCACTTTGGGGAAGGGGACGGAGAGTGACCCACGGGGATGGGGAGCCAAGGGGACGCCGCACAGGTGGGAGGTGTGGTCCACTGGCCACCACATCCCCGCTTTGGGACCTTCTCCCCATCCCCAAGGGCTCCCTTTCCCCCTCAGCACCCGCGAGGTGGCTGCTAATTAGGCGGGATGCCTAGGATGGGTTGAGGTGCCCACAGAGCGGGTGGGGGGGTGGTAGATTTCAGGTGTTCTCCTTGGGCCATTTGCGAAAGAAGGCAGACCTTAGAGAGGATGGCAAGAGAGTAAGGGGTGTGGGGGGGGCGGTGGGAGAAGAGCGCCTCAGGCCCTCCCCATTCTGCACCACCATCCCATAATAATCCCCCAGCCCCTCTCCCCCTCCCACACACGACATCCCATAATATCTTCTGGAGAAGCAGTCCCCGCAGTAGGTACAAAGAGCTATCCCATAATATGCTCCCCCACCCCCACTCGCCACCCCCCCAACTTGCCCCCCCCCTCGGTCACATGCAGCCGGTGCCATCCCCCGCTGCTCCCCCCTCTGGCCACCGAAGGCCTTGCCAGCCCATAATACTCTTGCCTCTGGTCGCAGGAGGCCTCCAGCCCATAATATTCCCTTCCACCACCACCCCCCCTTCCCGCCCCGCACCCCTTCCTCCCGCCTCCAGTTGGAGCCGGGCCTCACCAGCCCATAATATTCCCCTGTCTCCTAAGGCTGTTCCAACCCATAATACTCTCCCTGTCTCCTAAGGCCTCTCCATCCCATAATACTGCCAGACGCCTGACCTGTGGGCCAAACCCCAGCCCGTTCCACACATCGAGGCTGTGTCAGCGCCGCCGGTCTCCCAGCCTGTCCCTCCCTCCTCCCTCCCCAGCGCTTTCCCTCCCAGGCTGTCTCCCGCCCTCCGGCCCTGGGCCCCTCTCCCGGCCCCACCCTGTGCCTGCCTGGGCCCTCACTTCCCCTCCAGCCTCCTCTTTTGCCCTTTCTCCCTTGATTGGTTCTTCATCCCATGGCCCCTCTCCTCTCCCTTTCAGGCACTTTCCCACCCACTCTTCTGTCTGTGGGGTGGACAGCAAGGCCGGTGGGGCGAGAGTGCCCCCAGAGGGCGACAGGCCAGTCACTGCCCCTGCCTCCTTGACCAAGCACCATGGCAGCTGGCCCAGCCTGCCTCGCTCACCCATCCCTGGCCCTGGTTCTGATTGCCCGCAGAGCTCTGTCTGGGTGAGGATTCACCTGGAACCCCTGCTGTCTTCCAGAAACACTCCCGCTGAGCATCACAAGCAGACTTTACTAACAGCATCTTCTCCCCACACCCTGGTTGGAAAGACAGATCCACCTTATGGGATGTCTCTCAGGTGCCTTTCAAAGGTGACCTCATTGACCCTCACTACAACCCAATAAGTAGATATTATGATCCCCATTTCACAGAAGAGAAAACGGAGGCTCAGAGAGGTTAAATAGCTTCTAAGGTCACGTTGCCAAGAAGCGACAGAGCTGAAATTAGTACCCAGGTTTGTTTGATTGCGAAGTTCTGAGAGCGTTCGGGATTCCCCAAGCCCCTGGGAGAAACTTCACTTTTCAGTGTTTCCAGGGCTCCTCTGGAAAAGATAGCATGGTGACAGTTCCCCAGCCTCCCTTGTCTCCAGGGTCTCCTGAAAGAAGGGAGAAGGAAGGCTCCATGTGAGATTAACCTCCCCCTCCCCATTTCTTCCAGGGGACCCCCAGTGGCAACCCCACAGGGACTTCCCTCAGGACGGTCCAGGGCTAACAAGCATCTCTTCCCTTTTAGGATCCCTTACCTTTCCCTTGGTTCTCCTGAAGTTTTTGTTTTATCTCAAGACCAATGATTGTTAATCTTCCCCCAACTACTCTCAGTGCATGGAGGGACCATTCTACGGAGGAGACAGACTTTGAGGAGAACCAAGGGGAAGTGTC
Organism: Lagenorhynchus albirostris; assembly: GCF_949774975.1. Classification (NCBI taxonomy): domain Eukaryota; kingdom Metazoa; phylum Chordata; class Mammalia; order Artiodactyla; family Delphinidae; genus Lagenorhynchus; species Lagenorhynchus albirostris. The sequence continues at coordinate 97,931,858 of NC_083105.1, read as the reverse complement.
CTCTTCAGTTTAGCTGGTGGACAATCAGGAATTCGCTGTCTTGGAGATGTTGGGTACATCCCAGCTGGGGGAGGGGAGTCATGGCCAAGTGCCTGAAGGCTGAGCCATCCTGCCTTGGGTGCCACCCATGAGCCACGCCCTTCTGAGCCCTCCATGCGGTGTGTTTTAGGACCCACCACCATTGGAACAATGAATGAGCCCAGTTCTCAGCGCTCACACAGCCACACCAGGAAGGGGCAGGTATGCTGTAGGGTGCGTGGGTTAGGAGCGGGGAGGAAAAGCTGCACAAGGTGGCCAGAGATGACACAGTAGACTCAAGGTGAGAGTGGTGGCCTACATGAGGAGGGAAGGAGAGGAAAGGAAACCAGGGAGCGGTGGGTGTAAGGGAACCAGGGATGAGAAGGTGGGCAATAAAGGAAGGGGAGATACTGTAGGGTGTCCTGCAAAGAGTAGGAGTTCCAGAGTCTAACAGATACTGTGCCACTTCCTGCTTGTGTGACCTTAGACCTCAGCTTCTCCGGGGTGTTTCATCTGTAAAATGGAGATAATCATCATTCCTAACTCAGAAGGTTATTATAATAATAAAATAAAATAATCCATTTTAAGCCCTAAATTGAGGTCTTGGCATAGCAAGTATTTTTACAACTTGTTAACGCTCTTCTTCCAGCATCTAAGATTTTATCCTTTTCCTCCTTTCGATTTTCCTAAGCCTCAAAGTGGCAAGTAACTCCAGGGCACGGGGTGGGGGCTCTGGATTTCCCACATCTCACCCCCGTCATACTGGCCACCCAGTAGTTGGGGGATCCTGTGAAAATGGCAGGCAGTGGCTACAGGCTTCCTTAAACTTCCTGTCAGCGTTAGCTTCTGTTCATTCCTCCTCTGCCTGCAACATCTCCTGATTCTATTCTTTTTTTTTAATACTTATTTATTTGGTTGCATGGGGTCTTAGTTGTGGCAGGCAGTCTCCATAGTTGCAGCCTGTGGGCTCCTTAGTTGCAGCACATGGGCTCCTCAGTTGTGGCACGTGAACTCTTAGTTGCGGCATGCATGTAGGACCTAGTTCTCTGAGCAGGGATCGAACTCGGGCTCCCAGCATTGGGAGCGCAGAGTCTTATCCACTGTGCCACCTGGGAAGTCCCATCCTGAATCTATTCTTGCCTCTCTGTCTTCAGGATGGAAACCCTTTGGATATACTGAATGTGGGGAAACAGTCCACCAGAGCTTAAACAGAGGAGATTCCACACTGGAGAAAATTCATTTCCATCTGCCTCCACAGGCCGCGAGCACACTTCTCCTAGACCAGCTCCCTCACCAGTCTTTCCTTCCCCTTAGACTCTCCCCACCTCGTTTCCCTACAGCTTATCCCACCCAGTGTGTCAGGGTGGGCAAAATCTCACTGAAGAACTTCCAGAGGGGCTTCCCTGGTGGCGCAGTCGTTAAGAATCCGCCTGCCAATGCAGGGGACACGGGTTTGAGCCCTGGTCCGGGAAGATCTCACATGCCGCGGAGCAACTAAGCCCCGGTGCCACAACTACTGAGCCCGCGTGCCACAACTACTGAAGCCCGCGCACCTAGAGCCCGTGCTTCTCGATGAGAGAAGCCACCGCAATGAGAAGCCCGCGCACCGCAATGAAGAGTAGCCCCCGCTCGCCGCAACTAGAGAAAGCATGCACGCAGCAATGAAGACCCAATGCAGCCAAAAATAATAAATAAAATAAATATATTTTTTTAAAAACTTAAAAAAGAAAAGAACCTCCAGAGACGGCCCACTGCCTACCAAATTAACGGCCAGAGCCTTACTTTGCATTCTTTCATCTTTCATCTTGAATGATAATTATTGTTGACTTGTTCTGTGGTCCCCACTAGATAGTAAACTACTTCACAGAGAGATTCAACTGTTCTTTACAGCAGTAATTAACACAACATTGTAATTCAACTATACTTCAATAAAAAATAAATTTAAAAAAAGGTTCAACTGTTCATCATTCAACAAATATTTATTAAGTACTTCTTTTACGCCAGGCGCTGTTCTAGATGCTGAGGATACATCAGGAAACGGACCAAGCAAAAATCCCTGCCCCCAGGGAGCTTACATTCTACTTCGGGGGTGGGGTGGGGGACAGAAAATAAACTATAAAAGTTATAATAAATAAATAAGTAAATTATATCCTATGTTGGAAGAAACTTGTTATGTGAGTTTTAATTACTTTGGAATTCATTCACATTGTCTTCATATAAAAATACTCAAGTAGGGCTTCCCTGGTGGCGCAATGGTTGAGAGTCCGCCTGCCAGATGCAGGGAACATGGGTTCGTGCCCCGGTCCGGGAAGATCCCACATGCCGCGGAGCGGCTGGGCCCATGAGCCATGGCCGCTGAGCCTGCGCGTCCGGAGCCTGTGCTCCGCAACGGAAGAGGCCACAACAGTGAGAGGCCCACGAATCGAAAAAAAAAAAAAAAAAAAAAAAAAAAAAAAAAAAAAAAAAACTCAAGTAATTTTTAAAAATTGTATTCTGTTCAGTTTGGATAGGGCAAAGTCCTGAGACTTTGGACGGTGATGACGGTTGGTGCCCCCAGGGCTCGAAGGGCATGGGTCCTGAACCCTAAGGATGGAGCAAGACGGAGCAGGTGCTAACCATCAAGCCCTCTCTAGAGCAGCAGGAGGTGAGGGCTCTAACCCGCCAGATGGAGGAAAGCCCGACTTCACGGCTATCACTGAGGAATCTGGGTCAGTTCTCCGGTTTGGCCACCAGGGGTCATTTTACCCTTGTAAATCACCATCTGGAGCGATCACGTAAAGACACACAAAAGTCTTAGTCCGAACTAAACACACAGAGACACAGCCGGGGAAACTCTGACACTGTCACAACCACACACACGCACATACACAGAAACATACATCATTGAGAGACATAGGGACAGAAATGCATGCAGGACGTCTGCATGGCATCAACTCCCTCACGAATCTCACGAATGTCAGGGTCTCAAGATGTCACAGTGCCAACTCCGCCATTCCTCCCAGCCCCGACTCCGCTAAAGAGGGAAGACAGTAGGTGGCCTGTAAACCAGACTTCCATTTCCTTACCTCCAGCTTGCCAAGAGCAGTCAGCTTACTCCCGTCCGCCCGTCCATCACACTCTTACTTTCCCATAAACTTCTTGTCTGGCTCTGGCACAGCCCTTTTCCCTGCCCAGAGAAGCCCTCCACCTCCTCCTGAGTATCTGTGCAACTAGTTCCAGCCCCACCTCCCACTGCAGCTCCGGGAAGCCCCAGGTGGTGTTCACTGGGTGTGCAACTCCTCCCCCCCCCGCCCCGAAAACCCCAAGCCTTACGGACTACAATTAGCAATTGATTTGCTGAGCGTTGCCCTCTCCTTGCAGCGATAAAAGCAATGTACATAATGGCCTGGGAAGACTTTACACATGACTCTAATACTCCAGTACAGGTATGGCTCTCCAAGTGTGATCTGAGGATGGATTCTTTGAGGAAGTCCACGAGAACAAAACCGTTTTCATGATACTACTACTAAGATGTCTTTTGTCCTTTTCACTCATTGTCTCACGAGTAGACGGTGGAGTTTTCCAGAGGCTTCATGAAGTGTGATGACACTTGCTCTCATAGCTATTGGAATGTGTGCTTGGGTATTTCTGTTTTAGAAAACTTACTATTTTTGATTTCTAATATGGTCATGTATCAAAAGGACAAAGTATAAGCAAACTCTCTTTGGAATTCTCCATTTTTAAGAGTGTAAAAGGGTCTGAGACCCCAAAATTGGAGAACTACTACTTTAGTACAGAGAATGTTCTCCTTATTCTAGACGAAGCAGCAGAGACACACACACACGGTGGTGGTGGTGGGGATTTACGATCTAGAATGGAGGAGCTTTTGAAAGGGTGGGTGAGGTGGAAGGGGAAGGCAGGACCTAGAAAGGGGAACAGTGACCAGGAACTCGGAGGAAAACCCCCTCTGCCCCCACCCACCCACGCTGGGCGTCAGATCTAAATTGTTAAAAGTCACTAGACAAGAAGGAAACCAATTCAGCCGGCATCCAATACGCTTTTACATTACGCCTCAGTGCTGGGCAGGCAGAGCCCAGGTGGAAAGGGGAGTGGGTGGCGTCCATGGCCCAAAGACCTCTGTGGTCGGTCTAAACGCAGGACACCCATCTTCTGCTCCAGCTACCAGCTACGGGCCGGGCCGTGTTTCAGGCCCCGCCAAGGGCATTTCATCCAGTCTCCCGCCTCTGCACGGGTAGGCTCACGGCAGCACTTCCTAGGTACTAAGGAAGAGGTCCTTCTGCGCTCGCCATCACCACCTAGTTAAAGACGTTTGCAGCCGCGCTCTTCCCTCCCCGGGCCCCTGCCCCCCACACTTTGTTCCCTTCTGCATCTGTGAGCTGGAGCTGCCGCTCAGAAGTCCAAGTGCCCAACCCACCGCCCTGCTGTGCACACACCCTGCGTGTCTGCGAGTGCGAGAGACGTGGGGGTGGGGTGAGGGGACCGCGCTCTGGCACGACGTGCGTTCAGAGGGACGAGTCCTCGGAGCACCGGGTGAAGGAGTCCCGGGGGTCGGAGGGCCGGAGCAGCCCCTGGCTGGCGGCGGCCGGCACGGTGGCGTGGGAGGTCTCAGCGGTTGGTTCGGCGAGTGCCCCCCGAGCCCCGTTGGTGGCCGAGGTCCTGGCCCGGAGCGGAGAGCTCAGGCTGCGCACGGTGTTGCGGAAACCCTCGGCGCTGAAGTAGTACACCAGCGGGTCGAGCACGCAGTTGGCGCCGGCCAGCAGCACCATGACCATCAGCACCCCGCGCACCTGGTTGCGCGCCGCCGGGCTGGCCAGCACCACGTGGCCGCGCAGCAGCCCGTACACGGCCAGCGTGGCGTTGTAGGGCACGAAGCACAGCAGGAAGATGACCAGGCTGGCCAGCAGGAGGCGCACCGTCTTCTGCCGCCGCTGGCTCCGCGTGGCGTCGGGCCGCGCCAGGGTGCAGAAGACACGGACCGAAGAGTAGACCACGGCTACCAGGGGCAGCAGGAATCCCAGCGCCTCGGCTAGCAGCAGGAGCGGCAGCAGCCTGCCCTTCCACAGCTCGTCGCTGAAGTTCTCGAAGCACAAGTGCACCCAGCGGCCGTCGCGGGCGCAGGGTGAGGGCCGGTGCACCAGGACGGTGGGCACGGCGAACAGCAGGATAAGCGCCCACACGCCCAGGCAGAGCAGCCGCGCCACGCGGGGCCGCCGCAGGTGGCGCAGCCGCAGCGGGTGCACGATAGCGACGTAGCGGTCCACGTTGATGAGGGTCAGGAAGATGCAGCTGCCGTACATGTTCATCTGGAAGACGGCGCCCGCCAGCTGGCACAGGAGGTCCGAGAAGGGCCAGTAGTGCTGCGCATAGTAGGAGAGGCGCAAGGGCAGCGACAGGGTGAAGAGGAGGTCGCTGGCCGCCAGGTTGCACATGTACACGCTCACTACCGAGTGCACGCGCAGCGCGTGCAGGAAGACCCAGAGGGCCAGCGCGTTGAGGGGGAGCCCTGCCGCCAGCACCAGGCTGTAGACCACCAAGTGCAGGTGGTGGATGGGCTGGTGGTCCGGGCACCTGAGATCAGAGTCGTTGGCCGAGAAGTTGGCCAGCATCGTGCCAAAGGGCGAGGAGGAGCTAGGCCGGGAGCATCAGGGGGCGCACCCGCGTGCTGCCTTCGCGTTCATCTCCAGTCTCCACGGCGGGGGCCTGGAGGCTGCACAGAGTCCCAAAGCAAGCGGGGGCCGGGCATAGACTTGTGGCTGTGGCTGCAGGGCCGACAGCTGCGGAGGATCAGATGCCCTTGGTCAGAGCTTCATCGGCCTCAGTGGAGACCTGGCATAGGAGGGAAGGCAGAAGTCAAGACTGTGCAAGGAAGGGCTGAAGACACAAATGTCATATAGCTGAACCTGCTGGCCTCTTGGGCCTTTTCTCAGCCTCACATCTTTCCTCCACCGTCCTTCTGGCCAGAACAGCTTTCTGCAGCCCGCTCTATGGCACAGTGCTAAATGCCCAGGCTCTAGAGTCAGGCCTGCCTAGGGTTAAATCTGGGCTTTTGTCCTCAGAAAAGTGACTTAATCTCTCTGCCCCTCATTTTCCTTACCTGGAAAAAAAAAAAGGAGAGGGGCCCCTACTTCACGAGGTCGTTAGATTCAACGAGATGATATCTTTAAAGTGCTTTGCTTACTGTTATTATCTACTAATATCTCTCCCTTGCTTCCTTTCTTTCTTCTACAAATGCTTACCAGGATTTTAATTATTATTATTATTATCATTTTGGCCTCGCGGCATGCAGGATGTGGAATCTTAGTTCCCCGACCAGGGACCTAGCCTGTGCACCCTGGAGTGGAAGCCCGGAGTCCTAACCACTGGACCACCAGGGAAGTCCATACAAATGCTTACTGAGACTTTAGAAGGTTCCAGGCATGTTCACAGCAGTGGACAAAACAAAGGCCTTGCCCCCACCTATGTTCCCTTCCATTGAAAGGAGACAGATAATAAAGTCCATGTAAAAAGGTATTATGTTAGGTGGTGAGAAGTACTGTGGAGCCCCTCCCCTGGCACCAGCCCGTTCCACTGACTCCCCATTATCTAAAGAATAAAGTTCAAACTCCCAAGTACAGGACAAAATCCCAGGCTCATCTCCACGACTGCTCCTGTGTGGGCTGGGTTTGTGGTCAGAGCGACCTGGTTCAGCTGGATTGTTTGACCTCCCTAAGTTTCCTCATCTGTAAAATGGGGACAGTAATATAATGGGGGTCCCTTAGGCCAGGGGTCACCAACCCCCGGGCCACACAGCAGGAGGTGAGCGAGCGAAACTTCATCTGTATTTAGAGCCGCTCCCCATTGCTCACATTACCACCTGAGCTCTGCCTCCTGTCTGCATTTTGGTGGGTTGTATAATTATTTCATTACATATTACAATGTAATAATAATAGAAATAAAGTGCACAATAAATGTAATGCTCTTGAATCATCCCGAAACCATCCCCCCACCCCATCCGTGGAAAAATCGTCTTCCACGAAACCGGTCCCTGGTGCCAAAAAGGTTGGGGACCGCTGCCGTAGGCTGATCGCACACACCAGCACAGTCCTTCCAGGCAGGGGACGGCCCTGTGGGTTGAACTTTTCCAGGTGCTCCCCTGGAGAGTCTGACTCGGGTGCTTCCTAGTTGGGATTCCGTGATGGGGGCAGATAATGGTTTCGTCCTAAGGGCTCGAAGGGGCCCCAGAGAGGGTGGCAGTGAGACAGGGAAGTACCGTGCGTGCTGATGAGGCTACTGGAGAGAGCAGACCACAGCCGCTGCCGTCCCCAGGCAAAAGCTGCCAGAGGAAGGATGTGGTCAGAGGCGGAGGAGTTAGAAGACAGGACTTGGTCTTAGGATTCCACTTTCCTTAATGCCATAAGGCCACAGCAGCCACCCCTGCATTGCGACCCCCAGGTGCCATCGTGTTGTAAAATATACATAACTTAAAAATTACCATTTTAACCATCTTTAAGGGTACAATTCAGTGACATTAAGTACAATCGCAATGTTGTGTAACCATCGCCACTATTTCCAGAACTTTTTCATCATCCCAAACAACAACTCTATACCCATTACCCAATAACTGCCCATCCCCCCTCCTTCCAGCCCCTGGCAACCTCTATTCTACTTTGTGTCTCTCTGAATTTACCTATTCTAGACACCTCATCTGAGTGGACTCATATATCTGTCCTTTTGTGTCTGGCTTATTTCACTTAGCTTAAAGTTTTCAAGGTCCATCCATGCGGTAGTTTGTATCAGAATTACAGTCTTTTTATGGCTGAATAATACATTCCTATATATATACACCACATTTTGTTCTCCCATTCACCTGCTGATGGTTACTTGGGTTTTTCCATTTTTTGACTATTGTGAATAATGTTAATGATCATGGGCTTCCATGGGCCATCTTAGGGAGAGAAGTTATCCGAAGACCCTGAGCGATTATCCCAAGATACGGAACATACTCCCTTCAAAAGGAACCACTTAAATCCTTACATGGAACCAAGTTATAAACATGAGTATAACAAGTTTTCTAGGGTTTTTTTGTTCGTTCGTCTGTTCTCCCTCCAACCATGACTCTGACTCCAGCAGTTTAAGACTTGTAAGAAGCATAGTACAACAGTTGAAGGGAATAAGGAAACACTTTGTCTGCAAAATACCAATTTCGTCAATGAAAATAATGCGAGATGGGTCTTAAACGTGCTGAAAAGCAAGTAACGCCAGGCTCTCTTCCTGAAACGTGCCCACCTCCCATGCTCCTTTGCTCCAGTCACGCCAAACTAGTGATAATTCTGCACATACCTTACATCTTCAGGGCTCTGTCTGTGCACGTGCTGTTTCTGCAACTGGGAATGCCCTTTCTCCCATCCTCCAACTGGCAAACTCAATCATTTCTCAGGACCCCATGATGCCTTTCCTGACTCCCTCCCTTCCCACCAGGCGAGTCCCCTCACTGGAGCTTTCCCAGCACTTTGGCCACAGGTCAGCTGTTCCCACCTGTGCTATAATTGGCTGTTCTTGGTCTGCCTCTCCCGCCCGCCTGGGAGCTCCTTGAGGGAGGGCCTGGGGGCTGTGACTTACTCATCTCTGTAGTCCCAGCCCTCCCTCCATAAATGTTGGGTCAAAAATAATGGCTACCATTTACTGATCCCTCACCATCTCGCAGGGTGTTTTACACGCACGAGCTCTAATCCTTCCAACAGCCCTTTGAGGTAGGAGTTTCTCCTGATTTTTCCTTAAGAGCTCAGTCAGTGAGGAGTGAAGTCAGGCCTCAAATCCAGGACATCCGGGCTCCAAAGTCCAAAAAGCTGCTTCCAATAAGAGTGGGTGGGTGGGTGGGTATGCGGCTGGATGCCGCACAGAGCACCTAACTTTTACAGCTGCTTATATCAAATCTGTGCCCATAGGTGAATCGTTTTACTTCCTCTTTTGTCCAGTTGAAACATATACTTTTTAATAACCCACTTCCTTCTTTCTCCCACTTCAAACACTGGCAACACAGACTCATCTCTCTTTCACACACACACAAATACGCCCTGATGATTTCCCCTTACCTACAGAAACAGTTTGCTGCTTTGAACTCCTTAGGTCATGACGTGTGTTTTTGTCCCATTTCCCCAGCCAGACAGTAGGGTCCTGGGGTGCAGACCACACCTTCCACAGCTTTCTTCCCAGGCTCACTCACACTTCAGTCTCTCTACCTAGCAGGCCCTTGTGATATTCATTGGCTGCCTTTCAGGAAATCTGCCCCCTCCCCCCATGTCCGCCCAGCCTGTAATCCTGTTATAATATTTCTTGCATCAGTCCAACCACTTCTTATCACATTCCTGACTATCTTGTCCGCATGTATAACTCAGAGAAAGGCATGTCCCTTTTGAAAAGCTCGTTTGGAAACAGCTTGCATTAAAACTTCAATAACAGTTTACAGCTACAATCACAGTAACATTTTATCATTCTTTTTTTTTTTTTGCGGTACGCGGGCCTCTCACTGCTGTGGCCTCTCCCGTTGCAGAGCATAGGCTTCGGACGTGCAGGCTCAGCGGCCATGGCTCAGGGGCCCAGCCGCTCCGCGGCATGTGGGATCTTCCCGGACCGGGGCACGAACCTGTGTCCCCTGCCTCGGCAGGCGGACTCCCAACCACTGCGCCACCAGGGAAGCCCACGTTTGATCATTCTTAAGCAGTACTTGGAGCACCCATAGCTCCCTACGACTAGGAGGCACGTCCTAGACACTGAGTGAATGGAAAATTATTTTCCAAGAATCCCAAGTCTTTCGTCAACAAAGTTGCAAGGTTAAAGAGGCCAAAATGTATTAGGTGAGCTGCTGCTAAAAGGTAGAGAGTTAGGAATCCTGCAGGAAAGCAGATGGCGATGCTCTCGCCTTACTCCATTCCAAAGCGGAGAAGCCCTTGAGTTTAGTTGTCAAAAAGCCACCCCTTTCCCACAGACTCACACAGAATGGCCCAAGCTGTTGAGAGCTGCCAGGCCCCTGCCCTGGTCCCCACCCGATCCGCTTGCTTCCCGAGGGCTCCCCATCAGTGGAGCTGAATGGGCACAGTGCCAGGCCAGATGGCAAAGATGGGAAAAACTGCCAAAAAGGAGGCAAACAAGAAGTGGAAAGAGGGCTCTAGATGTGGGGGAGGAGTGGCACGGCACTCTCCTCAATCCTGCCTTGAGCAAGAGGTCAGGTTGGGGGTGCGGGAGACGGAAAGCAAAGAGGCAGCAGGTGCCCCAGAAAAGCAGAGACACTGGGATTTCATTTCACCAGGGAGAAGGGGGACGTGGAGGCCCACGCTGGCTCCGTAACCTCAGCACGCCCGGAGGTCATGTGAGCACACCACTACACACACACACACACACACACACACGGGCGCGTGCAAGGCCACACGCAGGTAAGGGTACACTGAGGGATGTGCACACAAGATCCCTAGTAACATACGAATCAACGTGTATCCACAGCCTGTAACACACGTGTGCACGCATGGAGGCACAGACAGCCGAGCCAGGGGAGGAAAGCAGACACCGTCCCCGCCTAGGGACATTATCCTTAGCCGGACAGACAGACGGGCAGCTTCAGAAGCACACACACGCATGCAGATGTGCACAAACAGATTCCGGCCCCAAGGCACTGAGAGGCAAAGAGAGGCCCTGGGGACGGCCCCGCCCACATCCCAGCCCCCGACACCACACACACGCCAGATGGTGCACGGCCACCTTCCTCCACGCTGCTTCTCTGTCCTTCAGCTTCCCACCTGCACACCCGGGGCCCAGGTTCCTTATGTCCTCGGGGCCTCTGGGACCTGTCCCATTGCCCTCTGAGCTGGGCTGGGCACTATTCTTTGCTGAGATAAGTCACAGGGGCAGGGCTATTTTCTGCCCTGACAGGAAGTGAGAATGGAGGATAAAAGTGGCCAGGAGGCTACATCATGATCTTTCCCTTCCTCTCCTCCACACAGCTGGCCCGTGGTGTCCACCCTTCCGGCGCCTGACCAGGGATGCAGAGGGGAGCGGAACAGAAAGGGATGGGTGATCTGGGACAGAAAGGGAGGGGAGAGAGGCACCCCGTCTCTGTACAGCTTCCTCCCGTCTGCCACCCTCTCCATGTGCTTCCTGCCCCCCTACTCCCCACCTCCTCTCCTCAGGAATCCACATCCTTCAGAAGTTTGGAAAGTGGGAATGTCAATCCTCACCCTCCTTGACCCAGAAGACCAGCTCTGGAATAGCTCCCACCTTCTTTTAGGTTCTGGTGGCCAGGCGCCAGGGAGCGTGTCCACCCTCCACCTCCCCCGCATGGCGCGCGCTCCCTGACCTGCGACCTGAGCGGTGCTGGCTGAGCCCACTTCCTCTGCCGCTACACCTCGGCAGCCACGGGAAGATGCACCCTTTATCAGCAGATGCTGGTAACTGTGAAGACCTCTTAACGCCTGTAGGTTCAGACTCCCCAAACAGATCCAAACTGTGCTGAGCCTTCAGCGGAAGCTTCAAGAAGTCTAAAGGCTTTGTGAAAACCTCTGTCCCAGGGTTGCTCTGGGTACACATGAATCCTGCCCATCAGCTTGTCCTGGGTCTGGAGAGCCTGTGGGGTGGAGATAGTACCAGGTCACCGGGCTGAGTGGATGGCTTCCTCCTGCCCTCGGGGCCACGTTCTCCCCCGCTGCTGGGTGTCCTATCTTCTCTCCATCCTCCTTCCTCCCTGATCCAGCCTGCTCTGCTTTCTCCAGCCCAGATTCCTGCTCCAGCCTCTCCCCACCCTTCCCCACCTGAGCCTCTCTTCCTGCCTTTCCAGCACCATCCCTGGGTATTCTCATCTCATCCCTCCCGAAATTTTTTCTAGGGAAAGGCAGAAAGCAAAGGCGACCTACAGCTCCATACTTAAGTCTCCCCAGTGCATGGCTGTCACCTCCCCACCTGCAGACATTTCTCCACCCTGCTGTCAAGAGCTGAAAAACACAGGAAACATAGTCCCAGTCAAGACTCAGATGGGCTCAAGCCACCCTCCGCAGCCCTGTGCACTGGGTGGTCCTTGCTTTGGGGCCTGGCTGGGTCCCGCTGCCTCAGAGAAACCTCCTGGAGCCTTTGGCTTCATGGACCTCACCCTGACCTCGGGCAGCACTGAGTGTGCTCCACACATAGCCCTCACGCCTCTGCTGCCCCCTTCCCCGCGGGCCTGGGCATGCAAGGCTTCCGTGTTGCAGGGGTACACGCTGGGGGCATCAGACAGAGGCACAGCTGGGCTCTGGGGTCTCTGGGTGGCCAGGAGGTGAGGCTTGCGGGTCGAATAAGTTTCTGCTTCCTCCTCAAGCCTTGCTGCCATCTCCCCTTTGGCGACAACTTCAGCTCATCCTGAAGGGACTGCAGATGTGACCTGATGGGAGGGCCCCTTCCCACCAGAGAGGCCCCCATAGACCCGGGGAACAGGTGGGCAGCTGCCCTCAGTGGTGTGAGGCAGAGGTATCAGAAGGCCTCACCCACCCTCCAATATCACCCCCCCAACCCCATGGTCAGTATCTGAAATTTTATCCACTTCATGACACCCATGGGCCACATTCTACCATAGCTCTAGGAACATGGGAGACCGCTGGTCTAATCCTCTATTTTTTTTCTTTTTTTTCTAAACTAATTTTACCAACACTTTATTTTTTATCTTTTATATATATTTTTTTGGCCGCGCTGCACAGCATGCGGGATCCTAGTTCCCCAACCAGGGATCAAACCCACACCCCCTGCAGTGGAAGCGCGGAGTCCTAACCACTGGACCGCGAGGGAAGTCCCTAATCTCCTTGTAAAGAAAACGCACTGGGTGAAGGCAGTATCTCTCTAAGGCACCACTAGAACACTTTGGTTCGCTGGGAAGGATAACTGTGAGAGCAGATCTGTGCCTTGAACCCGCCTGTGGAGTTTAATCAGATCAGTTCATTGTCACCAGCAGAGGCCCAGCCCTGGGGTGAGAGGGTCAGGGGTTGTCTTATCTGAGAGTGGGAAAGGGCTGGAAACCATCCCCAGAGGGCCCTCCCTCCCCAGTGGCCTGGGATCTGGGGTTCAGCATGACAGCGGGGGGCCTAACGGGTGAAGGGGCAGACGCAGCTCCCAGGCATACGGGCCCCAGGGTGCGTTGGTGCTTCAGGTCTAGGGAGCATCACCCTCTTGTCTGAGGTCTGCCTGCCTGAGGCCATCCTTTTGAATTCTTTATTCAAAAAGGTTTCCCAGGGCCCAGGGCCCCCTCTCACCTCCATCCCCACCCATGGCTCCCGTTTCTAAAGAAGGGGTGCTGCCCCACATGCCCCTGTGAGGTTCAACCGCAGCTGGGACGCCCCCATACCTGTGCTCGCCGCGGTGGCTCAGCCGCTGCTCCACGCCAGCTTCTGCCTGCTCTGGGCCGGGCTGGGCTGGTAGGACTTGTTCCCGGTGGGTGGGACACACACACACCTCAGCAGCTCTCGGCAGATCCCAGCTCCCTGCACGCACCCAACCCCGGGCAGGGCAGGGAGAGAGAGAGAGGAGGAAGCAGTGCCCTCAGTGGCCTCCACGGACCGGCCAGAGAAGAAACCCCAGCAGATCATGACACTTAACGCAGCCCCGACTCTCCCCCAGTAATGCCCCCCCCCACCCATGGCTCGCACACTCCCTGCAGTTTCCGGGAAGCCTAACCGGCACACCCACCCACAGATGCCAGATGACTAACCCCCAGCCTCCCGCTGTCCTCGGCAGTTCCCCCTGGCCGTCTCCGTCTCTTTTGGGTTCCGGCAGGTGGTTTCGTTCTTGCCACATGTGGTTTTTACCTCCCTCTGTGTGTGGGGTGGCAGCCCCTAGTCTCCGAACCCTGGGCTGAGCCCCTTGTCTTCCGGATCAATAGGGCTGGGCAGGTTGTCTGCGCTCAGTACTCGAAAACAAGCTTTGAGTGGTAGGTGAAAAAGGACAGTGCGGTCGAACGAGTATGGGAAACACTAAGTCGAACAGGTTTCTCTGTTTCAGCGCTTCTCAGAGCCTTTGACATGCCTTTAAGAGGTTGACTGCTGTTGGTAATTGAAGCTGGGTGAAGGGTGCATGGGAGTGCCTTACACTATTCTCTACGTGTGCGTGTTTGAGCTTTTCCATAATAAATGTTTTCTTTTAAATGCTGTATAGCTCCCCACACGTGTGTCCTCCGAACACGTCTGGGGAGATCCCAGGTTATTAAAGGCCGATGCTTCCAGATGCAGCTCCTCCCCACATTCAGGCCATCGGGCCCATGACTGGACGTCACAGCAAAGGTTTCCTGAGCTCCAGCCCAGTTGTTTCCTTCCTCCTATAAAGAGCAAGTCCTACCCTACTGTCTGGGATTGGTCCCCCTGGACACAATCTCATTCAGCTTGTCCTCCAGAGGGACAGTCCTACATTCACATCTGAGATCATGGGATCAGGGCTTCAGAAATGGAGACACCCACGGCCTCAGGGCCCACATGGTCCCCAAGACACCCACCGGCTGTGACCTTCTTCAATCCAACTCTGATTTCTCAGGGCTTCTCCTCCTGGCAGAGGGCTGCTTCCCTGAGTACCATCCCCATGGTTCCCTCGCCTGCAGATGGATCCAGAGGTTGGAGGGTTGACTCCCCCGGGGCAGGGCCAACGAGGGGGTCAGAACCAAAACAGCCCACACAGGTTGAAAATAAACATTTTATGTAAAGACATCCTTTAAGGGAGGTGGAGCTCCCATCGCAGACCTCTCCGGGACGGCTGCCCCAACCCAAGGGAAACGTTGAGTCTGGGCCAAGTAAGAGACAACCTGGGGTCTGAGAGCAATGGAGGGTGTGGAAAGTGGGTGGGGAGAGGGCAGAGTCCAGCTCAGCCGGCTTGGCCGAGAGTCAAGGTGCTAAACTCCTGGCTCCATCGAAGCACGAGGTCCTCGCTCTTGGCCGGGGTCAGGACGGTGTACGTCTCATTCTGCAGACATCTCATGCGGGACACCTGCACGGGGATTGGGCGCACGTGGTCCAGCTAGGAAAGCCAGGAGCCCGAGGTGTCGGAAATTCAAGAACAGGAGGTGGGCGGGCGTAGGCACAGGGAGCAGAGGGAAGGAGGAAACTCAGATGTGGGTTTTTAAAGCGGGGAGGCACACCACGTAGCCCGACTCTCACTTTCAGAAATGAGGAGCCTGAGGCTGGAGAGGAGGTGACTTGGCTCAGACGACTTGGTGAGTAACAGCAAGAGCCAAGGCTGAGGCCTCAGCCTCTCAGGCCCAACCCGGCTGGGGGTTCTTCCCTCCTGGCGTATCCACAGGGCCCCTGATCTGCTGCCTCCCTCCCTCCTGGAACCCTCTGCCTGGGGGCCTGGGAGAGCTGCTCACCCCAAGGCGGGAGGAGTGGGGACAGAGCTCCACGGAGGAGGCTCTGCCCGGAGATGCACCCACTCTCCACACCCCTGATGCTCGGACGCCACGGGGGGCCCAGAACGGACCAGCCCTTGGGGCTGATGGGAGGCAGCAGGGGCGGGGGGGGGGGCGGCAGAGGGAGGGGCTCACCTTCCGGTTCCGGTTTCTCATCCTGCACTGCTGGCTTTTGAAGGCACAATAGTTCGGGTACTGCACGTATTCTGTGTCACAAATCTAAGCCAGGGGCGGGGGACGGGAGGTGGGAAGCCATCAGAAGCCTCACAGACGCCAGCCCTGCAGAGTGCGCCCACGATGGCAGGACCAGGGCACAGAACCAGACCCTCTGCACCTGGGGTGTCCCCTCTGCCCTTCCCGTCCCACCCTCAGCCATGGTTCAGTTGCTGGGAAGAAGCCAGGAGCTGGAGCTGAGAAGGGGGTGCCCTGCTGGTCACCTAGCTGGGAAAGCAGCCGAGCGACGAGGGCCAGGGAAGGGGCACTGAGGGCCCATATGTGGGAAGGGGCCCAAGCAGCGGTCCCATCTCAGGGAGCTTCCTAGGGACTGTTCAGTGCGGAAGAGGTCAGAAGTGCCTCTAATGTATGACCCTGGGCCAGTCACTTCCCTCTATGAACCTCGCCTGCCCATCTATAAATCCAGGGGAGCAGCTGAGGCAGTCCGAGACCCCTTCCAGATCTAGGGGCCCAGGGAGAAGAGCTGGGCGGAGACCTCTCGGCTCAGATAAAAGCCCTCTCTTAAGCTGCCTCTGCTTTTCCTGGTCTTGATTTTTCCTGCTGAACCACAGAAGGGAGGGGCCGGGCTCTCAGCTACAGCAGCTAGTTCCGTGGGGGGAGGTAACTCTGGAGGCGGGGAGCAAAGTTGATCCCATTGAGAGGGAAAGCGCTAGAAGATTTGGGAAGGAGCCTCCAGACTTAGGCAGGGAAGCACTGGGTCACCGTCAGCAGCCGTTTGGGGCAGAGATGAAGTCCCCCACCCCACCCCCTGCAGGTAACCGGCAGAGCTGGGACCAGACCTGTCTCATGCCCCCATGGCCTGTGCCCGCCCGGCCCTCCAGGTTTCTACGCCTTTGCTAAGCGCAATCCTGCTCTCTTGGGGGTCTGGAGGGTCTACTGGGGAGAGGCAGGAGGCTCAGTGAGGCCAGGGGCCCAAGCCCCCCTCCACATCCTAGGGTTCCCCAGAGCAGGGGACCAGAGGGAACCGGGGTGAGCAGGGTGGGGCTGAGCTTTGGGGAAGGCGCTGACCTTGGTGGGGAAGTCCCCATCCTGGAAGCTGAGGAACTCGGTCTGGAGCCAGCTGGCGACTCGATTGTCTTCGCAGCCCTTGGTGGCCAGCCGGGCACACCAGAAGTCCATGCGCAGCCCGCCGTACAAATCCAGCGCGTAAAAGCGGCCCGATTTTAGGGTCCCTACCTGTGGCACGGGGCACAGGGGAGAGGTGGGCGTCCTGGCCCCCCTGCTGCCCCATCCTGCCTGGGGCCTGAGGCCCCCGGCCGCTGCAGGCCACCCTCCTCAGTACCTGGGTGCCGACGGACATGCTCTGGGACGCGAGCAGGGGGCTGACGAAGGGCGTCTTGTGGGAGCTGTCACACTGCTGCCGCTGCAGGCTGGCCTCCGAGCGGCACTGCTCCAGCTTGAGGGAGCAGAACTCACAGAGGGCACATGTAGCCACGTGGCGCCGCCCAAGGCTGTCACAGACCTGAGGAGGAGCGCGGCTGGGGGACTGAGGCTCCCCCGCTTCCGCCCTCCAGAGCCGCTCCGCAGAATGTCTCCGCATTAAGTCTTTTCCAGAAGCTCCTGTGGCTTTTCCCTGCCCCCCTCCCCAAGGGTCCTCAAGGACCTCCCGTCGGCTCTCTGTTTCTTCACCCTTTTCCTGGATTATTTATCTACTCACAGGTAATATTCATCTCCCTGCTGGTGACACCCAAACCTTTACCATCACTTCTGATCTCTTTCCTGAGCTCCAAATCCCCACGGCCAAGTGCCTGACAGACATGTAACTTAGCCCGTCTGAAAAAGACCCATAACCCTCCCTTCCTCTCCGCTAATGATAACGCTAACATTCACAAAGAGTCGGCACAGTGCTGCGCACCATGGCGCTAAGTACCATCATCTCCTTGGGTCTCCACAGGAAGCTTCTACTAGCATAGGTACTAAGCAGGCCTCCGTTGTGTGCCTGACGAGGAAACCGAGGCTCCGTGAGGCTGAGTCAACCGCTCAAACCCACGTCTAGTGTGTGTGGAGCTGAGGCACTGGTCCTGGTGCTTCCAACTCCAAAACCTGTCCTCTGCCCGAGCACCTAGGCTCAGAACCTCCAAGTTCTTGGATGACATTTTGTATGTGGAGCCCGGTGGGGCTCTCTGCCCTGAGCAAGTCTCCCCAGCCTTCCAGGAGGAAGGAGGATCTCGCCCTGCAGCATCGCCAGTCCATCCCGTCAGCGTGTCACAGTCACAAAATCTCTTACGTCGCCTTCCTTGCTCCTCCTAACAGCACACGGGGGACGCATCATCATGTCCCTGACCCCAAATCATGACTGAATTCTCTTTTCTTACCAAATTAAATACAAATGCTTCAGACTGCCATTCGGGATTATTCACATCATGACCCTTATTATCTCTTTGACTCTAAAAATCCAGTGAGCCCTCCACCACTCCTGAACTTCCTACACTCCAAAACAAAAACAAAAAGACCCAGAAGAACTCTCTCTCCAGCACCTACCACACTCCTTTTGTAACGCTACTGAATCCCTGCTCCCTGCGGGCCGAGAACAGCAGTGTGCTCGTTTTTTTGTTTGTTTTTTGTTTTGGTTCCATGTGGAATTTCTTCTCTTTCTTGCCTCAGAGACTTTGCACAAATTGATACTAACCCCTCTAGCAGGAACCTCTACCAACCCCTTCTTTTGCCTGGTTAACTTCTTTTAGCTCCGGGTCTCAGTTTACACATCAGTTCCTCCAAGAGGCAATTCTCCGATCCAGCCCAACGCGACGTTTGTGCTCTCCATCTGCTCTCTGCACTTTGTGCTTGTCCGTCATGCATTGATCCTGCCACACCGTTCTCCGTTTCCGCGTCTGTCTCTCCCACCGGACTCCAGGAGGAGAGGGAATGGGATCTGTTGTACTCATTGCTAAAATACCTAGGACAGAGTTGCTAACATCTCAAATACCTAGCCTGATCAATATTTGAACAAACGGATGAATGGGTGGCATACCAGCTCTCAACAAACATTTGCTAACTTGCACTTTTTGAAAGCCCTGTTTCCTGGGAATAGGACCTGCTGGGTGCTGAGGACACGTCGAGGCTGGGATCTCTCTACAGATCCCTGGAAACGGTTCTATGATCCCTCTGGAAAGAAGAGCTACATCTAAGGTAAAGCCAAGTCCTGCTGGTGGTGAACTGGCTCAGGAGATGACTCAAACCCAACGAGGCGCCGCCACAGCATGAATTCTGGACTGAAATGGATTCCAGACTCCGTCCTGTGACCTCCTCCTTTAAGGGGAGCTGGAGATACCCTTCCAAAGAAGGGATTCTCACTTGGAGAGAATCTCCAATGATGCCTCGGGCTTTATGTAGCCCCGCCCATTAACCGCTCCTGAGGCCCAGAGGATGCCCGGTGAGCATGGAGCCATTAAACAGCATGGTGGGCATACCGACTTCCCGAAACCGAGGATCTCATCCTCCAAGTGCTGCCAGGCCTTGGCTGTAGGGGTTATGACACAGGTGTTCTCCACAATCGAGTAGCACAGTGCCAGCAAGGCCTCCACGTGAGGCAGCTGCAGGAGACTGCAAGAAGACGGCACCGGCTGGGGCAGAAAGCCCACCCACTCTCTTCCCCTCCCCTTAGCGTCTAGTCCTAGTCACACACATTTAGCATGCTGGATGGGGCCCCGGAAGCCTCCAGGCCAACTGCCTCCTTTTGCAAATGAGGAACTGAGATCCAGAAAGGGGAAGTAAAAGTTGCAGTGCTCATCAGGGTCAGAGACAACCCCAGAACCCAAGTCTGGTAGCTCTAGGTTCAGGGCGCACGCCACTACTTCATGTAGAGACGGACGTCTAGGGCAGTGCTTAAGCCCATGACGGCCACACAGCAGGCGAGGCAGGCAGCGGCTAGGTGCACCTGAAGCCCAGGCAGATGTGAATGGGTCTGGAGGCCGAAGCTGGCAAAGGGGGCTTCTCATTCCCAAAGACAGCGGGGAAGGTAGGGCCGGTGGGGCAGACAGAACTTCCTGTACCTGCCGGGGCTCTGGGCTTTCCAGATATTCTCCTCATATACATCATTCATTTCATTCATTTCATCCATTTCCTGCACGGATCGGATGACCTCTTGGATGTTCTCCATCGTCATGGGAGTAGACTCCACTTCCCGCACCCGGGGAGTGAAGGAGAAAGGGTTGGAAGTTACAAATTCAGACTGGGTCTTGGGCTCCAGGTCTGCCTGCAACCCAGACGTCACCTCCAGCGCCTGCTTTGTGCCCTGTCCTTCCTCCCACTCCTCCTCTTGTCCCTCCCGCTCCTGCCCTTGATCCTGGCCGCCCAGGGACAGGGAGGATTGTAGCAGCTCCTCCACGCTGCTGTTAAGCCGCTCGGGCCAGGGCTGGAAGGCCTGTTGTTCTGTGGCTGCAGCAGGGTTTGGGAGGGACCAAGAGAGAGAAGGGAAAGGGATGGTCAGGTTTCTGACCCCCCATGTCTTTGTTCGCAGAGGGACACACATAAACGCAGACAAAAACACATAAACAAACACATACATAAACACAAAGGCAGAGAAAGGCAGCGCAAATTGCACATATTCATTCAGTTGAGCATAAACAACACAGAAGAGAATACAAATATCAAAATAAAAGAACATTACCAGGGCGACAGTGGAGGCAGCGTCACCGGTCCCCTTTCCACCTCCCTTACAAGTGGTCCTCTTCCCTAAGCCACCTCAAATACCACCTTTTGTCCCCCTCACTTAGGAAACACCAGTATTCTGAATACCTAGCAACCAATCCTTTCTAGAGTGAAGATTTTAGCTGGGAAAAGTCCCAGAGCACTTCTTAATGTAGGAAGGTTTTGGGGAGCTAGGGAACATCGGTTCAGGGCAGAGATGTACGTAATGTCAGAAAACATCCTGGGACAGGAAAGCCCTAACTTGTATTCAGAAAAAGCAGGCTCTCCCTTATGTAAACAGCTGCCCATGGCCACCTCCACTGGCTCATCTCCCCACGTCCCTCCCACTGATGCCTTAAACCCTGGGCTCTGGGACTCGTGGGAGGAGAGGCTGGGAGTCTCCCAGGGGCTGGGAGGGTCTCACCTGTGATGTGGGAGGACTTGGGGGAGGTCATCGTCGTGAGCGGCACTTCAGAGGAAGTGTCCACCTCCTTGAGAGTGTTTGGTGAGAGGATTGAGACTGGCTGGGAGCACCCGACCCGCTGCAAGGAGAGAAGCAAAGTGGGAACGCCTTTCCCAAAGGGCGGACTTCTACTCCTGCTTATCCTCCGTCCCTGTCCCTCGGGTCTCCTCTCTCACAGTTCCTGGGCGGGAATGAGGGCACATGGCCCCCGGTGGAACTCTCTAGACCTGAGAAAGGTCCCCTGCAAGATCAGACTCCCGTCTGGCCCACACTCCTGCCTTCAGTCTTTTGCATTTGACTTGAATGACATCACTGACCTGCTGGAAGGGCTTATCTCTGCCTCCTCCCATCCCTCTTCCCTACTTTTCTTGCAGTAACAGGACTGTTCTGACAGTCTGAATGCCCAAGGTGAGACTGTATGCACGTATAATCTGGGTAAATAATGGCAAAGTGGCAGGTAGGGAGGACCTAAGGCTGGCTTGGCGCCACTGCCACCGCCTGTCCCTTGATCCTTGACACCAGATCCAACCTCTGTCCCGGCCTCACCTTGGCGTAGTAGACGTGGTTGGAGCAACGGTACTGAGTAAACTGGCAGAAGGACTCAAACCGGTAGGCATGAGGGAGGTCGGAGCAGACAGCGCCTGGGGAAGGGCGTGCGGCGGAAGTGAACACACCAGGGGGAACGCCCTCTGGGAGGGGGCACGCCCTCTGGGAGGGGGCGGGACGGGGCGGTGGGCTCCCGGGGTCTGTAGAGCCCAGCACGCGGGCTCAGTGTGAGGCGCCAGCCACCCCCTCGCCCCGGGTCCAGCGAGCACAGGTCTGGCCCTCGAGGCGGGCCCTCACCTTCCGGCACCAGGCCGTGGTTTTCATACTGGTCCAGCTGGACGAGGGTGGGGTTCCGGCAGCCGTGGGTTGCGCGGAGCCGGCAGGTGGTCTCTGCCTTCCAGGTCGGGGTCAGCAGCGCAAAGAAGCGCTCATACTCGGTGGGAGAGAGGGGGCTGCCCGGAGTGGAGGTCGAGAGGGTATCCTGGGCGGGGGCCGGTGCCGGAGGCAGGAGCAGCACTGCGGGGCGGGAAACAGACCACGGATGGACCCAACTCCGACACCGGGCGAGCCGGCCCGTGCACACGGGGACCGGGGTGTCTGGCCGCCGAGCCCGCGGGCGAGGGCGAGAGGGCTGGGGCGGGGGGAGGGGCTGGAAGCGGCCGGCCCAGGGGAAGGCGGTTCAGAGACGGTGCAGGGAGGGCTCCGGGGGCGGACGCGCGCTCACCCCTCAGGAGTGAGAGAAGGGAGGCGGCGGCGAGCTGCCTCATGGCCCCGGACGGTCGCCCGTGTTCCCGGGACCGAGCGGCCTCTAACGGGCCGAGCCAGGGCTAGCGGGCGGGCGGGGGCCGCGGGTGCGAGGCCGCCGACGTCACAAAGGGCGGGGCGGGCCACGCGGGGGGTGGGGGACGGGGAAACGGACGTTTGGCCGGGCTCTGTCGGAGGGCGGGTGCGGGTCCCCGCGTGTCACGCTCCAGCACGAGAGGACAAGGAGGGCAGGAGTGATCACTGACTCGGTGCCTTGGACGGCGGAGCTCCTGTGTTGCTCCTTACGCGTGACGTTTTTTCATCTCAAGGTGATCCCATAAAGTGGATACTGTTACTAGCCCTATTTTACAATCTGCCCAAGAAGGGGTGAGGCCTGGAAGTGAGGCGCGCAGAGATGGGACGTACAACACCAAGTCTGGAGAGGGCGCCTCCAGGTAAGGAGCCGAAGGAGAAGCAAGAGGGGGTTCGGGTGAGGAGGAGATGGGGCATAAGGGGGGCTCAGTCTAAGGAGGTGGTTTCCTGGTGGAGGCGGGCCAGACAGCTCACTGGTGTAGGGCAAACTACGTGTTTTTCTGTTTTGTGTTTAAAATAAGTCAGCCTGATACTTAGTCACGTATAAAGCACAAAATACACATTTACTGGAAATTAAGTGAAAGGTATCTAAGGGAGAAAAGATGCAGAATCGTAAAGGTTTTGGAAACCCTGGTCTGAGGCACAGTCCCCAGGCAGCTCGGGTGGTTCCAGAGAAGTTGACAAGTTGTGGATTCTGGGGCAGAGGTACCACTTCTGGTTCCACATCTTGTCCCACTTCTGGCATGTCATCCTCCCACCTTTTAGCCAACTCAGAGGATGCAAAATATGCTTAGCACATGCACTGAAATAGTGTCTCTACAATAAACACAGCAGGCCAACATGTACAGCTTTTATTCACCGACCCAATTCCTTTCCATATGAGATATCTGCACTCCACCCTGCCCCTCCCACTCACAAACCAGGACGAATCCTCTTGGCACAGAGGAAGGGGTGACCCTTCAGCCAGGGCCACAGCCCAGATGATCTGGAGGAGCCCCAGCTGGAAAAGCAGGAAGAGAGTGAAGAAAGTTTATCACGCCATGGCCCCCCACGAGGGGAGGGGATCAGGAGGCTGGGGGAGGGCCCCAGGCTACTGCCCCAGTCCTTAAATACAAAGCAAGGGGAGTAAGAGGACCATCCCTCAAAAATACAGCACCAACCTCAGCATGGAGGCAAAAGGACAGTGGGCAAGACCCCTTCCCTCTGAAGGGGGCGGGCTGAATGAGAGCACATACCGTTAGTGGCTGCAGCAACCCCCGTACCAGGGTCTGGGTGCAGCCTCAGCACCAGGAGTGGGGAGGCGAGGAGAGGGGATGACAACTCTGCGCCACCCACCTCTCCCTGACCCCAGCCAGGCATCCCTCTCCCCACTAGCCCAGGTCAGGGGATGTGGAAGAAACTGTGTTGGAATCCAAGGCCCTTGTCTATTTCTTCTTCCGTTCTTGGGAGCAGCGTGGGCAAAACCTACAAAGGAACGTGACAGAGAAGGGGGAGAGAGTGAGCGAAAGGGAGGATGCCCTCTGTCACTCACTCAGCTCGTGACAGTCCAGCCCCACCGCAGCTCTCACTCACCACTTCCCCCGAGGCTTGGTGGTCAGCCCCACACAGGCAAAATGGAACCACTCGATGGAACACTGGGAAAGGAAGAGGATGGGAGAAGCAGAACTCAGGGACCGGGGGGGGGGGGCAGAGGAAAGAAAAGAACTCCCCCACCCTCCATTCCCCTCCCCATCCTTTAGGAATACTCCCCTATTCCATCCCTTGGGAGAATTCTTGAAGGGTCCAAGGCCAACCAACTCCAACTACCTTTCTCCTATCCCGAAGTCCCCCTATTCAACCGTTACCCCCCTTCTTGTACCCAACTCCCTTCATGTCCACCAGAACCCCCCCCCCATCCTGAGGCAAAACAGTTCTTACATCAGGGTTGTCACAGCCAATCATCTCTCCATAGGAGACCTGGTGACAAAGGCAATAGGTGGGTTCGTTGGGATCCACAGGCATATCCAACACATCAGAGGGGTGGACACTGCCAAAGGTCACTGAGGGCATCCCATACTCAGGGCTTCTGCGTGCCAAGAGGGAGAGAAAGTGTCATCTGCAGGAAGGGAAGCTACAGCTTGAGATGCTCA
Source organism: Lagenorhynchus albirostris (assembly GCF_949774975.1). Lineage (NCBI taxonomy): Eukaryota > Metazoa > Chordata > Mammalia > Artiodactyla > Delphinidae > Lagenorhynchus > Lagenorhynchus albirostris. The sequence goes on along the minus strand of NC_083105.1, from coordinate 97,907,623 downwards.
GAGCCAGCAGAGGAGGAGGTCCTTGTGGGGCTAGTGATCTGTGGCTTCTCCTCTGTATCCAGCAGATACCAAAATGGCAAGGAGAGTTGTTGGCACAGGACACAGCAAAGTGGCAAGGGGCATTGTGGCTGGGGTGAGGTGGCGGGAAAGAGGAGTCTGTCCCTTGGCAAAATGCTCCCTGACACACTCACGTGCGCACAAGTTTTAACTTCTTCTGGGCAGCCTTGGGGGCTTCTTCGTCGGAGTTTTTCCCTTTGGAACGAGCACGGGCAGCCTTCTTCTCCTTTTGAGTCCGGCCTTCTAGGCAAAAGGGGGGGAAGCCAGAAGGCAGGGAGACAGAAGGATGGGTTAAGCCCCCCTCCCCCTGCCCCTCCTCCAAGCCGGTGGCCCTCCCTCGGAGCTGAGGAGCAGGCTGGCTTCTCCCTCGGGGTCCTCGCCCCACCCCTCGCCCCACCTCTCACAGCCCCGCCCCCCTCCTCACTCTTTTTGCCTTTGCTGGAAGAGCTGTCATAGTCACTTGACTCAATCTGCTTCTCCTTCAGATCAGCCTCAAAACGGGCCAGGTCTGTGTCCAGTCGCCGAATGTGTTTGTCCACCTGGGTGGGAAGGAAGGAGAAGGAAGAGCTACAGGGCTGGTTCCAGTTAAAGAAAACAGGCGGAGGCAGATTCTATGGATCTCCCAGACCCAAAACAGATCCCAACACGGCTGAAGGAGGGGGTCTAGGACCCCGAGGAATAGACGGGAGGCAGGTGGGGAGCCACGAACAGGGCCATACCATCTCATAGGTCTGCATGGCAAGCTGCACCTTGTCGTCACCAAATCCCTTGCACTTGCCATAGGCTTCCTGGATCTGTCTGAGAAGGGCCAATTTCTCCTCGGAGCTCAGGCTGCGGGCGCTACTCATATACTCAGTGGCCAACTTGTCAATTTCAGCCTTCAGGTCTACAACAGAGACAGAGGCCTGGTCACAATGGCCCCTGAGTGGCTAGGTGGAACACACTTCTTCCTCTTGCTCCTTGGACCTTTTCCATTGACCATCATAACCTTCCAATTAAAACGTACTGAACATTCCTAGGTACTGTGCCACGTACTCAAGTAATGCAACATGTTCACAATATTTGTTTCAAAGGTGCCTTCGGGTGCTGAAAACATTGCTATCATAGTTGGAACTGAATTCATTGAACCATAATGAGGGATTCCTGGCACCCGGCACTAATACGAAGTGTGTTTTTGTCGCTGTCTGAAGATGCTTCTTTGCAGGGCTTGCTGCCTCTTGAACCATGAACTTTCTCTCAAAAGCCATCTGGTTTCTCGTCTCGAAAACATCCCACGACAGCTCTGAGTGCTACAAACCAGGCTGGGTCATCTGCTGCTGCTGGCTTCCAGGTCTGTACATCTATATCTCATCATTTAAAATTAGGCCCTGGTCCATTCACGGCACAGTTCTTCTACTTACTGCCCACCCTGTTTTGCTCATCGTTTGCAACTTGCTTATATTTCCCATCACTTTTTTTCTGTTTGTTCATTTTAGATATTGCTCCAAACGTTTCTGCAAGGCTGGTGACGTCCCAAGACACTGAGACTTTAGATGCCCACTGCCCAATATTTGGTAGTGCTCACAAAACATGTCGATGGAGAAAAAAGTATGACTGCAACACGGGGCAGCAATAGGTAACAGGGAAGACCTGCGCGCACACTAGGTTTACGCCCCGCTTCATTTGAGGCCCTTGGAGGAAGCTGGAAAAGCATGTATGTAGTTCAGTAATCTCCAACTGGTCTTTCTGTGCATGAACTCAAGAGCTGGAACTGTATTACAAAGCAAGGAGCTGGTGCTCAGCATTCAGCAGGGAGTTCTCAGGGGCCTACGTCCAGGATTTTAGATGATGTTCACCTTTTCATGAGTGAACTTACCAAGAGTAACTTAAATCACAGCTTTAGGTATTCTAACAACAGCTTGTTACATCCTTGGGCACAGTTACATGAGGATGCACCTACATATCCATCAGCAGGTGCTCCAACAAATACCTTTGACCTTGAAGAGACAAACCTGACCACTGTAGTGTGGCCTCAGGCTCTAAATGCATGCCTCCGTGCAGCCAGACTTGCTCAACGCCCAGGCAAGGCCACAGATGGTACCCAGTGCTTCTGTGCGGCTGAAGAATATAGTGTAGAGATCCTGATGTTTGTTAATTGCTGCTCTTCCTTCTTTTTTCCTTTCTTTTTAAGATCTTCTCATGCAGCAAAGTTCCTGTCTACCAACATGAGTTGCAGTCTAAAGCCACAGTGAATTTTGTGACAGTAACATTAACAATCCAATGGAATAGAAACATTCTAGTCTTCCTATAAACGTACTGAACATGGAGAACAGAAATGATTCTAGGCATGACTTTGGTTTTTTTAATTCTTCTTGAGGGAGATATAAAGAGCACAGCATCTTTGAATTCTTGAGGCACTGTCACAATACGCCATGTGTTATGGAAAAGCTGACACACAAATATGGGTCATTATTACTCTCCTTCTAAGAACTGCAAGAGAGAGAGTGAGAGAGAGAGAGAGAGAGAAGCTGCAGCAATCCAGACCAGACGATATGCTAACACCAAACAGAAGAAGAAACGATCATATACACACTCACTATACACTGGACTCCTTACTCTGTACGTACCCTCTGTTCTTTGGTCCAGGTCCCTCATGAGCTGGAAGTTTCTCTGCAGTTCAAATGGGAGGTTTTCAATACCTGGGGAGAAGAGGAGAAATTGAGCCTCCCTGGACGTCCTAGGCCCTACCGCTGCTTTTAAAGAACAGGTCCAAAACAACACTCGGTTTTCCCTCCTTCAAACCGCTGGATTATGTTACAGCACTCATCGTTCTGCTCTCAGGAGAGGTCACGTCCGCCTCTTTCCACAACTAACCCCTCCATCTCTACACAGCTTTCCCACCCTTCCTCCCTTCAGTGACTTTACAAATCAGCCTTTCCCTTTCCTTTCTTTCAATCTCTGTCTCCAAGCTCCTTGCCCTCAACTTACAAATACCCTCCTGGCATCCTCCACCACTCATCACACACACACTTCCAACCTGCTCTCCATACAGTAGCCAGAATTGTTCTTTAAAAAATGCAGATCTGGGCTTCCCTGGTGGCGCAGTGGTTGGGGGTCCGCCTGCCGATGCAGGGGACACGGGTTCGTGCCCCGGTCCGGGAAGATCCCACATGCCGCGGAGCGGCTGGGCCCATGAGCCATGGCCGCTGAGCCTGCGCGTCCGGAGCCTGTGCTCCGCAACGGGAGAGGCCACAACGGTGAGAGGCCCGCGTACCGCAAAAAAAAAAAAAAAAAAAAAAAAAAAGCAGATCTGCTCAAGTCACTGTCCTGTTTATAACCCTCGAGTAACCTCCTACTGCAATATTCCTATTGCTATTCTGCACTTTCTGGCCCTTGCTTCCCTCACACCAGCCCTAACTCACATCAGTCCCTGTCTGTGCTCTCTCTCTGCTGTATCATACTGGCCTCCACTGAGTGCCTTGAACTTGCCAGTGCTCTTCATGACACTTGGCTTTTCACACGCTACTCTCTCTGCCCAGAATGCCCTGCCCAGTCTTCTTCATCCCACCTCCACCATACCTCTTGGCCTTCAAATTCCTGTTCATTCTTCAAAGTTCAGCTCAACCCTGACTGCCCCAAACTCCAACAAGTGCCCTGGATTATGCTGTCATGCTATTTTTTTTTTTAAATACGTATTTCGCTGCGTGGGGTCTTAGTTGCAGTACACGGGATCTTTGTTGCTGCGTGCGGGACCTTTTAGTTGTGGCATGTGGGATCTTGTATTTGCAGCGTGTGGGATCTAGCTCCCTCCCTGACCACGGATCGAACCCAGGCCCCCTGCATTGGGAGTGCGGAGTCTTAACCACTGGACCACCAGGGAAGTCCCTATCGTGGTATTCTGTGTCTACCCTTTTGGGCTCTTATCCAATGTACTTACATAAGTAATTGTGTAATTAGTTATTTGGTATGTCTCCCCAGCTCTCCAGAAGGGTTAGATGCATCTGTCTTCTTCCCTATGTCTCTAGAGTTTAGAACTATGATGTGCATACAGAGGATCCTCAATAAATACTTGAATAAGTGCATGAATACTTAAGTCTCTCTCATAAAAGAAAAATCTCTTCCCATGACTCCACTTCCAACTTTTAAAATGCCTCCACTGCTTTAACCTATAAACTCAGGTTCGCCACCACCAGTTTACTGAGACTAAGCCATCAGTGACTTACCAAGTCAAATGATGGGTTACTAGTCCCATCCTAAAAAAATTACCTTCGCAGGATCTGGCACCATCTTCTCGTCTTCGAATAACTTTCTTCCTCTTAAGATTCCAAATCTCATCACATACTTTCTAGCAATTCCGTCACTGACATTTCCTTAGCCTGTCCCTTAAATGTTAATATTTTCTTGAGCTTACACTTAATTTAATCCTCTAATTTTCTCACTTGCTTTCTCTGAACGATCTCCATCTTATTTACTCTTACAGATACAATTACCATTCCTATGCTTAAATCTAAGTTGAATAAATATGTTACTGTTACTCCTGAATTTCCTATCTTGTTGATGATTTACTGTCTACCTCACTTCCCAAACAGGAAATAGAGAAGTCACCTTAGATTCCTCCTTCTCTCTCAACCAGTCAGTCAGTCAATCCTGTCATATTTAACTCCTAAACACTTCTGTCACTCCCTGAGATCAGGTCCTCATCTCTGACCAGGACTGTTATCCCTAAGTGATCTCCCTATTACCAATGTCATCATGCTCCAATTTATCATGCAACATTTATTTTCCTTTATATAAAAAAATCACTCTATTTAGAAAATCTGTTGGTTCCTCGCTATTTAAAGTGCACGCTGGTGGACTTCCCTGGTGGTGCAGTGGTTAAGAATCCGCCCACCCGCACTGGTTGAGAGTCCGCCTGCCGATGCGGGGGACGCGGGTTCGGGCCCTGATCCAGGAAGATCGCACATGCTGCGGAGCAACTAAGCCCGCGTGCCACAACTACTGAAGCCGGCGCGCCTCGAGCCCGTGCTCCGCAACAAGAGAAACCACCGCAATGAGAAGCCCGCACACTGCAACAAAGAGTAGCCCCCGCTCACCGCAACTAGAGAAAGCCTGCGGGCAGGAACGAAGACCCAATGCAGCTAAAACAAATAAATAAATATAACGTGCAAGCTTCTTAGCTTGGCTTAAACGACCTTGCACAACCTAGCCCCAGCTACCTTCTCCAGTCTCGTTTCCCAATCTTGCACCTCGGAGTCCTATACATTCAAACACTCTGGCCTCACTTTTCCCTGGCTTTGCCACAAACCCATCATAACACCTTTGCTGATGCTTTCCCCAACCTGCAATTCCCTCTCCCTCTCCGCACTCAACCTTCAAGTTTCTATACATCACATCCTCTGTAAAGCTTTACCTACACCCCCAGGTAATGAGCCCCTCCTTCTCCAGTGTTACCTACTGTCCTTTTAATGTATTTCTATTATTTCATTTGTCACACTGTTTTATAAATATTAGCAGAACCTGTGTTCTACTAGACTAGGAGCACTTGAGGGCAAGAGCCGGGTCTTATTCATTCTTGTATATCGCCAGTACCTGCCATTATGTCTGACCCATAGCAGAACCTCAAAAAACGAATGAATGACTCTCAACGGTAAGGCAAATGTAAGGGCATAGGGTGACGGACTCTGTGAAGAGGTAGGTTACACAAATAGCATAAACATAACACCAGATTTCCATTTGATGGGAATTGGATCTTTACTCCAAGAGGAGAAGCCTTCCGGTTCATCATGTGACAGTGGTCACTCGTAACCCCCCATCCCCACGAGAAGCCGCTTCTTCGAAAGAACTGGTTGGAGGAGCCGCGAGCAGATCTTCATCGCTGCTCCAAATGGCAGTGGATGATATATTAATACGAAAGCGACCGATTCGGAACGATTTTAAGAAAATGATATATGCTGAGGCCAGAGACTCTGCAGACGGAGGCAGCAAATATCTTCCTGGCTATGCCCACCAGCCCTTCAAGAGCCGTCCCCCAGCCCTGCCGCGCAGCCCCTCCCCCGTCTACACCCCAGAGCGAGGCCTCGACCCCGGTGCCCCGCCCCCTATTTCTTCACACCCTCCAGTATTTTCTCTCGCTCAACCTTTCACGACTGTCACTTTCTGACCACCGAGACTTCGGAGCCGTGAAGCTCCTCAGCCCCGATCCCCCCGACCCGTCTGTGACCCCTGACCCCCTCCTCCAGCCTGCTCTTACTGTCCAGATAATGTTCCAAATACATCCCCGCAGCCATCTTGAAGCAAAACAAAGCAACTTCCGCTCCGCCCCGGAAGTGACTGAACGCGAAGGGAGCCGAAGAGCTCCTACCCGGCCTGGAGCCCTTCCGCCCTCACGAGGGGAACTTTCCGCCCTCACGAGGAGAACTTCCGCCCTCACGAGACGAACTTCCGGTCTGAGTACAGGGCCCGCCGAGTTGCTTTCGCCTGGCGCAGACACTGGTCCGTGGCGGGTCGTCCGGGTGCGGGGCCGGCGGCGGTGGCCGCCGCGGCCGAGGGCGCCATTTTGCGTCCTCGCTCAAACTTCCATCCCCTCCAGGACGGGGACGTGCGGGCGTGAGAGCAAGGAAACCTGTCTCTTTGGGCTTTCAGTCCACAGAGAGTCCGTCTCAGCAGCTGGGGAATGTGAATCGGCCCCTTTGGCGGAATGTGAAGCTGGCGACCAGAGCAGGTGCCTTCTTCCGCGTCGCTAGTTTCTTAGGAAGTTGAGGAGGCGCCTGGCGATGCGAGGTTTAAATCCTCCCCGTTTCTGTTAACTCGCGCGAACACCAACTCCCCAGGATTATGTTTTAACGTGGGAACAGTTGATTATTTATAAACTCTACTTATAAATACAAAGAACTACTCTCACACAACAAAGCTGCGGCTCTCCACACCTTTTGTCAGGGTTCCTGTCACTTGAGGACGTTCTCGCTTGTAAAGTGACAGAGTGCTTCTGGCCTTGCCCTCCTGTTTGTCTCCCTTTTTATTCGAGTTTGGGTACGATGTTAACCGGCACCGTAATTCTGAAAGGATTGGGGCACGGAGCTGTCACAACGGGGCCAGTTGGATGCCGACTATCACCCTGGTCCGCGACATCACAGCGACAACTACGCTCCTCGTCCGGATGGAAAGCCACCAAGTGCACGACAGGCCGCCACCACACCAGGGACGCAGAACTCAACGCCCAGAGCCGGAGAGTGTTAGGAAGACAGTTTTGGAGATCACTGTCACCCCAAATCACGCGTTCTTAATAAGTATTAATGTCACATGGCAGGTTTTGGTTTGGGGGTTTTTTTGTTTTTGTTTTTTGGACTGTGCCGCGGCTTGCGGGTCGTTCCCCGACCAGGGAGTGAAGCCGGGTGGCGGCTGTGAGAGCCCAAGATCCTAACCACTGGGCCACCAGGGAACGCCCACATGGCAGATTTTCAATGAAACATTTCAGCCACATAATTTAGCTCAAATATGTAAAAAAGGACAAGGTGAAACCCCAGGTTTACTACTGAGCAGGTGGTAGATAGAGCAATAGAATCTAGAAGACGTCCCTCTAATTGCACGCGGCAGACCCTTGGATTATCTAATCTCCGTGCCTATTTCCGTGTCTAGCAAAATGCCTGGTATCCTGCTTACTTCATAGGGTTGTTGTTGTTGAAGTGTGAGGGTACCCTTCAAAAGAGATGCTGGTTGTAATACCTGTGATGAAGGTAGGGCTCTCAATGTCAATTCAACAGTTGGTGAGAACAGGGGAAACGTAGTAAATATGCAGGAAACACACACTGCACGTTTGGTCATATGTGATACAGTCGTTAGCGTCACACCACGGACTGAGACTATCTTGGATGCCCACACAAGAGCCCGAGCCCTACAGCTAAGAGGTGGTGTTTCATTGCCTATCCACACGCCACCAGCTAATGAGCGTGGCTGCCCGGCAGTCCCACACAGGATGGCCATGTTGTCAGACGTGGGAGCTTTGTCACAACTTTTTCAGTGCTTAGAAGATTTTTAATTTTCAGAAAGGAATCTTGGAGGTGATCTAGCCCAATCCCTTCATTTAGCATTTGAAGAAGCATTGCGGCCGACACTGGTTGATGGGAGAGCCAGGGCAGAAGTCCAGGTTTCCCGCCCACGCTCTGCCCCTCAGCACTACAACTGTCCCGTTTCATTCTTCAATCCCGGTTATGGGTTCCACCACTGGAAACCTCTGGTTTTAGGTGCCACAGGATATGCCAGCTGGAATTAGCACTGAGCCCACAGATGCTCTGGCAGCAGTGCAGGTCCTTCCAGGAGGCCGTGCTTCCATTTCCTGGATAGGGAGAGCTTCGAGGTATCTTGTTAACACACGACTGAACCCTGCTCTTACACCTTAGGCGACACAGTCCTCACAGCAGGATTTGTATGTAGGAACCCTCATAAACCAAGATTTCACTTCAGAGATTTCAAAGTTGTGCCCTTCTATGGCTAGGGATACACACACGGCCCCATCACACAGCATTCGTTCTTACCGTTCGCACACACTACTGTAAATCCTTAGTACTGGCCTTGAACGTCTCCCCAAATAGCTGTTTCCCACGCTTACACTCACATCAGCAGCTCCACTGCCTCTGATCCTTTTACACGAATTTATTTCTATACAAGGTTCTAAAAACACCCCTTGGTTTTGTACATAAGTTTTTCTTTTTTTCCTCATTTTAAATTACTTTATAACAACTGGTTTCCTGATTTTTTTTTCCATTTTCTGTTTTCTCTGAAATCTGCCATGATTTAAAAAAAAAAAAAAAAAAAAGGAAATAAAAATGCCATTGGCCAGAAGACAGGGTGGAGAAAAACAAAAGGGACAAAAATAAACATCAAATATGAAAATTCTCAGAGATAATGCATTTATAAACACAGAAATGGTTACAACAAAGATGGCCGTGATGAGTGGGTATATATATATTTATATATATATATTTATATATAAATCCGTGTCCGGCAACTGACCGCGGCACCTAGGGAGCTAAGTCCAGTCCTTGCATCTGCCCCGAACTCTCCCTTCTCTGCAGCCCCCTTATCGTGGGGTTTCATAAAGAACCCGCAGCTCCTTAGGTTGGGGACGGGGAGACTGAGCACAGGGCCTCGGCTGGCAGAGAAGGGGAGAGGCTCCAAGGAAAACCATAACCCACACTTCTAAGCCACCGTCGGCCATTTTGGGGATCTCCGGCCCCTTGGGGACCACATCTCGGCCCTTGCCCCTTTACAAATAAAGGGGGTCTGACCCGCCCCAGACCTCCCGCCAGCATCAGGTAGGAAGTGAAGTGAGATCATGAGGGGAAGAAAACGGCTCCCAGGGACAGGGGCACGGGAGGGACCTCTGTTCTTTCGCAGGCAAGAACAGAACAGGAGGCTGCTTGCATTTAGGGCTCCCTCCTCTGTGCCGTCCGGGAGTGCCAGGCTCTAGTCCTCTGTCAGCCCGAGCTTGGAGGATTACGAGGGTGAGGAGAGAGTAAGTGCCCACGCTGGAAAAGTCTCTATGAGGTCATAGCAAACCCCTCCCCTGAGCACCAACCCCCAACGTTAAAAGCTACGCTTAGGCGGGAGGCTGCTGGATTACGCGACCAGCTCAGTACTCCTCTGCCATTCAGGAGGGCTGACGTTCCTTCGGAAGAGGAGCTGAGACAATAAGGATGGTATCCTGTGAGAGAAGGCCATGCCTGAGGCCCAAGGAGATGGAGCCGTGGCCTGTCAAGGAAGAAGAGGACTTTTCCCACCAAGAGGAGCTGGAGAAAGAAGGGACCAGAGCCTCTTTCCCCTCTCCCCGGGGGACGGCAGCACAGGTCTCTACGAGCTGGCCAGGTGCTCTACCTGGATGGTGCTGGTGGTGACGGTGAGGCAGATGTCCTTGTGGTGCTCTGCCGTCTTATAGGGGGTCAGGTCGAAGGAGCACTGGGGCGGGGGATTGGGGTTGCTGTCCCCGCCACCCCCGCCCTGGGGGGCCGCCCCCGGGGACTGGAAGTGCGGAGGCTGTGGCGGCTGCTGCTGTGGCTGCTGCGAAGCCTGGGAGGCCTGCGCCTGGGCCTGCGCCTGCGCCTGGGCCTGCGCCTGCGCCTGGGCCTGGGCCTGCGCCTGGGCCTGCGCCACTGCCGCCGCCGCCGCCGCCGCCTGCACCTGCTGCTGGAGATCAGGAGGGTTGTGTTTGCGCATGTGCTTCATCAGGTACGTCTCCTGAGGGGGATGGAAGAGGGGTTGAGGGAGGAAAGAGGAGGAAGGAAGCTCCCTGTAACCAGCACCCCGGGCTGCTGCCTTGAACAGAACGACACTTATACAGAGGCGCTCTGGAGCCGCGCGGGTTCTCCCCATGAGCCGCTTTCGGTGCTCGCACCGCGTGGACAAGGTGGGGGCCTGTAGGGTAACCGCGGGCATTCAGCTGGCACGGGGAAAGCTGTCACTTTCTCAAAGATCTCTGAATGGAACCACCTGACCACCTTTTTCTGGAGTCTAATGGAAAACATCTAACTGAAATCTCTCGTCTCTCACAATTTCAAGACGCTTTCTTTTGTCCTGTGTCTAAGTAAAATGAAGACTCACTGCTGAGCAATCGCTATAGGCTTAAGGGACCAGGCATCCCCCAAATTCCTCAGCTCTGCGTCTGTTCAGTTTCTGTTCTCTTTACTGATCCCGGCAAGGTGGAGCAAGGGATGGATGGGGTGTATTCACTGCGGCAGCGCTTTATCGGAAAGGCGGGGTGAAGCCGCTTGCGGGGGGGGGAGGGGGGCTCCGAGTGCTCACCGACGTGTACGCCCGGCTGCAGATGGTGCAGGTGTACACCTTGGCATGCTTCACTGTGTGCGTGGACAGGTGCACCTCCAGCGAGGTCGCGTCCGTGTACGCCCGGTGACAGTTGTGGCACTTGAAGGGTTTATCTTTGTTGTGCTGCCGCCTGTGGGACTGAGAAAACAAGGAGAAATCAGGACGGCTGCACCACTCTGCCCTCCTGCCTCCTTGACCTTAATGGAAAGCCCTGGGCTGGGTGCCCGGCCTCCTGGGTTCTCTTACATCTGAAGGCAGCAGAAATTGCTTCAAATGAAACTTCAGACGCTACCAGCTAAGGGAAGCAGCATCCTGCAGGATCCTTAAAGTCAGAATGACGGCTACGCCTGGTCCCACTAGTCCAGTGGTTCTCAAAGGGAGGCATGGGGACTGCCAGGGAACACCAAGACCTTTTCAGGGGGCCCGCAAGGTCACAACTATTTTCAAAATAATAATAATAATAAGACACCGTTTGCCTTTTCACTCTCATTCTTTCATGACTATACAGAGATTACACGACGTGTAATATCGTAAAGACTGAACGCAGCAGATAAGAGAATCTCTCCATCTTCTAGTAAGCCAGACATTAGAGAAACGTGCATAAACATAAAGCAATGCCGTTCTTCTCACCAAACTTTTTGCAGGAAGGGAGGTTAAAAGATATGTTATTTATGTTAATGTACAACGGGGTTTGTTATTTTTAAACAAATTACTAAATAGTTTTTCAGTTTCATAACGTCTACGTAAGTAGGTGTTACCCACATCAACGAAAGCTCTTTGGGCTCCCCAGTGACTGTTAAGAACGTAAAGCGGCCTGAAAAAGTTTGAGAACCACTGTACTAGTCAAACGGCACTGTGACCCCAAGTCTTAGACTCCAGGCCTCGTGTGGAGGGTGGAGCACCTACCTGCAGGTTGGAGAGCTGTGTGAAGGCTTTCTCGCAGCCCGGGTGTGCACATTTGTACGGCCTATCCCCGGTGTGGATTCTGCACGGGACGAGAGAAGAAGAAAGGGGAAGGACATCAGCAAGGCCGCTCAGGGACCAGCGCCTTAACAGGCCTCCTCTGGGAGCACAGGGTGGGTCTCCAGGAGACGCTGGCTCAGGCCAGCGGGCCCGACTGCTGCTCGCCGCCCGCTCCACTCCGCTCAAGCTGGGCTCCTCTCTGCTGGCGGAGGGCCGGGGGCTGGGCGGCCAAGGCGCGGGGAGGCCACGATCTGGCAGCCAAGGCAGCTCCTACAGTCACCGGCCCTCACGAGAGTTCAGAAACGTGAGATAAACACACGGCGAGAAAAAAGAAACACGTAACACTTCTCCCTTGGCCTCCAACATACAGCCAGAAACTACCCCTTCAGCCTTAACACCAATCCCAGAGCAAGTTCTGGGGTCAAAGAAAAGCACAGAGTTATGCGAACTGTGAAGGGCAGCAGCAACATCGATGCTGGTGGAAGCTCCTTGGGGCTTTTCCCAGCTCAGCCCCTAACGGCAGGAAATGCCTAGTTTAGTACTGATCTGACCTCTTTCCAAACACTATAGGGCCCTCTGCTGAGACGAGCCAAGGACTTGAAGGTTGGCAGAACCCTGCTCCTTGGCAGGGACTTCAGAACCATCTCTGTGACCAGGTGCTTTTCGAGATCCCGGGTATGAAATCCTGAAAACCTCGCAGGACACGTCTCCTTGTGAGGAAAGCCCGATTCCTCCTCTTCGAGAAGCAAGCTGTCGGACCACTTTAAGAGGGATCGCCACCTCCAGAAGCAGCCGGGAGAGGAGACCTGTAGCCAGCAGGAGTCTGGACTCCAGCTCAACTTGAGATCCCACTGAAGGAGACCATCAGCTCTTCCAGGAGGCAGGCTCGCCTCTGAGCCACTCCAGATTCACGGGACAAAGTACACATCCTTATGGAGTAGGAGCATTTTCGTCTCATTTGCCGGTTCTCTGTGAACATTTACGCTGTGCTTTGTTCTCTCCTGTACCCCTGGCATCCCTCGGAGCCTTGCTTGGTGCTGTAGGTGTCGCTGAGTTGGTACCCAGCTGAAGTCTGATTATACCTCCTCCCGTTCATAATCGGTGCCCTAAGGGCTAGAGGGATGGTCTTCTCCGACCAAATGGCCCTGCTTTGACATCGAGAATCTTGCAGGATGTGTGCACAGGTGTCTCCAGGGAGGGAAATGAGGGAAGGAAACGTCGGCTCTGCTCCCAGTGAGTTTCCTCCTCCCTCGGATCAGGGAATGTCCCACAGTCACTGTGTCTCCTCGGCGCTGCTTCTGCCCCAGAAAGGCTCTCTGAGCGTCCGCTTGCGTCTCCAGTCTTGCTTGGTCTTCCTCCCAGATGCCAGCTGTGCTTTCCTCCGGCCAGCTCTCTCCTCCAGCCGGGTCTCTCCCCCGCCCCCCGCATGCGGGTTGTTGTGTGTGTCCGGGGCGGGGGTGGGGAGGGCATGCCAGCGGGGCGGGGGCAGTAGCCCGCCACTCTCCCTTACCGTGTGTGCTGCTGGAGGTGGGAGAGCTGGCGGAAGGCCTTCTGGCAGTAGGAACAGTTGTAGGGCTTGGCCCCCGAGTGGATACGGAGGTGCTGGGCCAGGTAGGAGGTGTTGGCGAAGGTCTTGGAGCAGTGCGGGCACTTGTGGGGCTTGATGGTCTCCGTGTGCATCTTGGAGTGGATCCTGCCGGAGAGGAGAGGAGGGAAGGGGGGAGGAGGGAGCGGTTCGACACCACGGGCTCAGCTCTCCGCTGGGTGAAATGATGTTGCTTGACGGATGAGAGCACCCCTTCCTCCCTCCCCCACAAACCCGCGCCGGCCTGGAGAGGCTCGTGAAGAGGACACCCACATCTAGGTTGCTGCTCATCTTAAGTCGGTGGCTAGAATGGCAGTGAGATGATGAAGAGCTGCACCCCTGGCTCCTGTAACCTTAAAGATTTCGGTCTCGTCAGCCCTCTGCTTTGTGCCAAGGTTACACACTCACCACAGACACCCTGCTTCCAAACAGTAATTTGAACAAAGACCAACACCGCCTGTCCCCCATGGACCTGAGGTTGAATGCACACCTTGGCTCTGAACTGACGCATATAGTAAAAGCAGGGCCTGCTCTGCAGAAGATTTCCGAACACAGACACAGAGAGAAGCCACATAAATCGTTGCAGACCTTGGGACCGGAGAGCACAATGTTCCAGGCACCACCCCCAAGCTGCAGGGATACGCAGTTTAGTTTTCACAGACAGCAGTGGGAGAGAATCGAGGCTCCCAAAGGGCAGAGTTGAAAGGGACAAAAGAAAACATGTGGAGAAGAGAGGAGGCGTGGGCCACGTGGCCTCGGGGTGAGGGGTCCACGGCAGGGAGTCGGGGGGAGACTGCAAGCAGCCTTACCGGGTGTGCTGCTGGAGGTGAGAGAGCTGGCGGAAGGACTTCTCACAGAAGTTACAACTGTAGGGCTTGGCCCCCGAGTGGATACGGATGTGCTGGGCCAGGTAGGAGCTGTTGGCGAACGTCTTGGAGCAGTGTGGGCACTTGTGGGGCTTGGTCTCGGTGTGTGACTTGGAGTGGATCTGCATCTCCGACTTCGAGTAGAACGTCAGGGAGCACATCCGGCACCTGGGCCAAGGGAGGGCAGCAGTTAGGACCCTGCCCACCGTGAGGGCGTTGCTGAACCCGCCCCTCCACTTCCAAAGATGCCAACCTATCTGATCTCTCTTCTATTCCAGCGACAACGCGAGGCCCTCGAGAGGAGGAGCTCTATTTTATCTACCGTTACAGTCTGCCCTTCTAATACAGCCCAACACAAGTATTTAATAAGTGTTTGCTGAAATGCCTGGACTCCCTAAGTGTGTACATAAACAAGAATTCAACCAGGTAAGACAGGAAACTCTTATTACAGGCCCTGGGCTGACACGGCCTTCACCGGACCAGGAGTATCACCTAGCCTCTGTCTTCCTTCTGCCTGTAACTTGACTTCAGATTTCTAAAGAACCCCTTTCCCCAGTTTCCCGTGGAGAAAGTACATCCCTCAGGTAATCCTCAAGCTCCTGAGGTGACAATGAGGACGAACTGACTAGATTCCTCAGAGGACTTTTCTCCTGTCTCCTCAGATAACTGTCTTCTCTCAGATTTTCTCCTTTTTGCCAGTGATTTCTAGAGGGATGAGGTAAGAATTACCAGGGTTATTTGGAGGGGGCTTTCCCAAACCACATGTCCGGCCTCCGCTCTGGATCTGATGTTCCACCGACTCCCCCCGGCCCCCGGCCCCCTGGCAATCAAGTGAGAATTACTTCTGCAACGAGCCAAGGTAACTGCTGGAGTGGGTTGTATCCCTCAAATATGAAGGAGAAAAAAAAGACTGGCAAAATACCGAGCCTCCCCGCTAAACCTTTCCTCTTTCCTAGCTCAATGCCAGCACTTCGGGTTGACAACAGTATCATCTGAATACACTTTCATGCATCATCTGAGCTGGTAATCCTTCTTCCTGCTCTTATACTGCCCAACAATATCAAATAAGGAGGCCTGTGGGCAAGATAAGTCACAATTACTCATACTTTACTGGGCGAAAGCTATCTATATGTGAGCTGGAACCCTATCACTCAACAACTCACCAGCACACAATGTGGGCTGAAGCCAGGCCACTGGGGCAAGTCCCTCTTCTCTGGGTCCCCCCCCCAACGTCTCTCTCTAGGAGGGGCTTAGGATGGTGAAGGGTGACTTCTGCTTTTTTCCTGATCCCAAGAGAATATGCAGAGAATAACTGAGTGCAGACTAAAAAGAACTCTGAGCTCCTCAGAGAAGAAGAGACCACTGTTACTTGGGGGTATGGTTCCTGTATTAATGCTTCCATTAAAAATCCAATCATTGAGGCCAATTTCTAGTTCTCTAGTCACTTGATAATTCTGAAAGAAATCCGATTACCTGTTTACCAACCCCTGGCTGTTGTCTGGGATGCCCAACCATTGTGTGGGAGGGTGGGAGGTTCTGTTTATAGTTAGCAGGGTCCAAAGGACACAGCCAACAGAAGTCTGGACACCGGGGCTCTACTCAGGGTTCAGTTACAGGCTTGCTCATCAATCTAGACCTCAATTTTCTGGTCTGTAAAATGGAGAGATAAATAACTGCCCCCCAAAGGGCCAGCAAACACCCAGGAGAGTCAATGGTAAGCCAAGCATTCGCTAACAATAAAACTGCATTAAGGTCAGCAGCACCAGTGCTGAATGAGCTCATGCTGCTATACACTTCACTAAAACTGAGGTTAGAAAACTAGACACAGTGTCACTTGGAGAGGAACTGCACTAGAGTTACAAAACAGCTTCCCTCCGCTAAGATTTCTCAGACAGGTGGAATGATTTTAGCTCAAGCAAAACCTCATTAGTTTGCCTGTGAATGCTGAACACATAACTGCACCCCTTAACCTGAGATTAGTTATAGAAGAGAAAATCACCCTCTTCCTCAAAGTTTTCAACGAGGGAAGAATCTGCAAAACTTAAACTCATCAATAATGGACTGGCAACAACATAAGCTGTCTCCAGAGGTATGAGTATAATAAGGATAACATAACAATAACACAGTAGTAACGGTAGTAGTAAGTGCCTGACACTGTTGTTGTGCCTGACACTGTTGTTGTGCCTGACACTGCCGGGCTCCAATTAGGTCCTTTAAACACATTGTTTCCGCTCCTTAAAACAACCTGGCAAGTACTATCCCTGTTCTACAGAAAGGAGCACAAAGGCTCAGAAAGGTAAAGCAATTTGCCAAAGGGCGAACAGTGACTCACTCTCACCTAACCTTAAGACTCCTCACACTAGAGGTATCCAGGGGGAAGCTGGACCATCCTATCATCTGCCAGAAATGTTTAAACACTAAAACTACAGAGAAGCCAAATAAGTACAAGCCTAATGCAGGATGTCAGGTGCTGGGAAAGAAACCCGATTAGGAGAGCTGTGGCAGTGGGCAGTGGCCGTGTCGCTGGGCGCACAGCTCCAGGGGGCACCATTCACACCCGACACCACAAGGGTGCTCCCTTGGAGGCCTGCAAGGCAATGGCCTTGGTTACAGTAACCGCTTTGAAGTGAATTATCAACGCTTTTTCCCCTAAGATGTTCAAAAACACTTTCAGATACTCTGATTTTCCCTCAAAACATTTCCACAGGATAGATGAGGGCCATGACTGGTCTTCAAATTTTACTAGAAATAAGTTGACCTGCCCAGAGAAAAAGAACCCAGTTCCCCTAATACCCAGTCAAATGCCACAGACCACAGGAATGGATGTGGTTGACCCACACCTGTATCGAAACAGGGACTCCTCGTGATTAAAAAGATTCCTTTGGAACCTCAGAGTTCTGAGTTTCTGAAGAAATTCCATTTACCTATAACATAATCAATCCCCCTTAAATTCAGAGTTCTCTTTAGTCACCTGGAGGCAGTGTGTGGAAAATCCTATCAGGGCTGCCCTCCAATTGTACTGTTCACATTTCTTTGCACATGCACAGTGTGGCAAGTCCAGAAATAGCTTTAATGTGGGTCCGGAAGACAAAGAGAGAGAAACCTTGGCAGAACCAGATGACGCTGACCCGCGGGAAGGGCCCTACAGAGTGTCAGGGAGCCCCCCCACCGTTCCTGCAACAACCGGTCTTGTTCAGGTGTAGCTCCAAGTCACAATGACCTCACTTTAAGCCAACACATAAAAATCCAAATTTCTACAAAATAAATTTAAAAGGGATTTTCATTTTATGGAATGTATGATACCTTTAAATGAACCAAACTTGTCAAGTACCTTTATAATATGATGTAAACATTGCTCAGGAACACTTTTACTGTGTAAGTGGGGTACACCTGTAATAATAAAGCTGCAGTGAACTTTCAGATTACGAGCTGGAATTCTGCAGTGCTCAATACTTTCTGCATAGCAACACTCCCCTCATTTTGACTTACAAAGACGGATTTAAACGCTCTGAACTCTCCATGGTAGAAGTGTACAACACATAAAAGTAAACGCTAAATGATGACTATTTCTCGTCTCTTTCGAAGTTCCCAACATTTCAAATCTCATTTGATATATAACTCCCAAGAGCTGGGAGGCATAAACAGAATTCTCCCCATTTTACAGATGAGGAAACTGAGGCCCAGAGAGGGGAAAAGGACTTGCCCAGGGTCACACAGCAAGTTCGTGGTGGAGCCGGGAACTGAATCCATGAGCCCAAGGCTCTGTCCATTTCCTGTGCCGCAGTTCCCTTCGCTCCTAAAATGGGAACAACATTGCCCATCTCGGTACACTAAGGACAGACCCAGTCTCCCAGCCATGCACATCTACCCCTGTCTGTGTCAAAGCTGTGACGGTGGCTATTCCACTCTGTACACTGGGACCAGACTCCCCAAACCCACTAGGGCCCTTGACGGTTCTCAAGGGGATTAAAAGATTTCCACCTTTCAAAGGGCAGGGAGTTTAGATATGTACTTATTTTTGTATAGTACCACATGCAAATATGCTTATAATGCTTTTTGGCAATGGACGACTTAAAGGAAGTAGAGGATCAAAAGAACTTCCATGAATGAGAAAGTGAGAAAACAGCCATCTCACAAGCATATATTCCACAGGGGGAAGGGGAGGTATCCTATTCGTTCCACCTTTTTATACAGACCCCTCCCATCATCCCAACCATGCAGGGTCAGGCAGGCTCAATGCTCAAATACGGCCCAAGAACCGGTGGATAGCACACTGGTTAAGGTTAGGGGCTTACCAGAAATGTTTCTTGAAAAAATAGGAATGGAAAATGTAGAAACCAAAAAGGAGCTGGAGACAAGAGTCTCAAACCCAGTCTAAAGCCTCATTACAAGAAAGAAATTCCATTACGTCACCCCAAAATAAGTCAATGCTGAAGACCTCAAAGAAGGAAGGGGTGAAATGGGTCTGCATCCTGGGGAAGAGGAGCCAGAGAAGGGCCAGAAGCTCCACCGTCCTAACCCTCAACAGAACACTTGACATGCACGTGGATCCGAGGCGGAAGCTGCCGGAGCGCGGAGCCCGATGGGGGCAGGGAAGCTGAGAGAGCCGCACCCCACCCTGCCCGGCTCTGATCCTCACCTGTAGGTCTTGCCGTCTTTCTGATGGTCATCGTCATCCTCAGGGGAGAGGACGTAAGGGTCGTTCATCTCGGGAAGCCCCGATTCCAGCATCCGCTTCTTCTTTCGGCCCCGGGGGGGCTTAGCGGCCACAGTGCCGCCGCCGCCACCGCCGCCGCCTCCTTCCTCTGTTAGGGTCGATGCTACCTTCTTAGAGAGGTCAGGGACCACCTGCAGGGCTTGTGAGCCAGGGGGAAGAGCTGAGACAATCATGGGAGCCGAAATGGGGAAGGTCTGAGCTGACGAGGCTGTGGTCACGAGGGAGCCTGAGGGGGATGTGATAACCAAGCCGGGACCTAGGATTGTGAGAAAAAGGAGATGGTGTCATGTTGCCCAGTCCGGATCCTAGTCCTACGTCATTTTCCCCAGATCATGGTCTATTTAACCCCTCACCACCGCCCCCCCGCCCAGAGTATACAGGAAACCCCAAACCCTGTAGAAAGACAATGGTCTCCTAACCCCTGTCCCCACCCCGCCCCCAGTAACAGTGAGATTTACCCCTTGATTGACTCCCTTCTCTTCTCCACCTCTGAGAACAGGAGACTCCTTGATTCAGAGAAGGAAAGAATGTCACCTCCTCAAAGGCAGGGACCGCATCTTCTACTTCTTTGTATCGCCCACAATGCCTAGCGCATTGCTAGGCACACAGTAGGCACTTAATAAAAATCTGATTGAGTAATCAAACACATATCCCACTCCCCATGTCCTTGGCGCCCTCCAGCCTGGGGTACTGATCGTGGAGGATCAACACCTCAGATTGGAGAAGAGCAGAGGGTGCTCACCAGCGGTCATCAGTCCTGTCGACGGCACAGGGACCACCGTGATATTCTGGGTAACGGATGCCTGGCTATGTGGGGTCAGCTGGTCTGACTTGGACTCTGTGTCCATGCTGATGCCCGAGGGCAGGGACACCGAGGCAGGCACTGTCAGCAAGGTGGGGTAGTGGGGTGGAGCCAGCCCACAGCCCTTCTCTGGCAAGAGCTGGTCCTTCATCTTGTTGATGAACATCGTGTTCTCAATCTGAAAGAAAAGGAACGGGACAGTGGCCTCTGAGGGAGAGTCCCAAGTCTGTCTGCTCCCTCGGCACCTCACACTGTCTATCCTCTGTGGGGATCAAAAGGCGGGTGGTTAATATCTGTGCTTCCAGAGAGAAGCTGAACAGAAACACTGTGTAATTCTCAACGATGGGGGGCCTGGCGAAACAGCATGGGATTTATCTTGCTTCAGTGTCCACGGTAACAGGACTTGCTACTCAGAGCTGAAAAAAGTACCCAGTGGAGCAGAAGCAAAAAACCAAACACCACGTACCTGTCCTGAGACCGTGGGGATGGAAGGCCAGAAGTACGGGTTAGAATTGAAGTGAGATTCTTCCATTCTACCTGAAGAAGGAAACGAGACCACATCACACTCAGGAATCATCTGAAGCAGCTGAGCAAGGGCGAAGGGGCGCTGAGGAGCTCCGGGTCTCTTCCCACAGGGCTGGGAGTGAGGAGTCAAGGCCTCAGGATCTAGCATATTAGTCCCTCTGGTCAGAGCCACTCACCACTACATCCCCATCCAACAGAGGCTATCCCAGTTCAGATGCTAGTGAAAGAACTTACACACATCTCATTTACCCACACAATGTTTCCTGTACCCCAAATAAACAGAAGTGGTATTTCTTTCTTTGGCTGACAAAAAGAGAAATTGAAGTCCTGAGAGAGGAAGGCTCGGACCCAAGGTCCACACAAAGCAGGTCACCGATCGGCCTGAAAACAGCCAGGGTACCTGTCATTGTTCCTCTCCTTTCACCCCTCAAATCCATCTTCCTTGAAATAAACAATTTCAAGGGGTCCAACTGACATGTCTATAGTTCCCTGTAGCCTGAAAAGGTTCTAGGCCAGAATACAAAATGTCCAAGAGAATTAAAGAATGAAATTGGCGAGAATCAGAATCAAGGTCTTTGGGGTACCAGACGGTATCTGGGGACCACGCCCCATGGATCCCACCAAGGTCTGAAAACATCTGTGATGCTGCACTGGGTACCACACACACTGGACTGACCAGTAAGAACCTAGGAGTTACCAGTTTTAAAAGGGGTTCTAGGGAATTTCCTGGCGGTCCAGTGGTTAGGACTCTGCGCTTTCACTGCCGAGGGCTCGGGTTCGATCCCTGGTCGGGGGACTAAGATCCTGCAAGCCACATGGCACGGCCAAAAAAAAAAGGGGGACTGATTCCAGCACCAGCACCCCAGATCTCCACCTAAAGGGATTTAGAACAGGGACAATGGTGGGTCAGAACACACACACATTACCAGACTCCTCTGTAGTTCTCAAACACTATACCTCTAAGAGTTCAAGTTCTCCTCTGTACACGGATGACAAGTAAGCTTAAGACCTGGGGAGCGAAGAATAAGGAGCAAGAAAAGGAATCCCTCAGAATCATGTTGCAAGTCACAGATGGGTCCGGAACGCAGGCATCCCACCACTCATTTTCATACTCTGATCGCTTCTCCTAACAAGGCTTAATTGCAGGCTATTGGTCCAGAGTAGCTTCCCAAAAGCCTGGACCAGGAGAGATCCAGGCTGGCAGAGGCAGGGGAAGCGGGAGGAGGACACGGGTGGGAAGGGGAAGGGAGGGAATAAACATTAACACCGCGGTGCTGCTCCGGGCCGAGAGCGGCCAAGCCCCAGGAGGGGCAGAAGGACCACAGGACGCTGTGACTTGTAGCCTGGTCACACACATGGTCCCACTGAGGACATGCTGGAGGCGGACACCAGGGATTCTAAGAGATGGGCGGGTAGACTGGGTCTCAAGCAGTGACTAAGGAAACCAGGAAAGTTCTTCAGCAAAGGAGGTGAAGCAAAAGATCTCACTCTAAATGTAACGGTGTTCCTGGTCCTTCTCCAGAAACCTCATCACATTTTTTGCTCTACTGAACAACACTCTGAATTTTCATAAAACCTATAAAGGGAAGCAGAACTGAATTTCAGCCTATTTTTCCCCAAAAGTAGCAAAGTAGAGTAGCAAATCTGTGGCTACCACAGCTTCATACAAATGAGACTCAACTTTAAATGCCCTGAGGGTCAGGCACAGACCAATCCTGCTTCCCAAGTTATAAACACAGTAAAACCAGACACTCTCCACACGGGTGCCACCTAGCTCCCTGCCAGCTTTATAAAGGGCCTTGAGCCTCAGGCCCTCCGGAGGCAATGGACGTAGAGAAACAGTGAGATCACAGTGCAAGGGGACCCGATCTTGCCCAGCTTTGGGGGAGGCAGGGGCCACATCCTGAACTGCCCCCAGGTTCTAAGACAGGACCCATCACCCAGTAGGCAATGCCATACTTGGTGAACCGAGTGGCAGCAGACTTCGCATACGGACACTGAAAGCCAAGCCAAGGGCTCCGACGGGGACCCACAGCCCCATCCCTCTAACCTTCTAGCTGAGAGGCATGAAATCGACAAGGGTGGCGGCTGTGGTGGAAAGGCAGTAGAGAATCAGGCTGGAGAGTAAAGGAAAGGAGGATCTAATCATAATATCCCCCTAAAGAGACAAGGAAGTAAATGCATTACGGATGTGAAAACTTAGGAGGGAGGAACTGAGAGCCTGAAAATAAGGCTGTCCTCAGGATTCTGGCGAACAAGGCTCCTCCCCATGCCCAAACTACATCCATTCTTAGTGTCCTGCCAGGGGCTCAGGGGAAGCAGTTTCTGAGTCAAACATGGCCTGTAGGTTGTTACAGAGGGGCACGAAGTGACTTGGAGGACAATATCACCACCACCATTAGCATCTATTAAGAGCCCACTGTGTTCAAGGTACTGTTCTGAGCACTTTACAAGCGTCGCACCATTTAATCCCACAACAATTCTATGAAGCAGGAGAGTGCAATCCCTATTTTTCTTTTTTCTTTCTCTTTAAAAAAACATTTTACTGAAATATAGTTGATTTATAATGTTGTGTTACCCATTCTTCAAATGAGGAAACTGGAGGCAAACAGTAAACAGCAGAACAGGGATCTGAACCCAGGACCAAAGAGCAAGCTAGAAAAGGGTCCTACAAGAGACCAACTCAAGTACATGCTCTCTGATGCTGGGGCTTGATTCACAAATCGAAATTTAGACTATTTCCAGAAATGGACTATATACTTTTCAGGTAGTTCTCAATAAATGCTTTCAACAATGAAGTTTTCAGGGAATTCCTTGGTGGTCCGGTGGTTAGGATTCCACACTTTCACTGCCAAGGGCCCAGGTTCAATCCCTGGTCAGGGAACTAATATCCCACAAGCCACAGCATGGCTGCCAAAAAAAAAAAAAAAAAAAAGCAAACACCAAAAACGAAATTTTCAATGACAGCAAAATGCAGTGAAAGATGATATTCTCTGTCCACATCCAGTGAAACCTCACCTGGCCACCAAGATAACTGATTTTAGAATGATGGGGTCTGAATTAAAAGGCCAGACTGTCCAGAAGGGGTACATAGAAGGAAAGGCCCCTCCACCTCCCTGGATACCGTCTCTCACTCTGCTTTGGTTCCTAAAAGAACAAAGCTGAAGATCAGAACCACAGCCGCTCCCAGGACGAAATGATAAACCTGTCTGTGGCTCCTGATAAATACATCAGCCCAAAAGGGGGTGCACGGGGAGCCCTGCTTGCCCAACTGGAAGCAATAGCCGCCTGCAGGATGACACCAGAGAAAGGGTCAACACTGTCCTGATGCCAGAACGTGATGTAAATGGCGCCCCCTGGGGTTGTGTCACAGGGTGCCCTGGCACCAGCTCACTCAAATACCTGCCAACTGTTGTCTTACCACTTCTCCTTTCAACTCTCTATTACGCATGGAGGAACGCCCACCAAACCATCCTGACATCCAGGTACGCACATACGAACATTCTTAAAACCCGAAGAAGCAATGATATCACAGGGAAACTTCACCTCTACACAGTGCCAGCTTTCTTTTGTTTGCTTTATATTTTGGCCACGCCGCATATCTTGCGGGATGTCAGTTCCTCGACCAGGGATAGAACCCAGACCATGGTAGTGACAACACCGAATCCTAACCCCTAGGCCACCAGGGAACTCCCCACGGAGCATCAGTTTTGATGATTATGCCAACACATTAAAAACAAACCAGAAGGGGTTCACCCTAGACTGGGAAGGAAGAGGCAGGCTTCTATTATAGCCCCAAAGCTCAGGAGAGAAGGAAGAACACAGTAGGTGGAAAGATGATGTTGGCAGATTGAAAATCTGGGTTCTAATTCCAACTTTACTACCGCACCATGCCTCTGCTGTTCTCCAATACGAAGGGACGTTTACTATAATTAAGTTGGACAGCATTTTCCTTTCAAGAGGTTCAGGAACTACATACTCCTTTTCCAATCTCAAAAGAAATCTTGGAAGACTGAGAAGGTGAAGAAAAAAGACAATATTAAGTTATGTCCATGAAACACATAGGAGGACTTGAACTCTTGCACCAGAGCTCTGTCCATCTGTTCATCCTTCCCCAGTGCTACCGGCCATCCAGGGATAAAGACATCACTGCCTCCAGCATTGCAGTTTTCGTAGAAGTACTGAAGACCACCACTTCTTTCCTGGTACTTACAATTTTTACATTTTTCCCCCCCAAAATAAAGCATGGTTTTCTTTTCTCAAGAAAATAATATTCATCACACAACCAACCTTTAGGAAATCATGAAATACACCAACCCAATTTAGTAGCCAGAGGATGGACCGAGGAATCAAAGCTTCCAGAATCTAGGTTTAGGCCCTACATCAGTACATGACTCTGAGGAATTTACGACTCTCCTAAATTTCTACTTGGGTAGAGGATGGAAGAGTATCAAACCCCTAAAAAATTCATAAGGCACATGGAATTGAGATGGAGACAACACACAGAAGAAAAAGAATAAAATGCTCAAAGTACTCCTGACGAGAGTTAGAGAAACACTTCCATGTGATGAGGACTATTCGGGACAATTAGCAGAAATTACATAGAGACCACATAATTATAAAGGAACTACCCAAAAGTATCAGATCTATAGCCCGCAGCTTACTAATCACCAACTAGAAGCACTAACAAGAAAGAGAGATGCAAAGAACAACCAACTCAAATTCAACTACAGAAAGAACTGGAGGGGCTTCCCTGGTGGCGCAGTGTTTAAGAATCCACCTGCCAATGCAGGGGACACGGGTTCAAGCCCTGCTCTGGGAAGATCCCACATGCCGCGGAGCAACTTAGCCCGTGCACCACAACTACTGAGCCTGCGCTCTACAGCCCTCGAGCCACAACTACTGAAGCCCGCGCGCCTAGAGCCCGTGCTCCGCGACAAGAGAAGCCACCGCAGTGAGAAGCCCACACACTGCAACGAAGAGTAGCCCCCGCTCGCCGCAACTAGAGAAAGCCTGCGCGCAGCAACGAAGACCCAACGCAGTCAAAACTAAAAAAAATATTAAGAAAAAGAAAAAAGGAAAGAACTTGACACATGGATCTCGGACACTCTATTGAAAAAAACTGTTCCAAAATGCACAACTGCAGAAAGGTTGCAATATTAGCTAAGGACTTGAAGTGAGGAAACACACAGGACCATTTCTCCTCAGTTAGGAAACAAATCTTTTTCTCAGGTCCTAAGGGCATTCGAGAAGGGCCATCCCAATAGGATCTGGGGACTTGCTACTGTGAACTCTCCCAAGTACAAAATAACTGAGAACAGGTTTATCCCAATTCTATTGGGAAAAACCATCACACCATGCCCAAAGAGACCAACAGGACCACTACCACCACAAAGCTGGCAATCTGAGCCAGCACCTCCTACCCCGGGCACCACTGGACCACTGTACCTGCACCCTGCAGAGAGAACGCCATAATGGTTCCCCTTGTCCTGCCCGTTCCACTATTAACCGACGGACCTGCGCATTGTGAGGCAGGAAAGAAAAAACAAACCAAAAAAAAAAAAAGTCTGGAGAAGAGGGAATATGCACCTAATATTTAATCACCAGCTCGGCTCAGAAACCTATGGGGAATAAATTTTATAAACCAGCCTGGAATTGGTTCTCAGAAGACACCTCTAAGATTATAAGCTCTGAACTCAAACTCTCTTGGGTTGATATATTGTCATTCTCAGGCAACCTAAAACTCAATCACCATCAAACCTCATATTCTGAATTCTTCCAGAGCTACTTCTGGAGTCTACTCCATACAGTTTTATCCATTTTATTTCAAACTACCCACGAATCAGTTTTTTCCCCCCAAACTTCACCCTGCCACGTCAAATTCAAATAACATCACACCACGGATTCTAATCACTCACCAGATCCACTCCAAACACTGATGCAACGTTAAGGATACAAACTCCACTCTAGACTCAGTTCTGCTTGTTCCAAACACGAGAAAGCCATTCCATTAGCTATGCCACAAAGGCTACAACGGCAACTAGGGCCCATTTATCTCCAAAGCAGAATAAATTTCTCCTTTGGACACAATGCAACACTGCTTAGTGAGTTCACTTGAGCATCTCACAACTCATTCTTGTTGAGGACTGGTGGGCATGGAAGGTGATGGGATACAGTGCCAACTTTCGCACAAAACTTCCTGGGTATCCTCAAAGGTAATAGGAAGAGGCTGATTTTTCTCCTACAGCAAACACCAGTATTACAATTGCTATTACTTGAACAATTCTGTCACGCTGTCCGCAAAAGGGCCATTTGATTATGACCCCTTCGCCCCCCAAAACTGGAAAAGCCATTAACCCCAAATTGTCTTACCCTCTCTCTCTCTTCCTCCTGTCGTCTTATTCCTTGTCCTTTCCAGGGCTCCTGAACTTTCTGTAAACAAATTGTCTGGGTTACAGGGGCCGGTAAGGGTGCAGCCAGCGGAGAACTGTGGAGAACCTCAGGAATTCTTTGACCATCAGCACTCAGTCCAGAAAGCAGGCGGACCCCCGACTAACCATCCAAAGATGCAAGGACAGAACGACAGCAGTGCAGGGCCACCCGCTATGTGGATACAAGGGAAATACATCCAATTCCCAGCAACTAAGATGAACTCTACCACCAGTGCGTGGGGTCCACCCCTGGGCTCAGACACTGGTTCTTCTTGGTCTCCCGGGGCCGCAGGTAACCGGAGGCGGGGGCGGGGGTGTGTGGGGACGGTTAGAGAACAGAAGAACTGGAAGAAGAGAAGCGTCCCTGCCTCCCAAGGATTGGCTCAGAAGGCAAAGCTGAGGACCCGGGGGGGATGCACAAGCCCTTGTGTCAGGCACAGTGCCAGTTCAGGCCCAGGCACTTCCTCTGGCCTCCCCCCCCCGCCGCGAGGACTTCGCCCCTGCCTACCCAAGGCCCTGCGCCAAGAAGTACCTCCCTCAGCACAGTGGTCTAGCTACTGGAGACCCCGGCTGTCCCCCAAACACCTTCGCTGCCCTGAGACAGCCCCTGGGCGCCTTCTCCTGAGGTCGCCCACCACCCCTTCCTCTAAGACCCTTCTTTGGGACGCCCCTCCTTCCTCTCCGGGGAGCTGAACTCTGCCACCCACCAGACAGACACCCGCCCCCTAAACCCCCCCATTCCTCCCCATCGCCCGCTCCTCCACAACCACTTCCGGTTCCGGGACGGACACACGTACAGTCCCATCGTGGACCCCCCTTTCCCCGCCCCCCCCCAAGGAAAAGGGGAGGGGGAAGGAGCAGAGAGCTCGGCGCGCGCCGGCTGCAGCGGCGCGAGACTCACCCGGCGGCAACGGCTGCGGCGGCGCCAGAGCCGGAGCCAGAGAGCGGGAGGGGCGGCGTTTGCTGGGAAGGAGGGAGCAGAGTGCGGTGGGAGGACCCGGAGGGGGCGAGGGGAGGGGGATAGCGCCAGGCGAGCGCGCGGGCACGCACTTTAGGCGCGAGGCAGACCCACACACTCACACGCACGGATCGTGCGCGAGACACCCGCAGGGCGGGGGCGCTAGGCAGTGGGTGGCCCCCTCCCTCCCTCCCTCCCCTAACACTCACCCGGAAGTGGTGCCGCAGCTCGTGCTCCCGAGAACCCCGATTCCTCCACGCCCCCTCCCTCCCTCCCTCCCTCCCCCCACTGGCTCGGAGTTGAGCCGCGGCTGAGAGAAGGCGGGAGCGCCGGAAACGAAAAGGGGGGAGGGAGGGAAATAGCAATGTTGGGGGGGCGGCAATGGGGAAAGGGGGGGTGAAATGCAAAGGTCGAGTCACTTCCGGGAGCAGCTAAAGCACATCCGGCGCGGTTAGCGCTCCAGCATACTCAGGGCGGAAGTTACGACAGTAGGGGCGGAAGTAGCTTCTGCCCGGGGACGCGGTATACCCTCCAGGGATGTGACGCCACAGCGGAAGTGAAGGTGGGTTCTGCTCTAAGGGCAGGAGCCGAACCTTCACGACTGCGGTTCCGGGCTTCCGGAAGGGACTTCAGGGGAAGTGGGAGGGTGGAAACGCGACAGGTTCATGAATTATGCATCAAGGTACGAGGGGCGGTATGGATTCTTAAAAGACGGGTCCTGGTTCCCTTCCCTCAAGGGGCGATAGGCAGACGTAGGGAGTTACCATTCTTTTTTCTTACATACTCTCCAGAAGGTCTCAATGCTTTGAATATGAAAGAAAGGAAAAGGATGTGTCAGTAGTTCTCTGAGGTCCCTCCTTAGGCCCAAAGCGTGACTAATTAACCCACCCCCCCCCCCCCCAGGCCTCAGAATCCGACCCCTGCCTAACCACACCCCTTACTCTCTTTGCTTTGGTCTCTAAGTTCTTGTGGCCCTCTTCCACATCTTTATCTCCTACTCACCTGGCTTTACTTTTAAATATAGCACTCACCTCTACCTGATTCTATATTGTTGGATGTCCTCCTCTTCTCACTGGAATATCGGCCCCACGAGGGCAAGGACTCTGAATTGTTCGCTGCTGTATCCTCAGAGCCTGGCACTTAGTAAGCAGTTGGTAAACGTTTGTTGCATCAATGAACAATTAATGTGAACTCTTTCAGGAAGCCTTCCTTGATTGCTCCAACGGTCTCGTTCTCCGAATTTCCACAGCATTTAGTCCGTACCTTTTTTTTTTTTTTTTTTGGCTGTTTTAACTATTTCATATATGTGACTCTTCAGAAAGTTTGTCAGCAACTCGGGAGAAACTGTCTCATACATGGTACCCTCCCACTGCTTTGTTGAGCACACAGTAGATGCTAAATAAATACATGCTATTTGAGTAAATGAATGCTGCCACCAGCCTGTCCCAGATCTGACCAGAATCCCTCTGGGCTCAGCTCTATTTTGAGTGAAACAGAATCAAAGTGCCTCCGATTAACAGTAATAGTTCCTTGCTTAGAGATCAAAATAACCCCGATAGGAATAACTGTAATGCCAAATTTTACATATAATGAACATAAGACTCTGAAGACTTAAGTGATTTTCCCCAAGGTCACAGCTTCCCCAGGAAGTAGCAAAAGACACCTAAAAATAAAAATTCCAATTAAATGTTTAAGTAGAAGATACGTATTTGTATCTTTTTAAAAGCGTCCGCTCTCTTTATCACATTTTGGGACTCTGTAACCTGTCTGTGTCAACCCAATAGTGACACAATAGGATAAGGGTCTTAAGGGCGCAGCTGCGACCAGACGTCGTTGCTGTATGGGTTAGAGATTGATGATTTGAGAAACCTTGACTTTGGGGGCAGAGATAGAAAAGTGGGAGCAAAATGGTGGTAATCGCTATAAGTTCTGGTTCTCTTTCCGTTCTTCTCCTATTTACAATAACTGGCACCCCCCGGGCCTCGGTGTCTCCAATTGTCAACCCTGCTGCTGCCCTTGCTATAAGAAGCACGTTTTAGTGCTTTGAACTCCTTAGAGAAAAGCTCTAGAGAGATAAATGTGGGGCGTGGGGGGAGGAGGGCTGTCAATTTTAGCCTGGGGTTTTCCAGCTGGCACACTGTTTCCATCTTGAATCACTTCCACACCCTGAGCTCTGCCTGGGAGATCCCTCCTCCTGGGGCTTCCCCACTCCCTGGTTTGGTCTGAGCCACAATGGTAAGCATTCCAGAAAAATGCTTAAGAGAAGCCTGGCTTAGTCATTTGATGCACAGCTCAGGAGGCAAAGAAAGCATACAGGTGAGAGATGCTGGTCCCAGTAGTGATGGGTGGCCTCCAAGAAGCAAAGGGGTAGTATGGCCACTGTTTGTGTGCTTGGTCTGTGACTAAGCAGTGACTCCTTTGCCACCTGGAGCCTTCTGAGGACCTCCCGAGGCCCCATAGTTTCAGTTTCAACACTACATGAGATAAAGTTAGGATCCTTCCCCAGGGCCTCCTGACTCTTCCTGGTTAGCATAACAATGGGATTTAGTTTGGGATCATTCCTTTAGGACAACTCAGAAGACTCGGACATCTTTCTCCTCTGTCTCTCCCTGCCATCTGACTTTCCATGGGGAAGGAGGGCATTTAGGGAGAAGGAACAGGTAAGAATTTCCTGTGTCTTGCTGGTGTATCTTAATTTATTTAAATTTAGGGAAACAGCAGTCTAATCAGGTGATAATTAAGTCCCTCTTCATTAGGGACCTTCATGTGTGCCTTTTGAATATGGATGAGCCCTGGGGTCACACCGTCCCTCTGAAGAGGAAGGTGATAAGAGACATGTGCTGTCCGGGCACTTCAGCTCTTCCCCTTCTGCGCCTCCCCTTCCCCCCAACCCCCACCTGACAAGGACTAGATTCCTGTGGGGAAGGAAGGGAAAGGGCAATGAGGCTTCCTCTCCCGTCAGTCTCCTCCCCCTCCTCCTCAGGCCCGTCCCTCACTGCCTCCAGCCCATCCCAGCAGCACCTCTTCCTGCACTCTCAGGTCTCATCCAGCCCTCTCCCTTCCACCAGCTTCAGGCTGGGGTCTCTTCAGGTCCCACTGGGTTGACGCTGAGCCCGCCTCAGCAGCGTGTTTGCCTCGCACCTCTGCTTTTAGCTGGTTCATCACTCCTTGGCCCGGGTCTGCTTCTTTCTTCTTTTTCTTAGGGAGTCTGATGACCCGAACCCACAAACAGCTCTGATCCTGAGAAATACACTCCCTCCACCTCGCTCACTGTTGTGTGCTTCGTGGACTCAGCCACACTTCACCTGAGTACACAGTAAAGCGCCCCAACCCCTACAGCACCCACCTACAGATGCATGGACATTCCTGATTCTAACTGCAGAAATAAACACATGGAGGCCAACACAGGCCAGGGCAGCCCCCCTCTTGCACGTGACCGTCTCCTCTCCTCCCTGGAGCGCCCCCATTTCCAGGGAGCAAGTGGGGCACAGATGGGGGTGGGGGGAGAAATGGGACCTGGGTGGTTACCATGGCAACGGAACCTAGCAACAGCTGAGAGGCTGCCGTGTGGGTTTCTGCAGGGCTGTTACGAGAGCCAGACCTAGAACTGGGGGCTCAGAGGTGACTGATCCCAGCTGGGCAGCCTGCTCTTCCTCCTCCAAACGCACCCCTCGATTCCACGCCCACACCCCAGCAGTGCCTCTCAGAGAGGGCAGAGCGGGGAAAGCTAACGAGAGCTAACCGCGGGGCTTCTGGGGGCAGCTGTGGGCGGGGGCGGGTGAGGGAGCAAGGCTGCAAATAAAGCAAGCAGGGCAGCCAGCCTCTTCACTGCGGCTCCCTCTCACCGCTTGCCCGTTGCTCCATTTTTCCTTCTCCTTTTGCCCTTCAACCTCCACGTGTCTATCAGCGCTCTCCTCTTCCTTTTCTTGCTTGCGCCGTCGCCTGTGCTTCTACGTGTTTCCCTTTTCTTCTACCTCCTTTTTCGTGGTCTCTCTTGACCTTCTCTAGCAATTAACAAACCACTCTTCCGGTTTCTCTCTTGCTCCGGCTGCTCCTTGTCAAGACTGCCCCCTTCAGAGTCTCTTCCTTCCATTCCATCCCGAGTCAAAGCCCCCGAATCCCAACCCCGGGTCAGAGCAGGCCAGGTCACATCGGGTCCGGAGGGGTTACCCGCACTCCCCCCCATCCTTCTTTTCTTCCCTCTTAGCTGCCCATCGCCCCTCCTCCTCTTCTCTCTGTGGGGCTCATAAGGCAGAACCAGGGGACTCAGGTATCTTGCAAAGGCTTTATTTGAAAATTTTGAAACTTACATCCCACAAGAATTCAAGATTATCACCACAAGAAGAAAGAGATAATACAAAAATATATATCACAGCATAGGAGCCAGGTAAGAGAGGGAAGTAGGAAGGAAGGTGGGAAAGCCATGAGAAGTCAGGACAAACCTGAGGGGGGGGCGGTGCAAAAGGAGGGAGAGTGGAGGAACCAAGGAGGGAGGGAGGGAGGGAGGGGCGGATTGGGAGGCAGAGCTCCCGACGGCCTTGAACCAGCTGGCTCCGGTCCCTGGCAGCCTAGGTGGAGTTACGGAGGCCCTCAGGGAGGCCGGCAAGTGGAGGACTGGCTCAGGGGGCTCTGAATTCCAGAGTGACACACACAGACAGCCAGGACAGACGAGACAGAAGGACTTGGGAAGCAGGGGAGGGCACATGGGAGCCCCTTTCTCATGTAGTGCAGCGGGTGACTCCCCAAAAGCCATCTCCCAGACAACAGAATTTAGCAGTGGAGGGGGAGGGAGTTTGCGCCCTCAGTACTCCCATTCCCACAGGGAGCCCTCGGAGCGGGATGGGGGAGACAGCGAAACACGTGACGCGGAGCGGGATGGGACCGCGACAGATGGAGGCCCATGGAGCCCCCAGCTCACCTCCCACCCACCTCCGGGGCAGCATGCAGGGGCCACAGAAACTCAATCAGTGAGTGTTCGTGAGGCGAGTGTGAGCATGACACACACGCCACAGCGCGGGGCCGGGACATGCACACGAGAGTCCACGGGAGTCACCCACTGACCTCTGAGTGATGGGCCACTGAGCGATGGGTGGGACGGGGGAGAAGACAAAGGGAACAGTGTGAGACGAAAGGGAGGACGCGAGGGATCCGCGGCGGGGAGAGACGTGGCTAGGGAGACTGGCCGTACAAGAGCATGAGTGTGTGCAGTGGCTCGTGAGGGGAGAGGTGAGTGTGCAAGGCTCTCATGTGAGTGTGCCAGGGCGGGGCCGGGGGCCAAAAGCCACAGATATGTGAGGCCCCCACCTAAAGGAGGCTGAGCAGGTGCGCTCACCCGCGGGCTAGCGAGTGTTCCGAGGCGCCCACGGCCGCCCTGCCCTCAGCGGGATGGGGGCTGTGCCGGCCCCTTGGCCCCCTGCTTGGTGGCAGCCCAGGCTTGGGGGGATCACAGATTCACCAAGGGAATCCTGAGAGGAAAAGGGAAAGGGCACCGTCAGGAACCAAGAGGCAGGCCAGAATCGAGAGGGCAGTCCAAGAAATAAAAGGGATCAAGTTTAGGAGGGCAGAGTTGGAGTTAAATGGCAGCATGAGAACAGGACGCAGATCCACAGACAGCGGGAGATGGAAGGGTGCCCCGGCGAGGAGGGGTCCAGTCTCCCGGGGTGGGGGGGCAGGTCTGCCTCCTTTCCACCCGCCCGGGAGGGAGCGCCCCAATCCCACAGTCGCAGCCCCGAGGTGCCTCCCCTGCCCGCCCTCCCAGCCCTCTGCCCTGCCCTCACCGGTTCAGCTGGAAGGCTGGAGCCCCCTTGGGCTGGGGCATCCCAGGCCGGGGTCCCCCTCGGGGCTCCTCGTGGTCAGGGGTGGGGGTGGGCGAGTCCCCGAAGGCCCCCAGCACAGTGACCCCGGCTGGGGACAGGTCTGTCAAGGGCTGCTGGCTCTCCTCCTGCCTCAGGGCACCTTGCTGCCCAGAGGGCCTGCGCCGCTTCTGGCTACGGTCCCAGCTGGTGCCCCGGAAGGAAAGAGGTTCTCACACACTCAGGAAGCCCCCAACCTGGGCTTCCAGCGCTGGCCACCCCTAGCCTCCCTCAGGCACCCGCAACATCCTACGGCAGAGAAACCAGCCTCTAACAGGTCCCTAAGCCCCGTGTCCTGAGACCGCGTCCACAAAACCACTTCCTCTCCCCGCCAGGGGGCTCGGGAATCTAAGCCACCCTCTCGCCTGGTTCAGATCCACAGAATGAGTAGCTCCTCCCCACAGACACACAGAGTCCCCCAGAACCGCCTCTCCCCCACGCATACCCAGCAGAGCCATTTCAAACCTCCGCAGCAGGCGCCTGGCAGCTTTAGTTCTAGTTCAAAGTCAGCTAATGACCTGGACGCCTGAGTCTAATGATTCTTGCAGTCAAGTGGGAAGGACTGAGCGACCCGATATGAAGTGTGTGCAAAGGAAGCTCGGATTTTTCTCCCTCCTCCCCAGGCAGCCTTAAGAAGGGGCTCTGCAGAATGGGTCGTGCAGGATACGGGGACAAGGGCTGGCCACCAAACCCCGTGCACACAAATGACTCCCCCCCTCTCCCATCACCCTTGTGTTTCCCCAGAAGGGATCTGCACTCATTTCTCAGAGCTTCCCCCACCCGAATCCTTCCTACCTTTTCCCAAAGTCTTGCCCTAACCCACCACTTCCTATCCCACCGCCAGCAAAACCGCCGCCCTGGCTCCTTCCCTCCTTCCAGCCAAATGTAGCCAAACATTGATGGGGATGCCAGCATCTCCTCCCCCCACCCCAGCTTACCAGAACTTGAAGATGATGCCAGTGGCCACAAGAACAATGATGACGGAGATGGTAATTGTGACGTAGAGCTGAGGGTCCACACCTGCTTGGGGTAGGGAGAAATTTTTAGGGAGGCTTGAGGTGGAGGGAGCTGAGAGAGGCTGGAGATTGGGTTGGAGCGTTGCCGTTTGAAGCCACATTGCCCAACTCTTTCTGCTTCTCTGGAGCCTCCCCGCTTTATTTTTATCATCGGCTTTCCGCAGAGTTTTCAGCTCTTTTCCTCCCAAATCCTTTTTCTCCACTTCCCCAAATCTTCTATATATATGGGATGAGGAGGAGGTTCCAAGGTCACAGAGATCTTCTCTCTCTGCACAGAAACTAGGGGCTGGAAACGTCCATCTCCACCCTGGCCCCACCCCCAGACCACTGGCCCCGTCTCAGCGCTCCCCGAGCCGAGATGTCACCCTGAAGGGCTCGTTCATTTCCTCTGCCTGGAATACTCCCACTGTTTCCAAGGTCCCGCTTAAATGTCAGTTCTTGGAGGGTGTCCTGATCCCCAGGCAGAAGTAGTCTCTCCCTTCTCTCTCTGCCTAACAACATGCTGTGCACACCTCCACTAGAGAATGTATTACGTTGACTCATCCCCGAGTGTTTACACATCTGTCTTCTCCAGTGGACCTGAGCTCCTCTGAGGCTCAGATGCATCTTGGTCTCGGCCTCCTGTGCCAACGTTAGTGCCCGACACATTTGTGGAAGGAGCTAACAGGCAGGAGGACCTCTGTTGCTTCCTTTAGAGTCTTCAGCCAGCCTCCCCACCCCCAAATCCCTACCAACCTCCCCGACTCCCACTCACCTTCCCCGCGGCCCCCGAACAGGACTGGCCGCAGGGTGGCGGGCGCTTCTCCAAGGCTAAGCCCATCTCCATCACCCCGCATGGAGTCTGAGTTGGGGTGTGGGGTGGCCAGCCCATGCGGGGCTGCGAAACCATAGTCCAGGGGCAGAAATCCAGGATTGGCAGAGTTGGGGTCCCCCCCATCCTCTCGAGACACTGTAGGACCCCACACAATAGCCCAGGGGTACTGGGATGAGGGTGGCCCCTCTTCAAAGCCTGATGGGGTGGCCGGGGGCGAGGTGCCCGGCAGGACTTGCCGACGTGATCTTGGGACCCGCGGGGAGCGGCTTGGTGGAGGTGCTCGCTCCCACACGCACACATGGCGTGGGGCTGAGGGCCCTCCCCGGGCACAGGGGGGCCGGGCTGGGGCTGGTGGGGTCCGAGGGGAGGAGGAGGAACCTTGGGCAGGCGGTGGGAGGGGCAGCAACAGCAGTGGCCAGAGAGGGAGGAGATGGGACAGCAGCAGCGCAGGCCTGCGGGAAGGGAGAGAGAGCGGGTGAAACCAAGGCCCTCTTGGGCTTATGTGTGCAGAGGACAGGCCGCCTCCCTCCAAGACTCTGTGCAAAAAGTAGGTGGGCCTTGGGAAGACTGGTCTCATTTCCCATCTTCCTAGGGTCTAGCCCTCAGGATGGAAGGCCCCGGGTGGGCCTAGGAGGGAAAGGGCCAAGACCCCAGGGAAAGTGGCTTCCAAGCTTCCCCTGCTGGGCCAGACTTACCACATTCTGGACTCCATGTCCGAGATCTTCCTCAGAGATGACCCAGATTTTCAGCCTTTACTGGGGGAGAGAGGGGTCGTCACATCCCAACCCTGCCCTGAGTACTTCCCCAGCTCATTCATCCACCAACTCACCTCCATCTCCCCTCCCAGCTGTGGCTGCCACTCAGGAGCCACGGCTGCCTAGCATCCTCTTGCGGGGGGTGGGGAGCGGGGAGGGGACCCCCAGAGTGGTCCCCTGTCTAGTCCCCAGCCCCTATCTACACAACTTCCCAGGTCCCTGTTACCTCCCCCCCCCAGGGTCTACTCTCACTTCTCCGGCTTCCTTCCGTCTCACTTCCTCTGCCCACAGCTCCTAGCTTTTCTTAGATCTTAATTTAGAGCCAAGAACCTTGTGATTCCTTGAGCACCTACCGAGGGAGGGAAGGAGTCTGAGTGGGGGAGGGAAGAGGAAGTCAATCTGAGTGAGTGTGTGAACGTGTGTGGTTGCACGGGGGAGCATCCCCGCCTGCCCACCCCACTTGTTGTCCGAGGCCTTTCTCTTATGATTGAATGGCCCCAGGAATCTCGTCTTCAGGAGCAGGGGAACAGGAGATGGAGGGATGGAAGGAAAGAGAGAGGAGGTGGGCGGGAGGAAAACTACAGAATATAATATTTGCTCAATGTTCCATCATCCAAATGCATAGGTGCCCTCTGAGGGGAGGTGGAGTTGGGGAGAGGCCACCCCCTCAAATGCAGCTCTCCTGGGTAAAGAGTCCTGGGAGAATCGGGATGGATGGTTTTGAAAGAGGAGGACACGTTCTCAGAGCTGAGGGTGGTGGATCCAGGCGGCGGCAGCAGGCTCCCCAGTGAATGAGGATATGACACTTGGTGTCCCCTGGATTCTGGGTCTAAATCTGGACATTAAACCCTCTCAGAGAATAACAGGGGAGTAGGTGGGAGAGTCTGGGGAAGGGATTGGGGAAGTGGGCTGTGGGGAGAGATGTGAAGGCATGATGGCCTGAGACAGGGAAGGCTGGTGAGGCGTGAGAAGGGAAGAGAAAGGTGAAGAGGAAGCAGATGAAGGGGGCTAGTCCTGAAGGAATGGACTGGGGGGCGCAGAGGAGATCGGCAGCTGGAGGATGCTGAGGAGGGGAGTAAAGGTCAGGGAGGGAAGCTGAGAGGGTGAAGCGGTCACAGGAGCGGGGAAGAAGGAGGAAGGGCAGGAGGAGGAGGAAGGAAAGGTCCAGGCAGGATGGGAAGTGGAGATCGTGGAAGGGGAAGGGAGAAGAGGGATGGAGGGGACCAGGGATGGGGAGGAAGGAAGGGGGAAAGGAGAGAACATGGTACTGAGGACAACACGAGACAAGGAAGGGACGGGGGACGGAAAACGGGAACAGCAAAGATGGAGGAGATGGAAATTGTTTCTTCCAACGGAAAGGGATACGGAGCTACGGAGAGAGGCAGGGATGGGGCCCAGGTGGGAAGAAGGGAGACGGAACCGGGAAAAGAACGATGCTGCAGGGACAGAGGAAGGCGTGTGAGCCAGGGGAGGGGAAAAGGGCTTCCAGGGACGTCTGTGGCCAGCTGACTCCAGGACCCACTCGCCTCTCCGCCTGTGCATCCCACCTCCCCAACCAACGTCATCTCCAGTCCCCGGACCCCGCACCCCTTAGTCACCCCGTCCAGGAAGCCCCAAGTCCCCTGGCTGGCGCGCCACCCCACCCTCCCCTCGCTCCTCACCGACCTGTTGTGCGCAGGAGACGAGCTGGGGGTGGGGCGGGAGCCTCGGGCTGGGGGAACCGGGCCCCATCCCCAGCGCGGCCGCGAGCCCACCCCTCCCACAGGCCCACGCTCCCTGGACAGGGCTGGAAAGCGATAAGGGGGGCGGGGGACGAGGACCAGGAGGTAGGCGAGGGGTCTCCTCGGGCGGGAGCGCCGAGAGCAGAAAGGGAAGCTGAGGCTGGAGGATGCAAGGAGCCGGGGGCTGAGCCCAAGGCGGGAGGAAGGCAGCGGCGGGGACGGCGACCGCTGCGCCAGGAGGGCAGGATGGAGTCGGGACCCGCGGAGCGATGGAAAGCGTGGTGGAGAAGGCGCGCTTATGCGCTGGAGGCTCGAGCCGGGCGAGGGACCGCGCCTGGAGGGGCGGGGGACGAAAGGCGCGGAGTCGGGGAGGGCAGGGCCGGGCTCCCTCGGGCGGGGGCGTGGGGGTTCCTCTCGCTCACCTGCATGCCTGGCGCGGCGGCGCGATGGCTGCGGGAGCTCGGGGCTGCGCCGGGCTGGGGGATCGCGCGAGCGTGTGGGGCACTGGGCATGGTCGGGGGATTCTGAGGGCAGCGGGGTGCTGTAGAGGGTGGGGGCGGGCGCCCGGGGCGCGGGGCGGCGGCGGCGGCGGCGGGAGATGCTCGGCTCGGCTCGGCTCGGCTCGGCTCGGGCTGCGCTCGGCCCGGCGGGGCTCGGCGCGGCAGCTCGGAGCGCTTGGTCTCCGCCTCTCCCCCTCCCGCATGGTTTAACCCTCCCGCTGCCGCGCCTGGGGAGCCGCGCCCGGCTGCGACCCAGGTGCAGAATGCGAGAGGGCAGCGGAGGGTGAGCACCGTCCGATTCCCTGGGTTCCGGTGGTGGGCTTCTCCACCCTTCACCCCACCTCCATGAACACCGTTGGTTGCCCCGGTCAACCTCTGAGATTCTGAGTCACCCAAAGCTCTGTGACCCCAACTCTGTTTCGCCCCAGCTGGAGAGTGCTGAGTGCTGGGGATGAGGTCGGGGTCAGGGTGGGAGTGGAGACCTTGGATTATCCCAACAGCTTGATCCCCTGATTCCATTCTGGTCCTGCTGCAATGCATTCTCCCCGAAGCAAACCAAACAATCTTTAAAATAGGTAGACCGAGTTGCATTACTCAGCTTTTCTTGCGCTCAGAGTATCAAACTCCTCACCGTGACTTACAGGGCCCTGTATAACCTGGCCCCGCCCCTCCTAACACTCTTCATGCCTCTGCCACACTGGACCTGATCTATGTTACTATAGTTAGAAGGGCTTAACCTGCCACAGGGCCTTTGCATTTGCTGTTCCCACTGCCTGGAATGTTTTACCCTGGCTTTTCACAATGATTCACTCATTTCATTAAAATTTCAGTTAGATCCAATGTCACCTCCTCTGCGAGGCCTTCCCTAACCTCTCTATCTAAATGGGCTTCCCCTGCCCCCACTCTCATCCTGTCCTACCCGCCCCCCCTTCAGGTTACCCTGTTTTACTTGAGTTGCACTTCTAGGACAGTACACTCTTCTAATTTCCTTCATCCTCCCTGGCTTTTCCTTCTCCGTCTTCTGCCTGACCTCTAAATGTGGGAACTTGCTAGGGCTTAGTCCTTGGCCCCCTTCTCGTTCCACATTCTCGGTCCAGTGATGTCATCCAGTCCCAGGGCTTAAATACTATGTAAATGTCAGCAAGTCCTAAATTTATATCCAGCGCTCCAGACTCGTTTATCCAACAGCCTACTTGACATCTCCACTTGGATGCCTAAAGCCATATAAAGCTCCTATGGCTCAAATAGATGTCTCGAATTACCACTGCTGCCCCCCGCCAATCCATCCCTCTCCCAGTAGTGTTCCCCATCCAGGGGTATGATGGCTTCTGCTTGTTCAGGCAAAAAACCTAGGAAACATCCTTCCTCCCTTTCCCTTTTGTCACTGATTCCCACCGTGTATCTAATTCATCAGCAAGTCCTGTGAGCTCTGCATCTAAAACATGTCCTGAATTCATCTCCTTCTCTCCATCATTGTTATAATCTTGCTGATTCTGCCCTTGCCCTTTACAAACTAGTCTTCACAATATCTAGTAATTTTTTTATACAGCAGGTTCTTATTAGTTATCCATTTTATACATATTAGTGCATATATGTCAATCCCAATCTCCCAATTCATCCCACCACCACCACCCCCAACCCCCCGCCGCTTTCCCCGCTTGATGTCCACATGTTTGTTCTCCACATCTGTGTCTCAATTTCTGCCCTGCAAACCGGTTCATCTGTACCATTTTTCTAGGTTCCACATATATGCATTAATATACGATATTTGTTTTTCTCTTTCTGACTCACTTCACTCTGTATGACAGTCTCTAGATTCATCCACGTCTCTACTAATGACCCAATTTTGTTCCTTTTTATGGCTGAGTAATATTCCATTGTGTATATGTACCACATCTTCTTTATCCATTCCTCTGTCGATGGGCATTTAGGTTGCTTCCATGTCCTGGCTATTGTAAATAGTGCTGCAGTGAACATTGGGGTGCATGTGTCTTTTTGAATTATGGTTTTCTCTGGGTATATGCCCAGTAGTGGGATGGCTGGGTCATATGGTAATTCTATTTTCAGTTTTTTAAGGAACCTCCATACTGTTCTCCATAGTGTCTGTATCAATTTACATTCCCACCAACAATGCAGGAGGGTTCCCTTTTCTCCACACCCTCTCCAGCATTTGTTGTTTGTAGATTTTCTGATGATGCCCATTTTAACTGGTGTGAGGTGATACCTCGTTGTAGTTTTGATTTGCATTTCTCTAATAATTAGTGATGTTGAGCAGCTTTTCATGTGCTTCTTGGGCATCTGTATGTCTTCTTTGGAGAAATGTCTATTAGGTCTTCTGCCCATTTTTGGATTGGGCTGTTTGTTTTTTTTAATATTGAGCTACATGAGCTGTTTATATATTTTGGAGATTAATCCTTTGTCTGTTGATTCATTTGCAAATCTTTTCTCCCATTCTGAGGGTTGTCTTTTGGTCTTGTTTATGGCTTCCTTTGCTGTGCAAAAGCTTTTAAGTTTCGTTAGGTCCCATTTGTTTATTTTTGTTTTTATTTCCATTACTCAAGGAGGTGGATCCAAAAAGATCTTGCTGTGATTTATGTCAAAGAGTGTTCTTTCTATGTTTTCCTCTAAGAGTTTTATACTGTCTGGTCTTACATTTAGGT
This sequence comes from Lagenorhynchus albirostris, assembly GCF_949774975.1. Taxonomy (NCBI): domain Eukaryota; kingdom Metazoa; phylum Chordata; class Mammalia; order Artiodactyla; family Delphinidae; genus Lagenorhynchus; species Lagenorhynchus albirostris. The sequence continues at coordinate 97,866,607 of NC_083105.1, read as the reverse complement.
CTCTAATCCATTTAGAGTTTATTTTTGTGTATCATGTTAGGGAGTGTTCTAATTTCATTCTTTTACCTGTAGCTGTCCAGTTTTCCCAGCACCACTTATTGAAGAGACTGTCTTTTCTCCATTGTATATCCTTGCCTCCTTTGTCATAGATTAGTTGGCCATATGTGCATGGGTTTATCTCTGGGCTTTCTATCCTGTTCCATTGATCTGTGTTTCTGTTTTTGTGCCAGTACCATACTGTCTTGATTACTGTAGCTCTGTAGTATAGTCTGAAGTCAGGGAGTCTGATTTCTCCAGCTCCATTTTTTTCCCTCAAGACTGCTTTGGCTATTCAGGGTCTTTTGGGTCTCCATACAAATTTTAAGATTTTTTGCTCTAGTTCTGTAAAAAATGCCATTGCTAATTTGATAGGGATTGCATTGAATCTGTAGATTGCATTGAGTAGTATAGTCATTTTCACAATGTTGATTCTTCCAACCCAAGAACATGGTATATCTCTCCGTCTGTTTGTATCATCTTTAATTTCTTTCATCAGTGTCTTATAGTTTTCTGCATACAGGTCTTTTGTCTCCCTAGGTAGGCTTATTCCTAGGTATTTTATTCTTTTTGTTGCAGTGGTAAATGGGAGTGTTTCCTTAATTTCTCTTTCAGATTTTTCATCATTAGTGTATAGGAATGCAAGAGATTTCTGTGCATTAATTGTGTATCCTGCAACTTTACCAAATTCATTGATTAGCTCTAGTAGTTTTCTGGTGGCATCTTTAGGATTCTCTATGTATAATATCATGTCATCTGCAAACAGTGACAGTTTTACTTCTTCTTTTCCAATTTGGATTCCTTTTATTTCTTTTTCTTCTCTGATTGCCGTGGCTAGGACTTCCAAAACTATGTTGAATAATAGTGGTGAGAGTGGATATCATTGTCTTGTTCCTGATCTTAGAGGAAATGGTTTCAGTTTTTCACCATTGAGAATGATGTTTGCTGTGGGTTTGTCGTATATGGCCTTTATTATGTTGAGGTAGGTTCCCCCTATGCCCACTTTCTGAAGAGTTTTTATCATAAAGGGGTGTTGAATTTTGTCAGAAGCTTTTTCTGCATCTATTGTGATGATCATATAGTTTTTATTCGTCAACTTTTTAATATGGTGTATCACATTGATTGATTTGCATATATTGAAGAATCCTTGCATCCCTGGGATAAATCCCACTTGATCATGGTGTATGCCTTTTAATGTGTTGTTGGATTCTGTTTGCTAGTATTTTGTTGAGGATTTTTGCATCTATATTCATCTGTGATAATTGGTCTGTAATTTTCTTTTTTTGTAATATATTTGTCTGGTTTTGGTATCAAGGTGATGGTGGCCTCATAGAATGAGTTTGGAAGTGTTCCTTCCTCTGTAATTTTTTGGAAGAGTTTGAGAAGGAGGGGCGTTAGCTCTTCTCTAAATGTTTGATAGAATTCGCCTGTGAAGCCATCTGGTCCTGGACTTTTGTTTGTTGGAAGATTTTTAATCACAGTTTCAATTTCATTACTTGTGGTTGGTGTGTTCATATTTTCTCTTTCTTCCTTGTTCAGTCTTAGAAGGTTATACCTTTCCAAGAATTTGTCCATTTCCTCCAAGTTGTCATTTTATGTCATAGAGTTGCTTGTATTAGTCTCTTAGGACGCTTTGTATTTCTGCAGTTTCTGTTGTAACTTCTCCTTTTTCATTTCTAATTTTATTGATTTGAGTCTTCTCCCTCTTTTTCTTGATGAGTCTGGCTGATGGTTTATCAATTTTGTTTACCTTCTCAAAGAACCAGCTTTTAGTTTTATTGATCTTTGCTATTGTTTTCTTTGTTTCTATTTCATTTATTTCTGTTCTGATCTTTATGATTTCTTTCCTTCTGGTAACTTTGGGTTTTGTTTGTTCTTTCTCTAGTTCCTTTAGGTGTAAGGTTAGGTTGTTTATTTGAGATTTTTCTTGTTTCTTGAGGTAGGCTTGGATAGCTTTAAACTTTCCTCTTAGAACTGCTTTTGCTGTATCCCATAGGTTTTGGATCGTCGTGTTTTCATTGTCATTTGTCTCTAGGTATTTTTTGATTTCCTCTTTGATTTCTTCAGTGATCTCTTGGTTATTTAGTAACATATTGTTTAGCCTTCATGTGTTTGTGTTTTTTACATTTTTTCCCTGTAATTGATTTCTAATCTCATAGCATTGTGATCAGAGAAGATGCTTGATACGATTTCAATTTTCTTAAATTTACTGAACCTTGATTTGTGACCCAAGATGTGATCTATCCTGGAGAATTTTCCATGCGCACTTGAGAAGAAAGTTTAATCTGCTGTTTTTGGATGGAATATCCTATAAATATTAATTAAATCTATCTGGTCTATTGTATCATTTAAAACTTGTGTTTCCTTATCAATTTCCTGTTTGGATGATCTGTCCATTGATGTAAGTGAGGTGTTAAAATCCCCCACTATTATTGTGTTACTGTCAATTTCCTCTTTTATAGCTGTTAGCAGTTGCCTTATGTATTGAGGTGCTCCTATGTTGGGTGCATATATATTTATAATTGTTATATCTTCTTCTTGGATTGATCCCTTGATCATTATGTAGCGTCCTTCCTTATCTCTTGTAACAGTCTTTATTTTAAAGTCTATTTTATCTGATATGAGTATTGCTACTCCAGCTTTCTTTTCATTTCCATTTGCATGGAATATCTTTTTCCATCCCCTCACTTTCAGTGTGTATGTGTCCCTAGGTCTGAAGTGAGTCTCTTGTAGACAGCATATATATGGGTCTTGTTTTTGTATCCATTCAGCAAGCCTGTGTCTTTTGGTTGGAGCATTTATTCCATCACGTTTAAGGTAATTATCGATATGTATGTTCCTATGACCATTTTCTTAATTGTTTTGGGTTTGTTTTTGTAGGTCCTTTTCTTCTCTTTTGTTTCCCACTTAGAGAAGTTCCTTTAGCATTTGTTGTAGAGCTGGTTTGGTGGTGCTGAATTCTCTCAGCTTTTGCTTGTCTGTAAAGCTTTTGATTTCTCCATCGAATCTGAATGAGATTCTTGCCGGGGTAGAGTAATCTTGGTTGTAGGTTCTTCCCTTTCATCACTTTAAATATGTTATGCCACTCCCTTCTGGCTTGCAGAGTTTCTGCTGAGAAATCAGCTGTTAACCTTACGGGAGTTCCCTTGTATGTTATTTGTCGTTTTTCCCTTGTTGCTTTTAATAATTTTTCTTTGTCTTTAATTTTTGTCAATTTGATTACTATGTGACTCGGCATGTTTCTCCTTGGGTTTATCCTGTATGGACTCTCTGCGCTTCCTGGACTTGGGTGGCTATTTCCTTTCCCATGTTAGGGAAGTTTTCAACTATAATCTCTTCAAATATTTTCTCGGGTCCTTTCTCTCTCTCTTCTCCTTCTGGGACCCCTATTATGTGAATGTTGCTGCATTTAATGTTGTCCTAGAGGTCTCTTAGGCTGTCTTCATTTCTTTTCATTCTTTTCTCTTTATTCCGTTCCACAGCAGTGAATTCCACCATTCTGTCTTCCAGGTCACTTATCTGTTCTTCTGCCTCAGTTATTCTGCTATTGATTCCTTCTAGTGTAGTTTTCATTTCAGTTACTGTATTGTTCATCTCTGTTTGTTTGTTCTTAAATTCTTCTAGGTCTTTGTTAAACATTTCTTGCATCTCCTCGATCTTTGCCTCCATTCTTTTTCCGAGGTCCTGGATCATCTTCACTATCATTATTCTGAATTCTGTTTCTGGAAGGTTGCCCATCTCCACTTCATTTAGTTGTTTTTCTGGGGTTTTATCTTGTTCCTTCATCTGGTACATAGCCCTCTGCCTTTTCATCTTGTCTATCTTTCTGTGAATGTGGCTTTTGTTCCACAAGCTGCAGGATTGCTGTTCTTCTTGCTTCTGCTGTCTGCTCTCTAATGCATCTATTCCTGATAAGAGCCCCTAGGAGGCTCTAGAATGTCCTGTCGCTATCCCTCCTCCTGGCCCCGCTTTTCATGTCAGCTTGGTTTTTAGTTCAGCCATTCTTTCTTGAGATTCCTTTCAAAACAGGAGAACTCTTCACACTCCCTGTCACCTTTCGCCAGTTGTGGGCAGTGATTTGACTGTGGATCCAAGCCCCTTTGATTGGATTCCTCCAAAGAAAGTTCAGCACTGGGGATAAGCACCTTTAACTGGAAATGTTGGCTTATCTGCTGCTGGTGTTGGAGGGTCTCCTGCAGAGGCAGCAGGTGGCTGTGGCTCACCGCGGGGACAAGGACACTGGCAGCAGAAGTTCTGGGAAGTGATCCTTGGCGTGAGCCCTCCCGGAGTCCGCCATTAGCCCCACCAAAGGGAAGGTAGTCCTCTAATAATGTTTTGAAAATCTAAATTGTATCATATTCTTGCCTGCTTAAAATATTTGAGTGGCTTTTCATTGTGCTTGGAGTAAATCTGAACTCCTTGTTAGGAGAGGCCCTCCAGCTCTTACTCCTCAATATTCAAGCAATGTGCCAGGTCAGACTTCCTGATGTTCTAAACATCTGAAATTATCCTCTTGGCACCCCTGTACTTTTCATCCCCTCTTCCTGGAATGCTTTGCCCCCGGCGTCTTCACCTAGTTGGCTCCCTCTTGTCATTCAGCCACCCACTCTGTCTCATTGGTATGTTTCACTGTTTTTCCAACTCATCACTCTCTGAAATGATCTTATATTTGTTCACTGTTTATTGTCTGACCCCACCCAGCCCCACAGAGGCTAGAGAACAAAGACCTCATTTGCCTTGTTTACCCTGTATCCTTCCTTGGCACCTGACAGATAGTAGATGCTCAATGTTTATTGCTTAGCGAACTTCACCTGGGACCCCTGCCCACTCCAAGCTCTTCGTTCTCTCCTGTGCACTCCACCTGCCTTTCCGGTCTATCTGCCTGCTCTCCCTGATCTCTTCCCTGTGCAGAATGCTTTAAGCCAAGTCTCTGCTTACACCCCTGCCCCTCCAGACTCTCACGCCTCATCCCCTGCGTTATTACTGTCATTAGCCTGACACACTCGCCTCCCGGAAGGAAACCTGCTGTTCTGACCAGCATCAGCAGTGACTGCCCTCCTGCTTGTCTGTCCCTGACAGCCCTTCATTCCGAGGTCAGAAGACAGTGAGTGAGCCCTGCTCCTAGTGTCTCCCAGTGGCAGGGAAAGACGGTGCACATTGGATTCAAACCGGGCCATGTCAGGCAGGGTGTGCAAATCCTGGGCCCCAGTGAGCCCCAGCTTCATCCTGAGGATATGATGGGTGTGGGTCAAATTTATCAAGTGAATATTCACTGGCAGTGTAAGTGACTTTTACACTGAAGACTTTGGGTCATTATGAATTATTTCTCATATTCCTGATTGATTCATTGTTTCAGTGACTTTTTTTTTTTTTTTTTTTTTTGCGGTACGCGGACCTCTCACCGCTGCGGCCCCTCCCGCTGCGGAGCACAGGCCCCGGACGCGCAGGCTCAGCGGCCACGGCTCACGGGCCCAGCCGCTCCGCGGCATGTGGGATCTTCCCGGACTGGGGCACGAACCCGTGTCCCCTGCATTGGCAGCTGGATTCTTAACCACTGCGCCACCAGGGAAGCCCAATACCTTTTTGTTATTGAAACTTCCTATCATGGATTTTGGGTATCTCTCAAGTTATTTAGATCGTTAATGTCTTCAAATGAACTTGTATCATTTTCTGCATACAGATAATGCCCATCTTCTGTTTTACTTATTCCTACGTACTTTACTGCTTTTCTGTTACGGTAAATGGTATTTTTTAAGATTGCATTTCGAATTGCTTTTTGCTGGTATATAGAAACACACTTGATTTTAAATACTGATTTTAGCTTATTAACCACCTTAATAAGCTCTCTTTTATGTATACTAATTTTTCTATAGACTCTTGGAATTTTCTACAAAGACAGTCATGTCATCTGCAGATGATGGCAGTGTGCTTTTTCCTTTCCAATGCTGTGCTTTTAATTCTCTCTGCTTGTGCTGGCTGGGACCTTTAGTACAATGTTGAATACAAACAGTAATAGCTGGCTTCTTTCTTTTGTTCCTGGTTTTAAAGGAAACACTTCCAACGTTTTCCCAGTAAGAATGGTGTTTGCCGTAGTTTTTTTTTTTTATTATGAAATTTTATCAAATTAAGGAAGCCCCCTTCTATTCCTAGTTTGCTAAGAGTTCTGTCACATGTGGTTGTTGAATTAAATGCTTTTCAGAGCCAATTTTTATTGTGAAATATAACACAAAGATAAATGCAATGAGAACATAAAGTATATTGAACAGTTATAAAGGGAACACTTAGAGAGGGAATACTCATGTAACCACCATCTAGGCCAACTAGAAGAGTCTTGCCAGTATTCAAAAAGGACCTCTGTGATCTTACTCCAACATATACCATTCCCTCCTCACGGTAGATCAGTAGTATTTTGACTTTTATGGCAATCACTTCCTTGATTTTCTTAATAGTTTCCCTGTATGTATCTACATGCCTTAACAATATAGTTCCTTTTGTCTGCTTTTGAAGATACACATGTAATAATACTATGTGTATTTGTTATACGTGTAGCAGTGAATTACGGCATCATAGATGGGCATCTTCCACTTTATTAGATAATGCTAAACGCTTTTCCACGGTGGTTGAACCACTTGTCCACTCATTAGCTGTGTAGGAGAGTTTCTCTTGCTCCATGTTCTTGTCAACACAATATTTTCAGACTTTAGTTTAGGCTACTTTGTATACCGCGATATTTCATTATGGTTTTAATTTACATCTGTCTAATTATTAATAAGGTTGAGCACCTTTTCATATGTTCGTTGACCTTATGGATTTCCTCTTGTGAATTGCTAGTTCAACTCTTCAGTTCACATTTATAATTCTTATGGTTAGGATTTTTTCTTACTCATTTGTAGGAGTTCTTTATACATCCTGGACACATCCTTTGTCAGTGATAATGTTACAAATTCTTCCTTCTGTTCTGTGGTTTGTCTTTTGATGAACAGATGCTCTTGATTTTAATGCAGTCAAATGTATCAGTCTTTTCCTTTATGGTTAGTGTATTTGTCTTAAGAAAGATTTCCCTACCTTGAATTCATGAATAACTTCTTCTACATTATCTTTTTTTTTTTTTTTGGCCATGCCACACATCTTGTGGGATCTTAGTTCCCCAACCAGGGATGGAACTGGGGCCCTTGGCGTGAAAGCCTGGAATCCTAACCACTAGGTCACTAGGGAACTCCCCTACATTATCTTCTAAAACCCTTTTAATTTGCCTTTTACATTTAGTCTGTAGCATAGTAGGGAATGATTTTTGTATGTGGCTTGAGATAGGGGTTCAGTTTTATTTTTTCATATGGATACCCAGTTGTCACAGCAACATTGAAATGTGTGTCTTTTCTCTCCTGCTCAAATGTGCAGATCTATCATAAATCGTGTCTATGTATGCGTCGATATTTTTCTGAGCTCTGTATTATGTTCTAGTGGTCAATTTATCTATCTATCTTGGGCCAGTACTACACTATCTTAACTACTGTGGCTTTGTAATTATGTCCTGGTATCTGGTAAAGCAAGTCTTGTTCGTTTCCAAGAGGCTATTTTTTGCCTTCTGCATTTCCATGTAAATTTTAGAATTGGTTTGTCAGTTTTATCCACTCACAAAAAAAGCCTGTTGGGATTTTGATTAGGATTGTCCTGAATCAGGATGAGGACTGTATGAATCTCTTTAGGGAGAACTGACTTCTTCATGATATTGAGACTTCTAATCTATGAATGCGAAATAGCTCTCCATTTGTTTTAGGTCTTCAGTGTCTCACAATAAATGATAATTTGCTGCCTATGGGTCTTACTCATGTTTCGTTACATATATACCTTGATATTTGATATTTTTCATAGTATTGCGAGGGGTAAGTTTTAAAATCATTCATCATCTGATTGTTGTTCATATATAAATATATTAATTGATTTTATATTTTCTTAAGCAACCTTGTTCAACTCTTATTCTAATAATTTATTTGTAGATTCTTTTGAATGTTCTACATATGCAATCACATTTTGACATTTTCTGTAAATGATAACTGCTTTATTTCTTTTTTAACCTAATTATTTTACCCTTTTTTTTTTTTTCCTTACTCCTCTGTCTAGAGTCCCTGTTACAAGACTAAACAGAATTGGTGGTACCAGGCATTCTTCTATCAGATTTACAAGTTCCCTTCTAGTTTTCTTCTTTTTTTTTTGACCACACTGTGTGGCTTGCAGGATCTCAGTTCCCCAACCAGGGATTGAATCCTGGCCGCACGGCAGTGAAAGTCTGGAATCCTACCCACTAGGCCACCAGGGAACTCCCACAAGTTCCCTTCTAGTTTTCTAAAAAAATTTTTTTTTTTTTTTTACCACAAATGGATGTTGATTTCATCACATGCTTTTTCTGTATTTATTGAGATGCCTGTGTGATTTATTCCTTTAATCTACTAAAGTGATGAATAAAATGAATGTATTTTCTAATATTAAGCTCGCCTTAAATTCCTGCCATAAATTCAAGTTAGTCTTGGTGTATTATCTTTTTTGCCCTTTGCTAGATTCAGTTTGCTCTTGTTTTATTGAAGATTTTTGTATCTCTGTTAATAAGTGAGATTGGCCTGCAATTTTCCTTTCTCGTATTACCCTTTTCTGGTTTAGCTATCAAAGTCATTCTGGCCCCATAGAATGAGTTATGGACTGTCCTTTCTTTTCCTAATTTCTGGAAAATTTTATATAAGGTTAAAATTATCTGCACTTTGAAAGCTTGGTGCAACTTGCCTGTAGGATGTAATTTTTAACCCTGTCTTTTCTTTTTACACCTCACGTCTCATCCATTTGCAAATTCTGTTCACTTCAGCTTTAAATTAAATTCAGAATCCAACTACTTCTCACCTCCACTGCTACCACCTTCATTTAAGCCACCACAATCTCTCACCTGGATCATTGGAGTAGCCTCCTAAATAAACTCGTTGTTTCTGTCCATGCAGCATCAGAATATTTTAAACATATGGGTCAGATCCTGTTACTCCTCTGCTCAAATCCTCCACGGGTGTCCATCTCACCCAGAGTAAGAGCCAAAGTCCTTACCATGACCCACAAGGCCTGATAGGACCTGGCCACCCGGCTCTCTCTCCCACCTCAGCCACTACTTCTCTCCCTTCTCACTCTGATACCGACTAGGGTATCAGATCAATAGAAATTGACTAGAGGCCAGACAAGAGATCAGGCAAGACTTTACTGGGGCTCCTGCAGCCACAGGAGGTAGCGAGAACAGACAGGTTCCCTTGATTGCTCGCTCCCGAAGGGGGCGGTGAGCTGGTTTCTTATACAAGGTGATGGTAGGGGTGTGTCCCCGGGGGTCAGGCCAGAGTGGTGGTTTAGGTGTGTTGCTTACCCCTTGGGTGGTGTTTTGTGCAGGGGGCGGGGGCGGGCATGCACAGTACCCTGTTTTTGCTCCTGGCTCTGCAGAAGTGAAGTGGCAGTTGAGTTTTTTGGTCTTTTTGTATCTTTTTGTTCATAATTTGTCCCAACTGTGCTTGCACATGGTTATTTTTAGTCCCTTATAGTTTCTTTATACCTTGTAGCTCCAGGAGCTGTTTGTCCAGTTGCAAACATTGCAGCACTGCAGCGACGGGTCCCAGGTCCCAGCCTGTTTCAACTCTGCTCCAGCCACACAGGCCCCCTTGCTGTTCCTCATACTCATCAATAGGTTCTCATCTCAGAGACTTGGCACTTGTAGCTTGCTCTGCCTGGGACACTGTCCCCACAGAAATCCATATGACTTGCTCCTTTTTCTTTCTTTAAAGTCTCTGCTCCATTGTCACCTTATCAGAGAGGCCTTTCCTTACAACCGTATACAAAAGAGCAAATGTCTCTTGCATTCCCCATCCCCCTCCTTGTTTTTTTTGCTTCATAATTTGCTCCTGACCACTTACGTGTGGACCTATGTATTTACTGCCTGAGTCTCACCACAAGAATGTAAACACCAAGAGGGCAGCTATTTTTTTCTATATCCCTAGTAGTTAGAACAAAAGTCTGACAATAAGAGGTGCTAAATATATTCTTCTGAATCACTGATGAATATTTTATTATGTGTCTGACTCCTTAGACATCAGCTTCTCTAGCTTTATTTCAGTGCATCTTGTTTTCTACCCTTAGCATTAAAAACACAGCACCTGACACACGGCCTTGTAAATAACTGTCACTTAGTAATAAATGAGTGAATAAATGTTACATCCTAATCTTTGCTTAAGCTTAATTAGCTTCCATCCTCCCTTGGAGATCTTTACTTTTCTTCCCACTTTCCCCTTTTTCCTTATTTCTATTCTTCTCTTTCTCATATCTACCCCTCCTCCTCTTCTCTCTCTGCCCTTTCTAATCTCACTTCTTTAGTCCATCCCCCCTCCTTTCTTCCTCCAAATTCTCCTTTTCTCCTTATCAATTGTCCCCTCATTTTCTTCTCTTATTCCTCTCTCTCTCACGGGACCATAAAACATCAGAATCAGAGCTGGCCTTAATCTCTTACTGTGCAGATACTGAAGAGGAGCTACCACAAGATGGCACAATCCGCTTTAAGGTCATAGCTAGTATAAAGCTGAATGAATCAGGACTAGATCTCAGACTCTTTCTCCCTCCTCTCTTCTCTCTTTCATTTCTGCTTTTTCTTCTCTTTCTTAGCACAGTGTTGGAGTCAGACAAACTTGCATTTGGATCTCAGTCCCATCACTTATACTGGTGACTTGCAACATATTATTTAACTTCTGTGATCCTCAGTGTCCTCACAGGTTAACTGAGATATTAATGTGCACCTCAAAGGGTTGTAAAGGTTAAATAAAAAGTTGAACAACAACAACATACACAGACCAAAAAAAAACCCCACAGCTAACATCATACTTAATAGTGAGAAACTCGAAGCTTTCTAAGGTCAGGTACAAGGCAAGGATATCCCCCCTCAGCATTCCTTTTCAACATTGTACTGGAAATCCTTGCTAAAGCAATAAAGCAAGAAAAAGAAAGAAAAGGTATACAGATTGGGAAGGAAGACATAAAACTGACTTTGTTCGCAGATGACATAATCATTTATGTAGAAAGTCTGAAAGAATGAACAACAACAACAACAAAAATCTCCTGGAACTAATAAGCAATTATAGCAAGGTTGCAGGATACAAAGGTTAATACACAAAAGTCAACTGCTTTCCTATATACCAACAATGAACAAGTGGAATTCGAAATTAAAAGCACAATGTCATTTAGTAACCAAAAAATGTGAAATACTTAAGTATAAATCTAACAAAGCATGTAAAAGATCTATGAGGAAAACTACAAAACTCTGATGAAAGAAATCGAAGAAGAACTAATTAAATGAAGAAATAATCTAAGTACATGGATAGGAAGACTCAATATTGTCAAAATATCAGTTCTTCCCAACTTGACCTATAGATTCAATACAATCACAACCACAATTTCAGCAAGTTATTTTATAGATATCAAAAACCATTCTAAAATTTATATGGAGAGGCAAAAGACCCAGAATAATCAATACAATATTGAAGGAGACGAACAAAGGTGGAGGACTGACACTATCTGATTTCAAGACTTACTATAAAGCTATAGTCATCAAGATGGTGTGGTATTGATGAAAAAATAGACAAACAGATAAATGGAACAGAATAGAGAGCTCAGAAATAGACTCCCATATAGCCAACTAATTTTTTTTTTTTGCGGTACACGGGCCTCTCACTGTTGTGACCTCTCCCGTTGCGGAGCACAGGCTCCGGACGCATAGGCTCAGTGGCCATGGTTCACGGGCCCAGCCGCTCTGCGGCAGACCGGGGCACGAACCCGTGTCCCCTGCATCGGCAGGCGGACTCTCAACCACTGCACTCCCAGGGAAGCCCCTAGCCAACTAATCTTTGACACAGGAGCAAAGGCAATACAATGGAACAAAGATAGTCTCTTCAACGAATGGTGCTGGACATCCACTTGCAAAAAAAAAAAAAAAAAGAATCTAGACACAGACTTTACACCCTTCACAAAAATTCACTCAAATGGATCACAGACCTACGTGTAAAATGCAAAACTATTAAACTCCTAGAAGATAACATAGGAGGAAACCTAGATAACCTCGAGTATGGTGATGCCTTTTTAGATATGCCACCAAAGACATTATACATGAAAGAAATAATTGATAAGGTAGACAATTAAAATGTAAAGCTTCCTCTCTGAGGTAGACAATATCAAGAGAATTATAAGACAAGCCACAGACTGGAAGAAAATATTTGCAAAAGACACATCTGATAAAGGATTGTTATCCAAAATATATGAAAAACGATTAAAACTCAACAAATAAGAAAACAACCCAATTAAGAAATGAACCAAAGACCTTAACAGACACTTCACCAAAGAAGATATACAGACGGCAAGCTCCACATCAGATGTCATCAGGGAAATGCAAAATAAAACGATAGTGAGATACCACTAGACACCTATTAGGATGGCCCAAATCTGGAACACTGGCAACACCGAATGTTGGTGAGGATGTGGAACAACAGGAATTTTCTCACTAATTGCTGGTGGGAATGCAAATTGGTACAGCCCAGTTGGAAGATAGCTTAGCAGTTTCTTACAAAACTAAACATACTTTTACCATATGATCCAGGAATGGGGCTCCTTGGTAGTTACCTGAGGGAGTAGAAAATTTATGTCCATACAAAAAACCTGAACATGGATGTTTATAGCAGCTTTATTCATAATTGCCCAAACTTGGAAGAAACCAAAATGTCCTTTAGTAGGTGAATTTATAAACAAACTGTGGTACATCCAGATGATGGAATGCTATTCCGCACTAAAAAGAAATTAGTTATCAAGCCACAAAAAGACATGAAGGAAACTTAAAGTGAAAGAAACCAATCTGAGAAGGCTACATACTGTATGATTCCTACTCTATGACATTCTGGAAAAGACAATGTTATGGAGATGACAAAAATATCAGTAGTTGCCAGGGGTAGGAGGCGGGGAGAGATAAGTAGGCAGAGCACAGAAAAATTTTACAGCAAGGAAAATACTCTGTATATTATAATTATGGATATATGTCATTATACAGTTTCCCAAACCCACTGAATGTATACCACCAAGAGTGAACCCTTAGGTAAACTATGGACTTTGGGTGATTATGATATGTCAACAGAGGTTTATCCTAGGTAAAAAATGTACCATTCTGGTGTCTGATATTGATAATGGAGGTTATCTATGCATGTGTGGGAGCAGGGGGTATATGGGAAATCTCTGTACCTTCCTCTCAGTTTTCATATAAAGCTAAAGCTGCTCTAAAAATATAAAGTCTTTTAAGGGACTTTCCTGGCAGTCCAGTGGTTAAGACTGTGCTTCCACTGCAGGGGGCAGGGTTCTGTCCCTCGTTGGCAAACTAATATCTTGCATGTCACAAGGCCAAATAATAATAATAATAAAAGTCGTTAAAACGTTGAACAAATAAAGGCCTGGCACATAATAGAATATATGTTGCCTCTTTTCTCGTTCTTTCCTTATATTTTTCTTTTTCCTTCCCTCTTTAAATGGATAAGGTTGGACTCATTAATTCTTTGGTTCCTTCAAACTTTGGATGCTTTATTATGCCTTTGATTCCTTCTCCTCACTTTCATGTATCAGCTCTTTCATTTATTTCTTCTTCTTCTTTCTCCTCCTCTGCCTCTTCTTCCTCATTTTATTCTTCTCCTTCTCTTTGTCCTTTCCCTGTTTCTGTTTCTCCTTTTGTATCATGAACCAAGCCATGTGGACCATAAACATTGAGCTTAAAGTCCCCTCAGCTCCAGCAGTCTACCAGTTCTATGATTTTTTTTTCAGTTATCTTCTTTTTCCCTTTATCTTTCCAGTACTTATAAATTACTTAACTTCCCTGGGCCTCAGCTTTTCCATTTGGAAAATGGAAACAATAATGGATTGTTATAAGCATCAAATGAATGAAGTAAAGCTGTTAGCTCAGTGCCTCACACAAAGGCTCCAAGACACTGTTAACTTTGCTCTCGTTTGACTTTCTGCGAGCCCGGGATGAAATAAAAAACACTATAGAAATGTTAGTTTATTTTTTTTTCCCCCTAAAGTATCACAGTGAATTGGAAAGTTGGCTCCAGGTTTGCAAAGACATGGGTTCCAGGGAAAACTATGAATTCTTATGAGCCTCAATTTTCTGATCTATAAAATGAGAATAACAATATATGCCTTCCCTCCACCTAGTGTTTTTTTCCTTCCCGGGAATTAAAAAAGTCAATGTGTAGGAAAGCATCACCCTGTAAGTACATGTGGTAATCATGACAGATGGTGTTCTGGAGCCGCAGTGGGGATGCTGTAAAGTTACGAGGATTCAGCGGGATACATTTTTAATTTTAAAAGATGCCTGACCTACAGTAAGCATTCGATACATGCTATAGCTATTACTATTTCCTTTACCGTGTCCACTCTTTTCTCTAGATCCTCCAAAAAAATGAGTGGTTGCGCTACCCAGGTGATCTCTGCTGCTCAACTTCTATTATTGATTGTCCCCGTCCTCTCACCTCCTCATCCCACCAGGCTTTTTTCCTCCTCCCCCTCTCTTACGATCACAGCTTTCATCTCGCCTCAGGCACCCCGTGCAGCCAGCTGTCCAGATCTCAAGCAGCTTAGAACTGCCGGGACCGGCCTGAGACCTGGAGTTCCCTCCGCTTTTAGCGTCTAGCACTCTTCCAACAATAAAGTTTTATTGAAAAAAGTCGAAGAAAAGGCGCCCGTCCTTCTTTCTGCAACAGCCAATCAGAGGGCAGAACGCCTGCTTCGCTCACGGGAGCTTCAGCAGTCAGAGGAAAGGGCGGGGCATGTCGCGCCCGAAGCCCGCCCCGTAAGAGCGGAAGTACGGCCGGAAGCCAGCCATAGAGTTTAGGGGCCAGAGCGGCCCTGCAGGGAGTTGGCAGGAAAGGCTGGGAACAGCTGCCGGAGGTGACGGAGCGGTGGCCCCGCCCGGTACGCTGGAAGACGAAGCTTCCAGGTAGCTGTCCGCAGGGTCTGACCCAGAGTACGACGGGGCAGCCGGCGGGAGCCCACGGTCCCTGGGCGGCCTCTTTAAGGGAGGGGGCGGAGCCACGTGGAAGGATCCCGAGGGTGAGGTCACGTGCTTCGGGGCACATGCGGGGCACAGTGGCGATTTGAGGGAGCGTCGTCGTTGGGGTGGACATTATGTGACATCCCTCCCCCCACTAAGACCTGTGCCTTGGGGTTCAGTGGGGTGCACTGGTGGGACTTGGGGATAGCCCAGGGATGGGGGAGGTGGGCGTGGCAACCCTGTGTCAGCCAGGCTCCCATCGAAGTGGCTGAATTTAGGATTCCTAGATCCAAGGGTTAGACTGCTCCATCTCTGATTCCTCGTTGCAAAAGTGGCTCAGTGCCTCTGCAATAGAGGTCCTAGGCCTCGTGCTTTCCATCCTCCCCAGTTCAGGAACCTCCAGTTTCACATCCTCTTTCCTTGCAGCTCCAGACTTCCTGAGCCCAGGTACCCCCAGCTCAGTGCAGCCATGAGTGCCGAGGTGAAGGTGACAGGGCAGAACCAGGAGCAATTTCTGCTCCTGGCCAAGTCGGCCAAGGGGGCAGCGCTGGCCACTCTCATCCACCAGGTGCTGGAGGCCCCTGGTGTCTACGTGTTTGGGGAACTGCTGGATATGCCTAATGTTAGAGAGGTGGGTTCTTGGCCTGGATAGCACCCAGGGAGGCTTGGGGCTAAAGTTTGAATTTGAGAACGGGTGGGCAGGGCTCATTCTGCAACCCCATAACCATTCAGTTGAACAAGAATATGGTGATTATTAATTGGCAGCTTGCAGAAGTAAGTAGGCAAGTAAACCTCTTAATTCCCCTTTGGAGATGAATGATCTGTAAAACCCAGTATTTTTCATTTTTAAGCAAAAGAGCCTGTGATTCAGAATAGGAGACCTGATTCTAGCCTGTCTCCATCATTGTCGTAGCTCTTAATAATCATATTGCCTTGATCAGGTCACTTTTATTTTAGGGCCTAAATTGTCTTTTAAAAATGGACCTGAGGGGGGGAAAAAAAAAAAGGACCTGAGGGCTTCCCTGATGGCGCAGTGGTTGAGAGTCCGCCTGCCGATTCAGGGGACATGGGTTCGTGCCCCAGTCCGGGAAGATCCCACATGCCGCGGAGCGACTGGGCCTGTGAGCCATGGCCGTTGAGCCTGCGCGTCCGGAGCCTGTGGTCCGCGACGGGAGAGGCCACAACAGTGAGATGCCCGCGTACCTTAAAAAAAAAAAAAAAAAAAAAAAAAGGACCTGATACTGCCCTTCACTATTGTTGTAGAAATCAGATGAGATTATGGGAAAGTATAAAGTCTGGTACAAGTGGAAGGAATGAATGTGAAATTGGCATGACCTGTTCTCTCCCGTTTGCACCATATGCTAATTCACTTAAGTTTGATAAGGTAGAAGTTATCTTTTTCCCAAAGACACATGGCAAGATGCTAGGAACGCAGCAGAGAGAACTGTTCACAGAGAAGTGGCAGAGTTAAGAGTTTAAAGCCCAGAGTGAGTAGGTTGCCAAGATGGGTGACGCCAGCCGAAGCCCTGAGATGTTATGACAGTGGTAGGTGGACAGGTATGAGTTAGGTTTTTGAGTGCCAGTGATTGAGTCAATGAATTTAGCCTTTTGGAATCCTTCTGGTCCGAAGAAAACTGGCTGCCTTCCTTCCCTGCTCTCCTCTGCAGTGGAATTAAAGAGAATCAGGGTGAAGGAATAGAAGTGTGTTTTGGGTTCCTGTTCAGCACTCTGCTAGTCATCTGGGAATACCAGAAAAGCACAAGATACAGTGCTCCCCTTGTGAAATTTACGTTCCAGTTGCAGAGAGAAGATGAATGGATATCCATGCGTAAATCATTTATTTAGCAAGGATTTATCAGCAGAGCAAACTTACATGCACAGCTCTGCTAGATCTAAGTGGGATACCAGAGACCACATCTGTAATCTTGTTGAAAAGAAAGATATTCTTAGGTAACAACCTTAGGTGGGCTTCGACTGACTAAGTGGGTGATCAGTGGTAGGAGAGGAGGTCTGGGTGGACCGGCTTGGGTGATGAAAGCTCCCGGGTGAGGCCGGTCTGAAGCAGAGGCCACAAATCCCAGTGCCTGCTCAGTTCGTGCAGCCGTGAAGGGAGTGAGGCTGAGGCAGAAGTCTTTGGTGAATTGGAGGGTACAGCAGCCCCCCTAAAGGTATTCAAATTCAGAAACGCTAAATATACTCTAAGGACCAGACAACACAGTTTGCAGTGTTTGGGGGGTGTGCGTGGTGTGTGTGTGTTAGATACTAAACACTGAAAGTTTTCAACTCTGAGTTTAGGGTAGGAATTGGAGGCAGATGGAGCAAGAGGACATTGCGGACTGGGGGGATAGTGTAAACAAAGGCCTGGAGGCGGAAGTGAGGCCCTCCTGTGGGGAGAGTGGTCAGAGAGGCAGAGAGCTCCTTTCGGTGAGCTGGGAAGCTAATGTTGGAGGGGAAGGCTGGGGCCAGAAAGTGGAGCTCAAACTGGGTAAGGCTGGGAAGGTGGAGAGAGAGGCCCTTCCTGTCACTTCTTCTCTCCCATCATGTTCTCACAGCTGGCTGAGAGTGACTTTGCTTCCACGTTCCGGCTGCTCACGGTGTTTGCTTATGGGACGTATGCTGACTACTTAGGTAACAGGAGGGGCTGGAGGTCTCGAGACTGGAGGTGGGAGAAGGGCAGTTTACCGAGGGACTTAGAAGAAATTCCTGGGATACCTGACTTAGATCCCTTAAGTACACAGGGTCAGGGTCAAGACCTGAATTGGCATGGAAAACTCAAAAAAAAAACAAAAAAAAGGCAAGGGAAGGAGGCTAGGGCTTTCCACAAATGTGAAATCAGGATTTCTTTGTCTTTTTTTTTTCTAGCTGAAGCCCGGAATCTTCCCCCACTCACAGAGGCTCAGAAGAATAAGCTTCGACACCTGTCAGTCGTCACCCTGGCTGCCAAAGTCAAGGTGAGTGACAGTCCCCCCAGTCCTGAGGCGCAGAGAGCCCTTCTGTATCTCCCTTCTCGAGGGTCCATCTGAAGGGAATGGCACTGGACAGCCTTTGACCACCGTGTTGCTTCTTCCTGCCTCGCCCCATGCCCCTCCAGGGTCTGTGTCTGAATGCTGTTATCTGCGGCCTTTGGGGCTGAATATTATTCTCCTAGTTTTCTATTTTGTTTTTCTTTTTCAACCAACTTAAGTTCTAATTAAAACACCTTTTACGTTTGGGGTCAGAATAGCAACTAGGATACCGCTCACTGTCGTTCAGCAGCCCCTCTTCCCCCCGCCGTAAAGTCCTCTGCAGACAGCCGCGGCATCCAGAGCTGGAACGAAGCTCTCTCTTCTGGGGAGGTGCCAGCTTCTGTTTGCTGAAATAAGAAACACGTAACCCAGGGTATTCCCTGGCGGTCCACTGGTTAGGACTCGGCGCTTTCACTGCGGTGGCCCGGGTTCAACAGTCCCTGATCGGGGAACTAAGATCCCGCAAGCTGTACGGCACGACCAAAAAAAAACAAAAGAAAGAAAGAAATACATAGGCCAGAAGTGTCTTTGTATATCCAGCTGGGTTCTGTTTTTGTTAACTCTCCGCCTCCGCCCACCTGCGTCTCCCAGTTGTTACTGACTCTCGGCGTGCTCATGGTTTTACTTAAACCAGGCTGTCTACTGCAAGATGCCTCTTTGGAGGTAGACGGAGTATAAATGGTAAACAGAGTAGCTCCAGACCTCTCCCACACCACATCCTCCCATTATGTCAAGCTCATCTTGACCAGGTCCGTGCTGTGTCCTGAGCTGGGCCAGAGGATGGACATCCAGGCAGATGTCCCCCTGGGGTGGGGGGGGAAGGGAGTAGGGGAGCATATGTCTTTTATTTAAGATTGTTCTTCTTACGTTGTTATTTCTCAGGTGGGAGTACTTTTATTTATTTTACCTTAGAACCAGCCTCTTAGAGGAAACGATATAGGAGTAGGAGCGGAGGGTGGGCGGGGGGTGGGGGAAGGAGGGAAGAAGAATCTTGGAAGCCCTTCTCTGCTGCGGAACCTCACAGCCCCAGCCCGCCCTTGGGCCCCAGTGTATCCCATACGCAGTGCTGCTGGAGGCCCTGGCCCTGCGGAACGTGCGGCAGCTGGAAGACCTCGTCATCGAGGCCGTGTACGCCGACGTGCTGCGCGGCTCCCTGGACCAGCGCAACCAGCGGCTGGAGGTTGACTACAGCATCGGGCGGGACATCCAGCGCCAGGACCTCAGTGCCATCGCCCGAACCCTGCAGGAGTGGTGAGACCTGTGTCCCGGCGCCGTCCCTTCTCTGCTCGCCCCAAGAAAGGGAGGGATGCTTTGGAGGGGGGCGAGTTGGGCCGGGAGGCAGAGGTGGAACCCAAGAGGATGAAGGGGAGTGAGCTCGTTCCTCCAGAGGCTTCTGAGGGAGAAAAAGAGTGGAGGAGGGCCCGGGGGGCAGGAGGCCGGAGGCGCGTCCTCATGCAGTAACCGGGGGAGGGAGGGGGTGGTACTCTTGAGCGCACCCCCTGCGGTGTGGATCACATGTCTCCGGCTGCATGCAGCCCCCTGGTCAGTGAGCAGCCCTGTCCACAGGCCACGGGCCTCTCCCGCTTCTGTTTTCTGTGTTCTTGTCTGACTTGAGCTCGTTAAGACACCTCCTCTTTTCCTCTTTGCCTCCCCCACCCTGTTTTGGTTTTAGTTCCTACTCCCATCTTGCACATCACTCCGGGCACTTCTCTCTCCTCCTGTATCTTACCTGAGTGTCCTGCTGGCTCCTGGGAGTATTGTCGCAGGTGGCTCCCAGGTGCCCTGGCAAGGCTTCTGACTCAGACAGGGGTCTGGATGGCCGGACGTGGGGGTGTCTGCGAGTCTCTCTTTCGTGAGCCTGATCACAGCCCTCCTCTGCTGACCCTCGTTCCCGCAGGTGTGTGGGCTGCGAGGTGGTGCTGTCAGGCATCGAGGAGCAGGTGAGCCGCGCCAACCAGCACAAGGAGCAGCAGCTGGGCCTGAAGCAGCACATTGAGAGCGAGGTGAGCAGGCGGGCGTCCTGGGCAGTGACGGCCGCAGGCAGACCAGGTGGGCAGGGGCTGGCAGGTTCTGGAACCTTCCTCGTTCTCCCCACTCCTTTCATCCTGGTAGGTCGCCAACCTGAAAAAAACCATTAAAGTCACAACAGCTGCCGCCGCCGCGGCCACGTCTCAGGACCCCGAGCAGCACCTGACGGAGCTGAGGGAACCGGCTCCAGGCAGCAACCAGCGCCAGCCCAGCAAGAAAGCCTCGAAGGGCAAGGGGTGAGCGGCTGCGGCGGAGCCGCCGGCGTCCGGGGGCCCTGCTGCTGCTTCCTCGTCCCTCCCGTCACCTGCGTGGGGGTCGGGAACGGGGGAGCTTGCAGCGCTGAGGGGGTTCCCTGCAGCCTCTCTCTCTCTCTTCCCCTTGCCAGGCTCCGAGGGAGCGCCAAGATTTGGTCCAAGTCGAACTGAAGGGACTGTCGTTTCTTCCGGGATGTGGGGTCCTAGCTGCCTGCCTGCCCCTTAGGAGTCCTCAGAGAGCCTTCCTGTGCCCCTGGCCAGCTGATAACCTAGTTCATGACCCGTCACCTCCCTTCTTCTCTCCCACACCCCCAGGCATAGACCACACCGTCTCTGGGGGGAGGCAAGTACAAGTCGTGTTTTTGTTGGTACTTTTTGTTTCACGTAACTTTCTTGTGTGTCCCATTGTCCCCTCTTCCTGCCACGCTCCCTCCCCTATTTCTTTAGGAGTCAGCGTCTGTCCCTGTTTATTATACGTCACTGAGTGGGTGGGGCTGCCGTGTCTCCCGCATAACCCACACGTGATCCCTTCCCCTTCCTCCGCCCCAGCCCTGCATGCCCAGCCTCCTGCCCACCCGCCTGTTTGGGCAGCATCTGAAGAGCCATAGGGCTCCCACCTTTATTCCCACCCTGAGAGTTCTGGGAGCCATTCTAGGAGTCACTGGACACTCACATCCTAGAATCCTGTCACTCTGCAGTTGTTTCCTGTCCTCTCTCCTCCCCTTGGGTCCTGGGAGTGCTGCTGCTTCAGTGACCCCAGAGCCTCAGGGCAGCTGTTTCTTGAGCTGTTGTGAGATGGTCCTTTCTTGGCCTTGGCTGTCTTAGAAAGCCTGATGGCAATCCTGGAAGGATTTACACTTCCTTCTGTGAGTTTTGTGTGGAAGGGCAGGGGATATAGATTGTATAAAAAGAGTATATATACGTATATCTATATATAACATGACACAGAAATAAATCTATGAGAAGTCTATCTACAAACACGCCCTGAACTGGGTGTCTTCTGTCTTTGGTGTTTGTGGATGGGAAGAAGGCTCATTCCCAGTCCACTCTAAAGCAAAGTGCCGGAAAAACAAAAGAACCAGGTACTGGAGACCTAGATCGTGGGCCGTTTGGCTCTGGCCAGATCGGCTCAGCATCTCGGCATTCTTTAAGAAGCAGTGGATGCTCACCGAGCACCAGCCTGTGGCAGGCTCTGGAGGTCCAAAGCGATGGGCACTGTCCCTGCTCTCAAGGAGCTTGAGTTCAGCCTGTTTCCTTCCACCTTATAGAATTGTAGGCGGAAGAGTTGATAGTAAACTTCAGTTTTTGCATCAGTACCACACAGGACTCTCCCATCTCAGTAAGAAGCAGCAGTCGGGCTCCTGTCCCCGTCCAAGGCAGAGCGTCCAAGCAGCATGTGCTGGGAGGATTAGTCTCCTTGGCTCAGCGCACTGCTGCACACGCCCTAGAATTGGGAAGCTCTAGTGTAAGGGACAGCTGCCCCCCCCCCCGCCCCCGCCCGTGCATGAGAGGCGATTGCCTCCTGAGGGTCCCAGTGTTGACCGAGTTGCCCTCCCGAGCTTGTGCTGTCCTCTAGGTGGAGACGTAGGACAGACTACTGTTTACTGGTCCTAAAGGTGTCAGTTGTAGAATTGGAAGTGGGGGTAGATCCCGAGTTTTCGGTTAAAAGTGGTCCGGGTGAGCCAGTTATCTTGCAGGGCAGCGGAGACTGAATGGGACCAGTCCAGTGGGCCCTGTCTCGGGAATTGACACTGTTGGCCTCTCGCTTTAGCTTTGGCCTAGGCTAGCCTGTTGAGGCTGTTACATCTTGAGTCTAAGTCTCTGAAATAAAGCCCTTCTTCCTCCCACACCGTCCACTGTGCAGAAGTCACTAACTGCTGGTGCTTCGAGCCTGTGCCCCCTTTCCCTGCCCAGGCCCCATTTTTCTCTTGAACTTTAGTATCTCATTTTCCTGTAAGCTGCTTCCAGCCCTGACTCCACAACTGCCCTGATCTGTCTAGTGCCGGCCTTCCGTGGGTGTCTCTACAGTCTGGTGTGGGCTGGGCTGGGACTGCCTGGTCCTCCACCCAAAGAGGGAGGAGGCGCCGTTCACAGCCCCAGGGACATGAACGTGCAATTTGTCTTTGATTTACAAAGACAGGGCTCTTGGCTCCCAAGGCTTGGAGATGGGGGAGTGCAGTATTTGGGGGCTGGTTTTGACCATGGAATTTAGTTCAGGATTTAGGGATTCCGTGCATAACCAAGCCTAGGGCACCAGGAAGATTCTCCCAACCAAGAGTCTTATCAGCACTTGCACATTCTCACATGCTGATCCCTACTGTACAGCAATCTCAGAGGAGCTCAGGGCTGGACCACTCTGGTAGGGAGGAAGAGGAAGAGAACTTGGCTTCCTGTGAGTTCAGAGTTCGTGCACATGAAACAGGTGACACTTAGAAGGTAAAGACAAAGTCTCCATAGCTAAAAAACATAACTGGACTGGGGCGCACCTTTATGCACAAGAAGAGCAAAGGCAATGTCTATAGTCAATGTTTCACGCGATCCTGTTAAAGAGGGGTTAGAAATTCTCTGCTTAGGTTCAACTTCCAACATGGGTGGAGAGAAGGGAGTTCAGCGGGGCAAGTCTAGGCAGTGTATGAGTTCTCTTGCTGTGTAACAAATTACCCTGAAACTTAGTGGCTTAAAACAACACACATTTATTATCTCAGTTTCTATGGTCCGGGAATCGGCACAACTAAGTTGAGTTCTCTGCTGAGTTTTCAGGGTCCCTCCCGAGGCTACAGCACAGTGTTAGCGGGGCGTCTCATCTCAGGGTTCCAGTAGGAAGGACTTACTTCCGGGCACACCCAGTGATTGTCAACAGGACTCATCAGCTTTAGGTGGTCAGACTAAGGACTTCATTCCCTGGCTGACTGTATGTCAGAGGCAGCCCCGTTCATCAGAGCAAGAGCCAGAGAGAAGATATCAGCAAGGTGAAATCAGTCTTTTGTAACCTAATCACGGAAGAAACATCCCATCAATTTTACTAGTCACCAGGTTCAGCCTAGTGACTATCAGAAGGCAGGGATCATTGGAAGGCATGTCAGAAGTTTCCTACCTCAGGCAGTGTTTCTTTGGTCCACCGGCATCAGAATTATCAGGGGAGCTTTTGAAAATGCATATTCCTGGACCCCAGTTCCTACTGAATTAGAATCTCTGGGATTGAACTGGAAATGGGACTTCACTACCCTCATTGACTCAGCTCTGAGCTGTGATGTCCCATTTATATAAGCAGACTTGCCCAGATTAGTGCCACCTTAGATCAGCTGAAAAGGCTTCTACTGCAGGGCCTTGGAGGACGGGTGAGGAGGCCCTGGGTCACCATCTGGAAAAGAATGATGAGCAAAGGTGAAACTTTGAGTACAGGGCGTGAGAGACGACTTGTCCTGTCTCTGAGGTTCTTAAGTATATTGTTATATAATTAAAAGAAGTGTGATAAGTACTAAGACGTATAGGGTGACATGAAATCGCTTACCAGGGGATCTACTTGCCTGGGGTCAGGAAAGCCTCCTCACAGGATGTGACCTTTAAATTGAAGTTAGAAACCCAAGTAGCAGTTAACCTGATAAAGGGGAGGGAGGATGAGCAATCTGAGTGGGAAGAAAAGTGGGATGAAGGCCTAGAAGCAGAAAGGTTTCATCCTGTGGACTATTGCAGCTCCCCTAATATGAAATGTGTAATGTGGGGCATGCGTGGGGAATCCAGTCCTATACTTTTACGTATTGTTCATCTGTCCAATCAATTGGTAAATATATCTTGACTGAAAAATCTGAAATAATACAAACCATAATGCATATATTATACTTCTGGGCATTGGGATTTTGGGTGATTTTTGTCTTTTTGCCTGTCTCTATTTTCCAATATTTCTATGATAATTTCTAATAATAAATAATATTATTTATTACTAATAAATAATATTTATTAAGTGCTTACTGTGATCAAGCACTGTTCTGAGTGCTTTATGTATATAAACTCATTTAATACACACAACAACATTCTGAGATTAATATCACCATTATCCCCTTCTAAAGATGACAGAAGTGGTACAGAGAGGTTATGTAACCTGCCTAGGGTCACACAGATCGTAAGTGGAGTAGGCACACACCACCCTGTCTCTCTCACGCTACTGGACAGAATGCATGGAGCAGTTATCCGAGATCTATGGTAAATAGTAAACAAAGTAGGGAATTCCCTGGCAGTCCAGTGGTTGGGACTTCATGCTTTCACTGCCGAGGGCCCGGGTTCAATCCCCGGTCGGGGAACTGGGGTCCTGCAAGCCACGCGAATTCAAAGTTCTGCTAAACCGGTGGTGAGTTTACCATTCCCTCCCCCCCTCCAGTGTTGCCCAGATTAGACTCAAAGACAGCCCCAAACCGAGAAGTGTACATGAGGTGTGAACTGAAAGAGCTCCCTTTGGAGTCTTCTATTGCACATCTAGGGAGCAGAAAGGGACTCCTAAGGGTCAGTGAGTGGGGAAATCCCGTTTTTCTTCTTCCCTTCTCCCACCTCCAGCCCCAGGGAATACCATGGTGGCGGCGGCACAATGACAGCAACAGTGGCCTGGCAGGCACTTAACTCTAGGGAGGAGAACCCTTCTCTCTGACCACAGGAGCTCTGGTCCCAAAAGTGTGAGGCAAATCCCCTCTGCTTTTTTCTTTCTCTGTTCTCTTGATGCTTGGCCCAGACACACAGTGAGAAATGCCCAGGAGAGTAGAGAAACTTTAGTTTCTGGCCCAACTTTGGGCCAGAAGATTGGGAAGGGAAGCCCCAGAGAACCAGAGAGTGTCAGGATATTGCAGAAAGGAGGGAAACCAAGAGAACAGCCCCACTGAGCTCTGTGGGAACTCCTGGGCTCACCTGCAGAGTGAGCATGAATCTCACCTAAACAGCTTAACTGAATGGGGTTTTCAGTCTCTTAGGTGTAACACATGTGACAGCTACAACACAAAGGAATGAAAGCAAAGGGACCTGGGTGATGGTCAAGTTTCTACACTTAAAAGGAATTGGTGAGATACACGTTCTCAGTGAACTGTGAACATACGCATTTTATAATCCCTAGAGCAGGGGTTAGTACACCATAGTCCACAGGCCAAATCCAGCCCACTACCTGTGTTTGTAAATAAAGTTTTATTGGAACATACTTACACTTCATTCATTTACATATCATCTGTGGCTGCTTCCACACTATGGTGTCAGAATTGTGTGTTGTAACAGATATTGTGTGGCCTGCGGAGCCCAAACATATTTACTATCTGGCCCTTTACAGAAAAAGCTTGCCAATCCTGCCCTAGAGCAACCACTTAAAAATTAGTGAAAAAATCACTAGATAAAGTGGAATACTAAATAGTATCCAAGTAAACCAAAAGAAGGCTGGAATGTAGACATAGTGGAATTATAAACAGAGGACCAGGGGCTGCCCTGGTGGCGCAGTGCTTGAGAGTCCGCCTGCTGATGGAGGGGACACGGGTTCGTGCCCCGGTCCGGGAAGATCCCACGTGCCGCGGAGTGGCTGGGCCCGTGAGCCATGGCCGCTGAGCCTGCGCGTCCGGAGCCTGTGCTCCGCAACGGAAGAGGCCACAACAGTGAGAGGCCCGCGTACCACAAAAAAAAAAAAAAAAAAAAAAAAAATCATCCGCCTGCCAATGCAGGGGACAGGGGTTTGAGCCCTGGTCCGGGATGATCCCACATGCCATGGAGCAACTAAGCCCGTGTGCCACAACTACAGGGCCTGCGCTCTAGAGCCCGTGAGCCACAACTACTGAAGCCCGAGCGCCTAGAGCCCGTGCTCTGCAACAAGAGAAGCCACCACAAGGAGAAGCCCTCGCCCCGCAACAAAGAGTAGCCGCCACTCGCCACAATTAGAGAAAGCCTGCATGCAGCAACAAAGACCCAATGCAGCCAAAAGTAAATAAATAATTAAATCTTGGACTTCCCTGGTGGCTCAGTGGTTGAGACTCCGCCTGCCGATGCAGGGGACGGGTTCGTGCCCCGGTCCAGGAAGATCCCACATGCCGCGGAGCGACTAGGCCCGTGAGCCATGGCCGCTGAACCTGAGCGTTCGGAGCCTGTGCTCCGCAACGGGAGAGGCCGCAACAGTGAGAGGCCCACGTACAGCAAAAGAAAAAAAAAAAAAAATTAACTCTTAAAAAAAATAAAAATAAACAGAGGACGAAACAGATACATATAAGTTGATAGAAATAGATCCAAATATAATAATTATATTAAATATAAGTAGCCTAACTACACCAATTAAAAGACAGAAATTATCAAAATGGATTAAACAAACCAAGATACAACTATATGTTGCCGTCAAAAAAGCCATTTTTAAGTATGACATGGGTGGATTAAAAGTAAAAGGATGGGAAAAGATGTACAATGCAAATACTAATCAAAAGAAACTTGAAGTGGCTGTAGTAATATCAGACAAATTAACTTCAGAGCAAAGAAAATTACCAGGGATAAAGAAGAACATTGAAGAACAATGATAAAAACTTTGGTTTTCCAAGAAGACATAATTCTAAATGTCTCTGCATCTAACTACAGAGCTTCAAAATACATGAAGCAAAAACTGATAGATATTAAGGAGAAAATGAACAAATCCACAATTATAGTAAAAGAGAAATGTAAAAACTGCTCTCCCAGTAATCAACAGAACAAGTAAACAGAAAATCAGTGACTATATTAGAAGTATATAGAACTGAATGATGCCATCAACCAATAGGAACTAACTGAAATTTATAGAACACTCCCCCAACACAACAGAAAACCCTTTTTTCCCCCAAGTGCACTTGGAACATTTATTATACCAAGATAGACTATATCCTGGGTCATAAAACAAACCTCGGCAAATTTAAAAGACTTAAGGTCATACAAAGTATATTTTCTGACCATAATGTAATTAAAACTAGATATCAATAACAGAAGGATAACAGGAAAATTGCCAAACACTTGGAAACTAAACAACACACTTCTAAACCCAGAGATCAAAGGTGTGGTCTCAAGAGAAATTAGAAAATATTGTGAACTTAACAAAAAGGAAAATACAAAATATCAAAATATGAGATGCATCTAAAGCAGTGATTATAGGACAAATTATAGTATCAAATTCTTGTATTAGTAAAGAAGTTCTGAAGTCAACAATCTGCACTTCTACCTTGAGAAGGTACATAAAGAAAAGCAAAACTAAGCAGAAAGCAAGTAGAACGAAAACACAAGAGCAGAATATAATGAATATGAAAACCAAAAAAGAAAAAAATTGGGACTTCCCTGGTGGTCCAGTGTTTAAGAATCCACCTTTCAATGCAGGAGACGCGGGTTTGATCCCTGGTCGGGAAACTAAGATCCCACATGCTGCAGGGCAACTAAGCCTACACACCGCAACTACTGAGCCCACATGCCACAACTAGAGAGAAGCCCACACGCTGCAACAAAGAGCCCTCACGCACCAACTAAGACCTGATGTAGCCAAATAAATATTTTTTTAAAAATCAATGAAACAAAAAAATTGATTCTTTGAAATGATCAATAAAATTGATAAACCTCTAGCCATAGTGACCAAAAAGAAAAGAAAGAGAGAAAGAGAGAAAGAAAGAAAAGAGAGAAGATACAAATAACCAATATCAGGAATAAAAGGAGATATCACTGCACACCACACAGACATTAAAATGTTAGTAAGGGAATACTACAAATAATTCTACACACAAATTCAACAACTTAGATGAAATGGACCAAATCTCAAAGTTACAAGCTACCAGAACACAACCAAGAAGAGAGATGTAAATATAAATGTACAACTATAAGACTCTCAGAAGATAGCAGAAGAAAATCTTAGTTACCAGGAGTTAGGCAAAGTGTTCTTAGATATGACACCAAAAATATGATTCGTAAGAGAAAAAGGTGGTAAGTTGGACTTCATCAAAATTCAGAACTTTTGGCTTCCCTGGTGGCGCAGTGGTTGAGAGTCTGCCTGCCGATGCAGGGGACACGGGTTCGTGCCCCGGTCCGGGAAGATCCCACATGCCGCAGAGTGGCTGGGCCCGTGAGCCATGGCCGCTGGGCCTACGCGTCCGGAGCCTGTGCTCTGCAATGGGAGAGGCCGCAACAGTGAGAGGCCGGCGTACCGCAAAAAAAAAAAAAAAAAAAATTCAGAACTTTTGCTTTGAAAAAGACCACACCAAGAGGAGGAAAAGATAAACTACAGAATGGGAGAAAATATTTGCATATCCCTATCTAACAGAAGACTTCTAACTGGAATATACAAAGAACCCTTAAAACTCAACCGTAAGAAAATAACCCAATTTTGAAAAAAATGACTGAAGGACTTAGACACTTCATCAAAGAGGCTATAATGATGACAAATAAGCACATGAAAGGATGTTCAACATCATTAATCATCAGGGAAGTACAAATTAAAACCAATGGTGAGATGTCTATAAATATCTCACTGTGAATAAAAGAATACCCACACCCCTAATATAAAAACTGACAATACCAAATGCTCGCAAGGATATAAAGCAACTGGAACTCTCTTACATTGCTGGTGG
Organism: Lagenorhynchus albirostris; assembly: GCF_949774975.1. NCBI lineage: Eukaryota > Metazoa > Chordata > Mammalia > Artiodactyla > Delphinidae > Lagenorhynchus > Lagenorhynchus albirostris. Next base: position 97,837,620 of record NC_083105.1, on the reverse strand, counting down.
GAACGCAAAATGATGCAGCCACTCTGGGAAACAGTTTGGCATTTTCTCACAAAGTTAAATATGTACTTACCCATGTGACCTAGCAATCCCAAGCCATTTCACTCCTAAAGAAATTAAAACATGTTCACACACGTGTACATGATTGTTTATGGCACTCCTGTTCGTAATTGCCAAAAACTGGAAACAACTGGAATGTTCTTTGACAGATGAATGGGTAAACTATAAACACACAGTAAAATAGTACTCATCAACAGAAAGGAGGGAGCTATGAATACACACGACAACGTGAGTGCATCTAGAAGGCATCATGCTGAGTGTAAGAGCCACTCTCAAAAGGTTACATACCACAGGCAATACCTTTATTGCTGGTTTGGTTCCAGAGCAAGTCACATGAATGTTTTGGTTTTCCCAGTGCATACAAAAGTAATGTTTATACTCTAGTCTATTATATGTGCGCTGGCATTATGTCTAAAAAAATGTATATACCTTAATTGAAAAATACTTCATTGCTGGGGACTACCCTGGTGGTCCAGGGGTTAAGAATCTGCCTGCCGATGCAGGGGACAGGGGTTTCGATTCCTGCTCCGGGAAGATCCCACGTGCTTCGGACCAACTAAGCCCATGCATCACAAGTACTGAGTCCGCACTCTAGAGCCCGCGAGCTGCAACTACTGAGGCCGCGTGCTGCAACTACTGAAGCCCGCACGCCTAGAGCCCGTGCTCTGCAACGAAGAGTAGCCTCTGCTCGCCGCAACTAGAGAAAAGCCTGCACGCAGCAACGAAGACCCAGCACAGCCATAAATAAATAAATAAATTAAACAAATCTTAAGAAAAAAATACTTCATTGCTAAAAAATGCTAACCATTATCTGAGCCTTCAGCAACTCATAATATCTTTGCAATAGTAACATCAAAGATCACTGATCACCATCACAAATATAATAACAATGAGGAAGTTTGAAATATTGCCAAAATTACCAAAATGTGACACAGAGACAGGAAATGAGCAAATTCTGTTGGAAAAGTGGTACCGACAGCTTTGCTCGAGGCTGGGTTTCCACAAATGTCCAATTTGTAAAAAACGCAGTATCTGCGAAGTACAATAAAGCGAAGCACAATAAAACAAGGTATGCCTGTATATGATTTCATTATGTGACATTCTGGAAATGGCACAGCTATAGCAATGGTGGACAAATCAGCGGTTGCCAAGGGTTAGGACTGGAGGGAGGGGTGGCCGCAAAGGAGCAGCAGGAGGGGGTGTGGGGGTGATGGGACCGTTGTGGTCCTGATGGCGGTGGTGCTTACACACATCTGCACGTGTTCAAACTCAAAGAACACACACACAGAAATTTTATTGTATGTTAAAAAAAATATTGAAAAAAACGGACATGCTGGGCTACCGGCATCCATCGTTTTAAACACTATGCTATTACTTGGGTAAATGTTAATATAAATTTGAAATTTAAAAAGATCATCAAGTGGGGGGACTTCCCTGGAGGTCCAGTGGATAAGACTCCGCACTTCCAATGCAGGGGGCACAGGTTGGATCCCTGGTCAGGGAACTAAGATCCTGCAGGCCACGAGGCCAAAAAAAAAAAAAAAGAAAAATCCTCCAGGAGCTTTCTATCTAAAGGGCCCCCATGGTGAATCACGCTGTACCGCATATTAGTATCATTTGTGTCAGTCTGGACTTGGAGTCCTGGCTCTTGAGTGCTGCTAGGTAGCTGTATGGTGTTCAACAAGTCACCTGTCACTTAGCAATAAAATGGGAGCAGGTTTGGATGGTATCTGTAATCGTTGCTAAGCTGCACTGGAATTCTCTCCAGCCTCGAGATTCTGCTTTAGTGGGTCTGGGCTGGTAATTCTGATCTGCTGCCACTTTGGGGACCGTCCAGAGAAGGCGATCTCAGAGGTCTATTTCAACTCTAACATTGCTATTTATATCATATACTGGGTTTGCTTGAATTAAGTTCTATCTGTATTGAGAATCAGCTTCTGTCCTTCTGTACCACATTCCCTGTGAATTGGGAATCCCCCCACCCCAAATCTAGGATATCTTTAACTAAGTTCACCAGTGGGGGGGGGGGATGGCGTACTGTGGGGCATGCGGGATCTTAGTTCCCTGACCAGGGATCGAACCTGTGCCTCCCGTGTGGAAGCACGGTCTTAACCACTGGACCGCCAGGGAAGTCCCTCACCAGTGGTTTTCTAAGAATCTAGCTTTGTTTACTTTCATCAGACCATTTCCCACATCAGTGTCACCTTGACCTTTCCCAGGGTATTTCTGCTCCTTCTTTTAGAGACTCAATCCCACCTCTGCGGCCCTTTCTCATGCCCGCTTCTCTCCCATCTTCCAGCTTCATGTGTCCAAATGTCCTGGCTGCACACCTTCAGACACTTAGTTGGTCTCCCGGCTGGAGGACACTAACATCTTGGGGATAACTGTTCAGAACCTGCAAGTCATCCAGGTGGCAGGTGACAGAGAAGATGAAGAGGGTGGGATGGATGCTGGGAGAAGCCAGGGCAGCACCCTATTCCCATCTTCAAGATAAGCCTTCGGGGAAGAAGAGTCACAAAAGGCAGACAAAAAGCTCAAGCGACCCTGACTGCTGACCCGGCTCCTCTCAGGGATGGTCCAGAGCGGGGCGGGGTGTGTGTGTGGGGAGCGGGGAGGAGCCCAGAAGGGGAAGGACTCCCTGCTTCTCCCTGTCTCCCTGGAGATACTGTTTAAGGCCAGACACTGAGGCTGGGAAGGCTCAGAGCCCGTCAGCACTCTCTGCAGAGAGGGGCTTCAGGCCCACCTTCTTACCACAGCTCTGCCAGCCTCTGCACCCCTGGCCCCTCAGGTACCCTTCCCTTAAGCCACACCAGCTCCCTGCCCCCCCGCAGGCTCTCCCTGGGGATAGAGGCTAGTTGGGAGGCTCCTTTGGGGAGCAGCTACACCAGGTCTCTCCCTGTGCCCCATCTCCGTGCTCGTTTCTTACCTCTTGGTGCCTCCCGTGCCTATCCGTCTTCACCTCCCTCCTAGTGCCGCCACATCTGGCTCCTGCTTCTCCTGTCTGAAGAACCCACTGATGTCTAAGAGGGAGAGAGGTTAAGGGTAATTTTCCTTACCCCGACCCACTGCAGTGGCCTGGGAGAAGGAATCCTTGACCCTTGCTTCTCCCTCAGCGTGGGAATGACCCATTCCTAAAACTCAGGGCATCGAGGCAGGACAGGTCTGTGGAGTTAAATGGACTTGAAATATGGGGGCTGGGAGACCAGACCCTGGGTTCTTCTTGTGGATCAGCTCCTGGTTCTCTGGGTAACCTGGTTATAGGACTTGGGCACTGGGCAGAGGAAGGGGGCATTGGGTAAAGGGTGTTACTAGGACTTGAGGCCCTGTTACCCTAGGAGGGGAAAACTCCCAAACTGGAAGCAGGACTGGGTCAGCACAGCCCCAAACATTTCTACATGTTGGTCTGTGAAGCATGAAAGGGTGAAAGATAATAGTCGGTAGCTGGGAGAACGGAGGCTGATGCAAAGCCAGTAAGACCATTTCGAGGCTGTGTCTGAAGGTATCTGAGGGGTCCTGAGGATGGAACCAGGCATGAGGGCCACCCTAGAGCACTGAAGGTGCAGGACAGGGGCAGGGTAATGGGGGCGAAATCAGACATCCATCCTGTGCACTGTGTCAAATGCTTCCTCTGTACTAACTCACCTAATTCTCATAATTCTGAGGTATGAATCCATGTCCCCACTGCCACCAGAGCCTAGAAAAACGCCCATTTTACAAAGCAGGAAACCGACGTTGAGAGATTAAGACTCTTCGTCAGGGTCAGAGGTAAGCGGCGTGGCCCGGGCTTGCTTGTACCAGTCTGTAGTTGTAATTTCAATCCTTTAATTCACAGCCTCCCACCAAGTATCAGCCTCTCCCAACCTGTAATTTTCTGGGGTGGGGGAAATAGCCCAAGTGTGGCCATGTGCCCTGGACACCTGTCAGGCAGAGTACTGAGCGGGAGGGGGTTGTGGATGGGCATTGTGAATGAGGCGGGGCCATTCCGGACGCAGACCTGCAAGTAAAGTGTCAGCATTCTTCCTGAGAGTCCTTTCCTGTGTCTGCTCCCCGGCTCTCACCCCACATGGTAGACAGGTCAGGAAAGGGCCAGGGTGCTGGTTCTAGAGCGTCTCACTCAACTTTGCTAACACCCAATGCCCCACCACGTACCCTTGCTGAAAAATGCTGTCACGGGCGCTACGAATACGTGCTGGGCAGCAGGGTGGTCCTCGCCCAAGAGCAGGGATCAGGAGTGGAAACTGGTTGGTTTCTGTGTCTGAAGCCAGGACCCGAATGGGAAAGCCTGTGAAGCACTGGATGACTCACCTGGATGGAAACAGGGCAGCCCCTGTCCTGCTCCAGCCCCTACTCCGAAGTGTGCCCAGGAGCACGGGCACTGGGAATGGAATCCAGGTTGAGAGGTTGGGCTTGAGCTGTCGTGAGAAGGGACCCCACAGCTGAGGTCCAGGGATGGGAGGGACCTGCCCAAGGACAAATGACTGGGCTGGTGGCAGAGCTGAGCCGCCTCCTCAAGGGACTGACGACAGCTCCTCCCACACCCAGAGGGAGGAGCCATGTGCAATCTGGACAGAGCACAGGTTACACCGGAAGCTGAGGGCTGTGGGCGCTTTGAGCTCCATCATCCACAGTTCAGGACCCAGGCGGAGAGGAATCCCTCTGCCTGTTTGACTTCTAGGATTCCCGGATTCTCTTAGCCACTGGGTTGGTTCCGTTGACCCTGGTGGAGCATCGTTAGTGGCCTGTTTACTGACTCGGTACCTGCCCTGGATAGGACGTCGGTGCCTGCTGGCCAAGCTCACCTTTGTCTCTGCTTGTTGAGAGACTAGAAAAATCCTCTTTTGTTTTTTTAAAATTTAAATTTATCTTTAATTCATTGCAGCATAACATGAGTTAGAGCTGCTCTAATACATGAATTCTTCAATTTGGTCTAAAGGCAAATCAAACAGTCCCTTTTTCAGAAAAGTAGCTTCTGACTTGATCAACATAACATATAACCGTCTTTAATATTCAGAGTTGCTATAGATTGATGCTTACCCCCCAGGCTGCGCCATGGAGCCAGACTTCTGACCTTATACAGAAGTCAAAATGGTAAGGCATATAACAACAACAACATAAATATATAAATACAAATAAATAGATGGATACACACATTGACATATATGTGTGTGTATATACATATATATAAAACTCAAAAATAAACATTTGTGTGATGTCATAGTTTACAAAGACTGTTAATATCTATCCCTCGGAAACTCTTTGGCTGTGAGTTTTTTCAAATGTCCCAGAAATAAACTCTGTAGATACTCAGACACTTTCTGATTTCTATAGTCTGCTCCTTATGCCTTCTACGTCATCAGGATGGACAAATCCTCTTGGATCTGTTTGTCCATCAAGGACGTGGGGAAAATCCCCTTCCCTGAGAGGACCTGGGGCCTCGAGCGGGCTGTTTTTGCCTTTGATTTACCCACTGACAAGGACAGAAGATGTTTATAGAGCAGAAACCGCCCTCGGACTCTCACAAGCACTTGCCACCACTGAAGAGTCCCCAGGAGGAACAGAGCGACCCGTTTGCTGAGCCGGGTCGAGCAGGGAGGAGCGTCTTGAGAAATTTGAGTGCCTCGTGCCCGTCCAATGCTGCTCAGGTTCCAGGCTAGTTTTCTTCCCTGGTCTCCTTCCCCGGGCTCAAGTTCTCAACAACTGGGGCTGCAGGGTTTGCAGAACGCTGCTGACCCGAGTTCCTCCCCTCTGAAGACCCGCGTGGGGTTGTCTGGGCTTCTTCCTGCTCTGCACCCCAAGTGTTCCCGCCCACAGTGCAGGCCAGAAAGAAGCCCAAGGACAAGGGGCAGAAAGCTCCTCAGGTGCCTACAGGTATGTCCCGTGATCCCCCCGATGAGCGAAGGTACAGTGACAGCGAGGGAGCTGGCAGGACAGCCGCCGCTGGTCTCACCCCCGGCCCAGCCTGGCCGCATCCGCTGCGGCTTCTCGCCCACCAGAGCTCTCACAGCCCCACTGCGGTACCACTGAGGTGCTGGGCTTGAACTTGAGTTAAGGAGGCCACGCACAGAGATAGAGGGAAGGTAAGGTGACCAGAAGGAGACAGGAGGGTTGAAATTGAACAGGGAAAAGAGCAAAAGTGAAGCCAGACACAGCACTGTAGATCAACGGCATCTCAGTAAAATAAGTTAAAAAAAAAAAAAAGTAATGCCAGAATCCTACTTGGTCTTTTCTCCATTCTCCTTTATTCCATAAACACCTAGTTACAAGCTGCACAAATCAAAAAATAAAGGCAGAGAAGGACGTGGGGCAGATTTTTACGTTGCGTAGCGGCTGGGAAGGGAGACTGGGTTGGGAACCGGTTCTTCCCTCCACACACAGCCCTGGACCAGGGCTATGGCCCCTGCAGCGGGGAATCTGGGGAGGAGGTGGGCAAAGATCCAGGGTCACTGAGGCCCCTAAACCCAGAGCCCACCCCAAAAGCCCCTTCGATGCATGGCAGGGGTAGAATGGGGAAGGGAAGGAGTTTCAGAGATGGGGCAGCAAAGTGAAAAATCAAGTTAGTGGATACAGAAGAAGTGGAGTCATCATGGTAAGGAGATTAAAGAAGGAAAACGTAGGTAAAGGGGGAGTGAAAGGTTCTCGCTGAGACCCCCAGGGAGAGGTGGGGGCCAGCTGGCCTGTTAATTTAATATTAAATTGGGAGTGGGAGTGGAAGAGGAAATGTTATTTCAGGGGATGATTTCTCAGCCTCTCAGCCCGTACCTGGAGGGGGAAAAGAGACGAGCACAAGTCAAAAGGAAGACAAAATATAAAAGCCAGGGGTGGTGTCTCATCCCTTATTCCGGTGAGGACACTCTTCTGTCCTTCCGTACCAACTAAAACTTTGACTGTCAAAGGCAGTGTTTGCTGGACACGTGGGCTGCTTCTGCCTCAAGGCGAGGGCCGGGTACCACACGCTCCCCACCCCCGCCCGTGCCTGAGGCCTCAGCCCCCTCAGTACTTACACGAGAGGCCGAGGGCCCGGGGCCCTCACCAGTCATAGCGGCGGGACTGTCGAGACGGGGAGTCCTCGGGTCCCTGGATGGCCAGGCGGGGAGGCCCCTCAGCCCTCCGCCCCCCACCGCCTGAAGCCTCGTGCCTCCGAAATTCGAGGGGGCGCTGCTGCCGGTATCGGGAAGTCTCCCTCCGCCACTCATCATCAAAGGCGGCGGCCTCACCTGGGGAGGACACGGAGCCCACACACGACACCTGTGTACCGCCTGGCTTCCCGGGGCAGACCCGGGGTGGCTCACGACCAAAACCCAGGGCGAAGGCTGAAAGGCTGTGTGGGGGGACGTGCTGGGGAAGGGAAGCGACTTATTTAGCAATTTGGGATTCAACATGGCTCCTGGAAGCATGGACGCAATGGAGGCAATCAGGGCTCCTGGCAGCGTGGAGGCAGTCAGGAATGGGATAATTACTTAGTTACTTAGTGCAGTCCCACGCACACACTGTAAGTATTTAATAAATATTTGTCGACTTCTAAGAAATAAGTAAGAAGAACTAAAACAACGGATCCAGATGGAGACGGGTAGATTACTATCAGTATCTGACTCAGGTGACAAAGTTTGCCTTGCGCGGTGAGGACGCTGCCGGCACTGACTTAGCCCTAAGCTGACAAAAAAGCTCCGAGGAAGTTAAGAACATGGGGCTCATCCATAACCTTGCCCAAGAAATAGCTACGGAGGCAGGAAGAGAGCTGCTATCTCCCGGCTCACGGGACCGGGGCAGGGGCTGCCGGCGGCCGGGAAGCGGGCCGGCCGCGCGGCGGGAAGGAAGGCTCACTCTCATCCAGGTTGATATAGTCCTGCCGCTCCTCCTGGTCCCCCGTGCGGTGGTTTCGGGAGCGCTGCAGGATGTGAGCCCTGTCTCGGATGTGATGCCCAATGGACATCTGCTCCAGCCCACTGTCCGAGTCCCGTACAGTCCTCCGAGTCTCCCGGATCTGGGGGGAGGCAGAGCATGGCACACTCAGCGGCTCCTTCCAAAGCCCGGCTACACCAGCCCAGAAAGGCCGCCCGGGACCCAATCCTGAAAAAAGCAGCCAGGATTTCTGTGGGGGCCATCCGATCGTGCCTCCTCTGGGACAGGAGGAGCCCTCCAACTCACCCCGCCTGGGGCCGAGCGCATCTCTGCTGTCTCTTGGTAGACCTTGGGTGCGCCGGCGCCCGTATTGGAGTAGGAGATGACAGTGGAGGATGAAAAGGTCTGGCAGTTACCTCCAGCTGTCATGTGCTCCTGAGGACGGAAGGGAACAGCAGGGCTGTGTGGGGAGGGTTCGCCTCCGGGGAAGGGATCCCTCCCTTCGGCCACCTGTGCCTGCCCATATCTTTCTCACAAAATGTGAAAACATCAGGACTCATCATTACCCCCCAAATTCCTCTGAGTCCAACAACACGCCAGAAGGACCTGAAGAGATGGAGCCTTAAGTGCACGCTTCATAAGGTGCACTGCTGCTTCCCACTCAGGAACCCGCACTCTCCGGGTCCAGTGGCCTTATCCAGCTTGCACACTCCACAAGTACGCCCTTCCCCACTCCCGCCTCTGGGGACTCAAGGTGTTGCCAGCCATCACTGGGAACAGGGCCAGGGAAGGGGATGGGATAGGGCAAGAGTCTCACCATGTTCCCAATCATGTCGTTCATCATCCCAAACATGTCCATGAAGCCGCCCGACTGGAGCAAAGAGACGGAAAACAGAGTCAGAAAGCAGGGCCACGATCAGAGGTGGGCGCGCTCAGGCTCCCACGGGCTACATAGCTACACATTCCCTCTCTCCCTTTCCTTCACATCTAGCAGCTGCTCTTCCTCATTCCTCGTGAACAGGACCAGAACAGGCGTGCTTCCCTCCACGCTTCTCCTCCTGTATGCCGCTGCCCTCCTCCTCCTCCTCAGTCTCTGTGGCTGCTCTGATCCCATGTTCCTTCTCCTGGCTGCCCTATTTCCTCCTACCTTTAGGAAGCAAGCCAATGTCACTGGATTCTAACCTATAAGGGGTTGGTTCTGAAACTGTAGAAGAATCTTCTACAAGCCATCTCTAGTTGGCCTTTCAACAGCACCTCCTTCCTCAAAAGAACAATTATATCAGGCAATGATATCTTCCTAATGGGTACCGCTCCTAGAAGTACAGGAGCCAGTAAGTTAGCATCGTGAACTCACAGAACTCAGCACACAGCAGGCCCAGAGCTCTGTGAACACTACACGAGGATTCTAGGGTTACCCATAAGGCTATCCAAAGAGGCACATTTGGAAATAATATCTAAGGGTATAGAGCATGTCTGAGATGGAAGGACGCAAGGAGATGAGGACTTACCATTCCCAGCATCCCGAAGGGGGAGACAGCCCCAGCCTACAGGAAGACGTAACGAACAGAAATTAGGCACCACATCCTATCTCATTACCATCCCAAACCAAGCCCATGGTCTCTGTTGCTTTTCCATCTTCCTCTCAAAAGGGGATCACAAAGCCTGTTTTTCCAGACCCCTTTCCCCACTCCTAGAAGGCATCCTGCTTGCTAAGTTGGCCGTTGTGCAAGCAAAATCAAGCACTTTACTGACCACGCTCCAACCTTTTTTCGGGTCTCAGGTCTGTTGCAGCACCATTACCTGCATCCTGCGGCTGGCAGGCCTGGTCCCTGGCATGCTGCCATCTGTGATGCTGAGGAAGGGGCTGTATCCAAAGCCGCCCGACAACATCCGGTTCATGTGCTGACGGTGAATGGCAAAGGGGTCCCTGTGCAGGGAGTATACGGTGCGGGTGGCAGAAGGGCCAGCAGTCAGTACCTCCCACCCGCCCCTCCCCCGAAGAAAAGAGCCATAGGGAACCAGTGGCACAGATTTCCCCTCGAAGTCTGAGCTGGGGCTGAGTGGCCACCAAGTTGTGATCAGTGCCCGCGACGAGCCCAGATGTCTGGCTCAGCTAGTCAGAGACCTAAAGTGGAGCGGATGCGTGCTCCAGAGTAGGAGGGGGAGGGGATGGATACTCACATCAGGAACATGGGGTCCTCAGGCTCCACGTCCCTCATGAAGCGGAACATCCTGATTTTAGCTCCAGGGGGCTCCACACTGTGAAGATGTGGAGGCTCAAATGTTGGAGGCGGCCAGGCTTTTCGCACACTCGCTCAGGGCAGGGACTCTTAGAGCATGGTCCCTTTCCAAATACTGGAACTGGCCCCCCAAACTCCAGGGAGACCCTTCTGCAGGTGTTCAACATCACCCTCTAGGGAAAGCACAGCTCTTCAAACCTCTCCCCGAAGGAGGACCATGGAAAATTTTTCCAAGCCTGTTTTCTGCCTCCCCCACTCAGAGCCATCCTCTTCCCAAAGCCCTGGCCAGAAGCATACTCCCCTTCCCCCGACGCCACCTTTCCGCAGGCGAATCCCAAGTGCCGGCCCTCCGCCCGCATTAATGACCCCCACCCCGCCCCCTCCTCACACTCGGCCGCCGCCAGGCCTCCCCCGGGCGGGCCTCACCGTCCCCTCCGCCACCCCCCAGGCCCTGCCTCCCTGCCGGGCGAGCAGGAGGCAGGCTTGACCCGCTCCCCTCCCCGCAACCCAGGCTCCCGGGGTCCCTGCAGCCCCACGGGCCGCTCCCACCCCGGACCGGCTGCCCGCTCCGCTTGAGCCTCACCGGTCCCCGATCCGGACTCAGCGGCCCATCCGGCCGGTCTCGCCTCTCGGTGCGCGGCAGGATCGGGGCTTGCGGCCCGGGACGCGGGATTGCTCCGGGCGTGAGCTCCTCGGCCTCCCGAACAGTCTCCCCACACAGCTGCCACCCCTGTGCCCCTCCTCGGCCCACTGAGCCCGAGCCCCGGCCAGGCCCGGGCGGAAGTGACGTCACGATGGGACAGCCCACCCCCTTGGGCCTGTGGAGCTCCGCCCACGAGCGGTCTTGTGGCGCGCGCGCCAGTGCGCGCGTGCGCGAGGCTGGCTCCCGGGCCGCGGAGCAGGGAGTCGCGGAGTCTTCCGGGACCAGGGGAGGGGAGGCCTCGTTAGTAACCTGGATTTGGGTCCTGTGGACTGGAGGAGGCTCCCTGTAAGGGTGTGGGGGAGGAGCAGAGGAGTCCATCGCCGCGAGGGGAGGAAGACGGAAGAGGACGCGGGCAGATTCCCATGGGGGAGGGCAGGCTCCTCACGGGCCCCACGAGGTGGGGCGGATCCCTGGGGGAGCAATAAGCAGATTTCTACCCGGGAAGCTTTCATCCCAAGAGGGAGGAAGGGCGGCAGTTCTACGGGGGAGGCGCTAGGGCCAGTCCCCTCGAGAGGAGGCGCGTTCCAGGCAGGGGCGGGGCCCTCGGAGTGACGTAGGAGAGGAGGTGACAGTTCTGCCCAGGTCTTCCTCTGGCTTCGAGAACTCGGTCTGGGGCAAAAAGAATCCAGGTTGGGGACCGGCCGCCAGATGGCGCTCTGCGGCCAGGCTAGAAGTGCAGCCCCTTGGGAACTGGCGTTGGCGAGGCTCCCGGACCCCCCCTCAGTTACCCTGCTGTGAAGGGTCACACTGGGGAGAGGCCCTAGTTCTGAAACCTTTTCGTTTAATGCCAATCTCCGCTTTCTCTTCTCTAACTCCTGTATCCTCTGGAGCTCCCAGTCCGCACTGATCTTTTCTTGCCTCGAGACAAGTAGGTAGGTAGGTCAAGGGTCTAACGTTTGGGAGAAGAAAGGGGTGGAGCGCTCCATTAACCAAGCTCACCCAGGGGCAGAGTTGCAGACAGGCCCAGGAGACCTGACTCGACTCGAAGGCCAAAGACTGACACTTTGACATACTAAATGTCTTGCATAAAATCTGGCCCAACTGGAGAGAAGGGCCCCCTCCCCCTGGGTGTCAGGGGATTTGGACTGTCCGGGGTGGACTTTAGACCGGACCCCTCCAGACTCCAGCTCTCCTGGTTCTTTACACTGGCCGCTAGCCACGTTAGCGGGCCTGACATCTGTGGGCCTGTGAGAGAGGCTTGTTCCCATCCCCAGCACTTCCCTGGGGAAGGAGGTGAAGGGGGTCCCTGGTGACTCAGGAGAAGGTGGTGGGAGCGGGGCTTCTTAGGTTTCTTTGGACTTGATCATTATTAAAGAGGAAAAACACAATAGTGGAGACAGAGGGGAACAGAGAGAAATTAGAAGCTGGCAGACTGGTAAAGTTAAAGCCAAAGACAGAAAAATAAGAAAATGTATTTTCCATTGATATTTCTGGGGAAGAGACTTAGTAAAATCTTTTATCTTCCAGATGCTCTATCTCTAAACATGCCGCCATGCAAGTGCCCCTTTTCCTCTTGCTCCCAAACAAAAGCATTTTGACACGTGATCAAGAGTTGTCCCAGGAGAGTTCTGCAGCCCAGCCTTAAGGAAGAGTGGGCCTTACCTTCCAGCCTCTCCCTCCTCATTTCATGTCCAGCCTTCCGCAGAGATGCCTAGGAGATGCAGCTTAGCTTCTAGCCTCCTCCTTTGGTCTTTTTCCATTACCTTGTATCCTCTACCTACTGCCTTTAGGTGTCTAGAGCTCTTTCTCTTTTTCCTTCCAAGACTTAAGAATCTGATATCAGGGACTTCCCTGGTGGTCCAGTGGTTAAGACTTTGCACTTCCACTGCAGGGGGCACGGGTTTGATCCCTTGTCAGGGAACTAAGATCCCGCATGCCGCACGGTGTGGCCAAGAAAATGAAATTAAAGAAAAAAATCTGGTTTATCAGTCATTTTTACCTTTGCATGATTTTAAATCAATTACCTCTCCTAGGAATATTTACAAATTACAGTTAGCATCTAACTATGACCTGAGCTTTGTCTCAGGTTAAAAAGAGATCCTTGGGACTTCCCTGGTGGCACAGTGGTTAAGAATCTGCCTGCCAATGCAGGGGACACGGGTTTGAGCCCTGGTCCGAGAAGATCCTACATGCCGCGGAGCAACTAAGCCCATGTGCCACAACTACTGAGCCTGTGCTCTAGAGCCCTGTGAGCCACAACTACTGAGCCCACGTGCGACAGCTACTGAAGCCCGCACGTCTAGAGCCCGTGCTCCGCAACAGGAGAAGCCACCGCAATGAGAAGCCCGCTCACCACAAGGAAGAGTAGCCCCCGCTCGCCACAACTAGAGAAACCCGCGTGCAGCATCGAAGACCCAGCGCACCCAAAATAAATAAATAAATTTTTTTAAAAAAAGAGATCCTTGAACAGATGGGGATGAAGGAGGAAATGCAGAGCTCATTTTCAGAGTGCCCAGCGGTGGACCATACAGGCAGCCATCCACTCCAGGAATTGAAGGAATGTAATTTTACAAGTAACCTTTCTGTCACCTAGACACGGTTTGTGTCTGTCTTCCTTCTCCGTCACCTTCCCATCCCTTCCGTCCCCCTCCCTCCCCCCTTCTTCCTTCCTCCCTTCCTTCCTTCCTTCCTTCCCTCTGTCCCTCCTTCCTTCCTTTCTCACGTCTCTGTCCAGTGAATTCTGATGAACAGAAATTCCTCAGTCATCAGAGTTTCCTGTAGATGATAAGATGTAGGAGGGAGGGTGGGCCCTGCCAGGGGTGAGGCTGAGCTCAAAAGGGGATAAGCATTGTTGGGAAGGAAGAGAAACAGTGGTTTCTCTTCACTGCTTTATCTGATGGAGCCAAAGTCAGGAAGTCCTTGAGAGAGTAGAGCTGGGACAGAAAAGGGGCCCTTGTTAGATGTGAGCTCACGCATCTGGAGCAATCCCAGGGCAGTTGGCTATTGGAGCAGGGTGAGGATGGGGCGATGATGGAGTTAGGGGAGACTGGATTCCAGCCTGAGCCAACGTGAATGGGTGTGATTTGTGTATGTGTATGTGCATGTGTATGTGTGTGTTGGGGGGAGATAAACCCTGACAATTAGCACTAAGTTGCCCCAGGTAGAGAGACTGAGTTGTATAGTGGACACCAGATCAGAGTGAGATTGAAAAATGACTCAGGAACATGTTTTTAAAAACCAGCTTTTCAGTTTGTTTTATATTCACATCCATTCAACAAATATTTATTGAATGCCTACTGTGTCAGGCACTGTTTCTGGCTCTGGAGATATACACAGAGAGAAAAATAAAGCAGGTTGGAAGTTGGGTAGAGGGACAGGCAAGCAGCTGGGAGGTGGTAGTTTCTTGTTAGGGTGACTAGGGATGGCCTCATTGATAAGGTGACTCTTAAGCAGACTGGGGTTAAGGCATTCTGGGCAGAGGAAAAAGCAAGTGCAAAGGCCCTGAGGCAGAAGTATGCTTAGTGTGTTCACGAAACAAAGAAGCCAATGTGCCTAGACTGATGTGAATGAAAGGAAGAGCCGTAGTGAGAAACAAGGCACAGAGCAAGAAGGAAGCCAGATCCCGTGGGACTTTGTAAGACCTACAAAGGACCACTCTGGCTGTTGTACGGAGAATAGACCATTGAGGGGACCACAGCAGAAACAGGAGGACCTATTAGCATGCTGTAGCCATATCCAGATGGCTTAGAGTAGGTTAGAAACAGTGGAGGCGAGAAATGGTCAGATTCTAGGTATGTTTTGAAGATGGAGTTAACAATCTGCTGATGGTTGGATGCAGTACAAGGGAGAAGAGTCAAGAATGACTCCAGAGGGAGTTCCCTGGTGGTCCAGTGGTTAGGATTTGGCGCCTTCACTGCTGTGGCCCTGGGTTCAATCCCTGGTCGGGGCAGTAAGATCTCTGAGAGCCGCAAGGCATGGCCGGAAAAGAAGAAGAAAAAAGAATAACCCCAGGGTTTTCTGACCTGGGCAACTGAATGAGAAATAAATGACCATTCTGCTTGCCACACTGTACCGTGTGCATATAGGATTAGCTTGAGAACATATGGAAATTGTGTCTGGCTGAAATTGTGATCCTAACCACAAGGCTACACTGGATAACTGAGTGGACAGTCTTCCCTTTAGAAGCTAGCCACCCAAAGCAGGAGGAGGACAACAGGAATACGTGAATCCCATGCCTAGTTCAACCATAAGATATTAGATGTTAGACTACCTTGGGCAGGTATGCTAATGTTAATGGTTGGCATTAGCAGTGGAGTTTTAAGTCTTAAGAACTTCCTGTTGTCTGTTGATCATTTCAAGAAGGCATCCCCAAGGAGGCAGCATGTCTCGTGATTAACGTGGGCTTTAAGGATTGAAGTGTGCGCTGCCTGTGTGGCAGTTCCTGTCAGTAAACATTTATGGAGCTCCTACTATACGCCAGGCACAGTGCAAGGTGCTGGAGATGAAAAGACAAGTAAGACACGGTCTCTGCCCAACAGGGTTCACAGTCCAGTGAGGTTGCCGACATGGAATCCATGATAATCCTGGGATGAAGGCCGCCATGGGAAGATGTATATTAAAAGGGCAAAAGTGGTTCAGAAGAGGGCGTGAGTGGCTCGGGGGGTGGGGTAGGGCAGCCAGGAGAGCATTTCAAGCGGAAGGTGAGATTTTAGGTAGAAAAGCAGTTTATGCATTTCAGCAAACATTTTTGAGCTTCTACAATATGCCAGGTACAGCAGTAAGTGCTGAAGATACAAAAACTCTTAAATCATGATTGAAAACCCAAATTAATTAAGCTTAAAGTCAGTGAGTGATGTTGACCCTTGGAGCAGGGGCAGGACTGGGCTTGGAGAGAAGAGGAGGTGCTCAAGGAACCTTTAGAAGGTGAAATGTGAAGGATCTAGGGAAGAAAGGAAGAGGCGGTGTCTCGGATGACCCCTTGGCATGAATAAATGGGTGGGGGACGGGATCTTCAACTGAAATAGAAAAATGGGGGAGTTGCAGTTGGAAGGCATGGGGTTGAGGCGCTGTGGAGGATCCAGGGAGAGAAGACAGAAGGGAATTGGAGTCATGACTCGCACTCAGGAGAGAAGCTGGCGCTGGAGATATGGGTTTGAGAGTCATCAGCGTTTGAGGTATGCGTTGGCAGTGGGACTTGTACCATTGGAGGTGCGTGATGGAGTCGCTTAGGGAGACTGAGTGAGAACAGGACCCCTGAGACCTGGGCCACCTGCATGGGTTCAGTTGGCACCGTTGACTGAATAACCTCCTCCAGATTATTAAGTCCTCCCTCGGCCTTTTACCTTCTGGGCAGAACAAGCCTCTAGCTGTCACTCCTGGTACCATCTCCCCTAGCCTTTTCACTTTCACTTTCCTCTACTCTGGGTCAGCCACATTGTCTGTTTCATCTGTGAAAATGTGGAAATCCTGAGCAATCATGCACCTGTGGTAAAGTACATGACAACAGTGGCCCAGGTGACCTTCCAACACGGCAGCCAGAATTGCTTTTGACTTTCCATGTACAGAACACTGGGGATGGAGACAAGAGACGAGATAGAAAAAGAAAAGGCAGTTTAGGGCCAAGGTCTGAAGTGGTGCTGTCCAATATGGTAGCCACTAGGGCTATTTAAATTGAATTAAAATTGGGAATTCCCTGGCAGTCCAGTGGTTAGGGCTCAGCGTTCTCACTGCTGTGGCCTGGGTTCAATCCCTGGTCAGGGAACTAAGATCCCACAGGCCGTGCAGCATGACAGAAAAAAAATAAAATAAAAAAGAATGATGTAGACTTCTATTTAAAATAAATAAATAAGGGACTTCCCTGGTGGCACAGAATCCACCTGCCAACGCAGTGGACACGGGTTTGATCCCTGGTCCTGGAAGATCCCACATGCCACGAGCTACTGAGCCCATGCGCCACAACTACTGAAGCCCGCGTGCCTAGAGCCCATGCTCTACAACAAGAGAAGCCACCGCAATAAGAAGCCCACACACCATAAGGAAGAGTAGCCCGCGCCCAGCAACGAAGACCCAACGCAGCCAAAAAATAAATAAATAAATAAATTTAATTAAAATTAAAGTAAAAAACACAGTTCCTCAGTTGCACTAGCCGCATTTCAAGTATTCAGTGACTACACGTGGCTTGTGGCCACTGTATTGGAAACTGCAGATATAGAACATTCCCGTCATGACAGAAAATTTTGTTGGACAGAGTCCAGCCTAACTAAATCTAGGAATCCATCTCCTCTCAACTCTCTACTGTCTTGAGTTTTGAAAGGATTTTTTTTTTTTTTAAGCAAAGGAAAAATGAGGAATAGCAAACGAGGTCATTGGGAGTGGAATGGGATGAAGAGTATAGTGAGGAGTGGAGAGGCCCAACTTTCAGGTTTCTGTCCTCCCATCCTTGAACGATAGCTAACAACGCCTTCCTTAGCACTTCACCTATCAGATAAAGAGGCAAACTGAAAAAACCCAGGAAGCTGAAGAGGGGGAAGAATTCACTTTAGAATGAGATGGAAATAGTTATAGAGTTGAACACCTTCTACAGAGTAGTGAGGGAATTGCTGGGATGTCAGAAGTTTCCAGGGGGCTCGGGCCTCCCCTATTCTCACCTGACCTTCCTTTTCCCACCTCCAGAAAATGTGTAAGAAGGCACAGGTTTCCCCATTCAACCAGTGGAAAATTCTCCGTTGAATTGTGAACTAAAAGAACTCTAGGAATAGGCAAGCTTCCACAAGACCTCAGAAATCATTCTTTGGAAAGTAGTAAACACAGGCTGGCATCATTTAACACTCTTGGCCCCAGAGGCCCAGAGACCAACCCCAAGGAATAGGAGGTGGGCTTTCAGCATCCCACTCATTCCAAATTCATCCTAAGTGTGTAGCTTTCTTCTTAGGAAGCCAAGACTTCAGGAGACATGTGTTGTCCAACCAGAGAGCGAGGGCTAAGGGGTGCTTCTCCCATGCAGGAAGGAATTAGATCCAGGCCTCCTGCTTCCCACTTTTTCCTTTGGTCCCTGCGGACCCTAGTGTCCAAACTCTTAGATTCTCAAGGCTCTCCCTTGGGCCTTGGGGCAGGATTCCCATTCTCTGCCTCTCCATCTCCCTGGAATTTTCCACTGCAGCTGCCTCCGCTCCCAGACACCCCTCCCTGGGCAAAATTCCCGGCTCCCTCCGCCTCCCCTTCCCTAATCACACCTCATTCCCACCCCCGGCCCTCAGGCCCAGCCCACAGTCCAACCCACAGCCCACACTAACCCCGGTGGTCCCAGTTAGGGAAATGGGAAGCCAGACCCTTATAAAAGGGTGAGAGGGAAGGTCCTAGGCTCTCTCCAGGGCGGGGATAAAGGACAGTGGAGGGGCTGGTCCCCTGTGGGGCTGGAGTGGGGGGAGTGGCCCTCCTCAAATCCCCATATAAGGCAGGGCAAGCAGTTAGGCTCCTGGATTGGCTGATTCAAATGAGCATTCCACCTGGCAACAGAGTTTCTATTGGCTCTCAGGAAAAATAGGAGGAAGGTGGATGGAGGTTGTTGGTGGCGGTGATTGGAGGGGGGGGAGGGGAGTGGAGATGACCGGAGTGGGGGGCGGTTACCAGGGCAACAGGGTAAGAGCCCAGCAGGGTGTCCGAGACAGCAGGCGGGGCTGCTAGGTGGAGAAGGGGGGAAGAGGAAAGGAGGGTGGGAGGGAGAGGAAAGAGACTGACGGGGAGGGAGCGAGACAGGGAGACTGGGCGGGGGGGGGGAAGGGGAGGAGGGGGGAGAGGGAGATAAATGAAGCAAGAGAGTACAGAGATAGAGAGGGTCAGAGATCGCTAAAGACATCAGCGAGTATGTCAAGAGAAACAGAGACAGAGATGGAAAGATCTCAGAGAAAGATGGACAGAAGTCGGCAAGGAGAAACCTGGGTGGGGCTCCAAGATTTCTGAGGAGACAGAGACTGAGAAACTGATAGAAGAGTCGAAAGAGAAATTAGGAGGTGTGGACACCAAGGGACCAAAAGATGGGGTATTTAAGCACTCAAAGACTAAGTGGTGATGATTGGTCAGTTATGTCTTTTTTTATAAAGAAAATGAAAATGATAAAAAGATGAAGACTAATGATAGACAAATACAGGAGTGCACATACACCAAAGATACCTTTTTCCAAACCCTAGCCTTCCATCCCATCCACCTTCCTGACCTTTGCTACACACCCCAGGTCTCCTGTCCCCTCCTGAAACCCCAAGCTTCTCAAAATGACCCAAAGATACTGAGACTGAAGGAGAGGAGCTGAGGGTGTGTGGAACAGTGTGGGCTGGAACCCCCTGCAAAGGAAGCAGATATCATCCAGAAAGGCTGGGGAAGATGGCAGCAGAGGAAAGAGAAAGACCAAGAGAGGGAAAATGTGGGAAACAAGGACATGAAGAGGAGTTGAGGAAAATCAGCTAAGGATATAGGGCCGGGTGACAGACTCAGATGAGACAAGAACAGTGTTGTCTGGAGAGAGAGGGAAGGCAGAGATGGAAGGTAGAAGAGGGCAAGTGAGAAGTGGAGAAGGGGCGACAGAAGAAGAGAGTTGTGAGACAGAAATGGATGAGGAGGGATGGAGATAGAAGGACCAGGCAAAGAAAAGTGAGGTGGGATGGGCAAAGAAGAAAGGTCGAAGATGGAAAAGGGGAAAGGAGATTGGAAGGCCTCTGACTCCCCTCAGATCACAAGCGAGAGCCCGGAAGGGAGGAACCCAGCAGGGGTCACAGAAGTCAGCCTAGGGCTGGACGGAGGGTGGGCGGCCCTTTCTGCTCTCTCAACCCCTCCCAAGGCCACCCAGGGAACGTAGATGCCGCAGGAGAGGGGAAATCCAGCGAGATGTGGAAGTAGCTCCCGCCCTCTTCCTCTTCTTTAAGCTTTTGGTTTCTCTAATACCTGCCCGGCCTTTCCATCTGCTTCCCCCCCACCCCACCCCTTGGCAAAAATCTCGAGGCTATTGGTGGGGTGTCTGTAGGATCCAGGCCATCCCTCCAGCCCGCCCCCAAAAGACACACTCCACATTCGCCGGCAGTAGGTCGGGATTCGGAGAGGTACCTCCCCGCAGGAACCCCACCCCTTCCCACCTCCTCGCCCCACTCCTTCCCACCTCCTCGCCCCACTCCTCTCGCCGCGACCGTAGTCTCTCCATTTCCCCCTCCTGGTGTAGTCCTCCCTCCCGCCTCTCGCGCGCTCCCTCCCCTCGCTTTCATCCTCCTATCCCCACCTCTCCAACCTCCGCTTTCATCCTCCTCCCCTCTCTTCTCCTCCCCGCTCCCGCCTGCCCCACCCCTGGGAAGCCCCTCCCGTCGGGCAGCGCCGCTTTATAAGCGGGTTCCCTGGCCGGGGGCGGCAGCGGCTGGTCGGCGGCAGCTCTGCGGGTGCGGGGGCGGCGAGCCGAGGACCGAGCGACCGCGGCCGGAGCGCGCCGGCCACCGCCCGCACCGCCCTTCCGCCCGCCCTCCGGACGGCCGCAGCCCTGCGGGTCTCCGCTCCAGACCCACCCCCGCCCCACCCCGCGCGCCTCTGCCGCCTCTTCCTGAGCCCCAGCTTGCCGAGCGGCCGCCGCTGCCGCTGTCGCCGCCGCCGCCGCCACCGCGCCAGGTTCCGGCCGCGGCCACCCTCCGCCGTCCAGGGCCCTTCCGTCCCGGCCCCGGGACCCCGACTCCCCGCCAGCTCCGGCCCCGGCCCCGGCACCATGTCGGAGAAGAGCGTGGAGGCAGCGGCCGAGTTGAGCGCCAAGGTACGGGCGGGGCCGGCAGCGGCCCGGCCTCCGCACGCTCCCCGGGCTCCGCGCAGTCGTGCGCCCCAGGCCGCCCCCGACGGCCGCAAGCTGCTTGCCCGGGTGCAGGGTCCCGGTGGACCCCGCTCCGCCCTCCCCCCCGCGCCCCAGCCTGGCGCTGCCTGCCCCGCTCCGCGCGGCTCGCGGCAGCGCCCTCTAGCTTCCCGAGCGCCGTGCGCCCGGCTCCCGGCCTGGCCGCTCCGGCCCCGCGCCGTCCCCACCCCTCTCCGGCCCCGGCTCGCGCGCCTCCACCCCGGCCGGTGACCGTCGGAGCTCTGCGCGTCTCATCTACCCTGCCCCCTCCCCCGCGCCCCTCTCCGGCGCCCCGTCCCCTGTCCTCCCTTCCAGTCTGACCTCACCTTTCCTCCGCTAAGCGGTTTGAGAGCCTCCGGTGTAAACAGGACTCTCCTGGGAGGCTGTTCCTCTCGGCCCCTCCCCTCGAGGCCCAACCGACTCTTGCTTCTCTCCTCCGACAGCTACTGCCTCTGTCTATTTTCTCCTTCCCTCCTTTCCTTCCATCTGAATCCACTCCTTCGTCCACTGGCCTTCAGCTCTCTTAGTCTGCATAGCCCTCCTCCAGCGTCTCCCCCCACGCTTAAAGAATCTTGAATTCCTAAAAACCAGAAGGGGGTCGGGAACAGCCTTCGAAAAAGCTGGGGCCCAGCATTGCATGGCATTGCATCGCGCTGCCCTTGCTCCCGTCAGCTCCCTCCCTGGCCCCATCCCTTCGGCCTTGCCTCTCTTCCAGCCTTTCTCTAATTTCCCTAGGGAACCTGCTGAGTGTCGCTTGGGGAAATTAATTCGGCCAGGGTTTGGGGGCTGGGAGCCCGACCTTGGGTGGGGGGTGATTGCTGAGGAGGTCACAGAGGTCTCCTGGAGGCCGGTGAAGTGAAAGGGGGAACCAATGGGATTCGAGGCAGTGGGAGAAGGGGCTCCGTGTGAGATCTGACAAGGTGTGCTGAGCGGCCCTCCGGTGGGCTGTGCGGTGGCATGTGACTTCACTGAGTAGGTGTCTTTGTATGTCTGAAATCCAGCGAGCGTGTGGGCCTGCCCGTGTCAGTTACATGTGTGCGTGTGGAGACGTAGCTGTTCTGGAACCGTGTGGCTGCTTTGAGTGCCGAGCGGCTCGGCACTTGTGCTGTCTCGGGAGTACCAGCGTGCCCGAGCCCCGGGCCGCGCGCCTCTGGATCGCGTGGGCGCCCCTCTGTAGCTGTGCGTGCGAATCAGTGTCAGCCTGTGTCAGTGTGTGTGCCCGTGTTGAGCAAATGAGGCCAGAGAGCTGCCTAGCACAAGACCTAGGTCACATACCCTCCTGGAAAAGGGATCATGGAAGGACAGTGACCAGAAGGACAGGACCGGACAGGGGAGGAGAGGGCCCGGCCCCTTGGACTTCGGCCTCTGGTAGACTCCCTCCCTCCCTGGCACTCACTCTCCTTTCCTCCATCAGCCCCGATGAGAAACTCAGGCCAGGGCCGTGCAGACCTGGTGCTGGGGCCCCCAGAGAGAAGCTGACGATCCCCTGGCTCTCCAGGCCCAGGATGTAGGGGAAAGCCCACCAGGTAGTAGAAATGCCACACCGACCATGTGGCAGAGAAATGAGGACAGCGAAGTGGCATGAAGAAACCTAGCTGGAGTGAGAGGGGCAAGCGTTTTGCGCTCCCCATAAAGGGAGAAGGGAATTGAGCGTCCCTCCAGGCCAACCACCCAGCACCAAACCTCTCTCCTGTCCCAACCCTGTTCCAGAAAGGACACACCCTCCCAGGGTGATCTACTCACCCAGAAAACTTCCATCCCCATGGAATCGGATACACAGAGTTGCACACCAACACCAGATCCGATCCGATCACACAGAGACACCACAGTGCCTGCCAAGGGGTGGGGTAGAGAGAGGACTGGAATCTCAATTGGAAGGGCCGGTGTGGTGTCCCGAGAGAGGGGACTCTTGTGAGCACCTCCCTGGGCCACATCACATCAGGACAAGACATCAAAGGTGTGCCTGCGGGGGTCTTGGGAAGGAGAGAGGGGCCGTGTGGAGGGAGGGGACTCTACACAGGGACCTTCCCCTCTACTTTCCCATCCTGCCCACACAGACCTTGTCTGTCTCTTCGTCTACCAGGTCCCAGAGTCTTTCCCTTCCACGTTTCCCTTACCCTACTTCTCCTACATCCCCCCTGGCAACGGTGACTCCTACCCTTCTGCCACACCAGTGCACACACCACACCAGGGCCCACGCCGTGCTGGTGCACGCACCATGGGTGGTCGGGAGGAGGAAGCCACCTGCACTGCCTGGGGGCAGGAGTGGGCAGAAGTGAGAGGGGGCACTGGGAGTCGTGCCAAAGGGGCTCTTCCTATTCCTGTAGCGTTGGGCCAGGTACGAGCCTGAGGATTAGGGGGGCACAAAGGCAGAAACAAAGGCTTTCGCAGCTGAGAGGGAAGCTGGGAGGGATGCCCAGGAGAGAGTACTCAGGAAAAGGCCCCAGAGGTAGACAAAAGGCAGAGCAGGGCCGGCAGAGGGAGGGGGCAGGCGAAGGAGGGACCTCAGAGGGGGTGGGGCATCAGGTCTGCGAGCAGATGGAGGGGATTTGCTTTGCTGAGCTGAACTCTTCAGCCGGTGAGGTTGGGCAGAACTTGGTGGGGGTGATGAGCGCTTACCTTGGCTGCCTCTTCCCGGGCTTCATCACTTTTCTCCTCCCTCGAGTCTTGGGGAAGGTGTCTGGTCTCAGCCCCTCTGTGGCTGTGAAGACCTTGGGACCTCTGTTCAGTCTCTAAGCCGCACCGCCCACTTTCTCCATCTCCCACTCCTCTAAAGTCACTGCAGAGGGAGAACCGGGCCTGGAGGGACTTAAGTAAGGGCTGCAGATCGTTTGTGGTGAGAGGAAGGTGACCTGTCTCTCTCTTGCAGGACCTAAAGGAGAAGAAAGAGAAGGTGGAGGAGAAGGCAAGCCGGAAAGAGCGAAAGAAAGAAGTGGTGGAGGTGCGGAGGGGTCACCTGCCCACCGTGCCCCCAGCTCCCTTCCTGGGGGCCCGCCTTTCCCCGACCCCTCCCATCCTCGCCACCCTGCCCTCAGGCCCCTTACCCTTGGCGGGAACGGTGGGTGGAGGCACAGGGCCATCCTGACACCTCCCTCTCCTGTCCCCAGGAGGAGGAGAACGGAGCTGAGGAGGAAGAAGAGACCGCCGAGGACGGCGAGGAGGAGGATGAAGGAGACGAGGAAGGTGGGGAGGGGCAGGGAAGGCTGGGCTCAGAGGAACCGTCAGGGTGGGTTTGAAGACCTGAAGCAGGGCTGAGGGCCGCCACAGGGGGTCTCTGCTGGAGCTTCCAGCCCTTCCCCAATGACCCATTTCTGGCTCCTCAGATGAGGAAGAAGAAGAAGATGAGGACGAAGGGCCCGCGCTGAAGAGAGCTGCCGAAGAGGAGGTTTGGGCTGGGTTGTGGGCTGAGGGGCTGTCAGGGATGCAGCAGGGCCGGGAGCCCTTTGGATTTGGACCTAGATCCCGGTGGTGCAGGGCGGGGGCTGGAGCTGGAGCAGCACAGAGGGCGGTCCCTCTCCCAGGTGACGGCTACCGCAGCTCTTTCCCTCTCCACAGGATGAAGCGGATCCCAAGCGGCAGAAGACAGAAAATGGGGCGTCGGCATGAGCCCCCCGCCAGTGGGCTGGGGGTGGGAGGCCCCTCGGGGGCCTGGAGGTGAGGGTAGGGACAGCCGAGCACAGCCGCTCTTCACCTGGCTCCCTGCTCTGGGCCCCGCGCCAGAGCTGCCGCCCTCTCTCTCCCCAGCCTTCTCGTGCCGCCCCTCCACACACTGCCCCCTCCATCCTCACTGCCATCTTCCACCTCCTGACCTGCTCCATCTGAGCTCCCCAGCTGGTCCCCAGTGGCCCCCTCCCTCTCCCTCCTCTCTTCCTCCATCCCCGCAGCCAGCCCCACCCTCCTCTGGGAGCCTCTCCTTCCTAACCTCTGCATCCCAGCCTCACATCCTGCCCATCCCTACCCTGCCTGATCCCTGGGTCTCCCTCAGATCCCCTTCTCTCAGACAGCGCCAGGCCGGGGTGGGAACAGGGTTGGGGCCGAGCCCCACAGCTGCCCCCCTCCCCTCCCCTTTTTGTATAATTTAATAAAGAAACGGTCGCGCTTCTGTTTTTAACCTGCCTCCTGCTTACCCGGGCAGAGCGAGGAGGGTGGCCAACGGTACATTCTATCAGGACCCCTCCCCTCTATAAAAAATCGGCCAGCGGCACCCTCCTACCACCCACCCCGGGAGAAGACGAGAGCAGCAGCGCTCCGGGTGGACAGGGCGGGGGTGGGGCGGTGTCTTTGAGAGCTGACTTGCGTCTCGGTTTTGGATTCTTGGGGATGTTCCTCCCAGCCATACACACACCCTTCCCTGCTAACCCGCACCGGGCTAGACACTGCTGAGCCCAGTGGAAAGCTACCAGCCCTATTGTGCTGAACCAGGCAAAGAAACAGCCTCAGAAACAGGAAGTCCCGCCCCTGAAGTGGGAGAGGGCAGGAGACCTGGTTCTCAGCCTGTTTGGATGGAGTGAGAGTTGCCTGGCACTGAGCAGTGAGCTCCTTCCTGGTCAAGCAAGGAGAACTCCAGGACCTCTTGCGGCTCCAGGCCTAATGCAAGTTCTGGCTCCGCAGGCTGGGTGGCGTGGGGAGGAGTTCCCCTCTGGCCTCAGCCTTCCTTCCCTAGTTCTGCCTCAGGTTTTCCCGAGGCAGGATCCCTGCTGCAAGATGTCTGCATTTTTCCGTATCACCCTTGCCCTCTCCTAGTTCAGAGCCTCTGGATTGCGAGAGCCTGCTGATCACACAGAGGTCTGAGCTGTAGAGGGGTGTGTGTGATTCACTGATACCATTCATCCCCAAAGATGAGAAGACACCTGTAACTCACCCGGGGTCAGGGTCACACACACACACACACACACACACACACACACACAGCTTTTGTCTTCACACTCCCTACCTGACCTTTAATCTCTGAGCCTGCCTCAGTTTCCTCATGTGTACAATGGGGGATAATATTAGATTTCATGAGTTACTGTACACAAAGTGCCCACTACAATGCCCAGCACATAATGAAGGCACAAGACAGTGTAGCTATTCTTTTCCCTGTGTGTGGGGTGCCCCTCTTCAGACCTACCATCTCTTAGGGTACAGCAGAGCTTCTAGGAGTCATTGGATGGGTGGGGAGACAGGTAGACGAGGGTAATGAAGTTCTGGGAAGGTAAGGGAATAAGGGAGGGGATGAGTACCAAGGAAAGAACTTGCCAAGAAAGTATGACTGGGGCCTGGGGAGGCAGCTCAGAGATGGGCAAGTGGGTAGTTCAAGGCAGAAGAGAAGGGCAGAAGTTCCTCAGGAAAGAGAACAGTCAGGAGGGTGGGGGAGGAGTGGAGAGGGCGGTGGGGACACCCAGGACTGAGGAAATAAACAAGGGGAGCGCCATCACAGGGGTGGAGGTAATGCTGCTGGGAATCAGCCCCCTCAGACTTTCCACTGCGAAGCGAAACCGTGAGCCCTGGGGTGCGGGGGGGGGGGGCGACAGGGAGGGGAAGTGCGAAAGGTGGAGGGAAGACAGAAGGACAGGGGCCAGGGCCCTGGGAGCAGCAGAAGGGCCTCTAGCTCAAGACAGCCACCTTACCTCCACTCTGCTCTCTGCCAGCACCCTGCCCCATCCCCCGGGACCCCCACCCCATCCCTGACCGCACCCTCCGGCTGCCCGATCTGCCGGGCTTTCCTCTAGATTCCAGCCCCCTGGTCGTTGGTTCCTCCCTCTCTCTCCAGGCCTCCATTCCTCTTTTTCTAGATTCTCTTTCTCCAACACCCTCTTTGCAGAACCCTCTTTTGAACATCAGTCCTTCCCCACTTGCTGACCTCTTCCCTTTGGAGGGCTGTGTGGCCCAGGGCTCAGAGGAGATGCGGGAGGCTCGGTTCCCGGTCTGGCTGCTTCTGCAACTGCTGTGGGCAGCTGCAGGTAAGGTGGGGACCACCCTCTGGGAGGGTTGACCTCCAGACCCACAGCAGGGGGTGAGGAGGGATTTCTCGATGACCACACAGATGCCAAGGCCCTTAGATTGGGTGGATTCTTCTAACGCCTTTCTGGGGGCAGTCCTTCAGCCCCCAAAGCCTCTCTTAGGTCTCCCCCTTGGCAGGGAAGGGGCAGAAACCCAAGGTCTCCCTCAGCCCTGTTTCTCCCTCAGAAAACACTGAGGCTCCTTCTCTGCGTTGAAGTCTTTTGGCTCACGGCCCCTCCCCTTGGCCTCTCTTTTCCTCCCCAGTGGAGGCTCCAGACCCTGGGGCAGAGGTCCCGGTGGTGTGGGCCCAGGAGGGGGCTCCTGCCCAGCTCCCCTGCAGCCCCACAATCCCCCTCCAGGACCTCAGCCTTCTGCGAACAAGACAAGTCACTTGGCAGCATCTACCAGACAGGTAGGCACCCCCGACTGCGGCAACAAGACCCCCAGCTCCAGCAGTAAAGGCGTGCAGACTTCCAGTCCCGGGCCCAAGCCAGCCCTCTGTGTTCTCCCCCCCGAGCTGTCAGTCCCTCTGAAGCCAGTGGCTCAGCCTCCCCTGCCGCCCACCGCCCCCCTCCCCGCCCTTCCTCCGCAGCCTGCCTCCCTCACACCTGCGTCCCCCAGCACGCCTGCCTCTCTCCGGTAGTGGATGGTGCTGGCCAGCCGGAGCGGGGGACGGGACGGTTAGCAGTCCAGAGATCTTCCTTTGGGTGGGCTTCCTCATCCTCAAAGTGTGGTTGGACGGCCTCTTCCCCGAGGTTTCTTCCCCTCGCATTTCTCAGTCCCATCTCTCTCCCGCCCAGTGAGCCCGCGGCGCTCTCCCCCCGGGGCCCGGGGCCCCGCCGCTACACGGTGCTTAGGCTGGCTCCCGGAGGCCTGCGCGTCGGGAGGCCGCCCCTGCAGCCCCACGTGCAGCTGGATGAGCGCGGCCTCCAGCGCGGGGACTTCTCGCTGTGGCTGCGCCCGGCCCGACGCGCCGACGCCGGCGAGTACCACGCCGCTGTGCGCCTCGGGGACCGCGCTCTCGCCTGCCGCCTCCGTCTGCGCGTGGGCCAGGCGGCGGGTAGGTGTGGCGGTGGGGGGGGGACGGAGGGGGGAACGGGGCTAGGAGGAGGGCGCCCCATATCCCGCCGCCCCGGAGGCAGGAAGGGCTGCGCAGAGGCTGGCTGTGCTTCTAAGGATGCGCCCCAGGCCCTGCCGGAGAGCCCCGAACAGAGGGGCGGAAGGGGCCGGCGAGCCTGCCTGCGGGGTGGAAGGTGCCCCCGGAGAAGCACGTGTGTGTAGGGAGGGCCCGGTGGAGAGATCGTATCACCCCTCGAGCTCCTCTCCCCGACCCACAGCGGGAGTGCCAGGGTGGAGGAGGGGATGCACCCCTTCGAGGGGGGAGCGCGGGGCTGGAGTGACTCCGTTGAGACATCTGTAGTCTGTAGCTCGGGGTGGCCTTAGTGGGGATCCTCAAGCAAGGCCTGGAGAAGGGGAAGCGTAGACCAAGCCCAGTGAACTGGAGGCAGGGGGCAGGGGAAGTAGGCAGGGGACTCCTGGGTATGCATTTTAAGCACCTCCAGGGGCCAGGCCCTGGGCTGGGTGGGTGGGAGGACGGTTGGGAGAGAGAAGACAAAGAGATCTACAGCCAGGTGCCTGTTTCCAGGAGCTTCCAGCTTAGCTGGCCTGATGTGTTGGGAAAGTGGGCCTGATCAACCTTCTCTGTCCTTGCGCAGTGACTGCCAGCCCCCTCGGGTCTCTGTGGACCTCCAGTTCCGTCATTTTGAACTGTTCCTTCAGCCGCCCTGATCTCCCGGCCTCTGTGCACTGGTTCCGGGACCCAGGCAGAGTCCCCGTTCAGGAGTCCCCCCATCACCTCTTAGCCGGAAACTTCCTCTTCCTGCCCCATGTCAGCCCCTTGGACTCCGGGACCTGGGGCTGCACCCTCACCTACAGAGATGGCTTCAATGTCTCCACCACGTACAGCCTCACTGTTCTGGGTAACTCCTCCAGTCTGCGTTCACACTTGACCACAATCCCTTCCTGCCCCCCCTTCCCCCCGTCACCTCCCCCGGGCTTATGAGCCCCCAAACCAAGCTGATGGCACCTGTGATTGCTCTGGGCCTCACTGTCCCAGTCCTTTCTCTTTCTCTTTGCAACCTTTCAGCGGCTTTTCCCTTCTAGCTTTTCCCTTGGTCATCCAGCCTCACTTGCCGCCCTTTGGTATCCTATTGGCCCACGCACATTCGGGGGTTCTGAGCACCCGCAGTTCATCCACCTTATTCTGCTCCTTAGCACGCTTCAGAGCTGGACCACCTCCTTCACCCTTCCTCCTCCCTTCCCTGCAGACCTAGCGCTCCAGCCCCTTTGTAACTTGGGGCTCCCTTTTCTTTGCAGGCCTGGAGCCCCCAGTCCCTCTGACAGTATACGCTGGAGCTGGTTCCAGGGTGGAGCTGCCCTGCCACCTGCCTCCGGGTGTGGAGACCCAGTCTTCCCTCACTGCCACATGGACCCCTCCTGGGGGAGGCCCCGACCTCCTGGTGGCTGGAGACCATGGCAACTTTACCCTTCTACTAGAGGCTGTGGGCCAGGCCCAGGCTGGGACCTACACCTGCGGCGTCCACCTGCAGGGGCAGCAGCTCAGTGCCACTGTCACTTTGGCAGTCATCACAGGTCAGCCCCATGTGGGAAAGGACAGGAAGGGAAGGCTAGCTGGGCAAAGACTGGGCAAGTCCGCCTCATGATGCCAGGCCACTGGGCACAAGTTGCAGGGGGATGCCCCTTGTGGCCTCCTGTTT
This sequence comes from Lagenorhynchus albirostris, assembly GCF_949774975.1. Classification (NCBI taxonomy): domain Eukaryota; kingdom Metazoa; phylum Chordata; class Mammalia; order Artiodactyla; family Delphinidae; genus Lagenorhynchus; species Lagenorhynchus albirostris. The sequence continues at coordinate 97,808,232 of NC_083105.1, read as the reverse complement.
CTTCGCCCCCATATAACGAACAGAAACTGAAAACCTCCCCTGAGTCACTGGATGAATGTTCCACTCTTCCGTAAGGGACTCCCCTGCTCTGAATTGGGGGGAGGGTCAGAGAAGTTAGAAGGAGAGGTGGCAGAAGTTTGAATGGTTCAAGAGAAGTGGAATATAGTTCAAGAACCCGTGTCCACTTTGGAGCCAGGGCCTGGGTTAAAGTTGCAGGAAGTGGCCTGGATTGGGGAGGAATTAATAAATCCGTCCCTTAGTCAGCAAATATTTACTGAGCGAGGGCTTTTCAAGACGGTATAAAACAAACATAGAGGAAAAAACCAAACAAACTCAGAAGGTATGTGTTGATTGATCGGTAACTATCACCGCTTGGTTGTGTCTGCCGTACTCACCTATGCCACTAAATAGCACCACAAAGTAGGCACTTAATAATGTACATTGGTTGAATGAATAAATGAATCTGCCAACAACACACCTCCTGAAGACCAGTGCTGGATTTCCGCCTGCTTCCCAGGTATCTCTACGTAGATATGGTACCCACACCTCAGCCTCACTCTGAGCCCCATCTTTTCCTCGCACCCAATCCTCTTGCTAAGTCACCTTCCCGTCAGCCACTCGTGTCCTACTCATCCTCAACTTCCTCCTTCCCAGTCAGTTACCACAGCCTACCAGTTCCTTCTGTCCAAGGTCTTTTGAGGGTCCACTGTCGAGTCCGTTTTCCAAGCCATCTGCATGACAACTCAATGGGAGAGAGATTGTTGCCCCTGTTTTACAGAGCAGGAACTTTCCCAAAGTCAGAGCTGGGAGGTGCCAGACTCGGGGCTAAACTCAGGTGTCTGTACCAGCAGGCCCCAGGGGCCTGTGCGCCGTGCTCAGCCCCAGGCCATTCATCCATTTTCTCCTCCTGCCCATCCCCACCGCACAGCTTCGAGATGCTCTGTCCCTAGATCGGTTGATCTGTTCTCTAGACGTTCAGAAATGGGGCTAGAATGCATTTGGGGGACACAGATGTGAGCCACAGCATGGAAGCAGGAAAAGCGCAAGGTCTCCGGGAGGCCAACTCACCTGAACGATGGGGGGGGTTCTGAGCCATGGGGGGGGGTCCTGAGCGTGTGAGTAGAAAGTCATGGAAAGGAATCTGAAATATTTGTCACGTGATCCTTCGGGCCATCCCCCGAAGGCAGTAGGGAGCCTGGAAAGTTTGGGGGCAGCAGAGTGATCTGACCAGAGCTTTGTCTTGATAAGATTAATGTGGCCACGACCCTGATCTCCTCCCCCCCACCTCACCCAATCAGAGCCCAGGTGAGTCAAGGCAAGTGAGACTTGGGAGTTGGGCCTAGGCTTTCATGTAAGGGGGTCGGGGCCCCAAAGATCTCTTCCCTTTAATTTTTTCAGTGACTCCCAAATCCCATGGATCACCTGGCAACCTGAGAAAACTGCTTTGTGAGGTGACTCCGGCATCTGGACAAGAACACTTTGTGTGGAGCCCCCTGGACGAGTGGTCTCGCAGGACCTCCGCAGGCCCCTGGCTGCTGATGCCGGAGGCCAGGCTCCTTTCTCAGCCCTGGCAGTGCCGTCTGTACCAGGGGCAGAGGCTTCTCGGGACCGCCGTATACCTCGCTGAGCTGTCCCGCCCAGGTCCGAGACCCCACAGCGCCATAGCCCCAACTCCAGACCAGTCACCTCCATCCCACTTCCAGACCTCCTCCCCACACCACGCTCGCTCTTTCTCTCCAGTCAGGGAGCTGACCTCCAGCTCCTGTCTAGGCCTGACCCACTTCTGCCAATAATTAGCTGAGTGACCCTGGACGAGTGCCTTAAACTCTCCGGGTCTCATTGCCGGTAACATGTGGTAACATGTGGGGGTATGGCAAGGTGTCCTTCCGGCCATGACCCTATGGCTCTTGCAATCCTGACCTCTCTCCGTAGGCGCCCAACGTTCCGGGGGAGCCCCGGGGGCCTGGGAAACAGGCCACCTTCCTCTCCTCATCCTTGGGATCCTCTTCCTCCTCGTGTTGGTGACTGGAGCCTTTAGCTTTCACCTTTGGAGAAGACGGGTGAGCCGGGAGCCCCCCTCCCCAGTCCTCGGTGTGCTGTCTGGCACCCCTTCCTCAGGTAGATGAGCAAGGTTGACCCCTGAACTTGCCCTCAGAGCCCCCTCTCCATGAGCCTCTGCACTCCAGGGACCCCTTGTGCCTGAAGGAACCAAAGGAGGGGCTGAGGGAAGGCCTGGGACCATATGGGCAGGGAGGGGCCTGGGAAGGAATAGCTTATTCCCTTTCCCTTCCCCCTCTTCTTCCTCCTACCCTCCGTGTCTGTCTTCCCACAGTGGCGACCAAGAAGGTTCTCTGCCTTAGAGCATGGGACTCACCCACCTCAGCCTCAGGGCAAGACAGAGGATCCGGAGCCGCAGCCGCAGCTGAAGCAGCCCTGAGCTGGAGCCGGGCAGCCCCTGCATCTCCGCACTTCAGTGCAAATAAACTCCCCGTCAGCAGCAAGCCTGAGTCCGGCCCCTTCTTGCCCAGGGAAGGTTCTGCCTTTCCCCAGCCTCTGGGCTCCCTTCTCACACCCTGGCCTTCTGACCTACTTTCCCCAGGCAGTCGTGCATCTTCCCCTTTTCCGTTCCTGGTTTCTTCGTGATTCTTTCTTCCTGGTGTCTGTCTTGCTCTTTCTTTCTCCTGGGGAGTCGTTTCCCTGAAGGTCCGGGCAGCCCTCACCCCTCACCCCTCCAGCCGTCTCCTCCGTCCTTCTGCTCACGCTGCTCCGGCTGCCCGGTTTCCTTTATATTTTCCCCTCAGGCCCACCCCACGCATGCCATACTTCAGCACTGTCCTTGGCCCTCTGGCGGCAGCGCGCGCGCACGCGCGCACGCACGCACACACACACACACACACACACACACACACACACACACACACACACACACACACACACACACACACACACACACACACACACACACACACACACTCAGCCCTGCCGGGTCGAGTCCTCCCAAGATGGGGTCTCGCAACCTTTCTGGGTGGCAGCCTCCGCCTCACCCCTATATTCCGCATCCCTGGGCGACCTGTCTGGTCGCAGGCACGAGCGCACACTGCCACCCAGTGGTCTCTGTTTGTCACACACCACCGGAGGTCACAGGGCAGGCTGAGGCAGATTAGCAGTGTGGGGACCGGGGACCAGGCAGCCCCGATGCCCCGTGGGCTGGCTCTACCTTTGTGACTGCACTCTCCGTGGTCCGCGCATGAGAGCGCACCCAGCAACTGTCTCCCGCCCTGTACACCCTCAGGACAGATCACCCTGGCCCTGGCAAAGTTATGATCCAAGTCTGACACAGAGGAGTCCTGGGGACAAAGTGCCCCACGTGGGGAAGAGAACAGACACCCAGACCCTGGCTGCTGCTAAAGCCTCAGGAGTCCGGAACCCTGGCTTCTGATCCTGGCTGTGCTGATGTGACCAGAGCTCGTCTCCTTGAGCCTCAGTTTCCTCATCTATGAAATGGGACGAGGAGGATAATGCACCCAAAGGGGTTGTGCAGATATTGGACAATATGAGGGCTTTGAAAACTGTGGGTGTGCTGAGCATCCAATCGGGAAGGAGGAGGAGACCCACGAGCCTGATCGCCTCCTTGCTCTGTCTGTCTGTCTCTCTAGGAGGGAACATTTCTCTGGGTGGGGCAGACGGTGCTTTAGCAGAGCGCGCACACACACACACACACACACACACACACACACACACACACACACACACACACACACACACACACACACACACACACACTCTGGACTTGGGCTGAGGGAGCTGTCACCCTGGACTGGAGGGAGAACACACTGCAAGTGGGTGGGAGCTGGTCTACAGGCGCCAATGGGGGGGTACACAGACACAGGATGTGGCAAAGGCCCTGCCACTGTCCCCCGAGCCTGTGTGCTGTGTGCAGTGACACAGACACGAACCATGAAGCTGAAGACCTGCCCCGTGGAGACACAATGGCCAGAGACTTGGGGACAGAATGGGGAGAGGAGCACCTTCGTTCCGTGCAGAGCCCTGGCGGGGAGGGGCCTGAATAATGACCCATTTGAGGCCATCTGAGGTTCCCAGCCTTAGGATGGTGGTGACCCTTGTGTCGTCATAGGCAGGGACACAGGGGCACAGAAAGGAGGCTCTGGGGCTCGCCAGGGACGGTCGCACTGTAAGGGAAGGCCTGAAGCCCCTCTGAGCGGCCTTCAAAGCACCATCTACCCCCTCTGCTGTGGGCTAGGGGCGCTGCCAAGGAGACTCCTTAGCTCTGCCCACAGCCTGCTCTCCACGGCCGTGGTGAAAGCCACCAGGCTTTAATGGAGCAGGGGTTTCCTGGAAAGTTCTGTGGGTGACATTCTTCCTCTCTACGAGGTGACACCCTCTGCCCTTTGGGCTTCTGAGAGGAGTCACTGAGGATGCACAGGCTCTGTGCAGGGACGTCCCCGCGCTCATGCACAAAGGGGACAGGGAGGGGACAGAGGCCACCTGTTCCTCCACCCACTGAGGAAGAGAAGAGCAGAGAGCGGAAGGAAATGGGGGCAGGGGGCTTGTGTATAGGTGCTCCTTTGATTAATTCTCGGCCTGTCTCTGCGGGATCTCTCCTGGGGGCAGGGTCACTTTCCTGCTCCTGCCTCTCTGGCCCTGAACCCCACTCCCCATCCAGCAAGAGAACCTCCAGCCCTTTCCGTGTCCTCTTAGGGTCCAGGGAGTGAGATTAATCCATCCTGTCTCACCAAGTTTATCTGCAAACTGACATTCCAGGTTGGGCTCCTGGAGGGGAAAGGGCGGCAAGGAGGCAGGGAGCTCATGGGGGTTGTGGGGAGGGGGAATCGTCTTAGGTCCTCGTTAAAAAGGAAGGGAGGGGAGCACCCTGGTGGCCTAGTGGTTAGGATTCCGGGTTTTCCTCCCTGTGGCCTGGGTTCAAGTCCTGGTAGGGGAACTGAGATCCCACAAGCCGCGCGGCACAGCCAAAATAAAAGGGAAGGGGGTGTATTAGTTGTTTACTGCCACGTAACAAACCACCCCCAAACGCAGTAATTTAAGAGAGTAAAGATATTATCTCACAAGTTCAGGAATCCGGAAGCAGCCTGGCTGAGAAGTTCTGGTGCGGGTCTCTTACGGGGGTTTCTGCCACGATTTGGGCCAGGGCTGTAGGCATCTGAAGGCTGGGCTGGGCTGGAGGATCTGGTGGTGAAAAGTTACCTCAGGTGGCTGCCCGCCAGGGGAGTTGGTCTCTCCCCACGTGGGCCTCTTCACAGGGCTGCCCATGACCTAGCAAGACGAACACTACCATGTCTTTACAACCTAATCTGGAGAGTGACATGCCATCCCTTCTGCCGTTTTCTGTTGGCCACAGAGCCCATGCTCGTACAGTGTCGGGGACAGCATGAGGGTGTGAGGTGAAGGCAGCAGCAATCGCGGGGGCCATGTTGCACCCCGCTATCATGGTGGGGAACAGTGCCCGAAAGAGACATAGGCCAAGAGGGGGAAGAGGCCTCTCTGAGGACCTCCAGCCCCAGCCCTGCCAGGGACCTGACGGCCTCCTCCAGAAGTTCTGGAGGCCAAACGAGGTCCAGAGCTTTGCCCAGTCCAGCGTGTCAGGCAAGAGGCCATACTGTGCGCCTTCAGGCCTGTGGTCACCGTTGCCGGTGTGTCCCCCACCCCTGATCTGGTCTTCTCATCTCCACGGGGCAGGGCAGCCCCACAAAGGTCCCGGCCTCACCTCCCCTAGCAGCCAGGGTACTAGGCCTGGGCTCCTGCTGTTACCCCTCCCCCAAAGGAGGTGCGCTTAGCTTTCCCTGCTCGGGCCCACCCCAAGGTGGGGTTCGACCTTTGAAGGGAATGAGATTCGGGTGGGGATGGGTTCTATCTGCTCCACTCTGTGGCTGACAGTTTCTCCAGGGCCTGCAGGTGCCAACTGGCTGAGCCCAGGCTGGGCTCTGAAATTCGCCTGCTCATGCCTCCCATGGGGCGGGAGGCCTTGCAACCACCCTCTGGGAGTTGTAGAAAGTGGTCGTGGAACCGGGGGAATGTGGCCTGGGTGGAGGTAACTCAGCCCTGCAGAACTCTGCTTCCCAGAGAACAGCCTCTGTGCCCCTCTCCACTCCCTCCCCTCCCCTCCCCTCCCCTCCCCTCCCCTCCCCTCCCCTCCCCTCCCCTCCCCCTCCCCTCCCTCCCCTCCCCCTCCCCTCCCCTCCCCTCCCCTCCCCTCCCCTCCCCTCCCCCTCCCCTCCCCTCCCCCTCCCCTCCCCTCCCCTCCCCCTCCCCTCCCCTCCCCTCCCCCTCCCCTCCCCCTCCCCCTCCCCAAGCCCCACTCGCACTCGCTTTGCCGAGGCTGTGGAGGGTGCCACTGCAGCTGCTCTGGTGAGGAGGCCACCACAGGACTGCACCTGGGGCTTCCAACCTCCCTGCTCCACAGGCGGCCCCACCCCTCCTCCCACAGCCTGGTCCCCAACATTCTGTCAGCAGCCTGGGTGCTGGCTACCCTCTGCCTCCGTCTCTTGCTCCCCCCCTGGTCTACCCCCGCACCTCCAGCCTGGAGACAAAATACACGTGGCAAAAATAGCTTTGTTTCAGGAACCAGGAGACTTCTGGAAACCCCCATGCTCCGTGCCTACCGTCATATAATGGGGCAGAGAGCTTAACTTCGGTTTCTTCTTCTGTAAAATGAGGATAGTAATACGTGCTGAAAAGGTCTGGCATATGCTAATGTATGTGACAGTGCTTTGAAAATGGAAAATCTCTCTCTAGATGTGAGGGATCCTGGTGACGCCAAGCCTCAGAAGCCCCAGATGAGGTCACTGGCCTCCTACCCCCTCCATTGCTGTGGGAGAAGACTTCCCGCCGCCTCATCCTGGCCTTTCTTTTTTTTTTTAAATTGAAGTATAGTTGATTTACAATATTATATTAGTCTCAGGTGTACAGCATAGTGATTCAATATTTTTATAGATTATACTCCATTTAAAGTTATTACAAAATGATGGCTATATTTCCCTGTGCCTATTTATTTTATACATAGTAGTTTGTATCTCTTAACCACCTACCCCTATCTTGCCCTTCCCCCTTCATCCTGGCCTTTCTTTCTTAATTCATTTTATTTATTTATTTTTGGCTGCGTTGGGTCTTCGTTGCTGCGCACCGGCTTTCTCTAATTGCTGCGAGCTGGGGTTACTCTTTGTTGCGGTGCGCGGGCTTCTCACTGCGGTGGCTTCTCTTGCTGTGGAGCACGGGCTCTAGGCACACGGCTTCAGTAGTTGTGGCACATGGGCTCAGTAGTTGCGTCTCTTGGGCTCTAGAGCACAGGCTCAGTAACTGTGGCGCACGGGCTTAGTTGCTCCACGGCATGTGGGATCTTCACGGACCAGGGCCCCAATCCGTGTCCCCTGCATTGGCAGGCAGATTCTTAGCCACTGTGCCACCAGGGAAGTCCTCCTAGCCTTTCTTACTGCAGAGGAGAGGCAGTAGGGTGAGGGGGACCATCCAGGGATTAGGGGCCAAGCAGGTAAGTTCAAATCCTAGTGCCATCAGCTGTAGTTACTAGCTTTGTGACTATTTCCTCATCTGTATGGTCTGGAAAATAATACTTATGCCCGATCATTGCTGTAAGGATTAAATAAAATACACAACCACATAAAGCACACAGCAGTTCTAAATGTTCAATATAAACTTGCTGTCTCTTCCCCTTTTCTTTTCCTGCTTGAAAACCCCAGAGGGAGGCATTGGTTCTTGGGAACCCATCTTCACAGGCCACAGACCCAAGAGCTGGGTGGCATCACACCGTCCATCTGGTACATCAGTTGCAAACTGGTGGGCCCTGAGCTAGATCCAGCCCTTGGAATGCTTTGTGTGATTTATTCAGTGTTAGAACAAAACACAAAATTAGTTGCCAACATTAAAATTAGGAGATATTACATAAATGTCTGGTTTTCCACCTTCTGTTGAAATGTTGGCAGAGCTGGCGACTCTGGGTTCACGTTCTGGTACAACCTCTACTGTCAGCTCAGCTGGAGCTGTGTGGTTAGTAGCTGCCCTCCTTAGCTGAGGCAGTGCCTCTTTTTACCTCAGTCTTCACCCCTCCCTAATGTTTACTACCAGCTTTTCTCAGTTATAGTGCTCAGCAGGCTCCTATAGGCATTTAAGTCTGTGAGCCTTTCTATAGCCCCTCTGCATTCATTCATTCAGAAAGTATTCAACAGCCAGGGGCTGGGGGGAGGGGGGAACAGAGAGTTTGCATTTAAGAGGGACAGAGTTTCAGTGGGGGAAGATGAAAAAGTTCTGGAGATGGTTGGTGGTGAAGGTTGTACAATAACATGAACGTACTTAATGGCAGAGAACTGAACACTTAAAAATGGTTAAAATGGTAAAATTTATGGGATGTATCTATTACCACCATATATTTAAAATCAATCAATATCAATACAACTTAATATTTTAAAAAGTATTCGACAAGTATTAAGAGTCTACCAGGCCCCAGGCTCTCTGCTGGGTGCTAAGTAAGACAGATGTGGTCACCACTGTAGCCCGTGAGACAGACACTAAACGACAATTTCATAATTGTTTCACTTGGATAAGTGCTTCCAAGGGAGAAGCCGCACAGGGTACTGGGAGGTCTTACCACAAGGGAACCTTCATTCAACTGGGGCGCCTGAGCAGCCTTCTCAGACTAGGAGGAGGGGTCACGCGGAGGATGAGGGTGTGCTGTTCCTCACCCCACAACCCTCACCTCTGGACCACCTGCCTCCAGGCTCCTTTCAGGGGAGAAATCAACTTCAGTCTCATTCCAGCCTCTGTTATGTGGAATTTTCTTTCACTGAGAGCAGAGCCCAGTGGTTACTGCTCTATGCTTCCCGTGGAAGCCTTTCTCAACCTCCCAGTTGCAATAAGGTTCCCTATGATAAGCTGTCCCAACATTCTGTGCTTCTCCCTTTGTGGCACTTATCCAGTTGTGATGGAATTATTAAATGTTTAGTGTCCGTGTCACCATGTCTAGCTTACTGAACATCACAGCCCCGGGCCCCAGCAGCGTGCCTTGGGCTGTTAAACACCGCACACTTGTTGAATATACCAATGAATGGAGAGAACTGGGTCAGGTCAGGGGTTATAATCTTAAATGCCTACAGGAGCCTGCTCAGTCATGTAAATGAGAAAAGCAGGCAGGCGGTACACAGGAAGGATGTTTGCATTCCTGCCTGAAGGAGGACACACCCTCTCCCTTGAAGGACAAGCCTTAGAGGTTGCACCTAACACTTGCTCTTACTTCCATTAACCAAACCCGAGTCATTTAGCCATACCCAGCTGCAAGGGAGGCTGGGAAATATCACTGAAATCTGGGCAACAATGAGCTCAGCTAAAAATCGAGGGTTCTATTACTAAGGAAGAAGGAGAAAACAGATTTGGGGGACAACTAAAGGTCTGTGCAGAGAGAGAGCTAAGATCTAAAGAGTGGATACAAGTTTTCCAGTTTGGTGATTCTCAACGTGTGGCCCATGGGTGTCCCTGAGACCCTTTTGGGGAGGGGGGGTTGCCAGGTCAAACCATTTTCATAAAAATAATAGGACATTATTTACCTTTGTCACTATGTTGACATTACAGTGATGTTGCAAATTCTGGGTTAGACTGCTGCCTTAGCACAAATCAAGGTCATGGTGTCAAACCTTGCTATGGTCATCGTGCTCTCCACCGCCAGGCACTTGCAGTAAAAAAAGAAGAAAAAATTAATGCCAGTTTCACTTTAGAATTCACTTGATGAAGCAGTAAATAAATATTAATTGTATTAACTCTCAACCCTTGGGTACACTGTGTTATGAAATGAGAAGTAGCAGAAAGTGCTTTGGCTGCAAATAAAGCACAATGGTTGTATCAATAGAAACACTTGTATTAATAGTTGCACTTGCAAGCTGAACTAGCCACTTTTGTTCATAGTAAGGGCATGCCGTGATGACACGCGCATATTGGAAGGACCACTCAGGCTGCTGTGCGGAGGATGGCCTGGAGGAAGGTAGAATGGAGAGGCCAGGAGGCCAATGAGGAGGCAGGAGCTGTGGTCCAGGTGAAGGATGATGATGGAACCGTGGATTGGAGTGGTGGTGGTGGGCAGAGTGACTTGGACAGACTTCAGAGCTGCTTAGAAGGTAACGTCCGGGGGAATTGGTAAATAAATACATGGGAGGGGGTGGGTGAGGAAGGAGTCAGAGATAACACCCAGTTCCTTGGGCTTGAGCAGCTTGGTGGGTGGTGGAGCCCTCACTGAGTGGGAAACTGGAACAAGAAGTAGGTTTGGGGGCTTCCCTGGTGGCACAGTGGTTGAGAGTCTGCCTGCCAATGCAGGGGACACGGGTTCATGCCTCGGTCGGGGAAGATCCCACATGCCATGGAGTGGCTGGGCCCGTGAGCCATGGCCGCTGAGCCTGTGCGTCCGGAGCCTGTGCTCCGCAACGGGAGAGGCCACAACAGTGAGAGGCCCGCGTACCGCAAAAAAAAAAAAAAAAAAAAAGAAGTAGGCTTGGAGGGTAGTAGTATTCAGGGGATGAATTTGGTTTGGGATGCATTGAGTTTGCTATGTCTGATGCGCATGCAAACGGAGAAACCCAATGGGCAGACGGATACCCCCATTTGGCGCTCATGAGAGGTCTGGACCAGAGAGAAACATTTGAGGGTTGGCCAGAGACGAAGGCCCAGAGGAAAGGAGCCTGGTCCATGGTCACTCTGGGTGTCTGAAATGCCTCAGCCCAGGCCCTTTCTGCTACACGGGCCCAACTATAATGCCCCTGGGGAGGGAGCCCCAGAAGCCCCCCCTGAACAAATGTCCTCAGGGCCCCGGAGCCAGGGGCTGTGTGGGGCTGACCACAACGGCTATCGTAGACCCTCTATCTCCCCGCCTCCCACGTCTGCTTTCCCTGAAGCCCAGGCCAGACTGTAGCATCACTGATACAATCTTTTTCTTGCCACCCAACGAAAAGCACAGTGACCCTTTTTCTCGCTACTCAATGAGAAACGCAGTGACGCTCTGGGCTCTGGCCGGGTTCTACAGATGTTTTTCCCTTGACTTTGCCATTTTCATTTTGACAACTTCCCCAAGAAGCAGGGGGTGGGGACCCCAGCCCCAGGTGGTGACGCTGGGGGCTGGCCCAGGCCTGGGGCGTGGAGGAGCCTCACTACCAGGCTTCCTGTCTCTCCGTTTGAGCACATCTCTGCAGAAGTAACAGGCGCTCTCCCCCGTGGGCTCTCGCTCCCAACCCTCACATAGACACACCTGTGCAAGAAGCAGAGGGGAAGAGAGATCCAGGCCCAGAGGTAAGAGGAACAGACAGGGCTTTGTTCCTTCCCGAGGGTCGGGGAAGGGGAGAGGAATGTCACAGAAGACGTGTTGGATTTCCAGGTCTCTGCCCACAGCTCTGACCACCTTCTCTTGCATTTCATGAGCATTGATCTCCCCTTGGAAATGGGAGCTTGCAGAGGCCGGGGATTACGCCACACTTCTCTCCGCAGTCCCACGGCGCACAGCTCGGTTCCCGGAGCGGAAGGGTGTTGACTCGGAAGGGTGACTCCGAGAGCAGAGAAGGAATGGGTGCCCCGGGCTGAGAAAGGCCACTAGTCATGGGGAGTGGAGGAGATGAAGACAGGGAGAGGGGAAAAGAAGACAAGAGGGAAGGAGGGATGGGAAAGACATAAAAATAATCAACAAATATTAAGGAGGGAGGAGGCCTAGAAAAAAGAAAGGAAAAGAGAAAAGAAAATAAAAGCAAGAAAAAGAGAAAGAGAAGTAGAATCTGGTCTAGAGACAGCTCTCCCCCAAAATTAATTTTCCCAATGACCCAATCACCAAAAACACACCAGAACGCATACTGGCAGCCTTTCGTAAGCTGTGTGACTGATGTAGCCTCCATCGACTCCCTGTTTATGGGTTTCTACACTTCTGTTGACTTTTTTGTGCATTTTTAGGATTTTTGAACAATATGTCTAAAGGCACTTCCACTTTAATTAGCTTCAAAATGGTTAATGAAGCAGTTGAAAGGTAACATTCCCAGAAAGGGTTGAAACCGAGCTCTTAGGCATGGCGTGCTGTAAGAGTGACAGACACGTATTTTTAGGCCACGACATCGTTAGAAAAATTGGTTCTAAGGAATTGGTTTTAGATGTCTCAGCTGCTCTGCAAAAGGAGGCTAGTGGGGATTAGAAAAAGATTTGCAGACCCTCCCTGGGCTTGGTGGGCGTGTGTGTGTGTGGGGGGGGGGGGCACGCAGGAGGTGATACCCCTCAAGTGGGATGCACTGAGGACCCCAGCCTTCCACTTCCATGCCCTGGGTCCTTTCCTCTTTCCTGAGGCCTCCCTGGCCTCCAGCCCTGTTCCCTGGGTGTCCTCTGTTCTCCCTTCCTGGCTGGATTCTGGGCGAAGGGCCTCCCTCCCCACGGTCAGATTCCTCAAAATAGGCCCCATTCTCGCTAATTCAAAGACTTCACTCTGGGTGGGAGAGCTCTTCCTGAACGTCCTGCTCTTGTGGCGTGACTTTTTCGGGCTGCGAGGCTGAGGGTAGAACCTGATGGGGGAGGTCACGCACCTCATGTTCTGACAATTTCTTGCGCTGTGTAGGCTCTGGGCTCGAACAAAATGGCCGCCCTCCTCACCTCAGATGAAAGGGTTCCCAGAGGACCAGGTCAGAGAGAACCCCGGGCTGTTTCCCTCTTTCAGCGTGGGGCCCCTTAGGTAGAAGAGGCCCCCCTGGGATCAAAACTCCCCCCACCGACCGGTTTGGGGCAGAAGCCCCTCAGCCCTCGGGCCCTGATCCTGGCCACGGTGATGTCCGCCACGCAGTTGGAGACCGAGGGCCCGGCGCGCTGTCGACCCTCAGCGAGCGCTGGTTGAATGAACCACCTCTGATGAGGGTGGGTGTCGGGGAGGAGCAGGCGGGGGCCTGGGTTTGTGGGCTCCGAGGCTGAGGACTGTTCTGCACCTTTCGGGGGATTGTGGTAGGAGGGGGGCTCCGCTCTCCCCACGTGGGCGGCAGAGGCAAAGGAGAGGATGGCGGAGGTTGCAGCCAGGGAACCACAAGGGTCCCTTAGAGGGACCACGTCTCTAGGAAGTTAGTTCCTGTGAAGCCGGGGAGCAGCAGCACCCGGGCGCGTGCGGTGGAGGCCGCATCCCGCGGCGGGGCTGGAGGGGGCTGATGGGGGCCGTGGGGAGGAGATGAAAGCGCCTGCAGGACCACAGACCGGCGCTGCGGTGGGGATGCGCCCGCCTCCTCCCCCCCAGCCTCGCTCCTCAGCGCAGCCCGGGGCGGGGAGGCTCGGGGCGCCAAGGGTGTGCGGGGGGCCTCGCCACCCTGACCTCTCCTCGCCTCTCTTTGGGTGTCCTGCTCCGGGCGTGGGTCTGGCCTCTCAGAATTTGCTTCCCTTAACCTCTGCCCCTGCCTTGTTTGTACGCCCCTGGGCTTTGTGTGTGATCGTGGACTGTGTGAAGTGCAGCTGTTGCTTTAATGAGCTGCTCTGGGTCTCTCCCTGCCGCCCTCTCTCCTACCCATCCTCTCATCATCCTCCCTCGGGGCTTCTGTGTGTTTCTCTGAATCTGTCCTTTCCCTTCTCTCTTTTTTTTTTAATATTTATTAATTTAATTAATTAATTTATTTTGGCTGCACTGGATCTTCGTTGTGGCATGCGCGTGGGATCTAGTTCCCTGACCAGGGATCGAACCCAGGCCCCCTGCATTGGGAATGCGGAATCTTACCCACTGGACCGCCAGGGAAGTCCCTGTCCTTTTCCCTTTGTCCAGCCTGCAGCCATCTCCCCGGCATCCGCCCCTGGGCTCCAGGCTGTGTTCTGCAGGCTCCCTTCACATAGAGGCTTGTGGAAGCCTGCATCCCTGCCAGAGGCCTGGATGCCGGTTTCCAGGCCAGAAGGGCCTAGAGAGTAGTGGCAGCTGGAGAGAGGAGGGATGCTAAAGGAGAAGAGGCAAGGGGCTCTTAAGGTGAGCCCAGGAGAGCCAGACTCACCTCCTGGTGTCTGAGGCACAGAGGAAGGGGGACACGGATGCAGGGAGTTGAAGGTGGAGGCATCAGCATGGGGAAGCATAGGTGCAGGAATGCACAGATGTGAGCAGAGAAATGGGGGGAGAGAGGATCCAGGGCCTCGGGGACCAGCGGGCCCTCCCAGCCGCTCTCAGGGGCTGTGGTGTACAGGATGCTACTGTACCGGGGCAGAGCGCCTCTGGGGAGGCTGAGGATGTGGAAATCAAAGGCCAGCTCTCTGAGGCAGCAGCGGAGGCCCCAGGCACCAAAGCAAACAGCGGCTGGAAACCCAGAACCTCCCCCATCAAGCTGAGGCCTGCGGTGGTTTGGGGCAGCGCAGGGAGCTGGTGGCGAGCGGTGGCCCTTGCGCAGACCCCAGGATCACCGAGTGGGGAAGAAGGAATGACCACCACTCGGGGAGAGGCAAGAATGTTCCCAACCTTGCTCAGGCATCTAGGCTGACTTTGGACCCCAGGGAAGGGCTATCCCACATGCAGACTCCTTCACTCTCCGCTCACCAAGGACACGGTGAGTCTGGGGTGGCGGCAGTGGGACCCGCTCTCAGATGTCAGCGTGCCCTGCCCTTCCCCTCTGTGCCTCCACGGCCTAGGCCAACTTGCAAAACAACTTCGCCCGTGACTAGCCTCCCTTTTCCTTTCCTGGAAACCTTCTTCATGACCTCTTCTCTTCCTATTTCCCTGGTTTAAAAGAATTCTATCCAGTTCCCACCGTGAGTTAGGCCCGGGATAGTTCCTCTTTCAGGCAGATGGAGTAACAGGAGGGGGCTTTCCCCCTGCCCCCTGAACCTCACGAGGAGGACCAAGCCCTCAGCACCCATCTGAGTGCTACATCCTAATCATGGATCAGTGCCCAACAGGAAACAGAATGCGTCTCAGATGGTTCAAGACCATCTGCAGAAAGAGGTGTGGACAGGGGCCCAGCCAGCATGTTGAGGAACCAGATACCAGTAGGAAGAGGCAGAGTCTTGAAGGGGAAAGGGCCAACCTGTTGTTTCTAGAACCCAGTGAGGGTTTGAGCTGTGATTAGGGGGCCATCTGACAGGAGCTGCAGTTGCCAGGGGAGGGAGCGGGGAGAGAGGGAATACAGCCATTGCCAGAAAATATGCCCAGAGCCGGGAGAGAGTAAGGATAAAATACCCCCACCTCTCTCCCCGGCCCTCCCATCTCTTGTGGGTGCTTCCCAGTGGCCAACCCCAACCAGGAGTTGGAGCATGAGGGAGCCAGGGTGACACGCTGTGTAGGGTGTGTAGCAGTCAGCCTCCTTGTGCAAAGCAGGGCAGAGAGGAAGGAGCATGCCTGGGGGGATGCGCACAAGAACAGGCAGCGTGGACGCGGATGATTGGGCTTCATCCAGGCCAGGCTTGGGTGGGTACAGACCCTTCATTGACCCATTTTAGTAACAGAATTAACATGTTGAGTACAGAAAAAAGTGATCAGTGATTTCCCCTCTTCTGTTCAATTCAATTTGGTTTAAGTTACCCAAACACAACCCGAGACCTTTCTCTGTGCTCCAGCTGGTGCCAGTAGCAGCATTGCTGGCCGGACCATCACCTCTAACCCAGAGGAGATCAGGGTGGTGGAGGAGAGGTGGGAACCCAAGTCATTGCACCGAAGGTAGAAGGTGGGATGTGCCCAAGGGGGTGTCAAGTTCAGAGTGGGAGGCTGTGGGAGTTCAGAGGGGGCAGATCATTGCAAAGGTGGTCTCGGGGGAGAGAAAGACCAGGCAGAGGGGGAGAGAAAAGTAGGTCTGGATGCACAAACTCTGGGCCAGGTGCATGCCGGCACTGCCCCCAAGGCCGTCTATGCTCTGAGGCCCGCTTACAGCCTGGGCCTGGAGTTCAAAGGCACTTTTCTTTAAATTGCAGTACAGTTGATTTACAACGTTGTGTTAGCTTCTGCTGCACAGCAAAGTGATTCAGGTACGTGTATATATATACACATATACATTCTTTTTCATATTCTTTTCCATTATGGTTAATTACAGGATATTGAATATAGTTCCCTGTGTTACACAATAGGACCTAGTTGTTTTTCCATTATGTATATAATAGTTTGCATATGCTAATCCCAAACTCCCAGTCCAACCCTCCTCCACCCCGCTCGCTCGCTCGCTCGAAGGCACTGGAGCCTGCCCCTGCCTGCCTTCGAGGCACTGTCTGGTGGCCTTCCTTTAGTCTCTACTTCCTCCGTGTCATCTGTCTTGTCCCGTTACCACATCAAGCCTCCTAAAGCTCTACAAAGACCACTCACACCTCTGCTCAGAAAAACAGCAGCGACTCCCAGTGGCCTGCAGAGCCGAGTCCTCACCCTCCAGCCTGCCTCTGAAGATTCAAGGTCAGGTTCCACGCCCCCTCCCATGTCACCCCCCACTACTTCCCTCCACAGCCCCCTGACCTTGCACGTGGCAGTGGGATGCCCCTCCCCTTTCTTTTCCAGCTAGCTCAGGGCTTTCAGACTTGAGCCGTCCATCAGTCACCCAGAGGTTTGTGAAAACACAGGCGGCTGGACACACCCCCAGCTTCTGATTCAGCAGTTCTGGGGTGGACCCGAGAGTTTGCCTTTCTCACATGTTCTCAGGTATCAGCCGCTGCTGATGACCTCTGACCACACGCTGAGAATCAGTGCTCCAACCCAGTGCCGCCCATTCCTTGAGGCCTGTTCAGAGCCTTTCTGCGACCCCCTCCTCCACAGCCTTGTCTGTCTTCCAAGCCCACAGAAACTCTGAAACATCATCTTTCTCCTTGTCCCACTCAGAGGCCTCATAGGGTCGGTCTGACAGTGAGCAGGGAATCACCCTCTGCTCTTTCTCTGGCCTCATCACTCACACTGAATCAGGCCCCAAGTCCTGGCAGTTTTATTTTATTTTTTAAATATTTATTTATTTATTTTGGCTGTGCCTGGTCTTAGTTGCGGCATGCAGACTTCTTAGTTGTGGCATGCATGCGGGATCTAGTTCCCAGACCAGGGATCAAACCTGGGCCCCCTGCATTGGGAGCGTGGAGTCTTACCCACTGGACCACCAGGGAAGTCCCAGTCCTGGGAGTTTTAATTCAGAGCTCCTCCCTCAATTCCGTCTTTCTGAGTTCAGGCCTCATCTTGTCTCATCAGGATTCTTTTTTTTTTTTTTTAACATCTTTATTGGAGTTAAATGATGCTTTACGATGATGTGTTAGTTTCTGCTTTATAACAAAGTGGATCTGTTATACATATACATATGTTCCCGTATCTCTTCCCTCTTGCGTCTCCCTCCCTCCCACCCTCCCTATCCCACCCCTCTAGGTGGTCACAAAGCACCGAGCTGATCTCCCTGTGCTATGCGGCTGCTTCCCACTAGCTATCTACCTTACGTTTGGTAGTGTATATATGTCCATGTCTCTCTCACTTTGTCACAGCTTACCCTTCCCCTCCCCGTATCCTCAAGTCCATTCTCTAGTAGGTCTGTGTCTTTATTCTTGTCTTACCCCTAAGTTCTTCATGACATTTTTTTTTCTTAGATTCCATATATATGTGTTAGCATACGGTATTTGTCTTTCTCTTTCTGACTTACTTCACTCTGTATGACAGACTGTAGGTCCATCCACCTCACTACAAATAGCTCAATTTCGTTTCTTTTTATGGCTGAGTAATATTCCATTGTATATATGTGCCACATCTTCTTTATCCGTTCATCCGATGATGGACACTTAGGTTGTTTCCATCTCCTGGCTATTGTAAATAGAGCTGCAGTGAACATTGTGTCTGTTTGAATTATGGTTTTCTCAGGGTATATGCCCAGTAGTGGGATTGCTGGGTCATATGGTAGTTCTAGTTGTAGTTTGGAGTTTTCTCACCAGGATTCTTGAAATCCTGCCTCCAGTGTTTGACCTCCTCCAGCTCATTGTTTGCTCAACAGCTGAAGGCATCTATCTTGTAAATCTACTCCTGTCCTTCTCTAAGTAAATCTCCCTAGTGCCCAGGGTCGAGTCCCAGCCTCCCAGTATGGCACTCAAGGACCTTCATGACCTGGCTTGGCTCCCTGGTCCTAGTCCCAATTTACCACCTGCTCCGAGAATCCGTTTCTGGTCCCACCTGGCAGAGGACCCACCCCCGGTCTGGGTACAGCATGTGTGGCATGTCCAGTGGGTGTCTTGTTTAGAGATCTGCACGTCTAGGTCCTGGCCTGGCTGTCCAGGTCCTGAAGGGGTCCCAGGCCAGGTGAACGCCTGCTGACTGATGACTGGTGTCTCCCCCAGGCCCTGCCTTTCCTTTGGGGGAAGGCCCAGGTCCCTGCCTGCCTCAGCAAAGCCACAATGGACCCCGGAACCTCTCTTAGGCACCTGTTCCTGGTGCTGCAACTGGGTGAGTGCTCAGACTTGGAGTCTGGGTGCAGGTGGCCTGGGAGGAGGGGCTGATTGGGAAATGCAGTGTGTGTGGGGGGCGGATTAGGCGGAGGCAGCGCAGCCGTACCCTCGAAGCCTGACCCCCTGTTTTTCCACCTAGTGATGCTCCCAGCCGGCACTCAGGGGAAGAAAGTGGTGCTGGGTAAGGCAGGAGAACTCGCAGAGCTGCCCTGCAAGGCTTCCCAGAATAAGAGCCTGTTCTTCAGCTGGAAAAATTCTTACCAGACCAAGATTCTGGGGCGTCACGGCTACTTCTGGCACAAAGGTAGGCTGGCCCCACTCCCCGTTCAGAGAGGAAAGCCCCAGGGCTTGAACACCCCTGGTGTCAGAGCCCAGCTCCGAGTAAACGCTGGGATCCTGGAGGTTCCAGCTGAGAGTCTCAGGGACTCTCCAAGTCCAGAGCCTCCCTCCGCCAGCTGCTGGTGGGCTGGGGAATGGCTTCTGGTGGTCTATTATAATTTCATTATATTAATGGATATTAGAAAAATAACTATCATCACATAAAACCCATGATTTCACGAATATTGTTGCTACAGATCCATGACCATACTTGGTTTACTTTCATTAAAAGCAATAGAATGGGGGCTTCCCTGGTGGCGCAGTGGTTGGGAGTCCGCCTGCCGATGCAGGGGACGCGGGTTCGTGCCCCGGTCCGGGAAGATCCCACATGCCGCGGAGCGGCTGGGCCCGTGAGCCATGGCCGCTGAGCCTGCGCGTCCGGAGCCTGAGCTCCGCAACGGGAGAGGCCACGGCAGTGAGAGGCCCGCGTACCGCAAAAAAAAAAAAAAAAAAAAAAAAGAGAGAGGAACCATGCATGTAGAAGCATATATATATAGGTTCCCCTCTCTTCTTACATAAAATCAATTTATCATATATGGGTGTACATTATATGTATATATATATATGGAGAGAGAAAGAGAGAGAGAGAGAGAGAGAGAGGCTATATGTTAATTAAGTAATTAGATAATGTTCTAGGTGCTGGGGATATAATATAGTAAAGAACAAAAGAGACATTCAGGCAATGAGCACACCATAACAGTGCCCCTGGTTCTAACCTTGGGTTTTTTTTTTCTTAAAATTATGCAGGTATTTTGAAGATTGTTCTGTATTCAATATGTGTGTGCATCTATCTGTATCTGCATATATCTGTCCCTCTCTATATATTTCTACCTCATTTCTTTTCTGTGACTGCATAGTTCTTTTGTATAATTATACCATGATTTATTTGACTAATCCCATATTGTTCGACACTTAGGCTATTTTCATTTTACTGCTCTCACAAAAAAGAATTCTTCAGTGAGTCAAACCTGGTATCTTTGGAAACGTACAAATGTCTCTGTAGGATGAATTCCTAGAAGTGAAATCTGTGGGCCAGGTCAGCTTGCTCTTTAGATATCTTTTTATTATACAAATTTTGCTGAAATGGCATCTGCTATAGTAAGATGCAACTGTATATCAATGTGCACTTTTCAATATGTTACTTCCTTTATGTAAATTTTATTGATGTTAACTGTTTTTTTCTCCAGATTTTTAAAGTATTACATGCTCATTATAGAATATTTGGCAAATGCAGAAAAGAATAAGGAAGAAAATCAAATGCACACATAATTCTACCACTCAGAGATATCTGTTGTTAACATTTTCATTTACTTCCTTCTGATCTTTGTTTAGTGTGGAAAATATATATTATTTACATAGATGATATCATACTATACATACTTTTTATCCTACTCCCTCAGAACATTATATCATGATGGGACAATCAATTATTAGGCTAATTTTTTAAAGTAATCTGTCAATGTTTACTAAATACAAAGTTCTAAAATCTTTTCACCTAGTAATAGCTATTCTGGAAAATCTATTTTTTAAATAGTTTTATTTTATTTATTTATTTGGCCATGCCACGCGGTTTGTGGGATCTTAGTTCCCCAACCAGGGTTTGAATCCCCACCCTTGGCAGTGAAAGTGCGGAGTCCTATCCACTGGACCGCCAGGGAATTCCCTGGAAAATCTATTTGACAGAAATAAAATCAGGAATATTTCATGAAACCTGTGCAAGGATGTTGTTATAAGCATTGCTTATAATATGAAAGCACAGAATTCAAACTGAAAACCCATCAATGATGAAAGGGTTAAACTATGGTACAACTGTGGGAAACTATGCAGATAATAAAAAACAAGGGCTTTCCAGAAAATTGAGTAGACATACATATTAATCTGCTTGGGCTGCCATAACAAAATACCATGGTCTGGGTGACTCAAACAAGAGAAACACATATTCTCACAGTTCTGGAGGCTGGATGTCCAGATCAGGGTGCCAACACGGTCGGGTTCTTTTATTTATTTATTTATTTATTTATCATTTTTGGCTGCGTTGGGTCTTCATTGCTACGTGCAGACTTTCTCTAGTTGCGGCGAGTGGGGGCTATGCTTCATTGTGGTGCGCAGGCTTCTCATTGCAGTGGCTTCTCTTGTTGTGGAGCATGGGCTCTAGAGTGCAGGCTTCAGTAGTTGTGGCTCACGGGCTCTAGAGCGCAGGCTCAGTAGTTGTGCCACACGGGCTTAGTTGCTCTGCCACATGTGGGATCTTCCTGGACCAGGGCTCAAACCCATGTCCCCTGCATTGGCAGGCAGATTTTTAACCACTGCGCCACCAGGGAAGCCCCGTGGTCGGGTTCTTAAGAGAGCTCTCTTCCTGGCTTGCAGACGGCCACCTACTTGCTCTGTCCTCACATGGCAGAGAGAGAGAGAGGGCTCTCTGGGGTCTCTTCTTATGAGGGCACTAATCCCTCCAGGAAGACCCCACCCTCATGGCCTCATATAAATCTAATTACCTCCCTATCTCCCAATATCACCACATTGAGTGTTAGGGCTTCTACATATGAATTTTGGGGGAACACAATTCAGTCCATAGTAACATACTCTTCACTCTTCCTCTCATGAAATACAAATGAAAATCTAGACATTGCATATAGAACTAACGTAAGAAGATTCTGAAAGGTGTTGAGAAGAGAGCAGACCGGTAGGGACCTCAGGGCCTGAAGAACAACAGGTTGGTGAGTTTTCTTTTTGCCTCGAATACCCCAGTCTTGGAGCTGAAGAAGCCGGCAACCTGGAAGCTCTGATGGGCACAGACGAAAATAAGCCTCACAGAAGCCTGCTCTCTTTAGTCAAAGGACCAGGAAAGGAGCAACCCAGCAAGACAAAAAACTTCAATATAACGACTGCTCTACTTCAGCCAAACACCAGAGGAAAACTGTGACCCCACACTCTCCCATGCCAACAAAGGCTGACTGGGAGCTTAAACTTCCACACACCCCCACCCAGGCTGTATAGGCACCCAACACCTCCACTGAGATGGGATCAGAGAATGCAAAGTAGAAAATGGGGCTGTGCATCCCCACCAGCCAGTGAGAAGGCTCCTCCACCCCCTGTAAAGTCAGTGGAGATCACAGGAAGATCCTGGACTTCCACCCCACCCAGCAGTCAGGAGGCACCCCACCCTGCTGGGGTGGTGTCAGAAGAGGTCTAGTGGAGAGTCAAGACCTTTACCATCACCCTGTAGTAACCAGGATCTATGGAGACCACATGGGGAACTGGAACTTCCCCACGTGGGGAACTGGAACTTCCACCCCTGACCAGTTATGAGGAGCATCCCCCTCTAGCACAGTGGAGAGTGAGAGGAGAACCTAGATTTCTTCCTCCACCTGGCAGTAATAAGAACGGTATAAAAGAAAGCCAGTTAAAAAAGAAGGTTTAAATAAGATCCAGAATCTCGTAACATAACACTCAAATGTCCAGGTTCCAAGTGAAAATCACTCTTGATACTAAGAACCAGAAACATCTCAAACTGGATGAAAAAAAGAACCAACAGATGCCCACACTGAGATGAAAGAGAGGTTAGAATTATCTGACAAATACTTTAAAGCAGCCATGATAAAAAGTTCTTCAGCAAACAATTACAAACATGCTTGAAACAAATGAAAACCAGAAAGCTTCAGCAAAGAAACAGAGGATGTTGGAAAGTTCCTGGTGGTCCAGTGGTTAGAACTTGGTGCTTTCACTGCTGGGGCCCAGGTTTGATCCCTAGTTGGGGAACTAAAATTCCACAAGCTGCACAGCCTGGCCAAAAAAAAAAAAAAAAAAAAGGGTAACATAAAAAGAACCAAATGGAAATTTTAGAATGGAAAAATATAACCAAAATACAAGGGATCAATGAATGAGCCCAACAGCACACTGGGGTGGGGGGGACAGAGGAAAGAATCAGTGAACTGCAAGATAGAACAATAGAAATTACACAATCTGAACAACAGAGAGAAAATAGAGTGGAAAAAATGAACAAAGCCATAGGGACTTGTGGGACTCTAACAAAAGATGTAATATTTGTGTCAGTGAGTGAAGGAGAAGGGAAAGAAAATTGAACTGAAAAAGTACTGGAAAAAATAGTGGCTGAAAAATTTGCAAATTTGGCAAGAGATATTAACCTATAGATTCAAGAAGTTGAGCAAAGCCTAAGCAGGATGAACCTAAAGAAATCCACATCAAGACACTTCTTAGGGCTTCCCGGGTGGCGCAGTGGTTAAGAATCCTCCTGCCAGTGCAGGGGACACAGGTTCGAGCCCTGGTCCAGGAGGATCCCACATGCCGTGGAGCAACTAAGCCTGTATACCACAACTACTGAGTCTGTGCTCTAGAACCCGTGAGCCACAACTACTGAGCCTGAGTGCCACAACTACTGAAGCCCGCGTGCCTAGAGCCCATGCTCTGCAACAAAGAGAAGCCACTGCAATGAGAAGCCCACGCACTGCAATGAAGAGTAGCCCTGGTCACCGCAACTAGAGAAAGCCCGCACACAGCAACAAAGACCCAATGCAGCCAAAAATAAAATTAAAAAATAAAATAAATTTTAAAAAAACATCATAATTAAACTTCTAAAAACTAAAGACAGGGCTTCCCTGGTGGCACAGTGGTTGACAGTCCGCCTGCCGATGCAGGGGACACGGGTTCATGCCCCGGCTCGGGAAGATCCCACATGCCGCGGAGCGGCTGGGCCCGTGAGCCATGGCCGCTGAGCCTGCGCGTCCGGAGCCTGTGCTCCGCAACGGGAGAGGCCACAACAGTGAGAGGCCCGCGTACCGCAAAAAAAAAAAAAAAAAAAGTTGGTATATACTGCAAGATCACTTCCAGAAAGGTTCTAGCCATTTACAATAAGTCTAGATAATAATGTCACTGTGTGCCTATCTCACCAGCACCCTTGCTGACACTGAATAGTAATATTTAAAACTTTTTTTTTTGGCTAATTTGATGGTTGAAAAATATATCATTGTTGGTTTAATTTGCATTTCTATGATCGCCTGTGAGATTGAAACATATGTACTCCCTTCTAAACGTTCTTACCTCTTTTGTGTTGACGTTTTTGTTCTGTTACCATGATTTGAATTTCCTTCAGAACAGCTCCCCTTCCCGGCTTCCTGATCTCTGACCACGGCAGCATCACTCTCCTGACTCCCCCAGTTTCTGAACCATAGAGCCAATTTTTTTTTTCCCCTACTTCAGTCCCTGATTTCCCATCAGTCACTGCTTATGGCCATTCCTTCCCGTGGAAGTGTTTTTCTGTTTCATCTTCTTTGTTCTCATGGGAACTCCACCCTCATTAGCCAAGGCCACATACCCCTCCCCTGGATTACAGTGGAAGCTTCCTGGCAATTCTCTCTGCTACCAGTCTCTCCTACTTCAATTCTCTTCCTCCTGCAGCAGTACCGGCTCCCAAAGCAATGCTTTGCGTGTTTCACTCCCTAGTCCATTAGGCTAAGCCTGGAAGCCTCTGCCTGACATTCTTCCCCTCAGCATCGCTTGCTGCAGCTCCCCATCCAGAAACCTCACACCCAGGTGTTTTCCTCACTGCTTTTTTTTTTTTTTTTTTTTTGCGGTACGCGGGCCTCTCACTGTTGTGGCCTCTCCCATTGCAGAGCACAGGCTCCGGACGCGCAGGCTCAGCGGCCATGGCTCACGGGCCCAGCCGCTCCGCGGCATGTGGGATCTTCCCGGACCGGGGCACGAACCCGTGTCCCCTGAATCGGCAGGCGGACTCCCAACCACTGCGCCACCAGGGAAGCCCCTTCCTCACTGCTTTGAGGTGGTTGCCTGTGCAGCTTTCCTGGAGCTTTTCCCCCTTCCTAGATGTCCTTGCTGCAACCCTTTCCTCTAGCTCACCGCCTGAACTTCTTTTAAGGCTTGGTTCAGTACTGGTCTCCTCCATGAATTGATCCCAGATGCACTGATAACCTTTGACCTTTCACAAAGTAGAATCACTTTTACAAGGTATGGAACAGTCCGGACAAGGGGGTCATGACGAGGCTCGGAAGACGTTTTAAAAGGGAAGCAAGGAGGAAAAGTTATTTTAGGGAAAGGGTGTTACATTTCATTTGGAACCAATTGCGTTTTGGGTGATGGCAGGACATCCAGATAAAGTCATCCCTTGGGCCACTGGAAACGTGAGCCCAGGATGTAGGCAAGAGGCTGGGGCTGGGGGTCATCTGCAGAGCCGACAGGGGATGCAGTGGAATTGAGAATGTCTACAGAAACGGGGAAGAGGATCCAGGAGAGAGTCCGGAGTAGCACCTAAATGTAGACAGCAGAATAGGAGTCCAAGGGGAAGAAAAGGGAAGGGTGCTCAGATGTGGAGGAGAGAATCGAAAGAAGTGACACGGGGGCAGAACCAGAGGAGGCTACCCCTTCAAGAAGTTTGGTAGATTGTAAAAGGAATGTAGTAGGATTTCAGAAAAATTGGGGAGCTAACCAGCACACGGATCCAGGGGAGAGAGCAGGTAGGGTAGGGACTCCTGCAGGACAAATGAAAGGGGAGGTGGGCAGAGCTGGAGGAAAATCGGGGGTGGGTGTGAGCCCAGGGCTACAGGTTATCTGGAAAGGTCTCCTGGAGAGGGTGGCCCTGAGCAGCGGGGAGGGGCTGTGGGGTCTGGAAGAGGCAAGAAGGGAGAATGACGGCCGACTTGACAGTACGTCTCCCACACCAAGGCCAAAATGGGGAGAGGGCCAGGGGGTTGAGGGTGGGAGCTTTATCTCAGCCGCCTTCACCCCATCCCTGCAAATATGCATTCTAAGTAAAAGCCTGTGTCTTCGCTATGCAAATTTAGCTGCTAAAGCCCTTCATTGTAATGAAGTTCTGGGGCTGCTGCTGTACCCAGAAAATAGTTAGCTAAAGAGAAGAGCTTCCTCTGGGTGCTGGTTGTTCTGATGAGGAGACTGGAGGAGGCCGCATGTCCGTGCTTGCAGAACTTTCCAGAGACAGTACTGCACAGCGTACCCAACAGCCTGAATCTTAATCCTGGCTCCACCACTTACTGATGTCAAAATTCAAAAGGTAGGGCTTCCGTGGTGGCGCAGTGGTTGAGAGTCCGCCTGCCGATGCAGGGGACACGGGTTCGTGCCCCGGTCCGGGAAGATCCCACATGCCGCGGAGCGGCTGGGCCCGTGAGCCATGGCCGCTGAGCCTGCGCGTCCGGAGCCTGTGTTCCGCAACGGGAGAGGCCACAACGGTGAGAGGCCCGCGTACCACAAAAAAATAAAATAAAATAAAATAAAATAAATTCAAAAGGTAGAAAAGGGCATAAAGTGAAAAGCCCTCCCACACCTGTCTCATGGGGATGCACTTCCTCTCCCTAGGGACTACTAAGGCGACCATTTCCTTACATTCACCTCTAGAAATATTTGTTCATATACCAGGCAGGATAGGTAGATAGAGAGACAGATAGATAGATGGATAGATAGATATAGATAGATAGATGTTAAATAACTTTCCCCCTCCTTTTCAAGCAATGGTAGCCTGCTTAATATCTTGCTTTTTTCAGTTAATGATGTTTCTTAGATATTATTCCATCTCAGAATAGAAAGATCCTTCTCCTTCTTCTCTTATAGCATTCCACTGAATGGGTGAACTCTAATTTATTTAACCTCTCCTTCCTTGGTGAACATTTAGTTCTGTATGTGCATTTGTAATTCTGGTAGACATTACAAATTACCTTCCAGGGGAAGGGATAAATTGGGAGATTAAGACTGACATATACACACTACTGTATATAAAATAGATAACTAATAAGGACCTACCGTATAGCACAGGGAACTCTTCTCAATTCTCTGTAATGACCTGTATGGAATAAGAATTTTAAAAAGAGTGGACGTATGTATATGCAGAACTGATTCACTTTGCTGTACAGCAGAAACTAACACATTTAAAATCAACTCTACGCCAATAAAAATTTTAAAAACGAAAACGAAAACAAAACAAATTACCTTCCAAAGAAATTGTACTGGTTTATGTTTCTGCCGATAACGTGTTAGCGAGAGTTTGGGCAACTACTTAATTTCTCTGAGCCTCACTTTCCTTATTTGCAAGATAAGCAAAACAGTACCTATTTCTCAGAACTGTTGTGAAGATTACTTGAGATGATGCATGTAAAGTGTTTGGCATGTAGGAGTTGGTGCTCTCTAAATGAAGGTAAGATTTTATATTTTGGGTTAGTGAGATGTTGTCCTGGCCTGGTAAAAGAATGTGTTGGGACCTCCTCGCCAGTCTGGGGTTCTCAGATTAGGACCCGAGGCAGATTCTGCTGGAAATGAGCAACTCAGATCAGCAGAGTTGTGGGCACCGCCCTCGCCAGGGGGTGCCGTGCCTCCAGGGTACCCCAACCTCCTCAGTACGGTGGCATTCTACTCCCAGGTGCCTCCAACCTGAACTCTCGAGTCGAATCAAAAATAAACCTGTGGGACCAAGGATCCTTTCCTCTGGTCATCAAGGATCTTGAAGTACCTGACTCGGGGACTTACATCTGCGAAGTGGAGGACAAGAAGATCGAGGTGGAATTGCAGGTGTTCAGATGTGAGTGGGGCAGCCTGGGATGAGGACACCTCCAGCCAACCTCCCTTCCTCCTTGACTCCCATCCCTGTACCCAAACCAGGACCTGAGCTGGTGGCATTTCAACAGTCCAGAGACTGATCAGACAGGCCGCCGCATCTCCTCAGCCCCTCCTCAGGTCTTGGGTCAGGCAGGGGGAGTCGAAGAGACCTAGGGGTGGGGGTGAGGGGAATGGAAAGGCAGGAGACAGAGGGAGGACTGAGAGAGAGAAGGAGGGGGGAGGGGAGAGGGAAACGCTGCCTTGGGCTGGGGATGGGCAGAAGGGAGATGCTGGGATGGGGGTAACGGAGAGACACCCTTTGTCTCCTGGCTTCTTCCCTTCTCCTTGAAGATGGTGCGTGTGTGTGACACAACTGGCCTGCTCCCCCCACAGTGACTGCCAGCTCGGACACCCGCTTGCTGCTGGGACAGAGCCTGACCCTGACCTTGGAAGGCCCCTCTGGTAGTAACCCTTCAGTGCAATGGAAAGGTCCAGGGAATAAAAGGAAGAATGAGGCCAAGAGTCTGTCACTGCCCCAGGTGGGGCTGCAGGACAGTGGCACCTGGACATGTACCGTCTCCCAGGCCCAGCAGACGCTGGTGTTCAACAAGCACATCCTGGTGCTGGGTAAGAGGCGCTCCCCTCCTCCGCAGGCCCCCTGGCCTGACAGACGGTCCCTCTGCTCTCGCTGCTGCTCCAGTTCTGGGTCTGCCCTGGGGGACATACTGGGCCCTCTCTTCCTCAAGCTTCTCATTTACAGCCACGTCTCAGGGTAGTGGACATGGGGGAAGGAAGGGACAGGGGATGTGAGGACGTGAGGGACCCCAGAGACCCAGGAGGAAGCCCCAAAGGAGGGCTGTCAAGGGCGTCTATGTTCTCCGTTGCCTCAGCTCCCCCCTCCCACCAAGTTGGCAAAGCCACTAATTCAGGGACACTCAGAGCAGCAAGCCAGTCCAGATGAAATCTGACGTTGCAAACTTGATGCCTCCTGAGCTAGGCTTCAGGAGGGAAAAAAGAGCCCAGAAGGCAGGCACCACCCCAGATCCTGTCCTCCAGGTGCTTACGGGACACACGGTAGGGTGTGCGGTGGTGAAGGGTGTGGACTCTGGTTGAAATCCTGGCTCTGGCTTAACCGTGCGGCCTTGGGCAAGTTACTGAACCTCTCTGTGCCTTGGTTTCTGCATCTGTAAAACAGGGATGGTCTAGCCTCCCTTGTCGTGTTATGGGCAGAAGTAACGTACCGAATGCACTTAGAACAGCACCTGGCACGTAGTCAGCCAGGATTTGCTCTTATCTTGTGAAGGGTGATAACTTACGTACCCAAGTGGTGCAGGCCAAATGGCCTCTGTGCTCTAGGATCCTGAGGAGGGAGAGGCCCCTTGTGGCTGGGCTGTTCTAGGAGGGCTTCTAGGGGGCGGGGGTGCTGCCGTGGGACCTCCCTGGGGTGCAGAGCTGAGAGAGGACAGGAGAGGTAGGTGGGAGTTTAAGCGCCCGAATGGCGGCCTGGGTGTTTGGACTCACCTGGTCTCCTCCCGTCTCCCCCCACCACGTGCCTACCCGCCGCGTGCCTGTGCATGGACCCGGGTTCTCTCCCGTCCCCCTCCAGCCTTCCAGGAGGTCTCCAGCACAGTCTATGCAAAGGAGGGGGAGCAGATGAACTTTTCCTTCCCACTCACATTTGGAGACGAAAATCTGAGCGGGGAGCTGAGTTGGCTGCAGGCAAAGGGGAATTCCTCCCCCGAGTCCTGGATCACCTTCACATTGAACAACGGGAAGGTGACTGTGGGAAAGGCTCGCAAGGACCTCAAGCTCCGCATGAGTAAGGCGCTCCCCCTCCACCTGACTCTGCCCCAGGCTTTGCCTCAGTACGCAGGTTCTGGAAACCTGACCCTGAATCTCACCAAGGGGAAGTTGTATCAGGAAGTGAAGCTCGTGGTGATGAGAGGTGAGGAGATAGGCTGAGAAGGTGAGGGCGGGGTGGGGCTGGAGGGACCTGGCCCTGGGACCCTCCAAGGCAGGACAGGCCCCCAGAGGGATGCCTAGGCCCTGGCTGCCTGATGGAGCCAATCAAGGGCTGGTTTTGAACTGAGGTTGCAATCCTCTGTCCGTCCCTGACATCCAAGAGCCGGCCTAAGGTGGCCTCCGCTAGAATTCCCAGGGGTCCTCCCTGAGAACCAGGCTCTAGTTCTGCCTCTGCCCGACACTCTGTGACCCCTCTGTGGCTCGGCTTTCTCCTAAGGAGGGTAACAGTACGACAGTCATGGTGACAAGGTCAGACGCCACACTAAGTTCTCCCCATCCTTATCTCCTTGATCATCATAACAACTTCACAAATAATAACAGCTAATATTTGATGCTTTGTACCTGCCGGGCCCCAGTCAAGCGCTCTACATGTATTTCTCCATTTAATTTTTGTCTGGGGCTCAGGTGGGTAAGTAACTTGTTCAGAGACTCACAGATAGTAAGCAGTGGGGCTGGGGTTCAAATCTAAGACTGTTGGACCTCAAAAACCCTGTTTCCTCCATTATAACTGCATGAAAATGTGCTCTGAGAGGCTAAAAGAGGAATGCCAATGTAAAGTATCATTTTCATTGTCCTACAAATCGCCTTAGAGCATGGAGGTGCTGGGAACCCAGAGGTCCAGGCTCCCAGTCTCAGGCTCTTGTCCCTCTGCAGTGACTAAGTCCCCAAACAGTTTGACCTGTGAGGTGCTGGGACCCACGTCCCCCGGGCTGACACTGAGCTTGAAGAAGGAGAACCAGAGCATGAGGGTCTCAGATCAGCAGAAGCTGGTGACGGTGCTGGGCCCTGAAGCAGGCATGTGGCAGTGTCTACTGAGCGACAAGGGCAAAGTCCTGCTGGAATCCAAGGTCAAGAGTGAGTGAGAGTCCAGATTCCGTGGCCTAACCCCGAGCCCCGACCTCCTCCACCGTGGGACCCTCCCAAGGCTGGTGGAGACCACCCAGCCTCCCAGTTGCTCTGAGATGGGTGGGTTTTAGGTATGGTGCCTGGACACAGGGGTGATGAGGTGAAGTGGGGTGTGGTCCTGGGCTCTTGTAGTCCTACAAGTTCCCATCTCCCTAAGGTCTACAGCCCAGGCATGGGGTCCACCTGACCAAGAGCCCCCCTCCCTGGCTCCTCTTCAAACCCAGACAGAGAGACACACACACACATACACACATTCATGCGCACGGCACATGGCGTGGACCGCCGCTTCTAGCTCCCCAGGGTACAGTGCAGTGTCTAAACCTTAAAACCCCTTCCCCAGCCTTTCCCTTCCAGCCCTGGGGGCCCCTGAGGGCCCCGTGCACCCTGCCCCGCTCTCCCAGCCCAAGGACCAGACCCAAGTGTGGCAGGGCAACGAGACCGTCCCTCCTCGGGCCCCCCTGCTGCGTGCCCTGTGCCTGAGTGCAGCGGGCAGGGAGCTGAGCACAGCTCTCTCTCTTGCAGTTTTGCCCCCGGTGCTCGCCCGCGCCTGGCCGAAGCTTCTGGCTGTGGTGCTGGGGGGGGTCGCCAGTCTTCTGCTTCTCACTGGATTTTGCATCTTCTCTGCTAAATACTGGCACCGCAGGGTGAGTGAGCCTCCCCAGACGCCCTCGTTCCCCCGCGGGGCACTTGCGCACCTGAGGCCTGTGCGGCAACAAGGGTACCCTGTGTCGGTGACCTGCTTCTGCTCTGGCTCCCTCGGCCCGCTGCTCAGCAGCCTCACTGCCAGCTGGGCCCCGTCCCAGATCCCACGCGGAGGGAGAGACAGGAAGGCGCAGAGTTAATTCTGGGACAGATGGCCTCAGCCACAGTCACTGCCTCTCCCCTCCCACGCCCCCCTCCAAGGGGCAGCTCCCTTTCGGAGGCCTGGGACCCTCACGACTCCTCTCTTTCTCCCTGGACAGCGCCGGGCACAGCGGACATCTCAGATCAAGAGACTCCTCAGTGAGAAGAAGACCTGCCACTGCTCGCAGTAACTAGGGGGCAGAGAGGGAAGGGGGGAGAAGAGAGGGAAGGGAGGGGAGGAAGAGAAGAGGAGAGGGGGGCTAGAGGGAGGTGGTGGAGAGGAGAGAAGCAGGCAGGGATGGCCCAGGAGGTAGGTAGCTGGCGGGAGGTGGAGGACGGCGAGGTGAGGGGCAGGGGGCCTGCGATGTGTCCGGAGGCCATCACTGAGCTGGAAGAGAAAAGCAGGGTCTGGGAGCCAGGGAGGGCCTGGAAAGCAAGGAGCTGGGGAGGAACAGACACGCTCCTCTTATTCTTCGTCCCTCCAGCCGGCTCCAGAAGACATGTAGTCTCACCTGAGGCCCCAGCCAGGAGGAGCTTCCCATCTGCAGCCTCCCCAGCTGGCTCCCCCTGCATTTCCTGTTGGTCTCCTGGGCCTGCGGACCAGATGAATGTAGCCGGCATAGCGCCTCTGTCCGCCTCCTGCCCTCCCCGTCCAGTGGGCCTTGGGTCCGCTCTTCCAGAGGCTCGCTCACACCCCCTCTTCCCCATTTCCTTTTCACTCAAACCCTAGCCCTTCTTTGATGATTTCTTCTCGACCCTCTCCCTCACTGCTCACTTGCATCTCAGGGGAGCACGTGGGACCGGCCGTGCCTGCCCTGGAGGGTGAGGCTGGGTGTCTGAAGCACGAAGCACAGGGCGGTCACTGTTCGGGAGAGGACCCTGGGACCAGAGAAGGCAGGGACTAGCCCAAGGTCACACAGCCCGTCAAGGACGGGTCCAGATCCAAAGGCTCCTGACCGCCAGCCTGTGCTGCTCCATTCTGCCTGCGTCTTACCCTGTGTCAGCAGAACCACAGACTTACATCCCGACCTGAGCACAGACCAGCGCCCTGGGCACACTTGTGCGCAGATACAGTTCCTTACCACCCAAGCAGCGTGGCGCTGTCTACAAATCAGTTTCACATCCTTAGTCTATTTGAACCTCATGAAAATCCTACAAGACTGGTAGTGACAGGACCAAGATTATTATCTCCAGTTTATAGACCAGAAATGGAATGCAGAGAGGTCAGGTGATTGCCTGACCTAGGTTCACATGGCTAGTACGTGGGCTAGCCCAGGTCTCTTGACCTCTAGGTCCACTGCTGTCTCTTGAACACAGGGGCAAATACCACACAGATCTCTGCAGTTGGCTGGTCATAGATGCCCGGTACTACCTTGGATTCCCTTCACCGCAGGGAGGTTGCCTCAGAGAGTTCAGGGCCTCCCTGCCGAGGATCCCTCCTTCATCTCAGCAGAATCCTATTACCAGAGGACAAAACCTGTAGTTCTCCTAATCAGGGCACAGGCTGGAGCACAGTGACCCGCCACGCACCCTATCAGAACCTTCTAGAAGGTGAGCTTTGCCAGGGGGACAGGGTGGGGAGCTGGCCAGACAGTGAACCCTCTGAGGGTACCTCTGGGCCTCGGAGATACCCACTGGGCCTCAGTCTCCCTGCCCCATACCCCTCTTCATCCCTCCCCCAAATGATTCAGGAGACAAGAAAATTGGGTTTACAAGCTTTCTTCTTCCTCCTCTTCTTTTTTTTTTTTTTTTTTTTTTTGGCGGTACGCGGGCCTCTCACTGTCGTGGCCTCTCCCGTTGCGGAGCACAGGCTCCGGATGCGCAGGCTCAGCGGCCATGGCTCACGGTCCCAGCCGCTCCGCGGCATGTGGGATCTTCCCGGACCAGGGCACGAACCCATGTCCCCTGCATCGGCAGGCGGACTCTCAACCACTGCGCCACCACGGAAACCCCTTCCTCCTCTTCTTGATCCATTTCTCTCAGGATCCCCAGCCTCCTCTGCCTCTCCTCCCTTCCCTTTCTCACCATGTCCCGCAGTCCCTACCCTTTCCCCCTTTTCCTTTCCCTTCAGCTTGCCGCCTCTTCCAGGAAGAACACCCGGTTGTCTCCAGGGCTCCCCATGGCTTGCTTTGTATTCCTGCCCACTCCCCACCCCTGCCTCCCTGAGCTGACAGAAAAATCCAAGAGACTGACTTTAAGGAAGATCCTCTTCTTCATTTGTGTGTGTGTGTGTGTGTGTGTGTGTGTGTGTGTGTGTGTGTGTGTGTGAGAGAGAGAGAGAGAGAGAGAGAGAGATGGCTCTTTTCTGGGGACCTGGAATCTTCTGATCTGTGGGGTCAGACCCAGAGGAGAGGTTGCCAGGCTTGCCCCAGGAAGGAGACGAAGGTTCCCTGGGGAGGGAAAAATCCTCTGGAGGCCGATTACCCACCTCCCCACCCCAGAGGGCCCTGAGTGTGCGGGTGTGTGATACACTGAAGGGGAGAAACTGCAGGGGCTGTGTGTGCCCTGCACGTGAAAAACTGTGATGTGTGCGGGAGAATTGTGTGTGTCGCCCACACAAGTGTGAATTTGTGCTCCAGGAGGGGGAAGCGGTGTGTATCGGTGGGGTGCTTTCTTTCAGCCTGTGTACCCCGCATCCCGCAAGCAGCCCCAGCGTCCTCACCAGCGCCCCTCACTCGGCAGCCTCCAGCACATGCCCGCGTGAGCTACGCCCGGGCACAGCCCTTACAGATACACACAGTGACACACGTGTCCAACTCCCCGAGCAACACCAGCTGCCTCATCGAGCTTGAGTTCGTGTTGAAAACCGGGTGGGGTGGGGGCAGGACACGATCCAGTTCTCCAATGAAGCCGGTTCCCCGCCGTCCTCCTCGCTCCCTCCCTCCTGGCGCCTTCTTCGCCCCTCCCCCTCCAAGTCCCCACCGTCCGGTCCCCCGCCCCGCGCTCGCCCCCGCCCCTCAAGGCTCGCCTCCGTCCCGACCCGGGGCTGCGGCGGCAGGACCTCGGGAGAGAGGGGCTCGGGGGGACGTAGGGGGCCGAACGGAGAGGCTGGGACGGGCGGGAGGAGGGAGGCCCGGAGGGAGGAGGGAGGAGGGAGGAGGGCGGCGAGCTGGAGCCGGCAGGCGGCGGGAGCCGGGGAGAGCCGCGTCGGGAGTGCTGTCTCCATGGCAGTGCTGGGCGCAGCCCGAGGTAAGGCGACCCCGGCCCTGTCCCCCGTGGTCCCCTCCCCTCTCCCCCCGCCGCCTCCTCTCCCCCTCGGGCCGGCCCCTCCTCCCCAGCCACCTGCTGTTTCTGCCCTGGAGACCGCGGTGGGTGGCCCGCAGGAGGGAGGAGCCGCCTGACCTTTTACCCGTTTACCCCGAAGGGCGAGGGACCCCTTTCCGCCCTGGAGTCCCCCGGACCCCCTCCCACCTTCCTCTGATCTCTCTCCGTCCTTCACCTCCTCTCTCTGCCCTTCACATCCTTCCTGCCTCCCTCCCTCTCCGAGTCCCCAGCTCTTTCTTCCCGAGCCCACCCTCTGGGCCTGGGTGGGTGTGGATGGGAAGGGGTCCAAGGCTGGAGGGGAGATGGGGGGCGCTCCTGACCGATTCCCTCCATCTCCCTCTAGCTGGCCATTGCCATGGCAACTAGGGTGTACTGGGCTCCGAGGGAAGACAAAGGTGGGGGATGGACTAGAACCTCTTGGGGAGGGCAAGGGTCTAAGGGTCTGCTACAGGAAACAGACCCTACCACTGATGTGCCCCATTTTTACCTCGCTTACCCCAAAGCCATTATGCCCATCCTTCCTGCCTCCACTCTCTTCAGGCTTTCACCCGAGTTCCTCTGAACCCCCTCCCCAGGGCTCGATGAAGCTCAGAGTCACCAAATTCAGAACGTCCTCCTTCCCATCAGAGGGAAACTGAGGCTCAGGACAGGGGAGGAAAGAGTGGGGGTCTATGAGGTGGAGGGAGTCTGAACCTTATTGAACACTGGGCTTTTCTTCTCAGCCTCCCTATTCCCTGCTCCCTCCCTCCATCCCCCCCTCACCTCCCCCCAAAGCCTCCTCTCCAGGGGTCTCTTGGCTTTTCCTTCTATTTTCAAATACTATCACTTTGCCCCCTCTCTCCTTCTCTTCTGTTCAAACTCTCCTCCTTCCCCCTAGTTTCCCCCCTTTCCTTTTCTGGATGCTTCTGATGTCAGTGGTTCCCCTGTCTTCGGGTTCCCTGCCACCCCCCACCCCACCCCACCCCACCCCCGCCTCGGTCCCAGCCTCCTTTCTCCCATCTTCCCAGATACCCGGAGAGTGGGCGGGTGATGCAGGCTTGGGGAGATGGAACTGAGCACCTGGACCCCTGGACCCAGGAGCCTGGAAGGTTGGGGAATGACTGTAATACCATATCCCAGTTTCCAGTGAGTCTTACCTCTGCCATGGTAGCTCTGAGGAGAGATTCAGGGATGTGAAGACAGCGGTTGAGGAGTGCTGAGCAGGGGACAGAAAGAGGGACCCGGGAGGGCCAGAAGCAGGAAAAATGGCTGACGAAGGATGGGAGACAGGAGGTCAGAATACCTTCTCTCCTGGAGGTCCGGAAAGCAGGGCTCTCATCCGTGTGGGGTGTTAGAGTGACCGTCTGCTTTAAGGCAGGAGAATGTTCTGGGTGACCCCATGACCCCTAGTAACCAGTCATTTCTATCATTTCAAGAGAAGGGAGCCTTGGGTACCAGCTGGAGACCAGCCTAGACCCCACCTTTGCTCCGCCCCTTCCACACCTCATCTCTCCCTTGCAGGGTGTCCAGGCGGCTGAGCCCCGCCCCCATGCCCCTTGAGGCATCCAGAGGACCCCTGACTGGCCTAGCACCAGAGGCAGAAGACAGCTGGAAGTCCTGACATGGGGACCAGGGCTTCCCAGCCAGCCTCCTAGTTGGGAAAGCGGTCAGCTTGCCTCCCCCAGCAACTACAGGGATACTTCTGGAAGGGTCCCACCCAGCATGGAGGCGGAGGACCACCTCTGCTGACCCTCCGTCTCCTCCCCTGCCCTCCACACCTGACCTTAGCTGGGTCAGCCGTGCAATGCTGAGCACTAGGGTAGGCCTAGGGGCGGCCTGCCTCACTCCAGGGCAAGGACTGTGGGCATCATGGGGGTGCGTGTGAGTGGGGCTCCTGGGTGAGACCTAGCCCCCACCCCCAAGAGCTCAAGGGGGGTGGGGGGACCGACGAAGGATGGCTCGGGGTGGGGCGGGGGCAGAGGAGGCCTCCCTCCGCTCAAACGCGTTGTCCTGGCTGGCCTGCGGGCTCCTGGCACTGCTGGCCAACGCCTGGATCATCCTCAGCATCTCGGCCAAGCAGCAGAAGCACAAGCCGCTGGAGCTGCTGCTCTGCTTCCTGGCAGGCACGCACATCCTCATGGCGGCCGTGCCCCTCACCACCTTCGCTGTGGTGCAGCTCCGGCGCCAGGCCTCCTCCGACTATGACTGGAACGAAAGCATCTGCAAGGTCTTTGTGTCCACCTACTACACGCTGGCCCTGGCCACCTGCTTCACCGTCGCCTCGCTCTCCTACCACCGCATGTGGATGGTGCGCTGGCCCGTCAACTACCGCCTCAGCAACGCCAAGAAGCAGGCGCTGCACGCCGTCGTGGGCATCTGGATGGTCAGCTTCATCCTCTCCACGCTGCCCTCCATCGGCTGGCACAACAACGGCGAGCGCTACTACGCCCGCGGCTGCCAGTTCATCGTCTCCAAGATTGGCCTCGGCTTTGGCGTCTGCTTCAGCCTCTTGCTACTTGGGGGCATCGTCATGGGGCTGGTCTGTGTGGCCATCACCTTCTACCAGACGCTGTGGGCCCGGCCCCGGAGGGCTCAACAGGCCCGGAGAGCGGGGGCTGGGGGCGGGGCCAAGGGGGGTGGGCCAGGGGGGTTGGGCACCCGGCCAGCCTTTGAGGTGCCGGCCATTGTGGTGGAGGATGCCCGAGGGAAGCGGCGGTCCTCGCTGGATGGGTCCGAGTCGGCCAAGACATCCCTGCAGGTCACCAACTTGGTCAGCGCCATCGTCTTTCTCTATGACTCACTCACAGGGGTGCCCATCTTGGTGAGATTGGGACTCCCCCCCACCTGCTCTCTCCAATACCCAGACCCCAGCATGATCACCTGACCTCTAACTCCATCATCCTTCTTCCTGTCCTCTACCCAGCCCCACTTGTGAACCCCCATCTCTATCATCCATCTCCTAGTTCCCACTAGCCCAGCTCCGTAGCCTGTTCGCCAGTGACCAGTACTCAACTCCATCCATCCTTCCGTCCCACTCCCTGTCCTCTGGCTCCATCATCTATCCTGCAGCTCCACTATTCAGCCCCCAAGACCCATCACCCAGCTGCTAAGCTCCACACTCCACTCCCGAGCTCCCTCTGGATACAACAGGGTCTTGAGCACCCCTGGGTGGCAACCCCAGAGAGCTCACCACCCCCCCCCCGCCCCCAGCTTTCTGCATCCCCATCTAGTCCCTCTTTCTGAATTTCAGTCTGTCTTCAAGTTTACTGTACGGCGTCTGCTCCTCTCCCTCTGCACCCCTGGGCTTTCTCTCCAGTACTCTGTCCTGATCTTCCTCTGAGGCAATCCCTTCCCCTCTGTTCAGCCTTCTTCACCGCCAGCTTTGCCTCTGTCCCGATCCTACGTGATCCGGACCATCCGCTCCTGACTTCTTGCCCCGCCCTCGGCTGCACTAGGATGTCGGATCTGGGGTCGAGTGGGCCCCCTCGGCTCTGGGCCCTGACCCGGGGCCACTCTCCATCCTCCTGCCAGGTGGTGAGCTTCTTCTCCCTGAAGTCGGACTCGGCTCCCCCCTGGATGGTGCTGGCCGTGCTGTGGTGCTCCATGGCACAGACGCTGCTGCTGCCTTCCTTCATCTGGTCCTGCGAGCGCTACCGCGCCGACGTGCGCACGGTGTGGGAGCAGTGCGTGGCTATCATGTCCGAGGAGGATGGCGACGACGGTCAGAGGAGGGGCTGGGCTTTCGCTTTCCTAGGCGTCGGCTCCCTTTCCTGCCCTTTTCTACCAGCCCTTTTTCTTGTGGGGACGGGCTGCCCTGGAGTGCCCCCTGCTGGACAGAACCTGCAGCGCCCCTGGGTTGACTCGTGGCTCCCCTCTCCCCAATCATCACCCCGATGCACACCCACTGCTTCCTCCTCTCGGTGTCTGTTCCCCCTCGAAGGCCACACTAGCCAGCTCTGCCTCCGCCGAGCCTAAGAAACAGTCCAGAGAACTAACACAACCATAAAGGAAGGCTGTGGAACCAAGGGAAAGCTAAGCTTCCTGAGAGAGACTCCCCAGCTACAGGGACAGCTCCTGGCGTGGGATTGGGGGGCCAGGGGTAACTGTTTCAGATAAGTGTGTCTATATGTATGAATCACTAGGGATTCCGCACCGAATGGAACAGACGTTGGCCGCTCTTGTTTTCCTCTTGGAGCTTACAGACTAATGGAAACAGGATTCTCTGGGGAGCTTATAAGGGGGTGGGAGCTTTTAAAGGGGGTGGGGAAGTGGGTGTTCCCTGCCTGTAACCACTCTGCCCCTTTTTTCTCCTAGATGGGGGCTGCGATGATTATGCAGATGGCCGAGTGTGCAAAGTTCGCTTTGATGCCAATGGGGCCACAGGACCAGGGGGTAGGGACCCTACCCAAGTGAAGCTGCTGCCTGGAAGGCACATGCTCTTTCCCCCTCTTGAGAGGGTCCACTACTTACAGGTATGGGACTAGGCAGTACACCTCCTATTCTGGGTATCCCCTCACTACTTTTCTCCAGTCTCTGTTATCCGCCCGACCCCCGATTCCCTAGCCCCAGCCTGCAGGGCACATGAGGAGTAGGTGAAAGGAAGGCATGGCAAGGGAGGCTCCCCTTCAGACCGCTCAGAACCAGGTTTGCCCATCAGAGGATGTTTTGCAGAAGTGTAAGGGGTGGAACCATCTTGCAGAGTCCCCACTTTGGTTCCTGCCTCTACCCCCTTTGTCCCGGCAGCACCCCTGGGTCTACTTGCTCCTCTCCCCAGGTCCCTCTGTCCCGCCGTCTGTCCCACGATGAGATCAACATCTTCTCTACTCCTCGGGCACCTGGCTCTTTCCTGCACAAGTGGTCATCCTCTGATGACATCCGGGTCCTCCCAGCCCAGAGCCGGGCCCTAGGGGGCCCTCCTGAGTACCTGGGACCGAGACAAAGGCTGGAGGAGGAGGAGGAGGAGGCTGAAGGCGGGGGGCTGGCCAGCCTTCGCCAATTCCTGGAGGGCGGGGTTCTGGGGTCAGGTGGGGGACCCCCACGGGGTCCAGGCTTCTTCCGAGAGGAGATCACCACCTTCATTGACGAGACACCTCTGCCTTCTCCGACGGCCTCGCCGGGGCCCTCTCCTCGCCGGCCCAGGCCGCTGGGAGTCTCACCCCGCCGACTCTCCCTTGGGTCCCCTGATAGCAGAGTCGTTGGACTTCCTTTGGGGCTAAGTGCAGGGCGACGCTGCTCCCTGACAG
Source organism: Lagenorhynchus albirostris (assembly GCF_949774975.1). Taxonomy (NCBI): domain Eukaryota; kingdom Metazoa; phylum Chordata; class Mammalia; order Artiodactyla; family Delphinidae; genus Lagenorhynchus; species Lagenorhynchus albirostris. The sequence goes on along the minus strand of NC_083105.1, from coordinate 97,768,642 downwards.
GAGGTGAGGGGAGTGCAAGAGCTTGGGGAGGATCTTGGGACCCAGGTAACCCCATCTTCTCCCAGCTGACCCTGTGAGCCCAGGTAGGCCTGCTGGACTCGGGGGTGGGGGGGCCTGGGTGCGTGACGCCTCGTTCTGTCCCTGACCCTGAGGCAGCTGCCTCCAGACTCTGGGGAGATGGAACCCCTGCTGTCTCCCATCCAAGTGACCAGATGCCTGACTCACCTTCCATCATCCCTAGCAAAATGTATTAAAGTCTGAAGTGTCACCATGGAAACCTGTGTGTCCAATGTGCTGTGGTGGCAAAGGGGATGGTCAGAGGCTCGGGGGCTGGAATGGCTCATAGAAGACAAACTGAAGCAGGCACACTGGACAGAGGCACAGAAATATACACGGAGAAAGACAAACATGCAGACGTTCACAGAGACGGCCTTCTGAGAGCACCTCGGGCTGGGCTGGGCTGGGCTGGGCGGGAGGGCGGTGTGGAGGGGGGAGGACATAGGGAGACACTTGAGTTAGCTGGTTTGGGGTCTGAAGGATCTTCGTTGAGATCTGTGGAGGTGGTTTTAGAGGATGTCTCTATCTCCCATGCCTCAGCGCTCCTCCTTTTCCCAAATCTGTATGTGCGGACTTTCTGGGCAGGAAAGGATTTGAGCAGACCTGGTGTCACAGACCTGGGGTTTACCCCCCTCCCTGCTGCATTTGAAAGTTCTTTGTCCAAAAGCGCGTGTGTGCGGGTTTGTGGGAGGCATCCACGCTCCTTTTCCTGGACCCCAAGAGTGGAGGAGAACGCAGCCGCAGTAGCTCTTCCCACCCGCTGGGCCTCGGTGTCTGGAGTCCGGGGTCCTACGAGGCTCCTCAGGCTGTCTTCAGAGCACCAGGCCTGCTCCACCGCCGGCCGTCTGCCCTGCTCTCCCCGCGGTCTGTTTCTTGGTCCACACCACCCCGCTGGTACTAAAGCCCGCGTTCTCCACCTTCTGCCAGGCGTCCTCTGACTCCCGGCTGGCTCTCACCCCGGCCTCTCCCAGGGCTGGGGCTCGGCCCCATCAGCTCCCGTCGGCACCGCTCATTCCTCCTCTCTTCCTCTCCTCCCTCCTCTCTATCTCGCCTTCCTTTCCCCTCCCTCTTCCTTCCCCGTTTCCTCCCTCTTCCTCGCGGCTCCCGCAGTTCCCTCCTGCAGCCGGCCGGCGGCTCTCGCACGATGTTCCGGCTCCTCCAGTGGCTGCCGCTCTTGCTGCTGCTGCCTCCCCCGGGGTCCCCCGAGCCCCCCGGCCTGGCCCCGCTGTCCGCGGGGGCGCCCCCCCAGGCCCCCGACTTGCTCTACGCCGACGGGCTGCGCGCCTACGCGGCGGGGGCCTGGGCGCCGGCGGTGGCTCTGCTGCGGGAGGCGCTGCGGAGCCGGGCGGCGCTGGGCCGCGCGCGGCTGGACTGCGGGGCGCGCTGCGCGGCCGAGCCAGGGGCCGCGCTCCCCGCCTCCCCGGGGCCCGACTCCGGGCCGGGAGCGGCGCGGGGTGCCTGGGAGCCGCTGCTCCTCCGCGCCGCGCTCCGGCGCGCCGAGTGCCTGACCCAGTGCGGGGCGCGGAGGCTGGGTCCGGGGGGCGCGGCGCGGCTCCGAGTGGGGAGCGCGCTCCAGGACGCCTTCCGACGCCGGGAGCCCTACAACTACCTGCAGAGGGCCTACTACCAGGTGCGCGGTGGCCCGGGCCCCGGGGGTCCTCCCTGGCCCCGCCGCTGTCCTCCTCCAGCTCCCGGGAGGGGCGGCGGGCCAGCGCCCGGACCCGGGTGGGGCTGTGTGGATAGGACCTCGTCTTTGGAGTCCGTCCTATCAAACCGCGACAAACACCCATCGAGGCCGCCGAGGGACAGCCTTGGGAGAGTGGGAGCGAAGTTGGAACGGGTGTCATGCGGCGGGGTGGAAGTAGGTCGGAGATGGAGGGCAGGGGCCTGGAGTTTTAGAAAGTCTTACTGAGACCTACGTGGAGTGACAGCCGCCTCTTCCCAGGAATGAAGGGGGAGGATTAGGGTTGAGATCCGCCGCTGGAGAGAGAGCATGGGGGCGGGAAAGGGGGTGAGTGTGAGCCTTCGCTTGGGGCAGGAGGGAGCTTCGGGAAAGAAAGAGGAGGGAGCGGGCCAGGGCTGAGGGGCCCGGTGTCCCGGGGCAGGGGCAATGGACGCTGCGCGATACTGGTGCGGTCCTTGTTGCCTAATAATGCCTACGTGGCCGGGGAAGGGGGGCGCTGGTCACACACACCTCAGCTCAGGGTCCTAGAGCCCAGCGGCTTTTGCTGGTCGCTCGGGTCACCTCTACTTCCGCACCGCACTTAGCCATCACTTCCACTTCGTCTCTCCAGCGAGGTCCCTCTGCCCATACCCCACCCACTCCATCACTTCCACTTCGTCTCTCCAGCGAGGTCCCTCTGCCCATACCCCACCCACTCCAGTCTTCAGACCCCGCTTCCGCTTCCGTAGCTACCAGACTCCTGAGAGCCCCAACATACTGGGGGTCTGGAGGTTGGGTGGTGGGCAGTTCTCACCTACCGGTCTTCCAGAAGGCTCTGGGGCAGTGTCAGGTGTGTCTGGGGTGCGGAGGCTGGGGAGGAGGCAGAGTCTGACACCCCTACCCCAGGGCTGACTCCCTCATCTTCCCCGCTTCTCAGCTGAAGAAGTTGGACCTGGCAGCAGCCGCAGCGCACACCTTCTTTGTGGCCAACCCGACGCACCTTCAGATGCGAGAGGACATGGCTAAGTACAGACGGATGTCCGGGGTTCGGCCCCAGAGCTTCCGGGACCTGGAGACGCCCCCATACTGGGTGAGACCCTCAGCACGACCCCTATCCCGCCCCCAGTCTTTGACTGCCTGGATACACAGGCCTCGCCGGACTGTGCATTGTCCGCTGGGCATCAGGAAGTCTGGGTACCGTCCTCTGTGACCCTGATGGGAAGTCCCTCTCTGGGACTTAGTTTTCTTCCCGAGATTCACAAAGTCCCACATTCTAACATTTGGATTCCGAGGCCCACCCTGTATTCCCCAAGGTGAACTGGGACCTGGAGTCCAGGCCCCAAATGAGACCCACACCCCTCCCCTTCTTTCCCCCTCCCGATCTAGTCTGGCAACCCTTAACCCCAGGATTTCAGGTGACTGAACACTCCCCTCCCCTGCAGGCAGCCTATGACACCGGCCTGGAGCTGCTGGGGCACCAGGAAGCAGCATTGGCACTGCCCTGGCTGGAGGAGGCCCTGCAGGAGAGCCTGGCCCAGGTGGAGAGCTGCCGGGCCAGCTGCGAGGGGCCTGAGGAGCAGCAGAAGGCGGAAGAGGAGGCGGAGGGGACCGGGAGCTCAGGAGGCCTGTACGAGGCCATCGCAGGTGAGGAGCTGGGCAGAGGGGACCGGGAGCCCTGGAGGCCTGTACGAGGCCATCGCAGGTGAGGAGCTGACGCACTGCGCGGGGCCTCACGGTGCCCAGGGAGGTGCGACGCAAGCTGAGCGGCGCACGTGTGTCCCCCGCAGGGCACTGGATAGGGGTCCTGCGGTGCCGGCAGCGCTGTGTGGGGGACGCGGCCACACGTCCTGGTCGCAGCTTCCCTGTCCCAGACTTCCTTCCCAGCCAGCTGAGGCGGCTGCACGAGGCCCATGCTCAGGGTCAGTGGGGCAAGGGTGAGCCCTGGGGGTGGCTGAGGTTGGAAACGGGGAGAGTGAAGGTTTGTCTCTGATGGTATCCTGAGCCCCGTCCCTTCCTCCCTCTGTCTGTCTCTGCATCTGTAGTTGGTCAGGGCTCCATGGGGACCACCACCTCAGGAGGACGCTTGCTCTCCTTTGGTGCCATGGTGGAAAGCTCGGAGGGGTCACAGGGCTCCTTCTGTCCTTGCTGTTTCTCACCTTCCTTTATTCTCTCCTCTCTTCCTCCCCTCTGAACTCTGCCCACACAGCTCAGGTATGTTCCAGTAAGCTTTGGAAAGAAGCAGTGGAGGAGCCTGTCTGCTGGGTGGGATGGGGCCCTGGGAGGCCACCTTCTCCGGCTCTGCCTCTGTCCCCCTGGCTTCTTGCCTCTGCCCAGGGGTCACAGCGGTGCCCGGTCTCTGGGTCCCGCCCCACGCTGTTCTCTGTCTCCAGTAGGGAATCTGTCCCAGGCTGTGGAAAATGTGCTGAGCGTTCTCCTCTTCTACCCGGAGGATGAGGCTGCCAGGAAGGCTCTGGACCAGTACCAGGCCCAGCTAGGAGAGCCGAGACCTGGCCTCGGGCCAAGAGAGGTAGCCCCTCCGCACTCACCCTGTGAGGCAGCCGGAAATCAAACAGATATACTGGAGAAGCCACCTGGATCCCGCCCCCATTCTGGCCAAAGGCGACCCCAAGGCCAGCATCTGCTCGGTCTCCACTCCCTGCTGCCCACTGCAGGCTCTACCTCTGAGTCCAAGCACCAGCCCAGCCCTCTTCCATTAACCTCGCCCCTGCCTGCCCCGACCTGGGCACAACACACACACACACACTACCCCCAGTCTGAGCCCCGACACCCTGAAGCTGAAGGAGGGCTGAGCCGAGGGGCACAGCCAAGGTTAGGGAGCCTGCGGGCTCCCCTGCTCTCCTCCAGACTTAACTTCCCTGTCCCCCCCCCCCCCGCTGTCCCCCTTCTCCAGGACATCCAGCGCTTCGTCCTCCGATCCTGGGGGAGAAGAGACAGCTCTACTATGCCATGGAGCACCTGGGGGCCAGCTTCAAGGATCCCGTGAGTGACCCCACTGCTCCCCACCCGCCCCCAGGAGGGGGACAGCAGTAATGCCCTATGTGGATGTGCCGCATCCGTTCCCAACAGCGTTTCCCATTTCTCCATAACCCTTCGAGGGTTGGAGAGGACTCTGCGTCCCAGCGTCGCAGGGACAGAGGCGGGCGGCTTTGGGGTCATGCAGGCCTAAATGTTGGTCTCTCTGCCACGAGCAAGCTCTGGACCTTCACTTGCCTCGGCCTCGATTTCCTTACCTGTAAAATGGGAACATCACACTTATCTCATAGCCCTGTTGAAGCCACGTCGCTTGCTCCGAAGTACAGAAAGCTCTGTTGCGGCTGCTTTCCTTACTCTTTGTTGTAGTTGTGGAGGGGACTAAAGGGCAGAGGTTATTCTCGCTAGTGCTACAGCATAAGGCAGGCTTCCTCAACCTTTTTGCCACTATTGCCATTTTGGACCAGATACTTCCTAACTGGGAGAAGGGGGCTGTATAGGCCACCTTCCCTGTAGGCCGGCCTCTGCCCAGTAGGTGTCGCTAGCACTCCCTGAGTCATGACCATCAAAACTGTTTGCAGACATTGCAACGTCCCCTAACGGGCAAATCTCCCTGTTTGGAAACCGTTGGTTAAATCCCAACTCTGTCCCTTATCAGCTGTGTGGTCTTGGGCATGTTGCTTTATGTCTCTGTGTCTCAGAGTCCTCTCAACTGCAAAATGGGCACATTACTGCGACCTGTTTGATCAGACTGTTGTGAACTTTAAATGATAAATTCCACATCCACATATAAAGCTCTTAGAATAGCGCCTGGCAAATGGTGCTACGTAAGTTGTTGTTGTTGTTATTATTATCATCCTTATTGCAGAGTTTGGCCCAGTGCCCGGGGCTCCCGACAGTGAGTCCAGGGCTTTCTCCACCTCCACCTTCCCCTCTGGAAGCAGGAGGACCTTAATGTGGTAGCTCAGGGTCTACCGTCAGGGATTCAGGGGTGGACTGGATGGGTGATGGCGCTTTTCCTGACTGTCCCAGGATCCCTGGACCCCAGCAGCTTTCATCCCTGAGGCCCTTAGAGAAAAACTCAGGTAGGAGGTGCCTTGTGGTGGGGGGGGCGTGGCCTGAGCTGGAAGGGGAGGGATGGGTCCTGGGGAAGATGGGTCTGGGCTGGCCTGTGCGTCCGCTGAGCGTGTCTCTCACCCCTGAGAGAGGATCGGGAGAAGACGCCGTGGGACCGTGAGCCTCCACAGCCGAAGCCCTTGACTCACTGGAAGGGTGAGTTCCTGGGACAGCAGGAGGCAGGAGCCTGAAGGGGCTGGGGGCTGCCAGCTACCGCTGGGCCTGCTCTCAGGGGACCCTCAGCCCCGCTCCTGTCCCTCCCCGGCAGATGTCCTCCTCCTGGAGGGCGTAACCCTGACCCAGGACGCGAGGCAGCTGAATGGGTCAGAGCGAGCGGTGCTAGACGGGCTGCTCACCCCAGCCGAGTGCGGGGTGCTCCTGCAGCTGGCCAAGGTGAGAAGACCTGTGGGGGGGGCACTGCCGCTACTTGGGGACCCTCTGGCACAGCTGTCTGCCCCCTTGCTCTTGGCCTGCCCCCTGTCCTGCTCTCCCTGACTCTCCAGCGGGGACTGTGCTTGCCACTGCCTCCCCGCTGGGGACAAGTTGCTTTTCCTCTTAACTTAGCTGACATGGGCTGGTCATTTTACAGAAGGATTTTGTGAGAAACTGATAGGAAGAACAAAATACAAAGCATAAATGCATCAGAAAGGGTGAGTGCGCAGGTGAAGATTCCTTGGTTGGCCGAGAGCTCAGTTACTGGCTCGGCAGACGTGCAGGCTGTTTCTCCATCATCGCCTCCCCTCCTGGATTGGGTGAGATGGTCTGTATTCACCAGGTCGACTCTGCCATTTTATGAAGCTTCAGTCTCACTCTGGGCTAGCGGTTCTTCGACACACGCTCTTTGAGACCCTGCTGTATACTGGAAATGCCTAGGTTCCAGGGAGAGGTAGATGAACACAGACCGTGCATTGGGGAGCTCAGTGTATAGAGAAGGAATCAGGCATGGAGACATAATCAGAGTGGGTGGTGAGTTTGATGAAAGAAGTCTGTACAGGGTACTCCTCCACGGACTTCCCTGGCCGTCCAGTGGTTAAGACTCCAAACTTCCACTGCAAGGGGAATGGGTTCGATCCCTGGTCAGGGAGCTAGGATCCTGCGCTGAGATGCAAAGTCACGGAAGGCTTGCCGGAGGGGCTGGCATTTGAGCTCAGTCTTAAGGATGAGTTAACCAAACAGAGAGGGAAGGAAAGTCAGGCTGCAAGGGAGAAGAACAAGGGGGGTTCTGGGAACTGCAGTGGAGCACAGGAGTTAAGAACATGGGCCAGTCCCAGCAGGGATTACCTGTGTGACCTTGGGCAATATATTTTAACATCTGTGAGCCTAGTTTCCTCTCTATGAAATGGGGCTAAATGCAGCGGTTATGTTGTAGGGTTGCTGTGGTGGCTGTGAGGATTAAATGAGTTAGTACGTGGTAAAGCTCTTGGAAGAATGTGGAAATAGCATGATCTATCGCTATTAATGTCAGGCCGTATGTTATCCAGAGGCGGTGTAGGGGTGGAGGCCCAGGAGAGATGGGGAAGGGCCTCTGTACCCTACCAAGGAGTTTGGACTTTATTTGTGGACGACTTACTGGAGGATTTAAGGAGGGGTGGACTCTTATCTTCCTGCAGAACCTCCAAGGGCAGGGTCTGGAGCCCTTATCCTGTAGGGAGCTCCCTCTAGTGGCAGTGTGGAGAATGCAGCGGGAGAGGGAAGTGAGCGGGAGCCTCTGGGATGATTGCAAGAGGGCCGCCGCCCTAGGTTAGGTTCTCATTTCAAGGGAATGAAGATGGGGACAGATGAGAAATATTTAGAAAATCAAAGAGAAAGAATTTGAGGACTAATTCTATGTGGAAGATGAAGAAAGAATGGAGTCAAGGATAACTCCCAAGTATCAGACCTTTCTGTTCCTTGATTACACGAAACTCATTCTGGCCCCAGGACCTTTGCATTTGCTATTTCTGCTGCCTGGAACATTTTTTCTCTCAGCTATTCCTTCATATCATTTGGTTTCAATGTAGGTGTCACCTCATCACCTAGCTGTCCCCTGATCCCTGCCGGGGCACTCTCGGGGTTGTAACCCTGCTTTAATTTTCCATGTAACACTTAACACCACCTGAATTGATCTGGTTTGTTTGTTTATTATCTCAAAATATAAACCCTGCTGGAGCTTTTCATGTTCACAGCTGAGTCCGCAGTGCCTAGAACAGGGATTCTACTATGTGCCTGGCACGTAGTAGGTGCTCAGTGCCTACTGAATGAATGAATGAATAAAAGAATAGAGTGTTAGATGGCTTGAGTGGCCAGGTAGCCTCTATATAAACCTCTCAGAGATGAGGCTTAAATACGGGGTAATTAGATAGTGGTACCTTGAGTTTCAAAAAGCAGACAGAATAGAAAAAAAGAAAGAAAAAGCAGAGAGTAGGTATCAGGAAAGGGACACTCAGATACTAGGAGACCCCCAGTTGATAAGAGTCATGTAGGCAGTTGGGTAACTGGGACTTAGCATCAAGGGTACTCAGGTTCTCCAAGAGCATGTAAGTTGAGAAGGGATGGAAGAGAGACACCTTTGCTATTGCCACGTCCCTACCTCGAGTCAGCCAGGACCTGTCCCGACTGTCGAACCTCCTGCCAGTGTCCTTTTCCAGAGCAACTCCCCTATTCTCGGCCCATCGGGATGAGTGATCAAGCCCCTTCTGCCCGCTTCCCCAGCTGTCCTTACCTCGCAGGGCCCCTTCCCCACTGTAGGAAGCTCTCCAGAGCTCTGTGCACAGTCCCTTCCGTGAGTGGGGTTGCAGATCTTTACCAGGAGTGACAACACAGACGCGGAGATAGTCGTTCTCTGGGAAAGGGCAGCAGCTCAGAGAACTCCGGGAGCTTCTAGCCTCTTCCAGGGAGTTGGGAGGGTTGGAGGGAAGGCCATGTGGCCCTGTGGGCAGTGAGGTGGGCGATAGCCCGGGGCCGGGGAGGGTGACTCCCCCAGCCAACCCCCTCCCTGCTTAGGACGCGGCTGAGTCTGGAGCCAGGTCTGGCTATCAGGGCCGCCGCTCCCCACACACTCCCCACGAACGCTTCGAGGGGCTCACGGTGCTCAAGGCCGCCCAGGTGAGAGGAGGCCCCAGGCCCTGGCCTGATGCCAGAACTGGAGAAGAGGGACCGAGAGTAGCCGAGTCCTCGGCCCAGGGTTGAGGAGGGACTTCCAGACCGAGGGGCCCGGGTTGCCGTCATGGAGCAGTTGGGCGGATGGGCGCCCCCAAACCGTGGGTGGAGGGCAGTGGAAGAAGTGGGGCGGGGGCAGGGGCCACCCTTCCAGTGCCTCCCCCTTCCTGGCCCTTCCTTCTCTGCTGGCAGCTGGCCCGGGCTGGGGTTGTGGGCAGTCAGGGCGCCCAGCTGCTTCTGGAGGTGAGCGAGCGCGTGCGGAGCCTGACACAGGCCTACTTCTCCCCGGACCGGCCCCTGCACCTCTCCTTCACCCACCTGGTGTGCCGTAGTGCCATAGAAGGTAACCGCCAGGGACCCTGCCGCTCCGCCCCAGCCTCGGGGCCCCTCGGGGCCGGTGCACCGCACACCTTCCGCAGCCCAGGCCACCTGCGTCCCAGTCTTCACTGCACGAGGACTGACTCCCCTGCCCAGGCCGGGCCCGGCTGTGACCCCGGAGCTGCAGGGTGGGTGTCGGTGGGCGGGCACCGGGCAGCGGGGCGCCCACCGGGCCCCTTCGCTTCCCAGGAGAGCAGGCACAGCGCATGGACCTGAGCCACCCGGTGCATGCAGACAACTGCGTCCTGGACCCTGACACCGGGGAGTGCTGGCGGGAGCCCCCGGCCTACACCTACCGAGACTACAGGTGGGTGGCCCTCCAGGGGTCAGGCAGGGGGGCCTGGGCAGGGGTCTCACCGCCTCCTGTCTTCCTCCCTCCCTAGCGGACTCCTCTACCTCAATGATGACTTCCAGGGCGGGCACCTGTTCTTCACAGAGCCCAACGCCCTCACCGTCACGGTAAATGGGGGCTGGGGCGGGGGACAGGGAGCCCAGCTGTGGGCTCAGGACTCAAAACAGAAGGTTCCCAGAGGCAAATGCAGGGAAGTGGCGGGGGCCGCCTTAGCCCTCTCCTTCCCTGGCCTCCCCAGTGCCTCCCACCACTTGTGTGTCCAGGGGCTCTCCTAGCCCCTCCCAGGAGACCTCCAAGGGGCCCCTCCAGGCCCTCCTAAAGGAGGGCGGGTGAAGCACAGGACCCCAAGCCCCTATTCCAGGTACAGGCTCGGGGCTAGGATCGGTGGAAGAGCGGAGCAGTGCTTCTTCATTGTGTATTGCTCTGCCTTGTCCAATTACTTCCTTCTCTGCTCACCACCGGTAATCCAAGCTCTCTTTGGGGTGGAAAAGTGTCCTCAAGATCCTTATGCCCAGAACCCGGAGTCTGGTGCTGCGCTCGTGCCTTCAGGTGGCTTCACCCCTGGTACAAAGAGTTGGCCAGGAAAAGTCAGGGCACTGGGGCGGATAGAGGTCCCTTCTCCCTTTGGCTCCAACTCCTCTAGCCTCAGTCTGGCACTTTGGCTCCCCAAGTGGAGGCCCATTTCCCACTTGCCCCCAGACAGCCCCTGAATTATGGAGGGGAAGTGGTGGGCAAGAGAGCTGCCTTCTCTGGGCCCCCTACCCCCGTCCTACTCCAGGGACTCGGGGCCAGGTTTTCCGAGGGCCCCTCCCTGGAGCTGCATCCGCCATGGCCCGCCAGGCGCAGGTCCGTCCTCGCTGCGGACGCCTCGTGGCCTTCAGCTCCGGCGTGGAGAATCCCCACGGCGTGTGGGCCGTGACGCGGGGGCGGCGCTGCAGCCTGGCGCTGTGGCACACGTGGGCCCCTGAGCACGGGGAGCAGGTGAGGAGCGAGCGGGAGTAGCCGTGTGAGGGGCGGGCAGGCTGACGGGTAAGGCACAGGGGCTGAGCTGAGCCAGGGAGGGGCCTTGGGGCAGGGTGGATGCAGGAGATCAGGCCAGACCCTCCTCTCCATGCCTCCCAGGAGTGGACAGAAGCCAAAGAGCTACTGCAGGAGCCAGAGAAGGAGGAGGGAGAAGGAATGCCCAGCAGAGACCCCGCCCCAGAACCCCCCAGCCACAGGCTTCAGCGGGTCCAGGACAAGGCTGGGAAGCCGCCTCGGGTCCGAGAGGAGCTGTGAGGGGCTGAACCAGCTCCTTGGGGATGTGGCCTCTTGACTTGTGGGGGGTCTGCCTTGATGCCAAGACCCCCGAGAAGTCCCCATGTGACAGGAGCAGAACAGCGAGCTCTCCATCCCTGCACGCCCGCCAGCCTGGGGATCACAAGGGCCGTGCAGCCCTGGACTCAGAGGACACTGCACAGACTAGCCTGGGCCCAGCTGACGGACCTGCAGCCCTAGGACAGACAGAAGGCGCGATGCTGCCGCCGTGGAGAGAAACGGCAGGGGGTAGGGCCCGACTGCTTTAAATGAGGAGAACGAGAGGGAGGGTCACCCCACTGCCCGCTCCCCGCCCGTCAATAAAGAGCCTGAAGATCCCTCAGCCGGGGCCCAGTCAAGTGTGTCGCGGCAGTTTCCCTGGCGGCTGGAGGGAGGAGAGGCTGTGACCAGCCAGGGAGGACAGGTATCGTGGGCCTCCCAGAGGCAGGGCCTCTCCAGCCTGTGATTTGTCAGGGAAATCTCGGCCACCTGCTCCCCTCGTGCAGATGAACCCTAACCCTGACAGCTGCTCCTTGGGCCTCCTACGCTAAGCCCTGTCTTCCCTCTCTGAGCATTTTGCCTGGGACTCCGGGCAGCCTCATCCCTCTGGTTCTTGCCTTCTCAGCCCCAGCAGGACCCTGTGAGTCCTGGGGGCCAGCAGTGGGCCCAGCCCCGGATGGGAGCAGGGGACGGGGCTGCCCTCCACTTGCCATTCTTTTCTCCACCCAGAGCTGGGCCAGGCCTGTCCATCCTCCTCTCTGGAGCCCCCGGACCTTCCCCCTCTACCCCGGGATCAGACCCTGGGGGCAGCTGGCTGGGGCTTGTCCAGAAGAAGGATTATCCAGATCAGTCCCTTGTAATCTCAGCCCCGGCCCGCACCCTCCCCGTGCTCGCCGGAGCCCTCTCCGCGCCCCACCGGAGCTAAGGCACACAGTTTTGGGTATTGACAGTGGGCCGTCTCTCACCCTCATTCTCCGGCTCCTGGACTGGTTCCTAGCCAGGCCCTGACTGCCAAGATCATCGCCACTGGTGGGGGCCAGGGCCTGGGGGCCCCCCGGAGCTGTGGTCGTGCTGCTCCTTTGCACCCCTCCCAAACCCAGCCCTTAATCCTCACAGCTTTGCTCTAATCCCATGGGGCCTGATGCTCTGCTCTCTGCCTGGAGACTGGCCGGGGAAGCACCCGCACCCCTTCCTCCCTCTGGGGCTCGTCACGGGGGCTGCTTCTCCGTGGAGTCCCGCGCTCCTGCTGCCACCCACCCACCCCCCAACCTGGGCTGGGCCCAAGCCTCTCGGAAGCCACACGCCTCCCGCCCTGTCCTCTCCCCCCACCCCGGCCAGCTGACTTCATTTGCCTGACGTCGTTGGCCCTACCCTTCCCTGTCAGTGCCCCCCCGCCCCCCGCCCCCAGTCGGGGCCAGGCCAGGCCAGCTCCCCTGGCAGCAGAGCCGGGGCAGGTGACGGGCGGGCGTCGCAGCTGAGGGAGCGAGGAGACGCCTGGGAACCGGAGCTGGAAGCCTAAAGAGGTCCAGTCAGAGCCCAAGTAAGAGGGAGCTGGGCTGGCTGTGCCCTCTGGGGCTGGGGGCTGCAGGCAGGGCTGGGCCAGTGCCGGGGCGGGCTGGCTGCACAGGACTCCACACTGGGAGGGGCGGGCGGGGAAAGTGGTACAGACCACCCAGTCAGTTCCCTGTCTGGGGACTGGGCTCCAGCCTTCGTGAGGGGTCCGGTGTGAGGTGTGAGGGACAGAGACATGGGGATCCACTTACACCCACCCTGTGTTCCTGGCAGGAGCCCGAGCCACCCCTCCCGCTGCCCACCATGGGGGAGATGGAGCAGCTGCGGCAGGAAGCAGAGCAGCTCAAGAAGCAGATTGCAGTAACCCCAGAACCCTCCCACCAGGGAACCCCAGGAAACAAGGAACCGGGCCGTGCGGGAGTGGGGCCTGCGGGGGAAGAGGGCTGGATTCACCCTTGAGTGACGCCCGAGAGACCCCTGACCTGGAAGTCGCCAGAGACCTCCTGAATTTGGATCTCATATTTGAGAGGCGCCCCCAAACCCTAGAGCCCCAAACCCACCCGCATCAGACGCCCACGCACCCCCCCCGACACCCTGCCCTTACCGTCCCCTGATGTCTGCTTCCCCCCAGGATGCCAGGAAGGCCTGTGCTGACACTACTCTGGCAGAGGTAAGAGTTCCTGTCCGCCCGACAGGGCCGGAGGGGAGGAGTGGGGAGGGGAGCCCCTGGCCAGCCACATCCTGGTGCCCAAGCTCTAGTACAGCGTGTCCTTGGAGTGAGGAATGACATGAATTCATTCATTCAACAAACATTTTGCGAGGTCGGTCTGCTCTGGGCCAGGCACCGAGTCGGAGACTAAGGAGGCAGACTCTGTCCTGTCCTCGTCCATAAAACGTGATTACCCCGCCTCGCGGGGTGGCAAGGATGAAGAGGGGTAGGGCTTTGTCAATCAGAAGCCCTTCGCGACTCTAGGTACTAGCTGTCTAATACTGAAGTCGTCAGTTCTAAGATGCATTTTTTCACATTTTGACGTCGCGGAAATTGAGATGCATCCAACAATCGATGGTTACAATTATAATTCGCAGATTTTTTCCTTCGTAGAGTTGGTGGCATCTTAGATTGGATTAAATGTTAATAATAAGAGTAAACATTTACTAAACATGAGCCAGGCACTGAGCTAAGTTGCTTAAATACATAATTTCATTTCATTTTCATGACAACCCCATAAGGTAGGTGCTATAAACCTCATTCTACAGGCTCAGAGGAAAACAGGCTCAGAGAGGTTAAGTAACTGGCCTGAGATAACAAAGCAAGTAAATGGCAAGTCAAGTCTTTTGACCCTGGAGCCCCAGCCTAAGTCTAGAAGGTCAAAGGAGTTTCAGGGCCATGCAGCTGCTCTGGGTACCCAGTGAGAGCTGGCCGTGCAGCAGTGGTGGGCGAGGGCAGTCTCCTAGCAGCTGGGTTCAGCCAGATGTGTGCATCTCTTCCCAAGTCTGTGTGTGGTGGTCTCACATCGGCAGCTTGGATTGGTCAAGGTGGTATTATTTGTACGATGGAAATCCCCCTCCCCCTCCCCCTCCTGCCCCAGCCCACGCAGGAGAGGTGGTGGTTAAACCCTTAGCAACATGCCTGTGTCTGTCTCCCGCATCAGTCTAAGCCGCTGCCGGGCAGGGCCTGATAACTCTGAGACTGGGGCCCTGACCCTGAGCCTGGCACGTAACAGAAACTTGTACAGATCAGTGGCTGTGACACTGACACGTGGGCATGCGCCCTGCTCACCCCCTGATTTCTTTTTTTTTTTTTTTTTTGCGGGATCTCAGTTCCCCAACCACCACGGATCGAACTCGTACCCCCTGTATTGGGAGAATGGAGTCTTAACCACTGGACTGCCAGGGAAGTCCTCACCCTGATTTTTAATGCTCCCTTTCCTGCAGCTGGTGTCTGGCCTAGAGGTCGTGGGACGAGTGCAGATGCGGACGCGGCGGACGCTAAGGGGACACCTGGCCAAGATCTACGCCATGCACTGGGCCACCGACTCCAAGTGAGGCTTAAGAGGCGTGGGCGGCCGGGGGTGGGTGTTAGGGGGACACAGGAAGGAGAGTTGGGTGGCACGAGCGTTCTCTCCCCAGGCTGCTGGTAAGTGCCTCGCAAGACGGGAAGCTGATTGTGTGGGACACCTACACCACCAACAAGGTATCAGCCATGTCTCCCGGCCCCTCTGCCACCCTCCTTCCTGGGGGCCTCCTGCTCCCCTTCTCTGCTCTCCACCTGGGAGCTCAGCGCAGGCCCCCGCTGCCCCGCCCCCCGCAGGTGCACGCCATCCCGCTGCGCTCCTCCTGGGTCATGACCTGTGCCTACGCCCCGTCGGGGAACTTCGTGGCATGTGGGGGGCTGGACAACATGTGCTCCATCTACAGCCTCAAATCCCGGGAGGGCAATGTCAAGGTCAGCCGGGAGCTCTCTGCTCACACAGGTGAGTGAGTGAGAGACTGAGGGTCCCAGGAAGCCCCGGCCCTGCGGGGGGCGGCCGGCAGCCAGGGCACTGTCCTAACTACCCCCAGGTTATCTCTCCTGCTGCCGCTTCCTGGACGACAACAACATTGTGACCAGCTCCGGGGACACCACGTGGTGAGGACCGAGCGCTGTGGGTGCTGGGGCTTGGGAGGCACCTCTGTGCTGGCCTTTCTCTGTGACCCCCTCCCCTCCCCTCCCCCCACCCCGCAGTGCTCTGTGGGACATCGAGACCGGGCAGCAGAAGACTGTGTTTGTGGGACACACGGGGGACTGCATGAGCCTGGCCGTGTCCCCTGACTTCAAACTCTTCATTTCGGGGGCCTGTGATGCCAGCGCCAAGCTCTGGGACGTGCGGGAGGGGACCTGCCGGCAGACGTTCACGGGCCACGAGTCGGACATCAATGCTATCTGCGTGAGCAGTCCCCTCACCCCCGCCCCCTCTGTTCTCTGACTCCCGGGAACACCTCTCCACTTCCAACACACACAGCCTTCATCCCCTCCTGCAGCCCCCTGACCCTTTCCTTTTTTTTTAATTTATTAATTTTTGGCTGCGTTGGGTCTTCATTGCTGCGTGCAGGCTTTCCTCTAGTTGTGGCTCGCGGGCTGTAGAGCGCAGGCGCAGTAGCTGTGGCGCACGGGCTTAGTTGCTCCGCGGCGTGTGGGATCCTCCCGGACCAGGGCTCGAACCCGTGTCCCCCGCATTGGCAGGCGGATTCTGATCTACTGCGCCACCAGGGAAGCCCCTGCCCATTTCAACTTTCCACTTTGAAATAATTTTCCCTCACAGAAAAGTTGCAAGAGTAACAAGAAGAGCTCCCATCTACCCTTCACCCATATTCACTGTTACCTTTCTGCCACATTTGCTTCATCATTCCCTCTCTGTAGAGTGAGGGAGGGATAGATGGACAGAAGGACACAGACACACACACACCTAGATGTAGGTATAGACACGCTTTGTCATTAGCTTTTTCCCTGGGTTCTTTGAAAGTAAGTTGCAGACCTCATGCCTCTTTACCCATTAAATACTTCAGTGTGTACTTCCTAAAATCAAGGCCGTTCTCTTTCGTAGTCACAGTCTAATTCTTAAAATCAGGAAATTTACATTGACGCAGTACTATAGTCTATATTCAAATCTCACCAATTATCTGAAAAATAGCCATGTTTTTTTTCTGTCCAGGAACATGTATCGCATTCCCTTGCCTTGGATTTTCAGTTTCTTTTTTTTTTTTTAACATCTTTATTGGGGTATAATTGCTTTACAATGGTGTGTTAGTTTCTGCTTTATAACAAAGTGAATCAGTTATACATATACATATGTTTCTTTTAAACTGGAACCGTTTGCGCCCTTTCTCTGTCTTTCGTGACATTGACGTTTTTGAAGAGTACAAGCCAGTTTTCTGTAGACTTTCCCTCCATCGGGTTATGTGACATTTCCTCATGATGAGATTCAGGATATGCATTTGTACTTGGCCCTGTGCTTACACACTGATCCAGCCGACTGTAGTCGCTGGCGTCTGGGACAGCCTCCGCCCTTCTGACCATGTGACCCTGGGCACGCTGCCCACCCTCCCTCAGCCCCATGCTCTCCCCTGCAACGTGGAAATACTGTGGAGCAGGGAAGGGGGTAGGGAGTCCGGCTGCAGCTGGCATGTGACAAACGTCAGCGGTGAAGAGCGACCGTGCTGGCGGTGGAAGGGACGGGGGCGGGGGCAGGGGAGGCTGAGGGAAACAGCTGGGCCTGGAGTCACCAGGGCAGGAGCAGGGAGAGGGCAGGAAAGGCAGCGGGCTACCCAGGTCTGAGTCCTGACCCCTGGCCACCTGTACCCGCAGTTCTTCCCCAATGGAGAGGCCATCTGCACGGGCTCGGACGACGCCTCCTGCCGCCTGTTTGACCTGCGGGCGGACCAGGAGCTGACCACCTACTCCCACGAGAGCATCGTCTGTGGCATCACATCCGTGGCCTTCTCCCTCAGCGGCCGCCTGCTCTTTGCGGGCTACGACGACTTCAATTGCAATGTCTGGGACTCCATGAAGTGCGAGCGAGTGGGTAAGAGCCTGCCCACCACAGCCACCTCGCTCCCCTTGTGGGGACCCTCTTACCACTGCTCCCTAATTATTTGGTAACTGAGCTCTACCCCGAGAAGCCAGCCCCCCTTGCTTCCCAATCTAGGACCACCTTCTCTCAAAGCGAAGTTGCTCTAATGGGCTCTTCTCCACTGCACCTGCCATGGCTGCTTCCCACCGGAAGAGCTCCTCCTGGCCACCCCCAGACCTTGGGCCTTGAATGTCCAGTCAGTGCTGGGTTTCAGGGGCATCCACCAAAGGGAAGGGCCATCTCAGGGACTATGCAGTGACAGAATTCAGGGGATGGAGAGTGACCTGGTGGCCCTGACCCCAACCTGGGTGCTTCTCTAGGACTGGCCTGGTCTGAAGCTGAATCAGATAGTGTGGCTTCTTCTCTTGGGAGAGGCCAGGTGCCCAGTGAAGATAACACTGGGCCAGAGAGTCAGGATCCAAGTCTTAATTCCACTGCTTACTTTCTGAGTGGCCTTGGGCAAGTCACTTCTCTCGGGGCCTAAATCTCCATTTGGAAGCCCTCCCCATTTTCTAGTGCCCTTGCTTTTCTCCCTGCACGTTGACATGTCCAGCCCTCCCAGGTTCCTCCCCTCCCCTCACCCACCCCAGGTTCTGCACAGAGAGATTGGCCTCAATAGAAGGCCCGCCCCTTAGGGCTAATCCTCTTTCCTCCTCTAGTCAGCTGTGTCGCCTGGCTAACCTAGGGGCCCTGTGTGCACACACTCCCTGCCAGGCTAACTCCTCTCCCTTTTCTTCAGGCATCCTCTCTGGCCACGACAACAGGGTCAGCTGCCTGGGGGTCACAGCTGATGGAATGGCTGTGGCCACTGGTTCCTGGGACAGCTTCCTCAAAATCTGGAACTGAGGAGGCTGGAGGACAGGGGGTAAAAGGCCACGAAGACACTCGGCTGCCCTCTCCCCTGCCCGATTTCTTTAAGATTTTCTCTTCTACCCTGCAGCCGCCTTTCCTGCCCAGCTTTCCCCTTTGAGGGCATGGGGAGTATGGGGAGAGTGCCTTTGGGAGGCAACACCAGGGACATGAGTGGGGAACTGCCCCATCTCCTCCCATGGCCTCCCCTTCTCCATGGTCCTGACAGCTTCTCCACCCTTGGCAGGCCTAGCAGGCTTCCCACGGAGGCCACAGGCCCTAGCATTCCCCCGCCCCCAGAGCCACCACCTTTGTCTAGACGCGGGTGGCGCAGGGCCCTCAGCTCTGGCACTACTAGGGTCCTGGCCCCCTTCTCCTTCATACTTCCTCCTTTGTCTACCTTCTTGCCTCTCCTAAAGCACTGGCAATAAAGTAGTGCCCTGGTATGTCTGTGATGTTTGCCTCCCACCCCACTTCTGTTCCAAACAGATGCAGGTCCCACTTAAGTAATAACGTATTACATGTGCAATGATAAAGGCTGGGTACCAGAGAGCTGTGGGCAGAAAGGAAGGTTGAAGCAGGAGCCCAAGCCTCATGGGCAGGGCCTGAGCTGGGGCAGGAGGAGGAGGCTGGGAGGGGGGCTGTGCACAACGGTTCCCCACCGCCTGCCTTTGGTGCATATGTGTGTGTTTGTACAGGAGGGCTGTGTTGAGAAGGAATCAGATTGTAAGAGGCCTAAAAAAGCTAAAAAGTCTAGACTTTACCCTACAGGCAATGCGGGACGATTGAAGAGTTTTGAGTGGAGTAGTAACGTGATCAGCAATGCTCCTCGGGAAGATGGCCCTGGCGGCAATGTCGGTTGATGAAATGGAGGAAGGGGAGCCTGGAGGAAATGGAGGGAAACAAGGTAGGAAGTAGGTGGCAAGAAATGCAAGAGCGATAGGACAGAGGGGGATGGGAAGGGGTGGGGAAGGGATTAAAGATGCAGACTCTCCAGGAGGAAGTGACCAGCGCCTAGGCTATGGGCTATTCAAAGGGAAGGAGTCAAGGTAATGGCCGAGGTTAGGGTTTGGCAACTGGGCGGATGGTGCTGCCATTCACTCGGAGAGAGGATAGGGCAGGACGAGTAACTCTGGGGGAAAGATCACAAATTCAACTTTAGACAAGCTCTGAAGTTCCTCTGGGGCAGCTGGATGAAGATCAGGGTTAGGTAGAGAGACCTGGATGTCACCAGAATACAGATGAGTAACAGATGAAGCCCTAGAAGTGAACACCCAGGGACAGCAAGAGGAAAGGGCCGAGGACAGTGCCCTGGGGAACACCAGGATTTAAGGGAGGTGCGTAAATGAGGCTTGGAGGTGTCAGTGCGGGACACTCAGGCCATGGAACACAGGCCCCCCCTCCCCCCACCCCGCCCCAGGCTGCCTTTCTGCATACAAAAGACCCAGTGCAAGGTTTAGGTACAACACTTAAGAACATCATTTAAGTGGGAATGTAAATTGATACAGCCACAGTATGGAGGTTCCTTAAAAAACTACAAATAGAATTACCATATGACCCAGCCATCCCACTACTGGGCATATACCCAGAGAAAACCATAATTCAAACAGACACATGCACCCCAATGTTCACTGCAGCACTATTTACAATAGCCAGGTCATGGAAGCAACCTAAATGCCCATTGACAGAGGAATGGATAAAGAAGATGTGGTACATATACACAGTGGAATATTACTCAGACATAAAAAGGAACGAAACTGGGTCATTTGTAGAGATGTGGATGGACCTAGACACTGTCATACAGAGTGAAGTAAGTCAGAAAGAGAAAAACAAAAATCGTATATTAACACATACATGTGGAATCTAGAAAAATGGTACAGATGAACCTATTTGCAAAGCAGAAACAGAGACACAGACAATAGAGAACAAATGTATGGACACAAACGGGGGCTGGGATGAATTGGGAGATTGGGATGGACATATATACACTACTATGCATAAAATAGACAACTGAGAACCTACTGTACAGCACAGGGAACTCTACTCAGTGCTCTGTGGTGACTTAAATGGGAAGGAAATCCAAAAAAGAGGGGATATATGTATACGTATAGCTGATTCACTTTGCTGTACGGCAGAAACTAACACAACATTGTAAAGCAACTATACTCCGATAAAAAAAAAAATCATTTAAAATCACTTGCTTTAATATACAGAAACACATAAAACACAAAGAAAGCCAAGGAAGCTCTCAGTCCCAGAGTTGGTAGTGTAGGGGGAGTTGAAGAAAACGAGCCTTTCCAGTCTCCCAGGGAAAGAAGGGGTGAGAGGACACAATATCACTAGGCCCCTGGTGAGTCCCAGTGCTGGGGCCGTGCGTGCCCTAGTTCTCTACCAAAGGAAAGTGCTGATTTTCCTTGTCGTGGCCCTGGCCTTGCTCCCATGCTCGTCCTCCAGTTTTCAGAAGTCGTCCAGTTCCCAGAACGGCCCCTTCCTTTAGTTCCCTAACATTTTCACTCAGGGGAGAAGGCCGCTTTCCCTGCAAAAGGCAGTGGGCAAGATGAGGGAGGGCGGGAGGTTGTTCAGGGGAGAGAAGATAGGGGAAAAGGGCTCCCATCTTTACGTTGGATTTCCTAGTAATAGCTTGCACCCTCTCTCCCTTTACCTGTCGTGGTGTCAGAGTCCCAGGGGAGTTGTCATCCTGCAGGATGGTGAGAGGAGATCTCCCTAGCACCTTGCTGTTTGCTTTCCATCTGCTGCACTTAGAACCTAGAGTTGGTAAGGAGTTAAAACAAGGAGCCAAGATTAGGGGTTTACAGTTTATTTCTCCTCCATCCATTCATGGACATTATCCCAGAGTGTTCTCCCAATTTCTCTACCCCATACCTTGCCCTTAGATTCTGTACCTGAAGACCAAGGAGTCTCGGGGTCTCTCGAGGGCTTGTCTGAGTCCTGGCTGGCCATAGCGGTTTCTGAGGCATGTCCTATTTCCTCCTTGGAAAACACCTGCCTGGAGGGGAGCTCAGTCTGGCTCCAAGGTGACATCTGATCCTCAAGGGAAAACCGGGTGCCCAGAGGCAAGTCCAGTGGAGAAGATGAAGGTGTCTCTAGGGGCAGAACAGGCTCTGGGGGAAGATTTAATGTGGGGTCTTCGGTCTCAAATACGTCACTCAGCTGTTTCACCAGTGGGCTTGGGGGCTCTATGCGGGGGAGAAGTGAGGGGAGATAGTGACCCTCTGTTACAAAGCATTCAGCAAGGAGGACAAGATACATGAGCCTTAGGAGTCATGCCCTGGTGGGTGAGGGACTGGGAAGAGAGAAATTGGTGAGAGGGAGCAAAGTGTTGAGAAAAGAGTGACATGGGGGCTTCCCTGGTGGCGCAGTGGTTGAGAGTCTGCCTGCCGATGCAGGGGACACGGGTTCGTGCCCCCGTCCGGGAGGATCCCACATGCCGCGGAGCGGCTGGGCCCGTGAGCCATGGCCGCTGAGCCTGTGCATCCGGAGCCTGTGCTCCGCAACGGGAGAGGCCACAGCAGTGAGAGGCCCGCGTACCGCAAAAAAAGACATGGGTTCAAAGCAGGAGGATGGAGGCCCCTTCTGATAATGCTGTCACCCAAGGATGCCAGGTGACAGCGTTACCAGGATTCCCTGGGCCCAACACTTACCTCCGCTGGTCTTCATAGGTGTCCGTGCAATGCCAAGGGTAGGAGAGCGGGGATCTGAGTCCTGGGACTGCTTAGGGCCCTCCAGCTGCTCCCCTGCTGGCAGGTTTGGCTGAGGAGAGCTCTCTACCTGTCAGGACCAAAGGCTAGAACAAGTCTGGGCCCTCACTCTTCCCCGCCAGGTCTCTAGCCTCAGGTCCACAGTGCAGACGAGAATTGCCAAGGCCCTCAGACACTCAGCCTACTTCACCGGGATTGAGAATGTGGAAAATAAGGCGGGGGGTGGTGGCGGGGAGTGAGCTCTCTCAGAATCAGGTCAGGCAGAGGCCCCCAAATTCAGACAGTTTCGCTGCCTCCCCCACCCTGATCCTGAGTACCTGGATGGGAGTGCGCAGGATGCCGGCGCTGGGTGAGCGGGGGTCCGCCACGCGAGCCAGCAGCTTGTTGTGAGGCGGAGGCCGCGCTGGAGTGACTGGGACGCTCTTGGCTGAGCCCATCTCAACCAGGAGAAATAGGAGGGGGCAGGGCCCGGCCCGGGCGAGGAAGGGATGCCTGTGAGAAGTGACTCAGGTCTCAGTCCCTACCGCGACCACGTTCGCCCTCTGACTCCAGACCACCCGAACTTCCCCAGTTCCCCGCTGAGGAAGCGCCTGGTCGCCGGGCCAGAGGTCTCAGAGGGGATGATGACCGATACAGACAACAAGGCAGCTCCTTCTGGGCCTCCGAGGCCCGCTAACTTATTCACTAATTTATTCACATCACTTTCCGGGCCCCAGTTCCAGCTTTGGATGCAAAACAGCTCGATCCTCAACTCCCGAAGCTAAGTTTCAAACTTCCCGCCACGCCCCTGCCTTGACCCTATTGGCTGAGTCGACCCTGGTTCCTATAGGTCCGCTATGTGAGACCCGCCTCCAGTGCAGGAAGCCATTGGGCTGGGAGGACGTCTATCATGGGGACGGTGGGGCCAATGGACGACGGCTTGACTTGCCAGGGGTGACGCCTCCTCGATAGAGGGACTTTTGTTCGGGCTGCGAGCTGTCTGTCGTAAGACTTTGCAGAATGCCAGTTTTCGCTTTTGAGACCTTCAGTTTCGAAATCAAATGATTTTATTAAAAAATAGAATCATGAATTATTATGTACATATCCACCTGGAGACGGAGTTATGAAGATTTTTCTGAGGCCAAAGAGATCGTAATCTTTATTGGTCGACGGAGTTAGCAATCACTCGACACTAACTCTCAAATCCCGCCTCATTGGACAGCCCCTTTTCAAATATCAATACTACAACTGCCCTTCTATTTTCCCATTGGACAGGTCCCCAGGAAAGTTTCTGGGATTGACTGGTTTAAACCACCGTCAGTTTCTGCTCTTCAATAGACAGCACACTAATGGATTGTAGGGTACCGGAGTACCAGCAGCCAGAACTCCGGGACCCATCTTACTGCTCTACGTGCGCTCTAACCTGGAGGAGTGGGATTGGCTCTTCCGAGCATCGATTGCATTAGAAGCGCTTTTCATTGGCGATAGTCAAGAGCCGGGCAGAGGGCGGAGCACTAGCGGGCAGGCTCCGTCCAACTGCCATTCTCGCCTGTCTTTCCTTCAGCGCATGCGCCTAACGAGTGGCGCTCATTGGACTAAAGGGTAGGGGGTGGGGGACTAGAAGCGGTGGGAGCCGCTGTGTGTCGAGGAGCTGCTGCCGGTGTCATGGCGGAGCTGAGTGAGGAGGCGCTGCTGTCAGTGTTACCGACTATCCGGGTCCCCAAGGCTGGAGACCGGGTCCACAAAGACGAGTGCGCCTTCTCCTTCGACACACCGGTAAGCCCATTCCCCACGGCCGCAGCGAGCACGACTTCCTTCTATCGCCCTGGTCATTCCGCCGGGGCCTGCAAGTCTTGGGCCACCGCCTCCCTGCGGTGCACCATGGGACTTGTAGTCTCCCACGCTACCCCTGCCGTTGCTTCGAATTCGCGGGAGCTGTCGTGTGACTACCGCCCCCGGAAGCCACCGCGCCCGCCTCACCCGCACCCGGTCTCGTGGAGCACTGTGGGGATTGTAGTCGCTCACTCCCTTCGTTACCGTTCTAAGCCAGAGGCGCAGACTACATCTCCCATGTGGACCCCTGCGAAAGCCTGGGAGTTGGCCTTGCCTATCGCGCATGGCTCTCCGGGTTTTGTAGTCTCTTGTGGGAGGGATGGTGCAACCCCCACACACAGTTCTGGGCCCGGGTTGGGGTAGGAGGGTGGGGACTGCAGTTCCCAGGCGACTAGTAGTCTGGAAATGGCCTTGAAGAAACCCGGTTCTGAAAAAGGCAGAGTTAGAGAGCCTCCACCCATAGTTAATATGGACAGGGGCCGGGGAGGTGGGTCATTGGTGGTAGGGAGAGGAGGAAAGAGGAGAGGAAAGCCCTAGTCGTTTCTCCTTTGAGGTGAATTATGGCCGCAGCCCTCTCTCTTTCTCCCGCCCATCACAGAGAGCAGAGGGAACCCTTTTGAAAGTATTCCCAGAGAGGTGGTTTCTTTCGTGTTGGGTACTAAGGCCCCTTTCCCATCCCGCTCCCACTCTTGACTAGTTAGGCAAAGCCGCCGCCCACACCGTGCTTCACGTTTTGCAGGCTCCACCCGGTACCTCCCTCCCTTCCTGCAGTTCTGCCTTCCTGTGACACCCTGAGACAGACACAAGCCTCCAGCTAGGCCAGAGCCTGAACTGAGAGGGCAGCAGCCTGGCTGGGATCCGCCCCCCTCACCACCCCTCCCTCAAGCCACTGCTGGGCCCTGCCCAGGGTGTTCAGCCAGACCAGCTCATGGCCGGGAAAACTGCAAGTCAGAGTGGAAAGGCTTCATTAATGCATCGCCAGTGCTGGGGATAGCAGCGTGATCTGAGGCCCAGTTCAGGATCATCACTGTGATTTGTAGATTGCTTGGTTTGCTAGGCTTTGATCTGGGCCCCAGACAATGTGCTGCTTCTCTGAAGTCTGGCTTTGGCAGAGCTAAAAGAGGACGGCTGCTCAGAGCAGAGCTCCAGGGTTCCCAGTCTTTGGTGGAGTCAGCGTCTTCTCTTTGCAACATAGGAGTTTAATCACTGCAGAGCTCCCACAGGCCTCCCAGTCTTATCAAGTGCATGCATTGGTGAAGCACTGTCTTTCTCAGGAGGGAAAGGTTTTTTCCTCAATTATCAACAGATGGTAGAAGTCTCCCTTCTTTCAATTACCTACAGTGGCTCCTTCTCTACACTCCTGTCCCTCTCCTTAGTAATGGTTTGAACAGTCCAAAAGGGGCTTTTGTAATCTCATGACACTTTCCTCCTCTCACCCCAAGTCAGGAGATCTCCATTGGTTGGCTTTGCTAACCAACTTCTGGCATATTTGATTATCTTCAAATTGGGTTCATGGTAGAAAAAGCTTATATGACCTCCGTGATGAGAAATGCTGTATTTGTTCATGAACGTTATAACCCACACTGTTCTAGGGCGTGGTACAGAGCAATCTATGGGACTGAGAACTGCGGTGCGGTGCCCTATCTTTTTTTTTTTTTTTTTTTTTTGCGGTACGCAGGCCTCTCACTGTTGTGGCCTCTCCCGTTGCGGAGCACAGGCTCCGGACGTGCAGGCTCAGCGGCCATGGCTCACGGGCCCAACCGCTCCGCGGCATGTGGGATCTTCCCGGACCGGGGCACAAACCCGCATCCCCTGCATCGGCAGGCGGACACTCAACCACTGCGCCACCAGGGAAGCCCCCGGTGCCCTATTTTTAACTCACAGCAGAGAATTTTTCAAGGCCACTGAGGCTTTAATTCCAGGAAGAAGATGCCTGTTGTTGCTTGGATCTGAGGGAAGACTCTTGTCCAATTTCCTCCTTCTCCATCACTCTCTTCACAAGGGCACGGGTGGACTTGCTCAGTTTGGGGAAAGCCCGTCTTCCCTCCTCAGCTGTGATTTGCAGTGGACACTTGTCTTTCCCTGTTTTCTTCCTGGGTCATATGTGTTCTTGTCTCAGAAGGTGTTGATAGATGGTTCTAGAAAGAAGATGGCTTTGAGGTTGGAGGTTGATGGGACTTCAGTGGGGATTTGGTTATTGTTCGGGGGCGGGAGGGGCGAAGCATCAGGGCGGTGACCGGAGAATGCTGGACTTCATGTCCTTGCCAGACTGGGTCCCAGTTCAGCTGTGAGCCCCAAGCGAGGCATTGTTCTCCTGGAGCCAGACCTCAGCAGGCAAGGAAGGAGGAGACCAGTGTGGCCCAGGGATCGACTGCCTAGTAGAGTGAGGGAAGGGAAAGGTCTGGCCTTGCTGGCGAGCTCGGGCTTAGGTGTCTTGTTCAGGTGCTGGCATCTGTGCTCCTCCGGTCCGGAAGGTTTGCTGAATCTTGGAGGTCGGGTGGGGTTAGTCATGGTGTCCCTAGATTAGGTTCAGTGTCTGGCATGGAGGTCTTTCCAAGTCTATGGTAGTTGATCCCCGTTCACTCTCCGGATCTCTGGGCTCCAGGAAAGAGGTAAAGGGAGTTCTCTGCAGTATACCAGAGGGCTCCCGAGAAGAAGCAAGAAGGAAGAGGAATGGGGACTGATAGGTGTTGCTCAGCCCCGGTGTCCTTGTGGGTTGTTATCAAAGTCACAGGAGGATGGGGAGACCCTTAGCCAGGTGCCAGGTCCTAGAAGGCTAAGTGACTCGCCACAAGCCACACGGTGTTCGAGGACAGATCTTGCTTCCGGAAACCAGCAGCTTCTGACTCCAGGTCTTGGTCTCCCCTGGCCAGGCTTCATCCTGCCTGTGTTCCCTCCCCTGCCTCTTGTCCTGCAGGAGTCTGAGGGTGGCCTCTACATCTGCATGAACACATTCCTGGGTTTTGGGAAACAGTATGTGGAGAGACATTTCAACAAGACCGGCCAGCGAGTCTACCTGCACCTCCGGCGGACCCGGCGCCCGGTAGGCGAGGCCTGAGGACGTTCGGGCACATCCCACTGGGCCCCCGTATTGAATCTGTCTGTTCCATCCTGACCTCCCGCAGGCCTCAGTTTCCCCCTCACCTATTTCTGTTGGTGTCATTTAAACCCAGCACGTGTGTTTTTTAGCTCCTTTGTCTTCTGAGATTAGCCCACTCCATCCCGTCCATCCTCATTTGTACCTTCCTTGTTGCTCATGGCTGACGCTGCCCTTCCTGCCTCGTTGCAGAAAGAGGAAGACACAACTGCAGGCACTGGAGACCCTCCCCGCAAGAAGCCCACCCGTCTGGCTATCGGTGAGCATCACGGCCGTCCTGTTCTCCTCCCTGAGCTGGCCATTCCTGCTCTCAGAGGTACTAGGAAAGCCCCCGAAGGATGGGCCTGATCTGTGGCCCTGAAACCCTGGAGGGGACAAGGTGAAGTGCTGTCTCAGAGGAGGGGTGTTGACCTGTGGTGGTGGTCCTACCCCCCTTCTTCTTCCCTGTCTTACCAGGTGTCGAAGGCGGGTTTGAGCTCAACGAGGAGAAGTATGAATACGATGAGGATGTAAAAATCGTCATTTTGCCGGATTACCTGGAGATAGCCCGGGATGGGTTGGGGGGACTGCCTGACATTGTCAGAGATCGGGTATGAATACCTTCCTGCCCTACCGAAGATTCTAGGGCAGGTGGGGCCAGAGCAGTGATGTCGTGGGCAAGGCCCGAGAAAGCTGAAGACCACGGGGCTAGAGGGGCACGTGGGGCTATGGGCTGGGTCCTGTCTCTCACCCTCTGCTTCCCCCAGGTGACCAGTGCGGTGGAGGCCCTACTGTCGGCCGACTCAGCCTCCCGCAAGCAGGAGGTGCAGGCCTGGGATGGGGAAGTACGGCAGGTGTCTAAGCATGCCTTCAACGTCAAGCAGCTGGACAGCCCTGCTCGAATCCCTCCCTGGTGAGGCCTGGCCCCTCCACCTCGGGGTGCAGCCCCCAGAGCTGGGGCCAAGAGGCCACCCTCCTGGGGGTCTGGTGGGAGAGAGGGTTGGGAGCAGGCTGAGGAGGGAGACCTGGGGGAGCTGAGCTAAGTGAGGGCATCTCCAGAGGAGAGGAGAAGAGAGAGGTCTTGGACCAGTGGGGGACCCACCTCTCCCATAACCCCCTGACCCATATTTCGGCTAATTTTCTTCTCCCGGGGTTAGTGGCTGGAAGTGCTCCAAGTGCGACATGAGGGAGAACCTGTGGCTCAACCTGACCGATGGCTCCATCCTCTGTGGCCGGCGCTACTTCGACGGCAGCGGGGGCAACAACCACGCCGTGGAGCACTACAGGGAGACGGGCTACCCGCTAGCCGTCAAGCTGGGCACCATCACACCTGACGGAGCTGGTACTACCCCCCCCCGCCCCCCCGCCGACCACCTCCACGCGGAAATCGCTGAGTCTTAACCCCTAACTCATCTCACGTGACACGAACAAGACGCCAGTTTGTTCTCTTGATAAACGATGAAAATATTGCAGTAAAACTGAATTTTCAGTTAACCCCCAAATCTCAGTCCCCTTCCTAGGGGTCACCATCGTTGTCTCTTAGTGAGTATTCTTTCAAACCCATCTCACTCTAGAACCTTACCTGTAGGGTGGAGGCACAAGGAATTCCAACCCTTGTCCTGTTTCACCCCATCTTCCCGGACAGCCAGTCCCAGAAGGGCTTATGGCCTCACTGATGCTCGAGGGTGCCAAGAGCGTTACCCTCACGGCTCGTCCTTCTGTCCCACCGAGGCCTCTCAGGGCAGGGGGTGGGGTTGGTGGTCAGGCTGGGCCTGAGCCGCCCCCTCTGACGCTGCTGCTGCTTCCTGTGCTAGATGTGTACTCATATGACGAGGATGACATGGTCCTGGACCCCAACCTGGCCGAACACCTGTCCCACTTTGGTATCGACATGCTGAAGATGCAGAAGGTGAGACCCCTTCAGCTTCTAGAATCGTCTCATCATTCACTGACTACTCCTGAGCCCCTACTATGTGCTGGTCACTACAAATGAGATGGGGTGGTCCTCACTCTCATAGGCTTCTATTCCAGATAAGAGGCAGGCATTGATCAGAGGCTCACGCAGATACGGGAGTAACTGCAGGAGTTTCCAGGGGGCCGCCTAGTCCAGGGGATGGAGGAGATGGCCCTGAGGAAGTGATGCTTGGGTGATCTGAGGGTGAGAAGGGGTGGCTTCAGCATGGATGAACGCGTTAGCGCGGGGGAGTTGAGTTCGTTTCATCCCCTCATTTGGGCTGAGGCCTGCTGCTTAACGGGCCCCTGGGACAGTTGCCTGTGGCCTTCCGGAACTTGCACTGGAGGATACCCAATGGGCCTCCCGTGTCAGAGCCCGTAATTCAGCACATTCCAGGCTCCAGCTGGCTCTCGTCCTAGACCAAGTGAGAGAACGGAAAAGACGCAGGGCTGCGTTCCTTAGCCTGTCTGAGGTGCCCCTTCCTGTGCAGACGGACAAGACGATGACGGAGTTGGAGATAGACATGAACCAGCGCATCGGCGAGTGGGAGCTGATCCAGGAGTCAGGGGTGCCGCTCAAGCCCCTGTTCGGGCCCGGCTACACAGGCATCCGCAACTTGGGCAACAGCTGCTACCTCAACTCGGTGGTCCAGGTGCTCTTCAGCATCCCCGACTTCCAGAGGAAGTGAGTGCTGCCCTCTCCCCCAGGCCGGCCCCCGGGCTCTGCGCCCATGACACCCGCTCCTCCCCTGGCAGCCAGCCTCCAGGCACCCTCCTTTGGCTGCCCTCAGGACCTCTGTTCTAGCTCAGTCTTAGCTCCTGGTACACTGCGAGGGGAGCAGGTTCTAGGGCTGCATCACTGTCAACCCGGCCACACACAAACCCACTGGTGGGGCCAGACGCCCAACCCCAGGGCCCCCCGAGGCCTCCTGACTGACTCAAGGGCGAGCAGGTGGTCTTTATTTTAGGCCAGTGACATCAGGTGAGCACCTAACAGGTACATGGAGCATTTGGGGATAGGGGAGGGCTAGGGACTTGACGATAGAAGAAAGGCAGGTTCTCAGCATAAGTGGGTGTCTAATTGGGAAGGCCTGGTACACACGTGAAAACTTAGAACACATTGACACGTTCTGTTCAAAGAATATGAACCGTATTTATCCTTCTCCTGGGCTGTCTTCTCCCTTCCCCCGACTCTCTGTCAGGGACGGGGCTGGAGTGCCCTGCATGCCGACCAAGTTGGAAATGGGAGGGAGGGCAGGTTGCTGGAAAGAAGTGGACCCCAAGGGTCAACTGCGTGCCTCCCCGCTCTGGAGGGAACCTGTTCCCTGAGCTGGTAGATAATTACTCCCTTCCCTTTTCCTCTGGGGCTGGACCAAAGCCCCTCCAATGACCCTTCCCTTTGCTCTCAGATATGTGGATAAGCTGGAGAAGATCTTCCAGAACGCCCCGACGGACCCGACCCAGGACTTCAGCACCCAGGTGTATGTAGCCAGTCCTGTGCGCCTTCTCGCTCCTCCATGACCCCCTGGAGTGGACAGCAGTTCAGCCCCTGGCCAGCTAGAGGCAGTTCAGCCCCCGGCCAGCTAGAGGCTGTTCAGCCCCTGGCCGGCTAGAGGCAGTTCAGCCCCCGGCCGGCTAGAGGCTGTTCAGCCCCCGGCCGGCTAGAGGCTCTCAGATGACTGCCTGCTGGGCACGCTGTCTGCCTTGAGTTGGGTTCCCATGGAATCTAAGGTTTTTCACATTTAAGGGAGTTGTCTAAGGGGGCTTTGAGCAGGGGTTGAGTTGGGGAGGATGAGGTGTAGATGGGTGTCAGATGGAAGCTGAGTGGTTCTCTTGGATGTCAACGCAGGGCCAAGCTGGGCCATGGCCTTCTCTCGGGAGAGTATTCCAAGCCAGCATCGGAGTCGGGCGACGGGGAGCAGGTGCCGGAACAGAAGGTGAGTCTGGGCCTCCATCCCTTTCAGGCTCTGGAATTGTGGGCAAACTGAGATCCGGGAGGTGTCTAAAGAAGGCCACTTGGTGGCCTCTCGGGCCCCAGCTGAATCGCCGCCCTGGCTCTGCCTAGGACATCCAAGATGGCATCGCCCCTCGGATGTTCAAGGCCCTCATTGGCAAGGGTCACCCTGAGTTCTCCACCAACCGGCAGCAGGATGCCCAAGAATTCTTCCTTCACCTTATCAACATGGTGGAGGTGAGGGCGCTCTTCACACACCTGCTGTCTGCCTGCGATTCAGGTCCCTCCCTTCTCCTTGCTGCCCATTGTTTCCTGTCAGCTCTAACCCACTCCCAGCCCCGGGACCCCACAGCCTACGCGCCCTGAGCTTTCCCTGCGAGGAGTGGCTGCACCTGAGGAGCGCAGCAAAGGAGCGACCCTCACAGTCGCTGGGCTTGCAGCCTAATGAAGGATGCACCCAAAGAAAACGACAGGCGGTTGCTTAGCACTTAGAAAGTACAGACACTTCGCCACGCAGTCCCACCGTGCCCGGATGGGCCAGAACTGGCGGGGTTGATTAGGGAAGGCTTCTGCTCTGCTCTGGCATCCCTGCCCCTCTTCGTGGTTGTCTCTCTTCCACTCCCCTCTTTCCCTGACCCACCAGTGACTCTTTTAGGCTCCCATCCCAGTGCCTGGCTGCCCAGACCTCCCCACCCTGCCTCTTCCCCATAGAGGAATTGCCGGAGCTCTGAAAATCCTAATGAAGTGTTCCGCTTCCTGGTGGAAGAAAAGATCAAGTGCCTGGCAACGGAGAAGGTGAAGTACACCCAGCGAGTGGACTACATCATGCAGCTGCCTGTGCCCATGGACGCGGCCCTGAACAAAGGTGGGCACTCTGCTCTCCCAGCGGGGCCTGGAGGCGGAGGCGGAGGCTGAGGCCTGGGAGCAGTGCTTGGGTGCCTTGCAGAAGCAGAGCCCGTGGTCCGCCCTGCTCCGCAGCCAGAGGGCCGAGGCGGGGCTGTTGGGGGCAGGTGGGATTAACCTTGCCTGCAGCTGGTCAGCAGAGCTGTGTTGAGAAAGAGGCAAGATCACGGACGGACGTGTGTCCAGTAGGTTTGGAGAGGTGGAGGAGCTGAGGTTGTCGTGGACGCAGCGCCAGTAGGGAGAGGCTCAGGGGGGAAAGAGGCAGCCCCCTCTGAAGGACCCACCCACTGATTCTGTCACCAGAGGAGCTCCTGGAGTATGAGGAGAAGAAGCGGCAAGCCGAAGAGGAGAAGCTGCCACTGCCAGAACTTGTTCGGGCCCAGGTGCCCTTCAGTTCCTGCCTGGAGGCCTATGGGGCCCCCGAGCAGGTAGATGACTTCTGGAGCACGGCCCTGCAGGCCAAATCAGTAGCCGTAAAGTAAGTCCTGTGGGTCTGGGCCCGTGTCAGCGTAAACCCAAAGATGCCGTCAGCCTTTTTTTTGCATTCTCGAGTCCCTTTGTGGTCATAATCTCAGACTTGTGTCAGTTGAGGCTGGTGCCCCGGTCCAGGAGGCCCCAGCAGGAGGGGACTCGGATAATTGCGACACACTACCTTGACCTGCCCCTACCAGTCCCTCGTCTCTCTTGGGATGGAATCAGTTTCCAGGGCAGCCTCTCTCCGCTCACTTCCCCGATGCCGGCAAAGCACAGGCACTCAGTGACAGTCGTGGACAGAATTGAAACTTCCAGTATATGATCTTACTCTTTGCTAACCCATCATTGGGCATGAACTTGAGATGTGAAAGAGTCTCTGGTTGCCGGGATTTCAGCCATGAAATCCATGCCCGTGAGACGCCCCCCGCCCCCCCCCCACGCCCCCTCACTTCCCTGGCTTCTGCTTCTCCGTGTCTACAGATGCTCTTCATGCCTGACCAGGGCAAGAAAAGAATATGGAGTGTCTTCTGGGCTGTTAGGGCTTCTATCCATGACAGGCTGAACCCGGGGTGGGGCTTTCAGGAGAGGTTCTCTGGGTACCAGGACATTCTCTCTTCCCTAGGACCACGCGATTTGCCTCATTCCCTGACTACCTGGTCATCCAGATCAAGAAGTTCACCTTCGGCTTAGACTGGGTGCCCAAGAAACTGGGTATGGTGGCTGGGACGAGCGAGGGAGGCTAAGCAGAAAGCGCTAGAAAAAGAAGGGGCCTTAACACGTAAACTAATGCTTCTCCAGCTTCCCTCCGAAAGGGGAAACATTACCTTAGATGTTTCAAAATGTGTCTAGTTTGAAAAGCGCTGACTAAAAATATTAAGACTTCTTTGATTTTTTACTTTTTTCACTACATTTTTTAATTGAAGTGTAGTTGATTTACAACGTTGTGTTAATTACTGCTGTACAGCAAGGTGATTCAGTTATATATACACATTCTTTTTTTTTCATATTCTTTTCCATTATGGTTTATCATAAGATATTGAATACAGTTTGCTGTGCTGTACAGTAGGATCTTGTTGTTGAACACTTCTTCGATTTTATAGTTATGACCTAAAACCGAAAGTTGTCTTCATGGTTTTATATAATTGGTAAGATGCTTTCATTTTGATAATCTTGAAACAGTTTTTCACGGGCCTTACAGGCCCCTGATGACTTTGCCAACTGCAGAATTAATTTCATTTCCTAGATAAGTCGAGCCCCACGGAAGTATAGAATCATTCTGCGGCGCGTTCGGAGGCGCCTTCCTGGCTCGTGGCTCATTGGTGGTAGATCCAGGACTGGAATCCTGGTCTCCTGAACCCCAGCCCCTGATGCTTTTTATTACACTGAGAACCCTGCAATGGGTCCTGCTCTGAGTAGCATCTTACTACAGAGCAGGATGGGGGCAGGGGCTTGAGATTCCTGGAGTGCTTATACCCAGAGGGCCTCGGGGAGCTGCTGAGGTGACCTCTGTCCTGCTGTTCCACTTGCAGATGTATCCATCGAGATGCCAGAGGAGCTAGACATCTCCCAGCTGAGGGGCACAGGGCTGCAGCCTGGAGAGGAGGAGCTGCCCGACATTGCCCCACCCCTGGTCACTCCGGATGAGCCCAAAGGTAGCCTTGGTTTCTATGGCAACGAAGACGAAGACTCCTTCTGCTCCCCTCACTTCTCCTCTCCGACATGTTAGTGACTCTTCTTCCTGCCTGTCTCTTTCCCTTGCTGATGGGGGTCTTCTCTGCCTGCCTCCCCTTGTCCCTGTCCATTGTGTTTCTCCTGTCCTCCCTTTCAAATTTCCTCTGCCCTCTTGATGGACGTGAGGACCAATAGAGCACCCCCAGCCACATCCTCTGTGTGGCTGGCTAATGGCCTCTGCCCTCGTTCACCTCGAGTTGGGTAGGGGGCGGGGGCAGGTTATCATACTCCAGAAACGGCCTGTTCTGAGAGAATGGGCAAGGAAGGGGCTCCCTGGGGGACCTCTAGCCTCAGTTCTGTACCTTGAGGATACTGCTGGCCACACGTGATGTCGTTTTGTCATTTTAGTTCTGGAATAAGGTGCCAGGCCATGGAGGAAAAACACATGGAACGGGTGGCTGGAAGAGGGCTGGGGGTGGACTGTGGGAGCGAGGAGGGGCAGGGAGTGGCCCAAGGAGTCAGGCCCCTGTGCCTGCGCTTCTCCGCCAACAGCGCCCATGTTGGATGAATCGGTCATCATCCAGCTGGTGGAGATGGGCTTCCCGATGGACGCCTGCCGCAAAGCAGTCTACTACACGGGCAACAGCGGGGCCGAGGCCGCCATGAACTGGGTCATGTCGCACATGGATGACCCGGGTAAGCAGAGCTGGGGAGCTGGGGGGTGGTGAGCAGGCAGGGCCAGCACCCTCCCGCAAACACTTCAACCCCTTCACATCCGCAGATTTTGCAAACCCCCTCATCCTGCCTGGCTCCAGTGGGCCCGGCTCCACAAGCGCAGCAGCTGACCCCCCGCCAGAGGACTGTGTGACCACCATCGTCTCCATGGGCTTCTCCCGGGACCAGGCCCTGAAAGCCCTGCGGGCCACGGTATGGGCGTCCCCAGATGAGGGCGGGACCTGTGGGAAGAAGCGGGTGGGAGCGAGGTTCCATCCCTCGTGAGCAAGACCGAGGATGACCTGTGTGGTACGGCCGGTCTGGGGCTCTGCCCTTTAGCGGCTGTGATAAGGGAGCAGAGGCCTTCACTGGGGGCTTTCTTGACCCTGACTTTGCTAAAAAATAAAAAGTAACGCTTCCCTCCTCTCCCAGAATAATAGTTTAGAACGGGCTGTGGACTGGATCTTCAGTCACATAGACGACCTGGACGCGGAAGCTGCCATGGACATCTCCGAGGGCCGCTCAGCTGCTGACTCCATCTCCGAGTCCATACCGGTGGGACCTAAGGTCCGGGACGGTCCTGGAAGTGAGTGTCCCAGGGAACCAGGACGGGCGGGGGCTGATCCACACTCCCTGAAATCCCGTCCTGGGTGTGAGCTGCTGGGTGCATCCGCCCTCACTGTCTCCTCCCTTGCCCCTCCCTCCCTAGAGTATCAGCTCTTCGCCTTCATTAGTCACATGGGCACCTCAACCATGTGTGGTCACTACGTATGCCACGTCAAGAAGGAAGGCAGGTGAGGGGACAGCACGTGCCTTTTGAATGGGACAGTGTTTCTGGGGGTGGGGAGGGGCATCCTGGAAGTCCTAGAATATTTGTGAGGGACAATAAGGCATTGCCTGGTGGTGGCGCAAATTCACCAGAAATTGGCAGAAAGCCTGACGGCAGAGATGGGCAAACCTAGGGCCCAAGGGCTGAATCCCGCCACTTGCTTTTATAAATAACGTTTTTACAAGCATGGCCACACTTACTCGTTTATGTATTGCCTGTGGCTCTTTTCACGCTGCAACAGGCAGGCTGAGTAGTTGTGTCAGACCGGATGGCCTGCAAAACCTGAAACATTTCCTGTCTGGCCCTTGACAGACAAAGCTTGCTGATGCCAACCTAAAAGGAATGGGTGCAGGTGGCTGTAAAGATACCACAGGGTCTGAAGACACCGAGTAGAGTAGGAATGACCCTGTGAGATTAGGACGTTCCCTTGAGACAGGTGGCAGCTGGACTGTGGGTTTGGGGACCGAGCCTTTGCCCCAGAGTCACCAGGGTCAACTCCAGGGGCCACGTCAGAGAGACTGAGTTGCGAATGCCCGGGTTGTTCATCCTTTCCCCCCACCCCCTTCCCCAGATGGGTGATCTACAATGACCAGAAAGTGTGTGCCTCTGAGAAGCCGCCCAAGGACCTGGGCTACATCTACTTCTACCAGAGAGTGGCCAGCTAAGAGCCTGCCCTGAGCCCTTACCACTGAGGGCGGGGGACAGACCACCCAGCATGAGGGTTGGGCGCCCCCCTGCTCTGTTACCCTTTTTCTTTTCGTCCCCGGCAGCAGGGAAGAAGCTAGTGGCCATGGGAGAATGGCCAAGCAAAGCGGGGGGCGCTCGGGAGACTTTGGGGACAGAGCAGGAAGGGGACAGGAAGGGCCGGCTGCCTGTCTGTGAGGAGACTGTAGCTTTCCTGCCCTTGACCCCATAGTGCTCTGCTTCTCTGTGATCCTGCCGGCGTGGCGTGGAGCGGGCTTGTTTGTGTGTGTGGTGTGGGTGTAGCTTTGTGCAGCCTCTTCCACAGGAGGGGGCTTCTGTGCCTCCCCTCCCCACTTCGTGTTTGCTCCCCGTGTGGTCGGGCAAGGAGGGACATAAGGGAAATGGGGACCCCCCTCACCCTCCTGCCTCAGTCTTTTCCCCACCCTGTCTCTCCCCTGTCCTTCTCTGGAAAATGCCAAAATACAGGATGTGAATAAAAGTACAATGGTTCAATCGTGTCCTGTTTGATAACTTGGGGGAAACTGTTAACCCCCTGGGGTTAGCAGGAGGGCCAGTTTCTGAAAACTCCCGGCCCCAGCCCTTTGACCCTCATGCCCCCTCGTAGGCAGTTCTGTGCTTTTTACCATTCTAGCGCTCTTGGGAGATTGGGGGGTGAGTGAGGTGAGCACTGGGGGAGTAGAGGAAAGCTGAGGGGTGCGAGCTGTCAGATGAAGAAAAGTGGAGTGGGGCGACACAGAGCACGGATGGGGTGAAGAGTCCTTCCTTCCAGCCATCACAGGAGAGGGGGCCCAAATGGGTACCTCCCAAATGTCCCCAGTGGCTAGGGAGGCCTGGGCCCCAGGCCCTGCAGTCCCTTGTCAGGCCTTGGCCCGCTGGAGTAAAAAGTGGGGTACTCCATGGACTTCCCTGGTGGTGCAGTGGTTAAGAATCTGCCAATGCAGGGGACACGGGTTCGAGCCCTGGTCCGGGAAGATCCCACATGCCGCGGAGCAACTAAGCCCGTGTGCCACAACTACTACTGAGCCTGCGCTCTAGAGTCCGCAAGCCACAACTACTGAACCCCGTGCTCCGCAACAAGAGAAGCCACTGCAACGAGAAGCCCACGCACCGCAACGAAGAGTAGCCCCCGCTCATCGCAGCTAGAGAAAGCCCACGTGGAGCAGTGAAGACCCAACGCAGCCATAAATAAATAAATATATAATAAAGTTTTTTTAAAAAGTGGGGTACTCCTGGCGTCAGGGCAGACTTCTGAACTGCCTCTTTCTTAGCTGCACCGTCTCCACCCAACGTGGGCCGTCCCTCCACTTCTGAACCCTGTTACTTGCCCAGTTTCTGTTGGGCTGGGCTCGCCCTGGTAGGTCAAACGTGCCTGCTCAGCAGTCAGGGATGTGGCCGCTCCGATGGGGGAAGGGGGTTCATTTTCCCAGAGTTGGGAGAGATGCCCCTCAGGGCTCTGAGGCCAAGCCTGGGAGTGGAGTGGCCGGGCCTGCAGCCAGCGCCCCCCTCGGGATCCCTCTGGCCCTCTGGGGGGCTGCAGTCGTGAAGCGGGGGCTCCCCTAAGTGCCTGCCGGGCGCACAGTTCTCGCCTTCTCCCCAAAGTCTGGCAATTGCGGCTGAAGCGACTGTGAGCCCCCGACAGCCCAGGAACGTTGCTACAAAAACGGCGATAACGTCAGAACCTCGCAACGTGGGCGGCGGGCGGGGCCGGGGGCAGGGCCTCCGCGGGCTGGGGGCGGGGCCTGAGGCAGGGCTTCCTCGGGCCGGGCCAGTCATGGCAGAGGACGCGGTGGGGCGGAGTTCTGCCTCTCCGCGCTCTATATAAGCGGCCAGTGGCAGCGGCTGCGCGCTGCTCGTGACCTTCAGTGTGCCGGATTCAGCGCAATGGCGCCCTCCAGGAAGTTCTTCGTCGGGGGGAACTGGAAGATGAACGGGCGGAAGAACAATCTGGGGGAGCTCATCAACACTCTGAACGCGGCCAAGGTGCCGGCCGACACCGGTGAGCCTTGGCCAGGGAGGGCCGGGGTGGGAGGGCCGGCGTGGCGGCGCCCTCTCCAGAGTTCTCTTAGCCGGCGTCCGCGTGGTCGTGCACGGCTGGGGACCAGGGCTGTCGGGGTCCGGGCCTTGGCCCCGCGGCCGCAGGACCCGGGGTGTGTCGACGCGGAAAGGCGGGGCCGCATCTCACGGTGCCCTCCGACTGTGGGTCGTCGGGAGGATGGTTGCCCCGGGGCGCGGACGGGGGCTGCACCCGCCGAGAGCGGGGGAGGGAAGCGGAGCCCAGCCCCTGCGGGCGATCGGGAGAGGCCGGCGGCAGCCCGGTAGGAGACTGAGTACGGGCTTAAGCTGCCCCCTAGGCGCGGGCTTCGTGCGCCGCCGCACGTAGCCCGAGACTCCTCCCCGCGCCTTGCCTGGGCGGCCGAGTGGCTTTGGCCTCCTGAGCTACCGCTCTGACCCTTTCCCCTCGGCGGCCTGCATGACTCCTGCCTTCCGCGGAAGGGGCTGAGCCATTTGGGAGTGAAGAGGGATCCTACCGCTTTCTCCAGCCTGGAAACGGGAAAGCGCAAGGCCTCTATGAGCCAGTCGACTCGCTGCCACCCTCGGCAGAGTGCAGTCCTCAGCCCTGCCCCTCCCACGCACCTAAGGCACAGAACCCCGGGTCTTATCAAGAGGCATCCCCTTCTGGTTTATTACCCCCAAAGACGCCAGTACAAACCCCAGGAGTTGGCCCCTTCTGCTTTTGCTAAAAACCCTTGCCTGGCCCGGTTCCGAAGGTGGGGATGGGCTATTTTAGAAGGGAGGCGGGGTCGGCCCTCAGAGAATGCTGAGTCTAGGAGGTGCCCAGGCCCAGAATAGCCTGGGGAAATCGGAGCCACAGCTGTTAAAAGAGCAGAGGGCAGGGCAAGGGCCATCGCCTCTCAGGGGTACCTGGAAGGCTCAAAGAGTTGGGTCCAGGCCCAGCCTGAGCTGCAGAGTGGACAGAGATTATCGTGCTGGTGTGAAAAAGGGCAAAAGCAGAACTAAGAAAGTGGTGAAGGCTAGGGGGCTCCCGAGCACTGGATGGGGTCTGGGGAATGAAGGCTTCCTGTGACCTCATCCCCTGTCACCGTCTTATCCTCAGAGGTGGTTTGCGCACCCCCCACCGCCTACATTGACTTCGCCCGGCAGAAGCTAGATCACAAGATTGCAGTGGCTGCGCAGAACTGCTACAAAGTGGCTAACGGGGCCTTTACGGGGGAGATCAGGTGACATGTGGGTGGGTGGTGGACGCAGCCCTCATTATTCTCATGAAGGGGAAAGCGACAGGGTGGGCTCCCTGCTGAACCGTGGCTTGTTCTCTTCCTTTAGCCCTGGCATGATCAAAGACTGTGGAGCCACGTGGGTGGTCCTGGGGCACTCGGAGAGAAGGCACGTCTTTGGGGAGTCAGATGAGGTTAGTAACCAGGAGAGGAGATAAGAGATGGCTTATCCCAAGACAGGTGTCTCACCAAGTCTGTTCCTCAACAGCTGATTGGGCAGAAGGTGGCTCACGCCCTGGCAGAGGGACTTGGAGTAATCGCCTGCATTGGGGAGAAGCTAGATGAGAGGGAAGCTGGCATCACTGAGAAGGTCGTTTTCGAGCAAACCAAGGTCATCGCAGGTATCTGGAGAAAGGGACCTTTGAGCCTAGCCAGGGCTACGGAGGCTCAGAGGGTGGGGTCATATGCCCTGCAGCCTGACTTAATCCCCACGCTGATGCAGGAAATGGGAGGGTGAGAACCCTTGTATCCTTATCGCTTCTGCTCCTGCCCCGATGGTATAGATGCCACTTGGAGTTCCTTTAACGGCCGCCAGGGGTCAGTAGGCCACCGTCACTCATTCCCTGGGGAAACAGCTGGCTATCTGCTTCCTGTTCACCCTTCCACCTGTGATCTCTGTCCCACAGATAATGTGAAGGACTGGGGCAAGGTTGTCCTGGCCTATGAGCCTGTGTGGGCCATTGGTACTGGCAAGACTGCGACACCTCAACAGGTAACCAAGCCCAGGAGCCCTACCCTCATCTCCCCTGCCTTGGTAGAACTGGACAGTCACAGAGACCACCTGGGCCAACCCCTCATTTAAAAGACAGGAGAGGGGAGGGGGAAGGGTAAGCTGGGACGAAGTGAGAGAGTGGCATGGACTTACACACACTACCAAATGTAAAATCGATAGCTAGTGGGAAGCAGCCGCATAGCACAGGGAGATCAGCTCCGTGCTTTGTGACCACCTAGAGGGGTGGGATAGGGAGGGAGACGCAAGAGGGAAGAGATATGGGGATATATGCATACGTATAGCTGATTCACTTTGTTATAAAGTAGAAACGAACACACCGTTGTAAAGCAATTATACTCCAATAAAGGTATTAATAAAAAATAAATAAAAATAAAAGACAGGAGAAAAGAGAGTGACATGTCAAAGGACATCCATTCCAGGACCTGGGTGGGATCGAAGCCCCGGTGTTCTATCTCAGATCCCAGGGTTCTTGTCCCAAAACCACACTGCCTGTCTCCAGTGGTGCCCACGTTTTTTGCCCCTTTGAGTGAAAGTCTTAGTCTAGCTTCTTGTTCTAGGCCCAGGAAGTACACGAAAAGCTCCGGGGATGGCTTAAGTCCAACATCTCTGATGCAGTGGCTCAGAGCACCCGCATAATTTATGGGGGTAAGTGGGTTTGGTTCCAGCCGGAGGTGGAGTGGGCTGAGATCCCGACTGAGTCCTTCTTCGACGTGGAGATAGGGCTGGAGTACCCCCTCCCATCCCTGACCTCTCCCCCTCTCTTCTCCCTTCCCAGGTTCTGTGACTGGGGCAACCTGCAAGGAGCTGGCAAGCCAGCCTGACGTGGATGGCTTCCTTGTGGGGGGCGCTTCCCTCAAGCCTGAATTCGTGGATATCATCAATGCCAAATAATAAGCCCTGCCCGTCTCTGCTACCCTTCCTGCTGAGACAGGGACTAGGTAGCTCAGAAGCCCAGTAACTGTACTGCCCCCCCCCAACCTTCACACATGCTTCTGATGGTGTCACCTGCTGCCTCTTGTGGCCTAATCCAAAATGTACCTCTTCCTTTGCCGTTTACACCCTACCCTGTAATGGTTGGGACCAGGCCACTCCCGCTTCCACTTACTGTATCAGTTGGAACTCAACCTGTCACCAAGGTGGCTTTAGCTTGGCTGAGAGGTGGGAGGGGTGTTTGCTTATGGGTCCCCTCAGTCCCCAGTGAAGGCAGGAGCAAGAACCCGTCCTGTCCCATCTCACACCATGAGGTCAGGGGCTGAGAGAAAGTCCTGTCCTCTGCTGAGGCCGGGCTGCTGCCCCCTCCCACGGTGCCGATGCCTGTGTGTGTTGTGTCTGTGAGCAGTCCCGCGTGTGCGGGAAATAAACACCTGGCACTAAGCCTTGGGGTGTGTCCTTCTTACACCTGGCACTAAGCCTTGGGGTGTGTCCTTCTTCACTGAAATTGTCCAGATCATCTTTTTCCCTTTTGAGGCAGCCACGGGACGCTTGTGCAAAAAAAAAAAAAGAAAAAGAAAAAAACCCACAAACAGGTTTCTACAGCAGCACATCTCTTCCAACTTTTACTTGCAGAAATGTCTTGTGTACCAGGCTGCCCCAGCCTTGAGTAACAGCTCCCTCCCTTCCACCCTCTGGGTGGCCCTGGGGCTGTGGTGCTCCCCAGAGCTTGGGGTGGAAGCTGGTGGAAGACCAGCTTCAGGCAGCTGGTCTAGGCCAGCAGTGCTGCCTCCCCCCGAGGGGTGGGTCAAGGCCCCAGCGCAATGTGTGGTATCACAGGGGTCACCGGTAGAGCAGGTAGCGCTTCATGGCGGGGGGCAAGGGCAGAGCAGAAACGTGGCCTAGCCGCGTATCCCCCAGGGCGTGGCGCACACACAGGCGGCTCAGGTGCAGAAGGGAGTGTGGCTCAGCTGGGAGAGAGAATGAGGGAAAGTAAGTACGGGTGCAGCCACCAGCCAGACATCATCAAACCACAGGGTCCTGCCCAGAGTCCCTTCCGTTTTCCTGCTGCAAGTCTGCTCCCACCTCGGTTCAGGGGAGGTCTAAGGTGCTCTGAAGTTCTGCATCTGCTCTTGTGGTGGACGCATCATGGATCTCACACGTCCCTGGTCGGAGTTGGGGTGAAGCTCTAAATAAGGCCCTCTAAGCAACAGGCCGAGGCGGCTGTGACCGTGGAGCTGGCCCAGGCTTTGAATCCAGAGAGGCCCCAGAGCTGGGGCTGAGGAGGTGAAAGGAAGGGTGGCCCTCCTCCACTCTACAACAGCTCCCATGGGCTACAGGGGAGAGGCGGCCACCCTCTGCTGCAGACTCGGCAACTGCAGAACAGTTAAGTCCACTCAGCCCCAAGGCCCTGCCTCCTTCACTGCTCTTCCAGGTGCCTGGACCTCAACGGCTCCTTCCTGGGGTTTGACTGAGGAAGGAAGTAGGTATGTGTCAGAGTCAGAGCCCAGTGAGCCGGGTACACACTCCGGGCACCTGGCACCACCAGTCCTCTTCCTCTGGGACTTGTACACCTAGCCCAGGACAAATCTAACCCTTTGCACCTCTGGCTCCAGGGGCTGATCTCTCCTGTGAAGCCCTAATCCCCACAGTGCTTCACTTCATTCTGAGGGTTCACCTCTCACTAGCAAGTTGCTTTCCCAAGGCTTACTTTTATCTCTATGGCTTAGGAAGATTGAGTTAGGTAACAGCTGTGAAGACTCTTAGCCATTCCTGGCACTGAATAGAGGTAGGAGACGGGTCAGATGAAGGCCAGTTCCCTCTGCTCTTGTAAGGCGTTGAGCTTCCATCCCCAAACCACAGACCCCAGTGACAGAACTTACTCTCCCCACACGTGCCCCAGGCCTCACCTCTCCTTTCGCCCAGGTAGCTGATGCGGACCTGGCACTGGCCCCAGACAGCGCTTACTGCTGGATAAAGGGTCCTGCCCTTCAGTCCGCGGAAGGCCGGCCCCAAGTAGGTGCCCCCAATAGCGTAGCCCAGAGTTCCCTCCTCCATATCCAGAACCACCAGCAGCCTCTCCGGCACCTCCAGCTGCTCACCCTGACGTCCGGCTGGATACCGGGGGGCCTCGGGCCCCTTGCTCTGATGGTACAGCTTCCCGCGCCCAAGGTCCCAGCCCCACGACTCGCTGTTGCTGCCCAGCAGCGCCGCATAGTGGTCAGCCTGCAGCGGCGCGAGGGCCGTGGCCACGCCCACCACAGCGTGGGTGCCCCTCTGCTCCCGGGGCCAGCTGATCTCCCAGGCGTGCAAGCCCCTCGAGTAGCCCCTCTTACCCCGGGCCCCATCAGTGCTCTGGGCCACGGGCCGCCGTTCAAAGCACAACCCCCCTTCCATGACCTCGATGTTCTCTGAGCAGTCCTTGGGGTTCCAGCCGTGGCGCCGTTGGGCCCCCAGGTCAGGAGGGGGAGCCGAGAGCAGCTCCTCCAAGCCCTCGGGACAAGACAGGTCAGGGTACAGGGCCTGCGGCGTGTGGGTGCTGCTGCCGCCGCCCCCTGCCGAGGCTGTCTGGCCCATGGAGGTGAGGAGCTGGAGAACTCCCCTAAAGAGGCTTGCTGGGGCGTCTCTCTTCTGAAAGTCGAGCTCTCGGTCGGGATCGGCCTAGAGAGGAGTTGGGAGAGAAGAGTGTGTGAAGCAAGGGATCCTGGAGGGGACTCCTCACCCAGGCGCCCCATCCTTTCCCCAGGTTTGCTCACCGCCCCGCTCCTCCCTCTTTGCTCCCCCAAAGCTCCCAGGCCCATCGTTACTTTGCCCTCACCCACCTGTCCCGGTCTCTCGAGACTCGCGAGTTCGCCGCCTTTCGGCCTGTCGAGGGACCTTCCCCCTCGCGCGCCCCGCACCCCTGTCACCGCCCTCGAACCTCGCAGGGCTTCCCGTGCCGGGAGGTCGCCGGCCCTCCGGAGCAGCGCAGCTTAAAGTGGCCCAAGCGCGCCGGGCGCAGCCCGCCGGCCTCTTCCGCCGCCAGCACCTCCCCCAGGCCTCGTCCCGCCCCACGGCCCCGCCCCCACGGCCCCTCCGGGCGGTTAACTCTCCTGTCACCATCTCAGGTCGCGCCCCGCCCCGAGACCGCGCCCCCGCGGGGCCCCTCGCGGGGCGGTTAACACTCGGCTCCGGCCTAGGCCGCTGGGGGCACGTAGCGCGTAGAGCCCATTCCCGGGCGGTAAACGTCTGGTCACAGTCCCAGGCCGCTCCTCGCCCCGAGGCCCCGCCCCCGCGAGGAGGCGGGCCGGGCGCTTAAATCTTACCCGGCTTCGATGGAGTCCGCCCCTGGCCGCCCAAGCTCGGAGTTAACCCTTTCATGCTATCATCGCTTTGGAGGTCTGTTCTCCACCGTCAAGAACTTTGAGCTTCCTGGGCCAGCAGCTCCTGAGCCCCTAGGGATATGGGACAGGAGGTCAAGGAAGGGCTTCCATTGTGGTGACATTTCCGAGTCCTGGTGATTCTGGGTCACTGTCACTGGGCTGATCTTTTTCTGACCCGGGTTGTGAGTCAGCCTGCTCTGTGCCTGAGGTTCTGAACTCTTGAGTTTCTGGCCTTGAACGGTAGGCGTCATGGGTCTGCGTGCTGTTCTAGCCTTCATCCTACCCGACAATCCGTTCCTGAGCTGTCAGCCTCATCTGGTAGAGTGTGTGGATAAGACCTTGGTTGTGAGTGAAGCTATACCACTAATTAGTTCTCTGACCTTGGAGAGGTTGCCCGACTTCTCTAAACCTGTTTTCTCTTACGTAAAATGGGAATAATGATGGTACTCACCTCACA
Source organism: Lagenorhynchus albirostris (assembly GCF_949774975.1). Lineage (NCBI taxonomy): Eukaryota > Metazoa > Chordata > Mammalia > Artiodactyla > Delphinidae > Lagenorhynchus > Lagenorhynchus albirostris. The sequence goes on along the minus strand of NC_083105.1, from coordinate 97,724,095 downwards.
GCGTTGTTGTGGAGTTGAGGTAATCCGGGTGAAGCACTTAGCACAGAGTCTGCTGGATAGTTTGTACTCACTAAGCATAGATGTTCCTGTTTCCTTAACATTTACTTAGTGCCCACTTCACAGAGAGGCAATCTACTATTAGTGGTAAATGATGCCAGCTGTGGAGCCAGGCTGACTGGGTGTGAACACCTGAAGGCCCGTATGCGGGGGAACTTGGGCAAATTTCTTAACCTCCTCATGCCTGTTTCTCCCTCTGTAAAATGGAGATACTATTGGTATCTACTGCATAGGCTCTAGTGAGGATTCAGTGAGGTTATATACATGTAAAGCACTTAGTTTCTGGTTCAAATGTAATCATTTGTGCTGAGCACTGAGGATTAAGCAGGGAATCTTCAAGGAAGTTACAAGGACATTTATGAAACAGTTTATCGTGCGGCAGATAAAATTCTGGATATCCAGAAAGTACTATAGGAGTAAAAAGGATGGGACTCCTAACCAGAGATCAAGCAGTTCAGAAAGGAAAGTGTCCTGGAGGAGATGACACTGGGCTGAATCTTTTTTTTTCTTTAGTATTTATTTTTTATTTATTTAGGCTGCCTGGGGTCTTAGTTGTGGCACACTGGATCTTAGTTGCGGCATGTGGACTTCTTAGTTGCGGCATGCATGCGGGATCTAGTTCCCCCACCAGGGATCGAACCTAGGCCCCCTGTATTGGGAGCACGAAGTCTTACCCACTGGACCACCAGGAAAGTCCCTGGGCTGAATCTTTAAGAATGACAAGGAATTTGCCTGAGAGGTGGTTCTGCAGGACTGGAGGTTGGATTAGAGTTGCTGCATGAATAAGACATTCAGACTGAGAGGTCAACATGAAAATAAAACAGAAGCGATAGCTGGGTTTGGGGAAGTTGGAAGATTTCAGGGTTGCTGCAGCGTAAGATGCAAGCCTAGGGAAGTCGGTGTGAGATCAGGAGGGCTTGCAGGCCAAGTTAAGAATGCAAATGTTACCCTGTAGGACAGATGGGTAATGGGGGAGCCACGTAGGAGAGAGGCGGGAGAGGAACATGGTTAGAAACTTCTTTTAGAAAAAGCATCCCGGCAGCAGTGGAGCGGCCCAGGTGACAAGTGGTGAGAGCCTGGAATAGGGCAGTCAAAATAAGGATGAAAAGAATTCAAGAAACACTGATGAAACTGCAAGACCTGGTGACTGATTAGATGCTGAGGCCAGGGAAAGGAGAAAGGGACGTTTTCTGGACTGGAAGACTTTTTTGGAAGGTGGTGCCACGAGAAGACGGAGATGACAGAAAGAGGAGCCGATGGGGGCAGGGGCAGGAGGGTGGGAGAGAGAGATGGTGAGTTCACTTTAGGACGTGTTCTTGAGGTGCCTGAGCAACAACCCAATGGAACCATCCAGAACACGCTTGACAGTGGCAGGTCTGGAAAAGAAAAAGAAAATGGCGGGGCTGGACGGGCAGTGAGAGGCCTGGACTGGAGATATAAATTTGGGAGGTGTATCAGCCTTTAGCCAGGAGCTGAACTATGAGAACAAGAGGAGCCCTGGAGAGAATGTGTAGAGTGAGGAGAGGGTCAAGGAGGACACAGCACAGCAGACAATTCAGGTTGGATTACCTACATGATTTTGGGGGTCATCGGCAATTTTAGTGAGTGCGTGTGGACTGTGGAAAGTGGGTGTCCAGGCTGAAGGTGCTGAACTGGTACCTCCTGTGTGTCAGGCACTGTGCTACACGCTTCACATTTTGAGGAGATAGAGAGTCGGCAGAGGTAAGGTGACAGATTTGTCTCAGAGTTAAAATTACCCTTGAAAATACCTTACTTACCCCATCTATTAGGTACAGCATACGTTAGTTTCAGGTCAAATACAATACATGGCAGTACACATATAATGATGTACAGAATAACATTTTACATTGTTTTAATTAAAGAGAAAGAAGAAAGCATATTAACAAGAAGGATGTGGGGACTTCTCTGGCAGTCCAGCGGTTAAGACTCCACGCTTCCACTGCAGGGGGCATGAGTTCAATCCCTGATCCAGGAACTAAGGTTCCACGTGCTGCAAGGTGTGGCAAAAAAAAAAAAAAAAGAACCTGAACACTTGTCATCCACCCAACCTGGATATTCTTGCCAGTGTGACAACGAAAATAAAGACATCATGTTTTGGGGGTCAGATACCAAGCCTAATCCACGGCCAGCTCCAGTTCAGCTTGAGAAGTTGCAGCTGCTCAGCTGCTGGTGGTTTAAAACGTTTCTTCACCCAATTGTTGCCACCGAATCTTGGACTGCTCAAACATTTGTTGGTAATAGCTCAGATGTTCCACAATGCTACGAGTAATTTTAACTTTTACATCCATGTTGTTGCATGAAAAGGCAGCTCATTACTTCCATCATTTTACAGTATTCCGTTGTATGGATATACCACAGTTTACCTATTCTACTGTTGATGGACATGTGAGTTGTTTCCATTTTCAGCTATTATAGAGAAAGCTACTATGTACAGTATTGCAGATTCTTTTGATGGACCTAGGCACTCATTTTTGTTGGGTGCGTACTTACTGTGCAGAATTGCCGGGTTACAAGGAATTACAATGCATAGATTTAACCAAATGTAATTTTCAGGTTTCTCTCCATGGAGGGATTTTATTCAGAAATTAAATCATTCAGGTATTTACAGCATGGAACACTTCAACAAGTTTATGAAGATTTGAACTGTTCTTCTCTTCCTGTTCTTCCTATCTTTATCTTCTGGGGATGATTTTATCAGTTCCTCAGCTTTTTATTAGTGTTTCTCTGTGGCTCTCAAGTTCTTTCATTTCTTCCACAAAGCCATAATGATCCACTTGTTGGGCCAAACAGTGAGTTTCACTTCTTTGTCAATAGAAAACCCTTACAGGACTTCCCTGGTGGCGCAGTGGTTAGGAATCCGCCTGCTAATGCAGGGAACACGGGTTCGAGCCCTGGACCGGGAAGACTCCACATGCCGCGGAGCAACTAAGCCCGTGCGCCACAACTACTGAAGCCCGCGCGCCGAGAGCCCGTACTCCGCAACGAGAAGGCACCGCAATGAGAAGCCCGTGCACCACAACAAACAGTAGCCCCCTCTCACCGCAACTAGAGAAAGCCTGCGCGCAGCAACGAAGACCCAATGCAGCCAAAAATAAATAAATAAATGTATTTTAAAAAATTAAAGAAAACCCTTAAAATACTAAACACATTCTTCCCAACAAGCAAGGACTGTTTGAGGCTTGGTTGTTTCCATGCCTGCTTAATATAAAGATGCAACTGGCAATACTGGAGCACTTTCAACTCTTCCAACTCATGACCACGTTAAGATCAGGGTTAGCATTCAATTGGCTCTGGGAGTCAAGGAGGAATCTCAGCCTCATGCATATACCTTTGAAACAGCAACTCATGCTTAATCAGCAGAATGAAGGATAGGGGTGACGTTAGAGAGAAGAAGACTTCAAAGCCTTTATGAGCACACTCATAAAGTGTGTGGTACCTCAGAGTGGTACTGCCGCCTGTGAGCAGCAACAAAGCCAAGGCTTTTCTCTCTGAGATCCTACTTGGCTTCTAGAATATAAACTGCAAAACAGAATCAGGCAAAGTGCTGCAGCCACCCAGGACTTTGCATTTGATTGCTAGAGTACAGTAAAAAACAAAGAAACAAAAAAACAAATGGGGGCGGCGGAGGCACTGGGATTTGTACCTCTGTAGAACTCTCTGGCTTTATTAAACAGAGTGCTACACTGCCACCAGGAGAGAAGAAGAGAGAGGTGGTCACAAGGTCATTAGGTGCTATCAAACCAGGGCCTTGTGTTTCTAGTTTGGAACTTTAATGGCAATTGGGCATTTCCCCATCAGAAGATACCAGCCTCATTATATTCTGGAAGCTAGCCCTTTGCCTAATACTTCTGTTTAGTAGCTCTGGGTGGCTTTTGCTTCCTGTTCCTCCACTGATACAGCCTCAACAGTTTGAACGTTTTTGGTTTTTAAAACTGTTACGCCATCCTTGGCTGGTTTTGAAATCCTTCCATCCCAAGGCTGTCTTCTCTGGCAGGAGGTGTGAACTGTGACTTGAGACCAAGAGCTTTTCTTTTTCTTTTTCTGCCATGTATGGCCATTGTGAGGCACATACTTCTGCTTCATTTCTTCCAGGAATAAGTTTAGTGCTTTTAAAGATTTATCACGTGTACTTTGCTGTCACTTTAACAGTTACAGAACTGGATGACCTGGTTTCACGAAATCTGTTGAATCTTGATTGCACACGTGATTTTTTAAAAAATAAAATTTATTTATTTATGGCTGCTGCACGCCGGCTTTCTCTAGAAGCGGCGAGGGGGCTACTCTTCGCTGTGGTGCGCGGTTATCTGACTGCGGTGGCTTCTCTTGTTGTGGAGCACGGGCTCTAGGTGCGCAGGCTTCAGTAGTTGTGGCTCGCCGGCTCAGTAGTTGTGGCTCACAGGCTCTAGAGGGCAGGCTCAGTAGTTGTGGCGCACAGGCTTAGTTGCTCCGCCCAGGAAGATGTGGGATCTACCTGGACCAGGGCTTGAAACCGTGTCCCCAGCATTGGCAGGTGGATTCTTAACCACTGCGCCACCAAGGAAGACCCACATATAATTTCTTGAGATCATACTCATGTGCCACGTTGGAGATGGACACACTGCCCCTCCTTAAGTAAGCTCATTTTTCTTCCAGCATGGTAAGGGATATCTGTTTCTTTGGCTGGGCGCCAGATGAAATGGTTAGACTGCCTTCAGGTGGGTCGTGTTATGCGGAAAAGAGGCATCTTAAAACACTGGAATCTAGCTTAAAAAGCAAAACACTAGAACCCAGTCAGCCTCCCAAGAAACACACAATGAAAGGCTAAGAACAGGCTGAGAGCACAGAATCCAGTCTCCCGCCTCCTCCCGCTCGCGTGGAATGGTGGCTGGAGACCTTCCGCCCTATTTAATCTGAGAATCGTTGGGCTCACGTTAAGGGTGCCTATGATGAAACCCCACCACATCTCATTTAATCCCCACAACGAAGACGGCCCAATGTTTACAGATTCACAAAGCGAGGCTCCGAAGGGTTAAACGACTTCCCTGTGACTAGAGCTGGTAAACGGCAGCAACGGGGCTCAAAAATTGAGAAGCCACTGCGCCAAATCCCCAGGCGGGGACGAAATGGCGACTGCAGGAAACGCGCCCTAAAGCAGACGTGACACCGGCGTTACCGCCCGGGCGCCGGCTACGTAACCGCGGCGCAGCGGGAGGCGGGACATGCTGACTCCCCGCGGTGGCGGTCACGTGCGCGGTTACGTGCGCAGGCGCGGCAGGCGGGCCGCCCGAGTGGCTCGCGCGCCTCCGAGTGGCTCGCGCGCCTCCCAGCGGCCGCAGCGGTGACGCGGTCTCCGCCCCGCCCCGCCAGCCCCGCCCGCCGCAGAGGGCCGCCTTGGGCCTGCAAGCTCCCGCCCCCGCCCACCTCCTTCCGGCGCTGGCGTTTGCGTCTGGAACATTCTGCGCCGGAACAAAGGCCCCAGGGCGGAAGTGAGGGCTGGTGAGGGGCGGCTGTAGCTCCGGGTTCCACGGGAGAGTAGAAGGAACTAGTGCTTCAGCAGATCTGCTAATAGAGGCTGATGGAGTTTATCTACGTTTAAAGGGCTTCCTTCCTCCATCACTCAAAAAACCGTGCTTACTTCCCCATCTCTCTCCTTTTCCCACGGTCAGTGTAGTTCTGTCTAGGGACCCTCCACAGGAGACAGTATTTGTGTTCACCTGGGAGGACAGCGAGGCCGGAAGTAGGAGACACCCAGGTTATTCTAGAAACTTCAGGGGAAAGGAGCAGGCCTACAAAACCCACTCCCTCTTAAACTCTGCCAGCCTAGATCCATCAGTCATCAAAAGTCTTACTTGCCAAATCGAATGCCCCTTTGTTTATCATTGCCAGTTTTTAAAAGACTGACTTAACTTTTTCTAGTTTTTCTCCACCTTTATATCCTTCAGGGCCTTCATTTCCTTCTAGTGAATCCTAAGTGGGGCTAGCTCCCTGGCTTGTCCTTTGTTCACTCATTAGTGATTCACAAAGTGGAGGGAGGAGCTAAAGGCATTTCATCTGTACAGCAAATCCAAATTGAGGGCAGGAAGTTCTTAATTACTTTTAAAAATCACATTTAATACTGATTCTGCAAGTATTTATTGAGCACTTACTATGTGGCATGCACTGGGCCTGGGCGGTAGGGATGCAGAGCAAAACTGAAAGTCTGTTGGAGTTAGAAGAATCTGACATAGAAGTACTTGATGACATTTGGAAAGGAACAAACTCGATCCACAAATTCAGGTAAAAGACAAATTGTGTTTGCTGCCATCAAGGAAAAACAGGGCCCGGTAAGAGGGAATCCTAATTTAGATTATGCTTAAGAATGGCGTTTCTGGACTTCTCTGGTGGCGCAGTGGTTAAGAATCCACCTGCCAATGCAGGGGACACAGGTTCGAGCCCTGGTCCAGGAAGATCCCACATGCCGTGGAGCAACTAAGCCTGTGCGCCACAACTACTGAGCCTGCACTCTAGAGCCGTCGAGCCACAACTGTTGAGTCCGCGAGCCACAACTACTGGAGCCTGCGCGCCTAGAGCCCGTGTTCTGCAACAAGAGAAGCCATCGCAATGAGAAGCCCGTGCACCGCAACAAAGAGTAGCGCCCTCTCGCCGCAACTAGAGAAAGCCCGCACACAGCAACGAAGACCCAACGCAGCCAAAAGTAAATAAATAAAATAAGTAAGTTAATTAAAGAAAAAGAAAAGAAGAATGGCCTTTCTGAGAAGGCCTAGAAGACCTCAGGATGTAACCGAGCAGGACCCTATGGGCCTTCCTGGGACAGACCCCGCCCACATAGCCTCTGTTTTATAGCTCCTCTCCAAAGTACCTAGATGATAGTATCTGATGCGCATTTCCTGAGTTGTTTCATAGATGCTAGAACCACCACCAAGTGGAAGAAATTAACCGCTTGATGGCCATGAGCACATAGCCTACGGGTGCCTAAGGACTGATAATGTTAACCCCTGTGACACGGGCCTGTTACCTCACCATTCAGAAAATTGTGCACGAGCTGATCATATACACTGGGACTCCCCCTCCCTCACCTGGCCTTTAAAATTGCTTTGCTGAAACCAATGGGAAGTTTGAGTGTTTTAAGCACCAGCTGCCCTGGGCTACTCTCTTGCAGCCCTGCGATAAACACTGCATTTTCCTTCACCACAACCCGGTGTCATTAGATTGGCTTTACTGTGCATGGGCAAGCAGATCCGAGTTTGGTTCAGTATCAAGGTGTTAGTTAAGAGTTCCACACAAAAGCAAAGAATATAAGTGAAAGCCACAAGAAGGAGGGAGTTAGGTGGGAGAAGGAACTGAAACAGGAGGGAAGGGGGCAGGGCACAACCTTTAAAAGAATGATGTAGCCATAGGACATGACAAAAACTGGTTAGAACCAACCAGGTCCAAGATGGCAGAAGTTTCGACTTCCAGTGGACCTTGAGCCTCATTATACGCTCATTGTAATATATTAGCATATGCTAAATGACACACCCAACAGCGCCATGACAGTTCTGAGGCTAACCATAAAAGGCCAAAAAGTGGGCAGTGGCCCAATTCCTGGAAATCCCCACCCCTTCCCCGAAATAGTTGGAATAATCCTCCCACTCATTAGCCTATGACATTACCCAGTCCATAAAAACTAACCACCCCATATTTCAGGGCCTCTCGCCTTCCACACTCTGTCTCTGGAGTGTGTTTCTCTCTAGATAAGTCCACTTCTTACCTATTACTTTGTCTCTCACTGAATTCTTTCTGCCGTGAGACATCAAGAACCTGAGCTTCATTAAGTCCTGAGACCAGGTGTGTGATCTCAATTAAAAACGCGTGGGTTCAAGTCCCAATCTGGGTTGCACGGTTTCAGAGCTGGCCCTGTGACCTAAGTGTGGCTGGAGCTCAATAGCAAAGGTCATGACCTTGCTGGGCTTGCTACAGAACACAAGTTCACGTACCCAAAGCGTGGTGAGGCCAAACACACCAAAATGTTGGCGTTTGGAGCAAAGAAAGGTTTATTGCAGGGCCAAGCAAGGAGAACAGGTGGCCAGAACTTCCTGATGGTTTGGGGGAGAAATTTTTAGAGGCAAAATTTGGGGTGAGGCTACAGGGTGTGACTTTCTTCTGATTGGTTGGTGGTGAGGTAACAGGGCGGTGCCATCCTCCACCTGGGTGGGGGCCTTAGTTCCTGCAGAAGAGCTCAAAGGTATTATTATTTTTTTAATTAATTAATTAATTTTTTGCTGCATTTGGGTCTTCGTTGCCGTGCACGGGCTTTCTCTAGTTGTGGCGTGCGGTGGCTTCTCTTGTTGCGGAGCACGGGCTCTAGGACTGCGGGCTTCAGTAGTTGTGGCTTGTGGGCTCTAGAGCACAGGCTCAGTAGTTGTGGCGCACGGGCTTAGTTGCTCCATGGCACGTGGGATCTTCCCGGACCAGGGATCGAACCCGTGTCCGTGTCCCCTGCATCGGCAGGCGGATTCTTAACCACTGCGCCATCAGGGAAGCCTCAAAGGTATTATTATGTATATTCCTTGGGGAGGAACCAGGACCCTGCTCCAAGGTTGCACTATTGTTTCTTCACTGCTCTCCCTTTTTCTGCATTCCCTCCCTTCCCTGATTAGCAACTGTTTGAACCTGCCTTTTGGAACTCAGGGAAGTTTGTGAATGAAGCCTGTTTTCTACAAATAAGAAACTGGGGACACAGAAAGGATTTGTACCAGGGAGGGCCCCACAGTGTCCTGCTCGGGTTCAGGCTTTGCTTCTAGGCTAGGGTGATGAGTAACCATTTTATCCTAAGGGCAATAGGAAAAGCCAGAGGCTTCTCTTTACATTTGAAAAGGCTTACTCTGACTGCTCTTGAAAGATGGCTGGATGAGAGAGTGTGGAATCAGGAAGACGATTTACGAGGCTACTATACTAGTTCCAGAGAGTGATGATAATAGTTTGGGCCAGAGAGGTGTCACAGAAGATGGAAAGAAGTAGATGGAATCAAGACTGAGAAATAAAACATGGCCTGACATATCAGTAAACAAAGGATGTCACAGTCATCATCAATTGCAGCCCTCCAGTGGTGAGCTGGTGAGCCCTGAGGGAACTCGGGAAGGAAACAAAGCATGCCTGCCATCTAGCAGCCCTCAGACTGCAGCCACTCCCCACGGTGAACCTGAGGAAACTCAGGCTGTGAAAACACAGGATACTTGCTCCAGATAGCTGAGGTGCATATCAAAGGAATGATCTCAGTGAGTTCAGACTCTTGCATCTTCCCAGACACAGAAAAGCGCTAAATTCCTTAACTTGAGATGTATAGTTTTCTTTTATTAACAGTAATCTTTTTTTTTCCTGCTGAAACCGTGCACCTCAGATTTGGACCTGAACCCCCGTACCGGGACTCGAACCCAGTCTAAACCCAGACTGGGACTTGAACCCACGTGGCCGGGGCTCAAAACCAGCCAGAACCCTGATTGGGACTTGAACCCCCGGTCTTTTAATTAGAATCTTTTAATTAGAATCATTCACCATTCTTTGTGTCTCAGCGCAGAAGGAATTCAGCGAGAGACAAAGTGATAGGCAAGAAGTAGGTTTATTAATATAAGATGCTTGTAAGAGATGCAAGCAGGCAGGCGAGGGAGCTCTGCCCTGAGGATTAAGTGGGGTACAATTTTATAGTCAAAGGAAAGAGGGAGGGGAAAAGACCACCTTCTTCGAGTAGACAGGAGGCTTACATCCCTAGTTCCTCCTTCGTATCAGGCAAGAGAGTGTCTGACCCTATAAGGTCAAACTAGAATTATCATAGCGTTTATTCAAATCAGTAGAAGGGTGGTGAAATTTTTTCTTCCACCTAATGGCCTGGGGCATATCTCGTGCTTTTGTTTATGGCTTTATAGTTAAGCAAGCCTGTTTCCTTCCACGATGTTCCAATAGCTTTCTTGAGGGATCATTAACTTACAGTGGTCTTGCAAAGTTTCCTAGGTTTCCCTATCTATAGTCCCCTACTGGGACTTCTACAGCTACCTGTATAACTATCCTATTCTATCCCTGTCACTACTACTTGCCCTTTGTTGCAAAACTCCAGTATGTCCTAGTTCCCACCCTGCCTCCTCAGACCAGTTTTCTCAGGGTTACTTGAGATGCTGCCTCCCGGGATTGAAGTCCTTAGTATGTCCACTGAATAAAACATAACTCTCAAGTTTTAGGTTGTGAATATGTTTCTTAGTCGCCAAGATATATTTGGAGTGGGATGGATCACGTTGGTGATAGATTCAATGGGAGCCATTGGGGAAAAATGTCATTGAGGGAGAAAAAAACGGCTAGATGATGCGAGGTTTCTGGTTTGAACATCTGAATGGTGATATGGGGAGCACTGAAGAAAAGCAGAGTTAGAGGAAAAGGTATGGAATTTGTATATTTTAATTTTGAGATCTCAGTTATATAAATTGAGAAGGAGGAGGTGAACTGTATAAGCCTTGGACTGAGAAAAGTGTTCTTGGTTAGAAATAGAAATTGGAGACTCGTTGAAATATGCAATGAACTGGAGCTGGCTTGAACAGGCTTGTGAGAGCTGTTTGTTAATTTTTCATGAATTCTGTGAGCCGGTTATTAAATGCAGCCATTAAAAAAAAATAAAATCGGGGACTTCCCTGGTGGCACAGTGGTTAAGAATCCGCCTGCTAATGCAGGGGACACAGGTTCCATCCCTGGTCTGGGAAGATCCCACATGCCGCGGAGCATCTAAGCCCATGCCTCACAATGACTGAGCCCTCGTGCCACAACTACTGAAGCCCCTGCGCCTAGAGCCTGTGCTCCGCAACAAGAGAAGCCACCGCAATGAGAAGCCCGCGCACCGCAACGAAGAGTAGCCCCGGCTCGCTGCAACTAGAGAAAGCCCGCACACAGCAAAGAAGACCCAACGCAGCCAAAAATAAATAAATACATTTAAAAAAAATAATAAAAAAATTAAATTGTACAAATATAATTTAAATAAATTATATTAAATTATATTAAAAACAAAAGTTAAAAAGTACTCAAAACTCATCACTTTCTAATTATTTTACTACCTTTTTGTATTAGTTTGCTAGGACTGCCATAACAAAAATGCTAAAATAGTTGAAGCAACAGAAATTTATTCTGTTCTGGAGGCAATCCAAGAGCAAGGTGTCAACAGGTTTGGTTTTGACAGAGGCCTCTGTCTTTCGCTTGAAGGTGGCTGCCTTCTTCTGTGCCCTCACACCATATTTTTATCTGTGTGCGTGCACCTCTGTGTCCGAATTTCCTCTTTTTTTTTTTTTTAGACCACGCCTCTCGGCCCACAGGATCTTAGCTCCTCAACTAGGGACTGAACCCGGATCCTTAGCAGTGAAAGCATGGAGTTCCAACCACTGGACCTCCAGGGCATTCCTAAATTTCCTCTTCTTATACTGACACCAGTCAGCTTGGATTTGGGCCCACACTAGTGGCCTCATTTTAACTTAATTATTTCTTTTAAGGCCCTATCCCCAATACAGGTACATTCTGAGATACTGGGGGTTAGGGCTTCAACTTATGAACTTGGGGGGTACACAATTCAGCCCTTAACAAAACTGAAATTATTGGGTTGGCCAAAAATTCATTGGGATTTTTCTGGCCAACCCAATATTTATCTCTATTGTATCTGTATGGTGGAATTATGACATTGTGAGTTGCCAGCTTGCAATCAGCCGTGGTGGGAATTTACACCAGAAAAATCAGTATACGCTTAAAAAGGAGGGCCTTTTGTTCTCTCTGGAGAGCCTGCTGTTAAACATTTACCTGCATATCACTGCTATCGATGTTATTTAGTTTTTAGAGTATAATTTGAATGTGACAAATGCACGCACACACACACGCACACACACTCCTTTTGTTGACGTGCTGCAAATTATGGCTGATAGAGATACAAAGAAAGGCTTCCTAGGGAATTCCCTGGCGATCCAGTGGTTAGGACTCAGTGGTTTTACTGCCAAGGGCCCAGGTTCGATCCCTGGTCTGGGAACTAAGATCCCACAAGCTGCACGGCGAGAGCCAAAAGAAAAAAAAAAGTCTTCTGAGTATCTATCACTGATTTTGCAAGGACAGGCATATCGAGATGCTTTCCACTGAGTCACAGAAACTCTGACCAAATGGTATTAAAGGACATCTCATAAGGATCATCTCATTTATCATCTCACATTAAACTTAATCCAAGCATAGTGGCGTATGCTGGAAAAGAAGGTTCCTTGCTCTGCCTGAGATAGGAGATAGATGGGCCCCTGGGCTGGACAGCTGGGGTTTGTCAAGTGGAGTAAAACTGAAGCTTTGTTCTCACCCAGACACTCCAAGGACAAAGCTAGTGGCAGAAGCTCAGCTCTGCTAAAGTAAAGAGATAAAGGCGCTCACTCCTGAGGTCAAGGAAGACTTCCCTGTCTGCACATGCGCAGGAAGGCTCCTTGGGGGTCAAAAAGGGAGGGGGCCCCCACCCCGTAATAAGTGTGGACATGCACCCACAGGCCTCTGCCGTGGCATCTATCTTAGCAAAAAGTTGCACACGCATGTTGGGGGCACATGTATGTTGGGGAGGGTCCTGGGACCAGTCAGGTGTGAAAAAAGAAACGAGATAATTGGCTCAATGTAAACAAAGACCCGGAAGGACTGTCCTATATAAGTGATTTAAATCACTTCTTTACGGTGCTCCTCATTCAGGACTCCCACACTCCTCTCTGGGTGTGTATTTCTGCCTAGCTTGTGACTTAAATAAACAAACTCCTCCCGTACATTGTGCTATGTCTCTAATAATAAACTTTGTACCTGTTTTTACAGTTTTTGTCTCCTTGAAACATTCGTGCTTTCAACGGGGGAAAGAGCAGGGGCCACTTTGCTTCTAGCCTCTAGCCCCTAGTGGTCTAGCGGTTAGGATTCCTGGTTTTCATCCAGGCTACTCAGGTTCAATTCCTGGGCTGGGAACTAAGATCTCTCTTCAGGATCGCTGCCCGTTGTCAGCGAGATTATTATGACCTCGGATCTCACTGACCTCCGAGATCATTATGAGAAAGCAGCAGGAAGAAACTCTCTCTGGCTGAATGTGCATGGTTTCACCTAGGTCTCAGATTGCTCTCTGCATGCATCACATGACAACGGGAAGACTCAGCCATAGGGGAAGGCAGTACAGTACGGCGGACTGCAGTCCTGGAGGACATGGCGGAGCGGAAGGACCAGCCAACCTTGAAGCTCAGCTCTAGCTCCCTGTTTCCAGTGGTCTCACGGACATCTCCATGTCCGTGGTAGTGGATGTCCCACTACCATTTCAACCTCAATAAGTCCCAAAGAAATCGATCATCTGCCAAAGCTTCAAGACCAAACCTTTCTGTTCCTTTCCTTGCCAGTATTATTTCCCCAGGAACACTAGATTCAGGCAAACCTTGGGCATATTTCTCTTCTCCATACGCTGTGTCCCTCCAGTTGCTGAGTCCTGTTGAACTTTCCTCTCCACCCCCCCTCCTTACCCCAGATTCTTCCACCTTCAATGAATCATTATACATCCATATATATATATATATATATATTCATATATATGTAGTTACTCTGAATTTTCTGTCTATTTTAAGAATTTAGCATCTTAAAATGTATTGAATTCCTCTACTTCTCTATCCAATAGACAGACTATTCTATTACTAGAATAGAATAATAAGATAGCAGGATAAATTATATACATAGAAAAATCTATAGTTATGACAGTGTGGTACTAGAGCAGAAAGAGCTATATATATTATATATAGGTCAATGGAAAATAATAGTCCAGGGTTATATATATATATATATATATATATATGTAAAATGGCATTTCAAATCAGTAGGTAAGGATGGGATTAATCATTTCTTTAAGGCGACACTGTATAAACAAAGTGAAAAGACAAACTAGGAAAACATTTTCAGTATTTATAAAAGACAAAAAGTTAATGTAGACCCTGAAGATGGCGGCCGTGGCGGGAAAGTTGTTCTAGACTTCGCTTGTGCGACAAGCGAGTGCCATTGCTTGGGGCATTTCTGCCTCCGCAGCCCTTAGGCCTGCTGCTTCTCGAAGAAAGTGCTTGACAAATGCACGGTGGTCTGGTTCTGCTCAAGCAAAATTCGCCTTTAGCACCAGTTCCTCATGCCATGCCCCTGCCGTCACCCAGCATGTGCCCTATTTTAAGGGTACAGCTGTTGTCAATGGAGAGTTCAAAGAAATAAGCCTTGATGACTTTAAGGGGAAATATTTAGTGCTCTTCTTCTATCCTTTGGATTTCACCTTTGTGTGTCCTAAAGAAATTATTGCTTTCAGTGACAAAGCCAATGAATTTCACGATGTGAACTGTGAAGTCGTTGCAGTGTCAGTGGATTCCCACTTCACCCACCTGGCCTGGACAAACACACCAAGGAAGAATGGCGGTTTGGGCCACATGCACATCACACTCTTGTCAGATCTGACTAAACAGATTTCCTGAGACTATGGTGTGCTGTTAGAAGGTCCCGGCCTTGCACTACGAGGTCTCTTCATAATTGACCCCAACGGAGTCATCAAACATTTGAGCGTCAATGATCTCCCAGTGGGCCGAAGCGTGGAAGAGACCCTCCGCTTGGTGAAGGCATTCCAGTTTGTAGAAACCTATGGAGAAGTCTGCCCAGCCAACTGGACACCAGATTCTCCTACAATCAAGCCCCATCCGACTGCTTCCAAAGAATATTTTGAGAAGGTAAATCAGTAGACCATCCCATGTGCACCTGCAGCTTCCCACACCAGAAGAGAACCACAGCTGGAACTCACTTTTAGCATTTCAGAGATTATTATTTATAGAAGGCAAAAAACACAATTATGCTTGTATTCGTAAATATTACTCTAAATGTTTTGTTTTTGTAACATTGACCAAGGCTTCTAAAATGTGGTTAGTTACTAACGTAAGGAGTCCTTTATTAGCAGTGTATGGACGGATGGCTAGTTGCTATAGAATGTGCAGTTCCCCTATTTCTTGGATCATGTCTTCAAAGGGAAAAGGAAACAACTCTTCTTTACCAGCCTTACTTGAACCTTTGTGTACACTAGAGTAGTGTGACAGGCATCAAAAGCTTCTGATCAAGGGTCCTGAAATTTTCTTCTTGAGTTTCTTTGTATTAAACTGAATTTTCTTTTAAGATCATAGTTTTAAGTTGTTAGCATCAGTGGTCTAGTTTAACACTTGCAGGACTTCCCCGGTGGTCCTGTGGTTAAGACTCTGTGCTCCCATGCAGGGGGTGTGGGTTCGATCCCTGGTCAGGGAACTAAGATCCCACATACCATACAGTGCGGCCAGGAAAAAAAAAAAAACACTTGCAATGAATGTGTATGTGATTGAAGCAGATGTGAATCATGTTTTTTAAAAAACCATCTACAGTGGCCAAGTGACTTAACTGATCATGCATGTTCCCCAGTCCTGAGATATATACTTTATATAATTATTTTACTTATTTTGTTAGCTGACTTAGTGCCTACATACATTTCTAATATTTATTGGGCATAATTATAAAGGATAATTATTGAATCCAGGGATTGCATTTTGAATTTGAATCATTCATGCATTTGAATCATTGTAATTATTTTATTTCCTGAAGTGTTCAATGTAAAAAAATAAAAAATAAACATTTTAAAATACAAAAAAAGAAAAGTTAATGCATATGTGTGGTCGTTTTAATACATGCCCACCAGGAATTCCCTGGCAGTCCAGTGGTTAGTACTCCATGTTTCCACTGCCAGGGGCCTGGGTTTGATCCCTGGTCGGGCAACGAAGTTTCCGCAGGCTGCGCTTGGTGCGGCCAAAAAAACAAACAAAACAAAACAAACAACGAAAAAACCCACACCCACGAATTCTTTGATACTCTTCTCTTCAAGAGGTGGAGCCTATTTTCCCTCTACTTAAGTGTGGGCTGCACTTAGTGACTAGCTGCTAAAAATAGAATAAAGTGGAAGTGATCTGTGTGACTAAAAGGCACAGTGGCTTCCACCATGGTCTCCTTCTCTCCTGGGGGAAGCCAGCTGCCTAATTGTGAGCACACTCAAGCAGTCCTGTGGAGAAGCCCATATGGCAGGGAACAGTCCTGCTAACAGCCATGTCACTGAACCATCTCCAGGCCCAGTCAATCCATCAGATAACTGTAGCCCAAGCTAAGATACCTTTAGATTCCTGATTCACAGAAACTGAGATAATAAATGTTTTAAGCTACTAAGTTTTGAGATAATTTGTTATAATCAACTAAGAATTGCATTTGGCTACAACATAGATCCCCCAAACCCAGAGGCTTAACCAGTTTTTCCCTTTATATAAAATAAGTCTGGAGACAGGCAGTTCAGTGGTGATATGATAGCTTCATGATATTTTCTGTATCATAGGCTCCTTTCTACTTACGTTCTGGCATCTTAGCATGTGGCTCATATTCTCTGGGTCATCTCACAGCCCCATGTGGTTGCTGGAACTCCTGCCATCACATTTCTACTTTACAGAGGAAGTAAGACAAAGGGGAGGAGGAAAAAGGGACATTCTAGAAGTTTCACTAACTGACGTATCAGCAGTGAATGGAGGTTGAGAAATATATATATATTTTAAAGCTGGGCACAGTGTTGCCCCAATAATATAAAAGTTCTGTTAGCTCAAGAATGAGAAGATGGGCTTCCCTGGTGGCGCAGTGGTTGAGAGTCCGCCTGCCGATGCAGGGGACACGGGTTCGTGTCCCGGTCCGGGAAGATCCCACATGCCGCGGAGCGGCTGGGCCCGTGAGCCATGGCCGCGGAGCCTGCGCGTCCGGAGCCTGTGCTCCACAACGGGAGAGGCCACAACAGTGAGAGGCCTGCGTACCACAAAAAAAAAAAAAAAAAAAGATTAAAAAAAAAAAAAAGAATGAGAAGACAAAAAAATTCAATTAAAAAATAAGCTAAGAGTTTAAACAGACAGTTCCTCAAAGAAGATATACAAATGGCCAATGAAAACAAAAAAAGATGCTTACCATCTTTAGCCATCAGGGAAATGCAAATCAAAACCACAATGAAATACCACTTCATATCCACGAGGACAGCTATAATCAAAAACAGGTAACATCAAATGTTGGGCAGGATACGGAGAAATTAGAATCCTCAAACACTGCTGGTGGAAATGTAATGTGGGGCAGCCCTTTGGAAGGCAGTCTGGCAGTTTCTCAAAGGATAAATATAGAGTTACCATATGATCCACTTACAATTCCACTTGTAAGGAAAAAATTGCCAATAAACTAGTTGAAATATATGAGGTCTGGTTCTATTTGTAACATTTTATTTCAGGCTCCTAGCAAAGTGCCTGGTACCTAGTAAGCACTCAATATTCATAGTTGAATAAATGAATATGTTGAAACTGTAAGTATTTTAGAATGAAATCTCCACATGGCAAAGAATCATGTCCTCCTTTGGAATCCATTCATTACTGTATAGAATTCAATATCTTGATACTAAAAGTATTATATTTTTATTGATACTATTTGGAAATGGAAATGGAAATATTCGGCCACACAAAAATTTGTACATGAACGTTCATAGTAGCATTATTCGTAATAGCCAAAAAATGGAAAGAACCAAATGTCTCTCAACTGACGAATGAAGAAATAAAAAAAATGTGGTATAAACCATACAATGGAATACTGTTCAGCAATTAAGAGGGATGAAGTACTGATACATGCTACAACACAGATGAACTTTGAAAACATAATGCTAAGTGAAAGAAGCCAGACGCAAAGGACCACATGTTGTATAACTTCATTTATATAAACTGTTTAAAAACATTTCTGTTGGTGAGAAAGACGGGAAGAATGAATATCAGGTAAGAAACTGGCTGTTTCCACCACAGTTAATATTCAGATCATATAAAGCTCCTATGAATCAATTTTAAAAATTAATGACTTAGCAGGAACATGAAGAAGGACATGAAAAGGCATTTTGTAAAATAAATACAAATACATAGACATATAAAAAAACCCTCACCAACAATCAAAAATGCAAATTAAAATAATTTTCTGGTGATTTGATAATAGCTATTATTAAAAAGACAAGAAAAACAAATGTTGGTGAGGATGTGGAGAAAAGGGAATCCTCACACACTGTTGGTGGGAATGTAAATTGGTGCAACCACTATGGAGAACAGTATGGAGATTCCTCAAAAAAATTAAAAATAGAACTACCATATGATTCAGCAATTCCACTTCTAGGTATTTATCTGAAGAAAACAAAAGTACCAATTCAAATGATATGTGCACCCCTGTGTTCATTGCAGCACTATTTACAATAGGTAGATATGGAAGTAACGTAAGTGTCCACCCATAGATGAATGGATAAAGAAGATATGTGTGTGTGTCTGTGTGTGTGTGTGTGTGTGTGTGTCTGTGTGTAGTGGAATATTACTTGGCCATAAAAAAGAATGAAATCTTCCATTTGTGGCAACATGGATGGACTTAGAGGATATTATGCTAAGTAAAATAAGTCAGACAGAGAAAAACAATACCACATGATTTCAATTTTATGTGGAATCTAAAAACCAAAACAAATGAAGAAACAAAACAGAAGCTGACTCATAGATACAGAGAAAAAACTGGGGGTTGCCAGAGGGGCAGGGGATGGAGGGATGGGTAAAACAGATGAAGGGGATTGAGAGGTACAAACTTCCAGCTATAAAATAAATCATGAGGATATAATGTACACATAGGGAATATAGTCAATATTGTACAACTTTGTATGCTGACAGATGGTAATTCGTCTTATTGGGGTGATCATTTCATAATGCATAAAAACATCAGATCACTGTGTTGTATACCTGAAACGAATATAATATTGCATGTTAATTATAACTTTAAAAATGCCATAATAAACTAACCTCCCTGAAAAAAATAATATAGACATATCTATTTTTCAGTCTATTAAGACTGGTAAAGATAAGTACATACACTTTGAACCAGAAACTGCACCTCCTAAGAATGTATTCCACAGAGCCATGTTACTCAAAATGCGGTCCACGGACCAGCAGAATTGGTATCACTTTAAGGGGTCGGAATCTACATTTTAATGAGCTCCTCAGGCAATTCCTATGCACAGTAAAATTTGAGAAGTACTGCTACAGAGTACTCACACCGAAGAGCAAAGATATATCTATGAGGATTTCTATTGCAGGATTGTTTATAATGTTGATAATTTTCTTTAAAGTTAATACACCTCGGGCTTCCCTGGTGGCGCAGTGTTTGAGAATCTGCCTGCCAATTCAGGGGACACAGTTTCGAGCCCTGGTCTGGGAAGATCCCACATGCCGCGGAGCAACTAGGCCCGTGAGCCACAAGTAATGAGCCTGCGCGTCTGGAGCTTGTGCTCCACAACAAGAGAGGCCGCGACAGTGAGAGGTCCGCGCACCACGATGAAGAGTGGCCCCCGCTCGCCGCAACTAGAGAAAGCCCACGCACAGAAACAAAGACCCAACACAGCCACAAATAAATAAAATTAAAAAAAAAAAAGGTTAATACTCCTCAACAAAAAACAGTTAAAAAATTACCATATAGCTATATAATGGAAGACTTAGAAAACTATAAACAAAGAGGTAGATAAATGTTTAGTAATATGAAAGATGTCTAAGACATATTGTTAAATGAAAATAATCCAGATGTATGTATGATTGATACCATTTTTGTCTTTTAAAAATCTATATATTAATGAGAGTGGTGCTGAGGGGGATCATGGACTTTTTTGTTCCTCTATACACACATCTCTACTATTGCTTTTTTTTTTTTTTTTTTTTTTTTTTTTTTTTGCGGTACGCGGGCCTCTCACTGTTGTGGCCTCTCCCGTTGCGGAGCACAGGCTCCGGACGCGCAGGCTCAGTGGCCATGGCTCACGGGCCCAGCTGCTCCGCAGCATGTGGGATCTTCCCGGACCGGCGCACGAACCCGTGTCCCCTGCATCGGCAGGCGGACTCTCAACCACTGCGCCACCAAGGAAGCCCTATTTGCATTTTTATTTTAATTAAATAGTACTTTTGTAATCGAAGGAGATGTTCTCTAGACCAGGCACTGGGGGAAGGATGTCACTGAGAAGGACGTGGAGTTTCTAGCTCTCATTACACGGCATCGATTCAGTCCTTGTCAACAAAACAAAATAAAATCTCCAGCGGCTCCTTACAGCTTTTGGGATAAAGTCCAACCGTCTGTTGCTCCTCCCTCATGCCCCTGAGTGCACCTCCGCTCCAGCCAGCAGAACCCCTGCCTTCCTTCCACTGACACTGAGCTCTTTCTCCTCCAGGGCTTAACACCGACGCGCCTCTTCTGTCTAGAGTCTCTGCCCTGAACATGTGATATTATGTGCACATGTGTATTATAAGATTATCCCCTGGCTCCCACGTACCAAAAAGAAAAAAAAAATTTCAACAAGGTTATCCTCTGGCACTTCGTAAAAGCCCTGTAAGTGCTGGGTTTCATTATTATAACATATTTCTCATTATATTGAATTACTTGTCCACTAACCCTATCCCTGGACTGTAAGCCCCCTGAAGACAAGGCCTGTGTTTTACTGTCCTTGAGTGCCCAGCCAGTCCATCCGGGCAGAGAGTAAGTGCTTAACAAAAGCATGCTAAATGATCCCTCCCTTTCCTCTGCGCCAAGGAAGAAAATCACATCCTTTCTCTCTGACTACATCAAACCACCTGGATGTTCCCCTTCTCCACACTCCAGCAATGTGATAACTCCTTTGCAAAGCACTTCTAGCCCTTCAGAAAGCTTTCCTATCTACTCTTTTTTTCCCCCATTAATTAATTTATTTATTTATTTTTGGCTGCATTGGGTCTTCGCTGCTGCGCATGGGCTTTCTCTAGTTGTGGTGAGAGGGGGCTACTCTTGTTGGGTGTGCGGGCTTCTCATTGCAGTGGCTTCTTTTGTTGGGAGCACTGACTCTAGGCGCGCAGGCTTCAGTAGTTGTGGTACTTAGGTTTCAGTAGTTATGGCTCGCGGGGTCTAGAGGGCAGGCTCAGTAGCTGTGGTGCACGGAACGTAGGATTTCCCTGGACGAGGGCTCGAACCCGTGCCCCCTGCATTGTCAGGTGGATTCTTAACCACTGCGCTACCCACCACTTGGTATTTCTTGCCCTTCTTCCCCACCTTTTGCTTCAGGGAATGAGTTTCTTTTGAATTCACAGTACTTCTGCATTGAGGTTGTCCGGTTCCTTTAAGGTCTCGCATGATGCAATGGCTAGCCCGCCCCTGTCCCGCCCCTCAGCTCTACTAAGCCACGCCCACTGGCTTTTTCAGCGGGCCAATTACCGCCCTTCATTCGGGTTCCTAGGACTGGGAAATTGGGCTCGTAACCAGGCAACTACCGGTCTACTTGCTTCGCGGCGGATTTTCAGTTCGGTTATTCGCAGCTCTTCTCTCAACGGCTGCCAGCTGCGGAAGGCGAGTGCCCGGCCCCCCCCCGTTGCCGTAACAGCAGTACACAACTTCTCCCTTGCCCTCTACCAAACAGTCCTTCCCTCTGGGGCCAAGACCTCTCCAGTAGAGCTTCTAGTTGAGCAGAACCAGGGTCTGCGCCCCTTTGCAAAGGAGGATTGATTGAGTGGGAGGGTTGGAGGCTGCGTGTCAGGCTGGTGTCCCAGAGGGGACAGGGAAATGGGTCTACGCGGCGTGGGAGAGTTAGAAGAGAGGAGTAGAGCAGGGGTTATAGAGATGGAAGGGGATGGGAAGGGGCAGTAGGGAGGTTTGGAGGAGAACGTGGCTTAAGGCAGAAGTGGGAAGAACTAAAGAGGGGGAAGTCCAGGAAGCTGGACACCGAGCTGCTGGAGGAGTTGGAGCCCCTGAGAAGGGCAGGAAATGTCTTGGGGGTCTGGGAAGGCATCCAAGTGAGAGGGGTCCTTGGTGGGAAGTATGAAGTGGAGGTTGGGAGTCAAAATGAGATGTTCACAGGGATGAGGAAAGAAGCATCGCTGGCAGGAGGTCTGGGGTGATAGGGTGATGAGAGGGGTACCCATTCATGGAGGTGAGGGAGGGAGCGTTGGCAGACGCTGAGGAGACCTTCTTTCTCAGGGCCGGGACCTAGCTGGATTTGACTCCAGAGCCTTCAGCAGGGAAGAAAAATGTCAGATGAAGATGATCTGGAAGACTTTGAGTCAAACCTGGATGGTCTGGAAAGGGAAGACGACGAGAAGGAGACAGAGGAGTGGGAGGACCACAGGAAAGAGGGAGAAGACTCTGAGGAAGTGAGAGCTTGGAAACAGAGGGGCCGGGATTAAGGGCTGGGGAGAAAGGGATGCCTGAGTCCGCTTCCTCCTGCAGTGGGTGTCCACGCCCCTCACAGAGGACATGATGAAGGAAGGGCTTTCTGCGCTCTGCAAGACGGGTAATGGACTGGCCCATGCTTACGTCAAGCTGGTGGTTAAAGACAGGTGTGTTCATGGGGGACCAGGAGAGGTCTGAGGATGTGGGACCCAGTGTCCTTTCTCAGCCTCCATCCTGGGTGTTTCGGCTGAGGTTGGATATCTGGCATCCTGGACCAGCGAGGAGGGAAGGATAGAGTCTACTTTTCAGGACGCTGTGACTCCCTGTGTCAGAGCTGGCCTGGGCAATTGGAGGCTGTGAGGGTATGGGATGGGGGTGGGGATTCCTGTTGGACTACCTCACTAGTCTTTCAGAGTGTCGCTTCTCGGCCCTTCACAGACACAAGGTCCCTGCCCACCGTTGAGAACCCACCTACCTTCTCTTCCCCCTCCCCAGCCCTCCCTTCTGTCAGCCCCTCTCCTCTCCACTCTAAGCCATCTTCACACTGCCCTCTGCTTTAGTACCTCTGATAGTCCTTGCTGGATTCTTAACCCTGACCCTGGCCTCTACCATCTCCTAGGGATCTGACAGACATCCACTTGCTGCGTTCCTACATCCATCTGCGCTTTGTGGATGTTTCCAGAAACCACTTGACAGACTTGTCCCCACTCAATTGCCTCACCCACCTGCTCTGGCTCAAGGCTGACGGCAACAGGCTGCGGAGTGCCCGGTTGAGCGAACTGCCCTACCTGCAGATCGCCAGCTTTGCCTATAACCAGATCACCGACACTGAGGGCATCTCTCATCCTCGTCTGGCCAGCCTGGATCTCAAAGGTGGGGCCTTGGGATGGGCCTCACAAGATTCCTTCCTCGCCTGGGGCCGACATAAGTGGGCAGTGTGGTCCTTGGCTGTGCCACACAGCAATCTGCATTCATTCATTCACTCATTCACGATGGTTCACGATGACAGTTCTGTGTGCTGGAGATGTAGCAGTGAACAAAACAAAGAAAATCCCTCTTCTCCTGTAGCTTACATTGTAGTCAAGGGAGGCAGGCAATTATCAGTGATCAGTATTTTATTTTTAATTTTTGGCTGCACTGCGTGGCATGTGGGATCTTAGTTCCCCAAGCAGGGATCAAACCCGTATCCCCTGCAGTGGAAGGATGGAGTCTTAGCCACTGGACCACCAGGGAAGTCCCAATGATCACAATAAATAAGTAAATTTAGGGACTTCCCTGGTGGCGCAGTGGTTAAGAATCCGCCTGCCAATGCAGGGGACACAGGTTCGAGCCCTGGTCCAGGAAGATCCCACATGCTGCGGAGCAACTAAGCCCGCGAGCCACAACTCCTGAGCCCGTGCGCCGCAACTACTGATGCCCGCGCACCTAGAGCCTGTGATCCGCAACAAGAGAAGCCACCGCAGTGAGAAGCCCGCTCACTGCAACTAGAGAAAGCCTGTGCGCAGTAACAAAAGACCCAACACGGCCAAAAATAAATAAATAAAAATTAAAAAAAATAAGTAAATTTATAAAGCATGTTAAAAGGAGATAAGTGCTATGGGAAAAAATCAGGGTAAAGGAAAAGGGGGGAGCAGGGGTGGCGATTTCAAACAGGTTGGTTAGGACAAGTGTCATTGGGAAGTTGACATTGGAGCAAAGACTTGAAGGAGGAGAGGGAGTTAGCCATATAGATTGCTGGGCACCCTTCATTCACTCCTCAAAGACTTAGGTGGGCACATCCATCGGGCCCTTGGACTTGCCAGACCACTGTCCAGGGCTCCGCAGCCCTTAAGTCTGGAGCTGTCCCTCCTCGTATCACCTGGCATTAGAGAAGATGATGCAGAGGCTCCCCAAATTCAGGCTCTACTGCTGAACATTTGAAGCGGCCCTTTGAACTCTTGACACCCTCCTTCTCAGGGAACCACATCCACATGGTGACAGGTCTGGACCCCCAGAAGCTGATGAGCCTGCACACACTGGAGCTTCGGGGGAACCAGCTGAACAGAACCCTGGGAATCAACCTTCCTAAGCTGAAGAACCTCTTCCTGGTAGCTCACTGGGTCAGAGGGTGGTTGGTGCCGGGAAGGGGGCGCTGTCCTGGGGGCCAGGATGCCTGGTTCTAGTAGACTCACCTACTAACTTCATCATCATCGTAATTGGTATCATTTCCTGAGTGCTTACTCGGTGCCAGATGCTGTGTGGATTCAGAGTCAAAACAGACAAGGTGCTCAGCACCTCGCAGGGCTGATAATACACGATGTGTGGATAATACAGAGACAGTTTGCTTTGATACAGGTAGCAGCACCTTGTGCATAACTGAGGTTCAGATCAGGCTAAGGAGGCCACTTATGTGTCTAGGCTTTTAGACTCTTGAGTCGCCTCATTCCAGGATGGAGCTGAAGCCATTTCTCCTCCGTGGAGCAGTGAGGCTCTTGGTGCGGGCGGTGGGCTGAAGCATCTCCTCCTTAATCAGAGGTGGCCGTGCTGGGATGGGCAGTAGGAGTCACTGCTGAGCTGTCTCTGGGTTGGCAGCTTCTTCTGGATTCTTTACTCTCTACGCGGGTCTCTACCTACCTCCACTGCCCTCCTGTACCCTCTCTACCTCTTAGATTTGCCCTTTTGCTGCATCCCTTTCTGATTTCCTTCCCTCTCCCTGCTGCCCTCTCCCAATCGATCTACTGTATCCTGGGGTCTAGGCCCAGAACCTGCTGAAGAAGGTGGAAGGCTTGGAAAGCCTAAGCAATCTCACTACCTTGCATCTTCGAGACAACCAGATTGAAACTCTGAGTGGCTTCTCCAAGGAAATGGAATCACTGCAGTACCTCAACCTAAGGTAGGAGCCCCCTCCAGGCCCCCCGTGCCTCTACCCTTGACCAGGAGCCACCTTTGCCCCTATGTTTCTCCCTGGTCCCAATCCCCCAGTTCTAGATCACCCCCAGATTCTCACCTCATCCTCTGTCCTGATCCTCCCCCGTCCTGTCCTTACTTTCTTCTGCATCAGTCCTAATTACAGCACTGAGACCTTTGTAGCCTGAGACCCCTGAACCCTATTCATTCAACCCACATATTGAGAACGTACTACGTGCCAGGCCTTGTGCTGTGTTCCGGGAACCATCTGAAGGAATCAGAGATGGTCCCTGTTCTCAGGGACTCACAGTCTGGCTCCATCCCATATAAGTTTCCACTGCCCTTCTCCATCTCCTGGGCCCCAATTCCCCTTCCAGTTTCCTGCCTCTCTTCTCCTGAGCCCCACCTGTAATGGGCCCCATACTGCTATAAAACACAAGACATGCTCAGATTTGTTTTGTTTTCCATAAATTTATTTATTGATTTATTTATTTTTGGCTGCGTTGGGTCTTCGTTGCTGCACAGGCTTTCTCTAGTTGCGGCGAGCAGGGGCTACTCTTCATTGCGGTGCACGGGTTTCTCATTGCGGTGGCTTCTCTTGTTACGGAGCACAGGCTCTAGGCACGCTGGCTTCAGTAGTTGTGGCACGCGGGCTCAGTAGTTGTGGCTCGCGGGCTCTAGGACGCAGGCTCAGTAGTTGTGGCGCACGGGCTTAGTTGCTCCGCGGCATGTGGGATCTTCCCGGACCAGGGCTCGAACCCGTGTCCCCTGAATTGGCAGACGGATCCTTAACCACTGCGCCACCAGGTAAGTCCCCGTGCTCAGATCTGAGGTGAGAAGAGTATTTAAAAGAAAATCTCTAGATGGAAAGGCACTGAGGATCAGGGGCGATTTTCTTGCAGCAACTCTTGTCGGATGGAGGATTTTATGTGTGTATCTTTAAGCAAAGACGTAAGGAAATTGCCTCTTTCGTCAACAAAGACAAATCCTCGATTCTGGCAGTGGAAAAAGAGTCTCCGTGTAGGGAGTGGTGGTTGTACCTTGAAGCCCAAAGTCCTGCTTTGACTGCTGGAGCGATCTCTTGCTAATTAGCTCTGCCCCCTTGGTCTGGTAGGGTGCAGGGGGTATGGTTTTCCTGTTAATGGTCTAGACAGGGATAATGGACCTTCCTCAGTGGCTATTTACCAGGGATGTTTAGAAGTAAGTGTGGGGCAGAGGGGTTGTCTCAGTGACTGGGAGGTGCCCCTGGGGCCAAAGACCTGCAAGCAAGGACAGTCCAGCCTCTGAGGCGTGAGGCAAGAGCATGAAAACAATACACAGTATCCTACAATGAGGTACTTGAGGGGAGGAAGCTTATCCTTCAGGCTCGGAGGCCCCGACCCATCCCCAGCGCCAGGCTCCTTCCTGTGGGAGCACCGAGACAGCACCATCTCCATGACCCTAGAGCCCATTTCCTTCTCCACTGGCTCGGTCCTACCTTCCAACCTTTGATTAGGTGTGATGACACAGAAATCTGTCCCTACAGAGGAGATTCCCCCCTATTCCCCAACTACAAGACAGGGCTGATACCTAGCTCTGCTGCTCCAAAAAGATAAATATGACACATTACAGAATAGACAGTGGCGCCTAGGGATTCCCTGAAGGGCAGAACAGGACAGGAGTAGGGTTACCCAGCGTCTCTGCAGCAAATCTGGCAGTGCGTGGCAGGCCAGTCCACAGAGGCCATGTTTCTAGAGAAACCGGAGCCCAGTGGGAGACTCCCCCTGAGGGCCCATACCTGGTAGCTGGCCTCCGAAGCCCATCGTTCTCTCGTGAACACCTCCCCACCACACCGGCAGGGGCAACATGGTGGCTGACCTGGGGGAGCTCGCCAAGCTGCGGAACCTGCCCAAGCTGCGAGCCTTGGTGCTGCTGGACAACCCGTGTACGGACGAGAACGACTACCGCCAGGAGGCCCTGGTGCAGGTGGCGCATCTCGAGCGCCTGGACAAGGACTTCTACGAGGAGGAGGAGAGGGCTGAGGCTGACGAGATCCGGCAGAGGGTGAAGGAGGAGGCCGAGCCCGAGCCCGAATTGGAACCGGACCAGTCATCGATCTCGCAGTTCCCCTAGCCTCCAAGGACAGTAAGGAAGGGGGGCAGGGAGGCCAGAAGAGGAGGCCAAGGGCCTGGCGGACGGGAAGGGAAGTTGCTGTAGGAGGAGGTGGGTGAGGGAGGCAGAGGCAAGGAGAACCCCTGGGGAGACCTGGGTTAGGAGGCACAGGTGAGGAGAAAGAACCAGAAGAGCCTGGGAGGAGCTGAGAGAGGCTTAGGAGATACATCAGGAGGCCTGAGGAGTAAGCAGTATGAATGGGGTGGCAGGCAGAGAGGTGGCTGTGGTCTGGGCAGCCACACCTGATGGGAAATGCTGGGTCTGGGGCATGGGGGGGCGGGGTTGGGGGCCGTGGTGTATGAGGATGGCAGCTGGGCCTACCGAAGGCAGGAGAGGAAGATCCTGCACTAAAGAGCAAAGCTAAGAATAACAGGACAGAAGGAAGAAAGGAGGGCAGGAGGCAGGAAGAGACTGAGGCTATGAGACCAGGGAAGCGTGGCAGCTAGCACTTCAGGTGGGGCAGAGGCAGCAGTGGGAGTGCAGGGGGCCCAGGGGATTGGCTTCTGTCCTCTTCCTCCAGGAGACCAAAGATGCTGGCTCCAAGACCGAGGAGACTCCCAGTTGGGGGGGCCCACACCCCCTCTTCCGGAGACAGAGGACGCCTTCTCTTGCCCCAGGCCTAGGAATTCATCACAGCCCGCCTCCCAGACTCTGTGACGGGCACCTGGGCAGCGGTGACTGCGCGGGAGCAGTCCCTCGGGTAGGCCTGGTGGGAACCAGGCCTGGATGGGCCAGGGGAGGCTTGAGGAACTGGCTGCGGAGGCGGCGGCCTGGAGTGTTAGGAACAGTTGTTCGTTTTTCCAATAAAGAGACATTTTGATACTCTCGTGTCTGACCGGGTTTGTGAGACACTGAGGCTGTCACGGGCTTGCTTCACTGGCGTCAGGCTGAGATTGTTACTTTCCACGGGGTCGGGGCGTGGGTATGAGCGCGCGTGGGCTGCGGGGGTATAAGTCGTGGGTGGCCCCCGGCCCCTCCCACATCGCTCTCCTTCTGCCCTCCCCGCCCCATCCCATCGGTACCCCCCCCTCCTCCGCGCTCCTACGTGCGCCTCCGCTGGCGGCTCCTGAATCATCGGGGGCTCCGGGTCACATGCGCCCGCCCGGCCCTATCCGCGCCTCCCCCGCCCGCCGCCCGGGCGCCGCAGCCGCCGCCACCGCCACTCCCGCTCTCTCTGCGCCGCCACCACCACCACTGCCAGCGCCACCGACAGCGCCACCGCCACAGGCTGGGTCTGCAGCCCCGAGGTGAAGCCCCAGACGAGCCCCGCGCCCCTCCGGCCCCCTCCCCTCGCCGCCGCGCCCCCGCCCCTCTCCCCGGGCCTCGCGCATCCCTCGCCCCGCGGCGCTGCGCACCTGCTTCGCCACCAGCGCCCCGCAGGCACCTCCTTCCCCAGCCTTCCCGGACCGCTCGTCTCGGTTTCAGGCTGTCGCCCCCTCCTCATTCGTGCGCCAGGCCTCTGCGCACCTGGGTCTAACTGCGCCTTTCTCCACCCTTGTCTGCCCCCTCTCCATGCCCCTTTTCGCCTCCGGTTCTGTCGATGATAAGGTTTCGCGGTCTCCCCGGGCTGTGCATTTTTACCCTGGCACGTCCTTTGGCTTTGCATCGGGGAAATGTCTTTCTCACCCTTCCTCGGCGTCCGCAGACTTCCTCTAGACGCCCCTCTCCCACTCCTCTCCCGCATCACCCACTCCGGTTACAGTGTTTCCACTGCACCGGGGAGGGATGGGAAGAAGGGACAATTTGTCTAGGGGCCGGGGGAGGACTGGCCCAGCCGTGCCTCTCCCCACGGGTCTCTCTTCGTCCTCCTCCCTCCCCACGGCAACCCTCAGAGACTGAGGACCCTCTCGCAGACTTCTCTACTGTACATCCCTCGGGAAGAGGAGGGACATACATTTGGAGGGAGATTGGGACCTTGGAGTGGGGGTTGGAGCATTAGATTGTGGGGGATGGGGGCTCAGGAGAGAGGCCTCCCGCTGCCCATACGACCCATGCTCTTCTGGGCTCCAAGGAGAAATGCAAACCTAGCAGCCGGACCGCCCTGAGGAGATCTGGGGGAACCCCACCAGCCGGCTGCTGAGGGGGCGAGGGAACCACTGCCGTTCCCCTCCCCTCCCCTCCTCACTGCGGAGTCCTCCCATCTCGTTTTTTTTTTTTTTAACATCTTTATTGGGGTATAATTGCTTTACAATGGTGTGTTAGTTTCTGCTTTATAACAAAGTGAATAAGTCTCATCTCGTTTTTGATCCTATCCCGCCCCCCACTGCAGTGACCTCCCCTTCCTCACTGCATTGACCTTCTCCTCTCCCCACGGGCGGGGGGATGCCTTCTACAGCCGACGACTGCAGCCAGCTCCTCGTCACCCCCCCACACACCCCGCCCAGTGCAGTAACCTCTTTCCCATCCCTCCCAGCCTCCCAGCCTTTGGCCCCTCCCACTGGTCTCAGGCTCCACCCCTCTAAGCCTCTTACCTTTCTCCTTCCTTCCCTTCCACCCAAGGAGATCCCAGCCATCATGTCCATTGAGAAGATCTGGGCCCGGGAGATCCTGGACTCCCGTGGGAATCCCACGGTGGAGGTGGATCTCTACACTGCCAAAGGTAATGGGCAGGGCCTTCCCACAGCCGCCATGCTGGCTTTGCCCTCGCCTGGCATGGGAGGCTCCCCGGGGATTCCCAGTGGGGATGGGGCGCTGGGCCAGGCTCACGAGCCTGCAGCGGGGCGGGGTGGATCCTCCTTTTCCAGGGGAGCCAGGATAGGCCGGTCTCTGTGTGCTAGTTTAGTGTGTGATACACAGCCTGCCTCTGCCCTCTGTGTTCACCGTGTGTGCGTGCACCGTGTGTGCTGCCTGCGTAGCTTCATTTCTGTGGGTTCCCACTTGCGCACGTGGGACCTTAGTTGGGTGGATGAGGAGGCCAGTGCTTGTGCATCCGCCTCCGTGCGTGTGTCCGGGTGGGGCGGGGCGGGGGGGTCGTTAAGGAGCACTGGTGGAAGAAGGCTGGATGCGGCTGCAGGGGCGTAGAGCTGGAAGGCTGAAGAATCTCTGGTCCCTGTGGTGTCCTCTCCCTCCATCCTCATTCCACGTTCCCCTCCCAGGGCTTTTCCGGGCTGCCGTGCCCAGTGGAGCCTCCACTGGTATCTATGAGGCCCTGGAGCTAAGGGATGGGGACAAACAACGTTACTTAGGCAAAGGTGAGGCCCTTTGTCTTTTCCCGGCTCTCCCGTCCCTCTACTGGGGACCTCACACCAGTCCCCAGCCCTCTTCCTGCATGCCTTCCCCCAACCTTTCCTCTTCGGGCCCCGCCTGGCCTGAGCCGGCCTGACCTCTCCACCTCTCCCTAGGTGTCTTGAAGGCAGTGGACCACATCAACACCGCCATCGCCCCGGCCCTCATCAGCTCAGTGAGGCCCGCTCTTTGCTCGGGGTGGGGACCAGGGTCCTGGAAGGAACCCTGGATTAGGGGACGATGAAGGAGAGGGAGAAAGGCCCACCTCTTGGGAATCATGGTTACCGGGGAAGGATGCCCCCTGCTCCCATGGAGCTTCAGGTCCCCTAATCCAGACAGGCCGCTGTTGCAGGAAGCTGGTTGGACCCTGGCTAGATGTGAGCCTGTGTGTGGATGTAGGGGGCCCTCTGGCTTAGGGTCCAGCCTTCATCCTGGCTTTGGGTGATGGAGGTTCTGCTCACAGGGTCTCTCTGTGGTGGAACAAGAGAAGCTGGACAACCTCATGTTGGACTTGGATGGGACTGAGAACAAGTGTAAGCAGGGGCTGGGAGAGAGTCGGGGTGGGGAGGGAACTCACGGAGCAGATGGAGAACTGAGGGGCCAGCGCTGTGGGGGGCTTCTTAGGAAGGATGACCTGGGACTTCCCTGGAGGTCCAGTGGTTAGGACTCCACGCATGAGCTTCCGCTGCAGGGGGCACGGGTACGATCCCTGGTCGGATCCTGCAGGCTGTGAGGTGTGGCCAAAAAAAAAAAAAAAAAGAGAGAGAAGGATGACCCGAGGAGGACTAGCCCTTCAAGAAAGCATGAGTTTAACGCCAGTGGGAGGGGAATGACATTAGACAGAAGGGAGGACTTTGCAGCATAAGGAGGGGGGAGTTGGTGGCAGATAGTCTGTGGTCTCAGGGGTGTTTAGCAATAGTGCCGCTCTCTGCCCTTTCCACTCACCTCCCCTCGCCGCCCCCCACTATTTTCGGGAGAGGATGGATGACGTGTTGCAGGAGTGGAGAGGGAGGAGGGGGGTCTCCTTTACTGGCTCCTTTTGGGGAGTATAGGTGGAGGCGAGACCTGGAAGGGGAAGGGGACGTGTTTGCTCAGTGCCTTCCTCTGTAATCTCCCAGCCAAGTTTGGGGCCAATGCCATCCTGGGTGTGTCCCTGGCCGTGTGTAAGGCAGGGGCGGCCGAGCAGGAATTGCCCCTCTACCGCCACATTGCTCAGCTGGCCGGGAACTCAGACCTCATCCTGCCTGTGCCGGTGAGACTATGACCTGCCCCTCCCAGGGGTGGGTGGGGAGGGAGTATGAAGCCTTGTGAGGTCTGATGGGGCGCAGCTAAAGAGAAAGGATGGGGACAGGGGACTCTGAGTCCAGGAAGCTGGAGGAAGTTTGGGATTTGGGGTTGACACTCCAAGGGCCTTGAGGGAAGTGCTCTGTGACTTTTCTGTCCTCCTGTGGCTCCCAGGCCTTCAATGTGATCAATGGGGGCTCCCATGCTGGGAACAAGCTGGCCATGCAGGAGTTTATGATCCTCCCAGTGGGCGCTGAGAGCTTTCGGGATGCCATGCGACTCGGGGCGGAGGTCTATCACACACTCAAGGGCGTCATCAAGGACAAGTATGGCAAGGATGCCACCAACGTGGGAGATGAAGGTGGCTTTGCCCCCAATATCCTGGAGAACAGTGAAGGTGAGGCCAGGAACCCCACTCCTAGCTCTAAGTCTCACTCCATCCCGGGACATCAGGAAGGGCCACACATTTCACCAAGTCCCGAGGAGGCTGCGTGAGGGTCCCTGAGCTAATTCCAAGAGGTTCCATTCCTCGGAGTGGGTGCCAGAGGGCCTAACAAATTCACATGCAGGCCTGAGAGGACATTCTTTATCCACCCAGCCAGATCTGTAAGCATCTGCAAGTTCCCACTGGAGCCCCTGGGGATGCTGGGAGATGGTCTAGGTGACCTGTGGGATCCGTCCCCACCTTTAACTCCGATGGATCCTCAGTTTGATGAGATATACCATACTGCAGGGAATCCACTCCAAATCTATCCCATTCCCACCCCAACCTCTTAGACTTCTAGGATTTCTAGCCTTTCTCTGCCCTGGGAGAAGCCTTATAGTGAAGAGAAACTATACAGGCAGGTAGTGGCTAAGAGTTAACTTTCTGGGGCCAAATTGCCTGGATTTGAACCTTGCCTGGAAGAGTTTCTGGCTGGGGATCTTGCTCACTTAACTTCTCTGTGCTTGTCTTTCTCATCTGTAAAGTGGGAACAACAGTCTCTACCTCTTAGCATATTGTGAGGATTAAATGAGATCGTATGTGTAAGTGCTTAGGTGACATAGTTAAGCCCTCAATAAATTATAGCTATTTAAAACAAAACAAACAAACAAACAAACAAACAAAACTGGGATTCCCTGATGGCGCAGTGGTTGAGAGTCGCCTGCCGATGCAGGGGACACGGGTTCGTGCCCCGGTCCGGGAAGATCCCACATGCCGCGGAGCGGCTGGGCCCATGAGCCATGGCCTCTGGGCCTGCGCGTCCGGAGCCTGTGCTCCGCAACGGGAGAGGCCACAGCAGTGAGAGGCCCGCGTACCGCAACAAAACAAAACAAGACAAAACTATGGAACTTCCCTGGTGGTCCAGTGGTTAAGAGTCCATGCTGCCAATGCAGGGGCTGCGGTTCGATCCCTGGTCAGGGAACCAAGATCCCACACACCGCGCGGCGCGGCCAAAACAAAAACAAAAACAAAAAGACTATTATTAACACAATTCCATTCCTCTGCCTTCCTAAAAGGTGGCCTGCTCGTCGCAGACCTGGGAATAACCCCAAAACAACCTTAACCAGACCTCTCCCTAGCAACAGCCCTCCACTTCTGTTCTGAATTTCTTTCTTTCCCTCATTCCTCCTCGCCCATCGTATTCCATCCCCAGCCTTGGAGCTGGTGAAGGAAGCCATTGACAAGGCTGGCTACACAGAAAAGATCGTCATCGGCATGGATGTCGCCGCCTCGGAGTTTCATCGTGATGGCAAATACGACTTGGACTTCAAGTCTCCCGCTAATCCTTCCCGATACATCACTGGGGACCAGCTGGGGGCCCTCTACCAGGACTTTGTCAGGAACTATCCTGGTGAGAGCAAGGGCTGTGGCAGGGGGAGGGCAGGGGGCAGGCAGGGATGTGCTGGGGACAACTCTGGACCTTACGGGGGTGCTGACCCGGGTGTCAGGGAGAGATGTCCTGAGAGGAACCTGAGAACCAGGGATGGGGTGAAGGAGCCTCCTGCAGAGGTTGGGCTTTGGATGTCGTGTAATTGTGCAGGTACCTGTGGTGAATCTGTTCCATCTGCTTTGGATCCTGATTAAAGTTATGATCTCTGAAGCTGCTGGGATCAGGGGGCGGGTTTGGGAGGAACCAGGCCTGGTGAGAGGGTGACTGGAACTAGCACAGTTCAGGATCTTTGGTTGAGAAAACTGGATGCTGGGGAATTCCTGGCGGTCCAGTGCTTAGGACTCTGCACTTTCACTGCCGAGGGCACGGGTTCAATCCCTGGTCAGGGAACTAAGATCCCATAAGCCAGCAGTGTGGTGGCTGGATGCTGGATACTGAGTGGAGCTGGACGTCATGTGGGTGCGGAGGTGCTGAATCGCCCTCTCTAGGTCCCCCAGTGGTTTTTACCCCGGGATGGAGGTACTTGGCTTCCAGTTCCTGAGACAGAGCGAGAGAAAATAGACTTAGATTTTGCAGAATGAAGTTTTTAGAATAGCAACGAGGAAGGGCTTCCTGGTAGAAGATGGGAAAATACCAAGATAGGTTGTGAGAAAGTTTCTAAACTCTTGTTTTTTGAAAGGTTTTATGGAAGAATCAAGAAGCAGTTAGGGCAGGCTTGTTTCAGGGGAAGCAGGGGTGAGGGAGCTGAATTGGCCAGGGGGTCTGACCCGTCCATTCAGGGAATCTCAGCGGGGTGTTCCTGCCTGACTCAGAGCCTCCACATCGCTCTCCCATCAGTGGTCTCTATTGAGGACCCCTTTGACCAGGACGACTGGGCTGCCTGGTCCAAGTTCACAGCCAACGTGGGGATCCAGATTGTGGGTGACGACCTGACAGTGACCAACCCAAAGCGAATCGAGCGGGCCGTGGAGGAGAAGGCCTGCAACTGTCTGCTGCTGAAGGTCAACCAGATCGGTTCGGTCACCGAAGCCATCCAAGCGTGAGTGCCTGCCGTCCCTGACTCAGCCCGTTTCTCCCAGCCCAGTCTTGCCCACAAGTGCTGAAGGGGGCAGGGAACCTGGAGTCACTTTCATGGCTCTCCTGGTTCTGCTCCCTCTGCCCAGACGTTTCTTGACCAACATAGGGGATGAGAAGCGGGTGCGGGCGTGAGGCGTTGGGGCTCAGTGCTGCTGTACGGATGCAGGTGCAAGCTGGCCCAGGAGAATGGCTGGGGGGTCATGGTGAGTCACCGCTCGGGAGAGACTGAGGACACGTTCATTGCGGACCTGGTGGTAGGGCTGTGCACAGGCCAGGTGAGCGCCAGGGAGCCCTTTGTGCAATTGGTGGGTTCTAGGCTCGGGTGGCTCTCTCCTTCCAGGTGTTTGCAGGTGTTGGGGGAATTTCAAGGGAGTATAAGTTTTCTTTCACGGGGCAAAGGGCGGCCACGGAACTGCTTCTCTTTTGTGGTGTTTCAGATCAAGACTGGTGCCCCATGCCGTTCCGAGCGTCTGGCTAAGTACAACCAGCTCATGAGGTGAGGGGACCCAGGGAATGGAAGCCCAGGGCCCAGGGGGTTATAAGCTGTGTTTCTCCACCATTTCATCTCCAGTGCCCGGGGCCTGGAGAACAAACAGTAGGCATCCAGAGAATACTTGTTTTTGATGGATGGGTTTACAGATGGCCTGATTGACAGCCCACGGAAAGCCAGGGAATGCCCTCGCTCAGGCCAGGACCCGGGAGCAGGTGGTGCGAGGGGCTTGGAGGATGGTGGCCCCATGGGAAGCGGGGGTGGTCCTCCTGCTTCCCTGACTCTTTCCTTTCTGACTCACCTCTCTCAGAATCGAAGAAGAGCTGG
Organism: Lagenorhynchus albirostris; assembly: GCF_949774975.1. NCBI lineage: Eukaryota > Metazoa > Chordata > Mammalia > Artiodactyla > Delphinidae > Lagenorhynchus > Lagenorhynchus albirostris. The sequence continues at coordinate 97,688,443 of NC_083105.1, read as the reverse complement.
GGGACGAAGCTCGCTTCGCCGGACATAATTTCCGCAATCCCAGCGTGCTGTGATCCCTCTACCTGCCTGGAGACTTGGAACCCCTCGCCTGTCCTCCTGGAACCTCTTCTTTCCAGTCCTGCTCGAAATTTCACCCCAGACAACACCCCGGCTGACCTGCTGCGCTGCTCCTTGACTGGTCCAGCCCCTGCTGTCTCCGCTCTCGCCCACTCTGGGTTCCACACTCTCCACTCCTTCCTTTCTCTTCTCCCTCCTCAAAAACTGGCCATGGACTGAGGCTGTAAGGGCATCCATGGAAGACCGATCAGGGTCCGTGCCGGAGCGTCAGGGCTGGTTGTTGCGGTGTGTAGAGGGGCCGTGTGTCATGTGTGCTTTGCGCTGGGTCTGTTCGTTTCCAGGTTGCATATGAGACAGGAACTGCACAGTGCTGAGTGGAGGGGAGTGCTGGCTGCGTGCTCAGGCCTGGCCTAAGGCACTGATGTATTATTTATTCATTTATTTATTTTTCATTCATCCTGTTAATGATTCACTTCCTCATAACTCCAGGGCCAGAAACTGGCCTGACTGGACGGGACCATGTGTCTGTATTTCATGTGACTGTAGATTCTGAGATGACCTGGGGTGGGGGTCTTGCTGGAACGGGAAGGGTCACAGAAAGGGGCCTCGATGAGGGTTCCTGTGTGCGTGCCAAGCCTTAACCTCAGCCTGGCTCGGTCCAGAGGTGGGGCTGTGTGCCCGGGGCTCCTCCCCTGTCCCTCTCTCCCCAGCCCGTCTCCCCCTCGTTCGTTCTTCCTGCAGCTGCACCTGAGCACCGTCTCACTCCCCCGTGCCGTGTTCCACAGCTGCCAGCACCTCTGTGGCGTTGAAATGAGCACCACCATTAAAGTGTGAGTCACCGTGCATTACTGTGTCTGAGGAGTCTTACTCTCGTGCACATGAGGGGAGAGAAGATGGAGCTCCTGCAAGTCGGTGAAACTGGATAGCAGAGCTGGGGAGGGCACAGAAAGAGGAAGAAGCCCAACAAATAGGCCAGGAGGATGGCATTGCCCACCTCACCCTGGCCAGGCAGGGAGCACATTGCCGTGCCGTGTCAGCAGCAAGCCTGGCCCCAGGACCCAGGGGAATTGGGGGTCCTTAACCTGGGGCCCCAGAATTCCTAAAAGTATCAAAAATTGTGTGTGTATATGCATTTTTGGAGAAAGGGATCCAAAGGGTTTGCAGATTCACCAAGGGCCTTGACCAGAGGAGGGATAAAGCTGTGGGCTGGAGCAGCTCCGGTACTGGGCCTCTCCCAGACCAAGTCCTGGCTGCTTCTGGGATCGACCAGCACTGCCTGGGCAGCACCCCCTGCAAGGTGGGGACCCGGGGAGGAAAGGATGGTGCTTGGGAAGAATGGTACTGGGGGTACAGAAGCCGGAGGAAACAGCCTTCCAGTAAACTGGGGATTCAGGACCTGGGGTGCTCAACGGGCCCCTCCCTGGGTCAGCCTGCGAGAAGGGTGCCAGTGTGTGGCTGGGGAGATGCACTATCACCCTTCAGCTCCAGCGGAGCCCCGGCATTGAGATGGGAACCCAGGAACCACCGGGGAGGAGGGGGCGGGGGAGCCCCCTCCAGGGCTCGGATACCGGGTGGAGCTGTGGCCACTGGAGCGTAGCAAGCTTCTGTAGGCTGTTGACTGCACTGGCTACGGGGCGAGGGTGGGGGGAATTGCAAGGCTGCTCCCTCTGTGGGCCTCCCACTCTGTGTCTTCTCTGAGTTCTGGTCCTGGACGCCCTCTGCCATCCTGCCCAGCTCCAGGACTGGAAGAGGATTCCCGTTCTGTATGGGCAGGACCCGCTTCTCTGCTTTTCTCCTCCTGTGTGGCTGACAACTCAGCCCTTTTCAGTCGAAGAGTTTCTCGCCCCATCCTCTGTGCTCTTCATTACAGCGCGGGCATCTCAGCTTTCCCTTCTCTGCTGTCTCCTGGTGTCCTTTTGTTTCCCTTGGGGGCACACAGTACTTTTCTCTAGGGTCCATTATGTCCATCTTTCTTCAGTAACTCCTGGTCGGAGCCACATTTCCTAACCTCTGCCCTTTCCTCCTTGCTAGGTCGCCTTCTCATGCCCCCCCCCACCCCAACCCCTCAGGTACTGGCTTGGATTGGGTTACAGCTAGCTCTGCCTGGGCCTCCCAGGCCCCTCTCTCCACTTTCCTTTTGTGCCGTTGCCTGGAGACGGGTGGGTCGTGGGGGACTGGGGCCAGAGAGGGAGCTGGGGTGAGGGATGGTGGTGGGGTGTGTGTGATGCTCCCCGAAGCTGAGTTGTGAGCCCGGCCCTCAGGTAGGGGAGGAATTGGAGGGGGTAGGCCCTGGCTTCTCTTCTCACTCTCCTTATCCCGTTTCCACCACTGCCTACGTTTTTCTTTTAGGCTCCGCTATGTCACCATCCTAGCCCATCCCTTAGTGGTTAAAAAAGGAGGGAGAAGAGCCTGGGCCAGGGCCCAGTGGGGGACTGAACTGAACAGTGCAGACAGGGAGGAAATGCAATGGAGGGGGAACCATGGGGAGAGGAGGAGCCTTGGAACAAAGTTGGGGGGTGGGGAGAAGGAGCTGGGGTTCTCCTAGGACACAGATGAAGGGAGTGGGCAGCGGGGGTGGGTGGGTGGGGTGGAGCTGTCTGGAAAGCCCTGAGGGATAAGGAAGGTGGGACTGGGGTAATAAAGTGAGTGCCAACCAGTTCAAGAGTCTGAAGAGTGGTGATTCATTCCTAGGCTAGGGAAGCCTTCCTGCTCGGGTTCCCCAGTGCCACAGGATCCATTCAGAGCTTCTGGTACTCCTAGAACTAGGCTGAGCCCGGCCCAGGGAAATAGGAGGCAAAATCTACCAGTTGCTGCAGAGCCAAGCTCCTTCCCTCTCAGAAGGCTGGTGGGATCCTACCCTCAGGGCCCACCCTGGGCCTCTAGCTGGCGGGCTCACACACAAACACCACCCCCAGCCCCGACCTGGAGCGCTACTGAGGGCTCCCAGTCCAGACTCCGGCTCCAGCTCTTCCCGTTTCCCAGCCTGCCTCCCTCCCATTCTCTGGCCTTCCCGATCTCAGCTGCCAAAAATCACCCAGCGTCTTGGTGTCCTTTGTCCTGAGAGATGTTGCTGCTCGGTGTGGGGCAGGGAGAGAGCCCAGGAGACTCTGGGGGGTGGGGACTGGGGGTGCTGGCCTCCTGGCTGAAGACTGGGAGTGGCTGGGGTCTGTCAGGGGCAGAGGCTGCCTGGAGAGGGGTCTGCGGTGGAGCTGTCTCCACATTAGAATGATCTCGATGGGGGAACCTGGGCACCAGGGGTTGTCTCCACGTGGAGCCTAATCCCCACCCGACCCCTTCCCTGTAGCCCAAAGTACTGTGAGTGATGACTTTGTACAGATTTGAGAAGGAAAATGGAGCTGCTACCAGCCAGAGGGCCTGAGGATGGTGTCCCACTCCCATAAATGAACGCTCATGCGCCCCCATTCCTACCATTTCCTTCTACTGCTTTCCCTTTCCATCTCCCCTGGCTTGTCCTCCCTATCACTGAATTTCCCTCCTCCTCCGCATGGCCACCAAAGGCCTTGTCTATCTTACATTTCTTTCTCATCTTCATTACCACTCCCTTCCACCCGCACCCCATTCTATCTACCTTGTCTTGCCAAACGAAACCCTCCTCAGCTCTTTTGGAAACCACTCCCCCGCCCCCCCTGGAATCCAGCCATCCCCCTCACCACCGCCCCATCTTCCACTTTCCTCTCCCACCCAGAACCCAGTCCCCTAGAATCTGCATCTGGTCCTACGTCTCCATCCTTTCTTAAGGTTCCTCTTGCTTTCCCTTCTCTCTCCACATGACATCTCTAGACTTGTCATTACCCCCAATTCTTATATTTGCAGTTCTTTTCCCAACACCAATCACCCCCAAACTCTTCACTCTCGTCCAGAAACCCCATCCTCCTGTGTATGTCTCCATCTTTTCAATTTCTTCCCCTCCTTATGACCCCAAACTTCCATCCCATTCTCTCTCACAAATGCCCTCCCAAAGCTCTTCTGCTACACGTTTGCCAAAGACGCTGTCACCCCAAGCTTCTTTCCCCTCCCCTTGTCACACACCTCACTGCCCCCGTGGCCCCCAAGAAACTCCATCTCTCCAACCTAACTCCATTACCCCATCTCTGCCACAAACCCACAGGCCTCCCCCTCACCTCTACCGCACACCCCTTGGCCCCCAAACTTCTCCAGCCCCCCTCATAACTGCCCACACAACCCACGGCCCCTCCTACCTAGCCCTCTCCCGCGCCAGGCCCGCGGGCTCCCCGCATTCCGCCTGAGCGAACCCCTCCCCGCGCCCAGGCCCCCTCGGCCTCTGTCTCTGACAACTCGCCCGGCGCCTCCCCTTCTCCGGATCCCCTCCCCCCCTCGCCTCGCCGCTCGCCTCGCGCTCCCTCCCTCCCTAGCGGCTCCCTCCCGGCCCCTCTCTCCTCCGTTCCTCCGCGCTCCCTCCTTCTCCCTCTTCCTCCCTTCTCCCATCCCCCTCTCCCAAGCGCCCTCCCTTCGCCGTCCGCTTTCCTGTGCGAGTCGCCGGACGCGCAGCCCAGCCCGCCCGCCCGCAGCCCCGCGTCGGGCCGGGGCCTGGGGCCGGGACCCGTTTCGGGGGGACCGCCGGCCTCCGGGAGGGGCCAGGAGGGGGCGAGGGAGACGACCGCCCGGGAAGGGGCGGGGGCCGCGGGCGGAGGCCGCCTAGGGGGCCGGGGATCGCGCGACTGCAGGCTGCGCGGGGCGGGCGCGGGCGGCGGGCGGCGGGTCGGAGCCGAGCGGAGCGCCAGCCGGGCCGCGGGGGCGGGCGGCGGCGCGGCGGGGGCGGGCTGCGCGGCCCGGGCGTTCCGGGTGGCCTGGGGAGGCGGCAGGCCTGGGGAGGGGCCGAGCGAGAGCGGGGATCGGGATTTGCTCCGGAGGCGGGCGGGCGATCGGGGCCAGGTGGGGTAGAAGGGGGGATGGGGGCCGCCCTCCGGGGGGGTCGGGGCCGCCGCCGCCGCCGTCGCGGCGGCGACTGAAGCCGGGAAGAGGAGAGGGGGGCGGGGGAGCGGCCGCCGCCGCCCCCCGGAGGCGCCGGAGCCCCGAATCCCGCTCGGAGCCAGCCAGCCGTCCCGAGCTACAACCAGGTAAGATCTGCCGCGGCCCGGGCCTCGGGCCCGCCCGGGTTCTGGCCCGCGGCTCCCCACCCCCACCCCTCGTAGTTCCCCCTCCCGCCGCCGCCGCCTCCATTTGTTATTTTCCCGATCCGGTCCCCCACTGCGGGCACTGCCTGGCCTGAGGTTGGGGGCTCAGGGGGTGGGGCCAGCCCCCGAGGAGGGATGGGGGCCGGGGCACCCGGAGGATCGGGAAGGTGGGGGGAGGTGGGAGGATCTCAGGAGGAGGGCTGATGGGGCAGGAGGGTAGCCAGGACCCTGGGACCCAAAGAGGAACCCCGAGGTGGAGGGTCGGCGGAGGAAAAATGGGATGCCCGTGAGGGGGCTTCGGGGCGAAGGCAAAAAGGAATGGAGAGATGGCAGCGAGGTGGGGCATGAGGACTCCAGGAAAAGCCCCAAAGGCCCAGAACCCGGGTTTCAGAGCCCGGGGTTCGGGGTGCTAGGTGTAGAAGGGAGTTGGGAAATGGGGAAGGGGTGTGGTAGGTGGGAAGAGAGGGATTGTAGCTGATGAGGGAGGAGAATGGAACCTGGGGAAACGGGGGCTCTGAGAGGGCCACCTTTGAGAAGAAGAACCCGGCGTGTTCCCGGGTGGAAGTGGGAAAGTGATGCCTTTGTGACTCAGTTTTCTTTCCCCTACCCCGGGTCACCTCTGACCTTGTTTTTCCAATCTCAGACACAGGTACTTCTTGGAGAGGGGCACACTGGGGCCCAGTAGTGTGGGTCCTCCTGCAACTGATGAGGAAGACTGGAACCCTGAAGGGAGAGTTAGGGAGCAAGGGTTTCTGGGAGGGTGGAAACACAGGAGAGAATTGGGCAGTCTTATAGGCACTCCAGACAAGTTGTGACCCCCATCCTCAAATCCGCAGAGCACCCACTGCCCCTCTAGCTGCGGTTTCCTTAAGAGGGGGTGGACCTTCATTACTGTTGTGTGCTCAGAGATTTCCCTTTGTGCGTGGACTTATTTCTACTGGGGTAGGTACTCTTAAGCTCTCTTCCCTGAGGGTGCTATAGGAGGACAGGAGCTGCTTTGGCAACTGCAGGGGGAGTTGCTGGCAGCTGGACCCCCGGGATGGACTGTAGAGGGGCAGGTTCTGCCATTTTGTTGCCATGGCAATGATCCAGCGGGATGTCTAATAGATGGGGGTTCAGAATCTTGATGGGGCCTTTGGCTATGCCCTTAGAACTCTTGGCTGGGTTCTGGAGGATGTTTCTGGAGCTGCTCATGGAGAGGAGGTTCCCCAAGGGGCCCACCCCCTTCCATCCAGCTGTCTTTGGGAAAAAGGTAGACATATTACTTGCAGGTCATAGTTGTTTCTCTAAGACCCTCCCTTTAGGCGTGGTGGGGGGATAGAAATGCTCCTGTTCCAAGTTATACCATCCTTTGGCAGTTCATTATTAGGGACTTTTTGTATAGTCTTTTTGCTTCTTTGCACAGGTATTCTTCCATTTTCTTAAACTTGAGTCTTCCTTCCCAAGTATCCCTTTTCGTCTTTCCCAGACTATCCCCCACAGCGACCCCTTCCCTCAGCTAACCTTGGACCTTCTGTTTCTCTGACATTGTAGGAATGGCTGGGCTCTCCATGCCCATCCCAGGTGAGGGTGGCCCGGGGGAGAGGGCCGTGGAACAGCCTGGTGTAGTGGAAATACTCCAGAACAGGAGTCGGGAGACCTGGGTCTAGTCCTGGCTGTACCTCTAACTAACTGTGACCTTGGTCAAGTCACTTCTTATTTCTTTGAGCCTCAGCTTCATTATCAGATGAAGGGATTATAGATAAGATGATATCTGAGGCCCCTCTGACAACTGTAGATTCTCAGGCTTAGGCCAGTGCCTTGTTATCTGCTGGTCTGGGCTGCACTGTTATCTAGGACTGGTTTGTGAGTCTGGCAGGTCTGGAATGATGGTGGAGGCTGGGCCAAAGATCCTGGAATTCACCCTGCAAGCCCATCCTAGAAAGCCTTGTGCCTCGAGTGTATTCCTTCAGACAACCTCCTCAGATTTCTCCCTTAATTTCTTTTCTTGTTCTTACTTAGAGACTCTTTCCCTATTTTTCACGTTTTCACCTCCGCAATCCGGCCTTTATCCTTTTGCTTTTGCGGTAAGGTGCCGAAGTTGAATGTGCTTAGTGTCTTGCAGACACATAGTAGGTGCTTGTAGATAGATCGGAGTTACAGTGACCGGCTACTAGGACAGGAAGGAGGGTAGCTCAGCTTGTTGGTGCTAAAACGTGCTCCAGGTTCAGGAATGTATATATAACCCAGCCCTACCTCCTTCTCTCTCCTGCCACTCCTTCTCCCCAGGGTCACCTACCCTTTTATGACTGCTTTTCTCCTTCAGAGTTACTCATTGCTAATTTTATCAGATTTTAACTGATTAAAGAAGTTGAGGTTGGGGAGGGCCACGCGAGGCTTGCTCTGTTCTTCAGGTACATCCCTGCCTTTCTCTGACCTATTGGATCCCCTGACTCTCACCAACCATGAACAGGTTCTGTGATAGGAAGGAGAGATGAGCACCCTCCTTTAAGGGGCTGGCAAAGACACCCCAGTCACAGTCATCTCTCGTGCTTTTGTTAGGATTGTTTTCCCCTTTTGTTATGTTGGGTTTTGTTCTTTGTGGGGGGGGGGGCGTTGACAGTATTTGAAAACCAATTCACACAACAACTCAAAAGTGTAGTAATAGTTGTAATGGAAGAGAAATGGCTGGTGTACTGGGCAGAGCACCAGCTGTAAGTTCAGAAGACAGGGGGCTCCGTCCCAGCTATTTCGGGACTCTAAGTAAGTAAATTGTTATTAAGTTTCCTGGAAAGGTTAGGCTCACCCCTCACTGCATGCCTCAGTAGGGTTCAGTGGAGGTGAGTGAGAGGTATTTACTCTGTATTCCTTGGGAAAAATAGTGCTACAGAATGTAGAAAGGCTATTTCCCTAGCCAGGCCTCCTAACTAACTCAGAATAGGTGGCTAAGCCTACTCCATTTGCACTGAGGCCAGCAGCACTTCATTCGAGAAGACCTACTGAAGTTAGTGGGTTTACAGGTCAGTAGCAAGAACAGACCAGAACATCCATATATACATGGCATCTGTGGGGAATAGAGAAAGGAAGAAAACTGTAAGAAGATATCATTTTTGTTCTCAGAAGATCTTACGGTTAGTAATATGGAGAGATGTGACACTTCGCAAGAAATACAAACACGTGCAAATGAAAATTACTGGCTATGTAGCTAGGCCGTGAGGAGGGATGAGTCCCTGTCTAAGCCAGGTGGGAAGACAGGCTTACAAATGTGTACATTTGTCTCGTTTACCCACTGTTATTCACTGATTTGGTTGGTAGAGTGAGAGCCTGGACTTTTCCTCTAGCCGTAGGGAACGCAAGCACTAGAGCAGGGGTCTTACGAGACTCTCAGAATTGAAGTTCTGCACTTTGGGGATACCTAGGTTTGGTCTTGGCCTTGGTCGGGCTGTGTGCCTTTGCACTGTAGAATGGGACATTGTTCTCCCACCTACTCTGATGTGAAAAAAAGATTCTTTTCATATCTCTGGGACTGATCTAGGCCTTCTGAGAATTCTTCCCACCAACTTCTGATGAGAGTACAGCTAAGTACTGAAGAGCGAGCATGGGCTTTGAAGTCAGGGAGATGGGGCTTGGTTCTGGTGCTGTCACTGGTTCCTCACTGTGTATTTATCACACGAAGTTGGGCAAGTCACAGTCACAATCTTTGAGCCTCGGTTTCTTCACCTGTATAATGGGGATAATAAGAACACCTCCTTTTCAGGGTTGGTTGTAAATATTAAATGAAATTGTACATGTAAGGGCTTGACGGAAAGACGCTACTCCGTAAATCAGCTAATACTTCAGCTACGTTTCCTTATGCTCCTTTTAAAGGCTCTGTGGAATTCGTGTGTGTGCATCTATTTCCTAGGGATCACGAAGGGTGACACGGTGTGATCTCCTGAACTGGGGTGCACAGGCACCTCGGCGTTTTCTGCCTTCCCACGAGATGAAAGGGATGCTGTTGCCGGCAGAGTTGCCCTCACAGGCGGCTGGGACGACCCATGGGCACGCCAGCAGTGTCTCATGGCTGGGCTGCTTACTCAGCCCCTTGACAGGCACGGTAGTGTCCCCTTCAGACTAGTGTTCCCCAGTTTGGAGACTCTGATGGTCTTTTTCCAACAGGCTTCACTGAAAACAGACCGTGTGAGTTCCAGGTGCCTGTACTGGAAACTTGGAGATCCTGCTTCCCAGGCCACAGCTGTGGGGAGCTTAGGGTGAAGCAGATAAGTTTCTATATTCAGCTGCCCAGGCGGAGGAGAATGGGGTCTCCACAGCCTGAAGAATGAAGACACGACAGAATAAAGACTCAGTGAGTAGGAGCTAAAATGAGAAACACGAAAGATCAAGGGCAGGGAAGCTTCTGGCCTGTCCCAGGGCCTAGCCCGCCCCTGCCACCCAGCTCCACTCTTTCCTCTCTTCCACCGCCAGGCAGCACCTCCACCCCCCAGCAGACGAGCCTGGCTTTGAACCCCATCCTTCTGGGACACCCGCTGGCGGGGGAGAGTAGAAATAAGGCACATGATGAAGTGAGGCACAAGGTAGAAAACGACATGACCTGCTTGCCTCCTTCTCCCTCAGATGTCAATGAGGAGTGGACGGAAGAAAGAGGCCCCTGGGCCCCGGGAAGAACTGAGATCGAGGGGCCGGGCCTCCCCTGGAGGGGTCAGCACGTCCAGCAGCGATGGCAAAGCCGAGAAGTCTAGGCAGACGGCCAAGGTATTCTGTCCCCATGTCCTGCCACAGGCTGCCCAGGCACCAGGGCTGATGGTGTGTATGTGTGTCGGGGGGAACTTCCTGTCTGGCTGAGGGTCCTGGTGGAGCTCGCGAGGTATAGGACAGGCATTTTCTTTCTCTCTAACAGAAGGCCCGAGTAGAGGAAGCCTCCACCCCAAAGGTGAGCAAGCAGGGCCGGAGTGAGGAGATCTCGGAGAGTGAAAGTGAGGAGACCAACGCGCCAAAAAAGACCAAAACTGAGGTGGGAGACCCTTGCAGCCATCCTGACCCATGTTCTGACCATTCTTTCACCCAAACTTCCTTTTGCTCACAGTTCTTATTTTAGTTTTGCCTGGAATGTGCGAGAAAAGTCTTATCCTAGCGCTTATGAAAGTAGCCTGTCTGTGTGTCAGTCAGATCTTTAGAGCCTTGGCCAGACTGTCAGATGATCAGGCAGGGCCAGAAGGGGACGGGAAGAGTGTGGGGATTCTAGCCTCTCCTTTTCTAGGTGCTGGCTTTCATGCAGGAGCTGGGGAGGAGATCCAGGCTGAGGAGTCTCAGTGGAAGGAACAAATAAATCATAAGGAGCATGCAGAAGTGGTCTTTTTAAGAACCAGTGGTTTCTGGGATGTGTAGTTAAAGGGGTGGATGAGACGAGAGGATGGCAGATGGGCTGGTGGGTGGAAGACAGGGATTTGGGTTCAGCTGTGGACTGGGAGAAGGTGCTAGAGGTGGACACTCGAGGAGGGAACTCAGGCGGCTGCTGGGGAGCAGCAGAGACCGCGGGGAGAGTGGGGGAACCCCCGGATGGTAGGGAGGTGGGCTCCAGCAGGAGTACTCAGCGCATCGTGGCACAGTGGTGTGCTGTGAGCGGGAGGTTATTTTGTGCGAGGGAGGCCCCCAATCCAGAAGCAAGGAAGGAAAAGGGAAGGGAGAAATGGCCGTCCCTCTTCTACCGCAGGAGCTCCCTCGGCCACAGTCTCCCTCGGATCTGGATAGCTTGGATGGGCGGAGCCTCAATGATGATGGCAGCAGCGACCCTAGGGATATCGACCAGGATAACCGAAGCACGTCCCCCAGCATCTACAGCCCTGGAAGCGTGGAGAATGACTCCGACTCGTCTTCTGGCCTGTCCCAGGGCCCAGCCCGCCCCTACCATCCACCTCCACTCTTTCCTCCCTCCCCTCCCCCTCCAGAGAGCACCCCCCGACAGCCAGAGCCTGGCTTTGAATCCCATCCTTCTGGGACACCCACTGGGTATCATGCTCCCATGGAGCCTCCCACATCTCGAATGTTCCAGGCTCCTCCAGGGGCCCCTCCCCCTCATCCACAGCTCTATCCTGGGGGCGCTGGTGGAGGAGTTCTGTCTGGACCCCCAGTGGGCCCCAAGGGAGGAGGGGCTGCCGCTTCAGTGGGGGCCCCTAGTGGGGGTAAGCAGCACCCCCAGCCCCCCACCCCCATTTCAATATCAGGCTCTGGGGCTGGTGGTGCTCCCCCAACAAAGCCACCCAACACTCCAGCTGGTGGTGGAAACATACCGTCTGCTCCACCACCAGCCACCTTCCCCCATGTGACACCAAACCTGCCTCCCCCGCCTGCCCTGAGACCCCTTAACAATGCCTCCGCCTCTCCTCCTGGCCTGGGGGCCCAGCCGCTAGCCGGGCATCTGCCCTCCCCCCATGCCATGGGGCAGGGTATGGGTGGACTTCCTCCCGGCCCAGAGAAGGGCCCCACTCTCGCTCCGTCACCCCACCCTTTGCCCGCTGCGTCCACCTCTTCTGCTCCCGCCCCGCCAATGAGGTATCCTCATTCGTCCTCTAGCAGCAGCTCTGCAGCAGCCTCCTCTTCCAGTTCTTCTGCCTCGGCCTCGGCCTCCCAGTACCCAGCTTCCCAGGCACTGCCCAGTTATCCCCACTCCTTCCCTCCCCCCACCAGCCTCTCTGTCTCCAATCAGCCACCCAAGTATACTCAGCCTTCTCTCCCATCCCAAGCTGTGTGGAGCCAGGGTCCCCCCCCACCTCCTCCCTACGGCCGCCTCTTGGCCAACAGCAATGCCCACCCAGGCCCCCTCCCTCCTTCAGCTGGAGGCCAATCCGCTGCCCACCCGCCAGTCCCGACACATCACCACCACCACCAGCAACAGCAGCAGCAGCAGCAGCACCATGGGGGCTCTGGGCCCCCTCCAACCGGGGCATATCCTCACTCCCTGGAGAGCGGTAGCTCCCACCACGCACACCCCTATGCCATGTCTCCCTCACTGGGGTCTCTGAGGCCCTACCCACCAGGGCCCGCACACCTGCCTCCACCTCACAGCCAGGTGGCCTACAGCCAAGCAGGTCCCAGCGGCCCCCCAGCCTCTTCCTCTTCCAATGCCTCTTCCTCCTCTCAAGGGTCCTACCCGTGTTCACACCCCTCTCCTTCCCAGGGCCCCCAAGGGGCGCCCTACCCCTTCCCACCGGTGCCTCCGGTCACCACCTCCTCGTCTACGCTTTCCACGGTCATTGCCACGGTGGCTTCCTCGCCAGCAGGCTACAAGACAGCCTCCCCACCTGGGCCCCCACCGTATGGCAAGCGAGCCCCGTCCCCAGGGGCCTACAAGACAGCCACCCCGCCCGGATACAAGCCGGGGTCCCCGCCCTCCTTCCGAACGGGGACCCCACCGGGCTACCGAGGCGCCTCGCCACCCGCAGGCCCAGGGACCTTCAAGCCGGGCTCGCCCACGGTGGGGACCGGGCCGCTGCCGCCTGCAGGGCCCTCGGGCCTGTCATCCCTGCCACCACCGCCTGCGGCCCCCGCCTCAGGGCCGCCCCTGAGCGCCACGCAGATCAAACAGGAGCCGGCTGAGGAATATGAGACCCCCGAGAGCCCGGCGCCCCCGGCCCGCAGCCCTTCGCCCCCTCCCAAGGTGGTAGATGTGCCCAGCCACGCCAGCCAGTCGGCCAGGTGAGAGGCGGGGTGGGGTGGGGGTGGAGTGGCGGGCGCGGGACGGGCCTTGCATTCGTTCGTGTGGTGCTTTTCAAAGTACTCCAGGCCCTGGTCTCGGCCACTGGTGCGGGGCCGCTCGCAGGGGCTGAGCGCGCGCTGCCTCCGCGCCCGGCAGGTTCAACAAACACCTGGACCGCGGCTTTAACTCGTGCGCGCGCAGCGATCTGTACTTCGTGCCGCTGGAGGGCTCCAAGCTGGCCAAGAAGCGAGCCGACCTGGTGGAGAAGGTGCGGCGCGAGGCCGAGCAGCGCGCGCGCGAAGAAAAGGAGCGGGAGCGCGAGCGGGAACGCGAGAAGGAGCGCGAGCGCGAGAAGGAGCGCGAGCTGGAACGCAGCGTGGTGAGTTCACCGCGCGCCGCCTCCCGCCTCTGGCCCGCCCTCTACGCGACTCGGGGAGGCTCGAGGGGTGGGGATGGGGGGGGTCATGCGCCACCTGTCGGAGAGGAGGAGCCACTGCAGCCCAGGAAATGGAGACCAAAGGATTCCAGCGGGAGGAATTGCATCTCTGGGCTGGAGGAAGGCAAGCTCAGGTCAGAGTACCTGTGGATCCCAGGAAGAGCCACTAACCTACATAGGAAGAGAAGGGGCAGGGAAGTCCCTGGCGGGCTGAGTTCCAATGAGTTGAAGCTTTAGGTGTTCAATGCTGAGACATGAGCAGCTGAGGACCAGGGCCAGCCACCTCTTTCCAACCTGCCTTTTTGACCCCGCTTCTCCGTGTTTCCCACAGAAGTTGGCTCAGGAGGGCCGTGCTCCAGTGGAGTGCCCACCGCTCGGCCCAGTGCCTCATCGCCCTCCATTTGAGCCGGGCAGTGCTGTGGCTACAGTGCCCCCCTACCTGGGTCCCGACACTCCAGCCCTGCGCACCCTCAGTGAATACGCCCGGCCCCACGTCATGTCTCCTGGAAATCGCAACCATCCATTCTACGTGCCCCTGGGGGCAGTGGACCCGGGGCTCCTGGGTTACAATGTCCCGGCCCTGTACAGCAGTGACCCAGCAGCCCGGGAGAGGGAGCGGGAAGCCCGTGAACGAGACCTGCGTGACCGCCTCAAGCCTGGCTTCGAGGTGAAGCCTAGTGAGCTGGAACCCCTGCACGGGGTCCCTGGGCCAGGCCTGGATCCCTTCCCCCGACACGGGGGCCTGGCTCTGCAGCCTGGCCCACCTGGCTTGCACCCTTTCCCCTTTCATCCGAGCCTGGGGCCCCTGGAGAGAGAACGTCTAGCGCTGGCAGCTGGGCCAGCCCTGCGGCCTGACATGTCCTACGCGGAGCGTCTGGCAGCTGAGAGGCAGCATGCAGAAAGGGTGGCTGCCCTGGGCAACGACCCGCTGGCCCGGCTGCAGATGCTCAACGTGACCCCCCATCACCACCAGCACTCCCACATCCACTCTCACCTGCACCTCCACCAGCAGGATGCCATCCATGCAGGTGAGACTCCTGCTTCCTTGCCCAGGCCCTTTGAGGCCACCTTGCCGCCCCGGCAAGTGATCGGTGCTTCTGTCCCTCGGGCCAGGACTTCCCTCCCCACGTCTGGCCTGAGCCTCTCTCCTGAGATTGCTGCCCTGGCCTTTGCCTTCGCAGCCCGTCTCCTCCTGCCCCAGCCTTGCCACGGAGACCCTTCCCCACACCCCAGCCCTCTTCAGGTCTGGTGCCCACCCACGACAGAGGCCCAAGGTGGGAACCTTTGAAGGAGCACGGTCTTCCTCCCCTCACAGCCCCTGCCTCTGAGCCTTCACGTAACTATTTTCTTCTTCCTCTGGATTCAACTCTTGTTTCTTGCCATCTTCTCCCTTCCCTGGCGGAGGTGTTTCATGTTCCTCTCTGCCTCTAGATCTGTGACCTTCTGGAAAGAGAGCCTTGTGGCTCTGGTTGTGGGATCACAGTTGACAACGAGCTTTACTCACTGTCTTTTCACCGCATTTCTTACTGTCAGAACACTGCCCCGTCTAGCCTCACAGTCATGTTCATCGCAGGCTCCTTGTGCTTTCTCTCTTTGAAGCTCCTCCCCGTCTCATTTCCTAAACTTCCAATCCTCTTCCGTCTCCTCTCAACAGTCCACTCCTCCCTCCCTATTCCTCAGGTCCCTCTGCCAACTGTAATCTCCTGTCCTCTGCCATCTGTACATCCCTACTGCAGTAGGGTCTTGCCCTGTCCATCTCCCAGGCCCCTAGTTCCTCCACTGTGCCTCCTTGATCCACTGGATCTCCCAGTGTGTGATTGCCCACCTTTCGTCCCAGGCATGGATGCCTTCACCCAAATGCATGGCTTTCCCCAAACCTCCCTCTGGTGACACCTTCCTCTTCTCTACCCTCCAGCCTCTGCCTCGGTGCACCCTCTCATTGACCCCCTGGCCTCAGGGTCTCACCTTACCCGGATCCCCTACCCAGCTGGGACCCTCCCCAACCCCCTTCTTCCTCACCCTCTGCACGAGAACGAAGTTCTTCGTCACCAGCTCTTTGGTAAGGATGGAGGTCTCGGGGTTGGGGAAGGTCTCACGAGGGAAGGGCAGAAAGGAGGAAGTTAGGTGGTGGGATTGGCCTGGTTGGGCTTGGGGAGAGATGAGGAGGTGCCCAGAGGAGCTGGGAACGGGAGTAGGAGGGCTGAGGCCCTGCCCAAGAGAGGCACAGGGTTTAGGGCCAGGCTAAGAGGCCTGAATCCTAACCACCCCTGGCAACTTGCTGGGCTGGCTGTCACCTAAGTTGATTAGTGGCAGCTCTTCTGTATGTAAAGCGGGTGGCTACCTCAGTACGCCATCAGTCACGTGGCCCCTGCCCTTCCTGCCCACAGCTGCTCCTTACCGGGACCTGCCAGCCTCCCTCTCTGCCCCGATGTCAGCAGCTCACCAGCTGCAGGCCATGCACGCGCAGTCCGCGGAGCTGCAGCGCTTGGCGCTGGAGCAGCAGCAGTGGCTGCACGCCCATCACCCGCTGCACAGTGTGCCGCTCCCTGCCCAGGAGGACTACTACAGGTACCGCAGGGCGCCCTAGGCCAGCCCGAGGGGACGCAGCTCAGCCCGCCTGGGATGGGCTGTGGCTCCCGTGGGAGGGGAACCCCTTCCCCACCATCCTCTGCGAGAGGGGCCAGGTCAGGATGGACCTCAGTCTCTCAGTCCCTGCTCTGCCCCCCTCTTCCCCCAGTCACCTGAAGAAGGAAAGCGACAAGCCGCTGTAGAACCTGCGATCAAGAGAGCACCCGTGGCCCCCGCATCTGGACCCAGGAGGCCTCCCTCCCCGCCTGCCACTCAGAGCGGAGGGGGGTGCCGCTCGGTCCCAGGGCCTGGGCCTCTGGGCAGAAGGAAGGAGGAAGGGACAGATGGAAGGCCAAGGCTCCTGTGGTGTGCGGAGGTGGGGAGGGGGCGGGGGTGAGGGCGGAAAGCGCACAGCATCTTGGACCAGGTCCCTCTCCCTTGGCCCCCGCCTTTCTCCCTCCCCCACGCCCCACCCCCGTGGCCACCGCCTCTCCCCCACCCCTTGGTGTGATTATTTCATCTGTTAGATGTGGCTGTTTTGCGTAGCATCGTGTGCTGCCCCTGCCCCTCCCCAGCCCCCGTGTGCGCGCCCCCCACTGCGATGTATGCCCCTCGCCCTTCCCCCACATTAATAATTTATATATATAAATATCTATATGACGCTCTTTAAAAAACATCCCAAACAAAACCAACCAAACAAAAACACCCTCACGACTCCCCAGGAAGATGTCTGTGGCTGTTTCTTTGTGGGCTACTGGGCGTGGGTTGGGGGCGTGGGTCTCTGCGCGGCGACGCCTCGAGAGAAAGCTGTGGGATCACCGGAGACTAGCCCGGAGGTGGGTGGGGCCCCTGGAGAGTTGGAGAGGGGACCTCGAAGAGCCCGGGGTCCTGGAGCTCTGGCTCTGCCCTAACGGGGTCCGTTATGGCGCAGAGTCTTGGCCTTCCTCCCAAGGCCGGCGAGTCAGGACGCTGGCGGCCTGGGACAGCTCTAGGCAACTACGCAGACTTGGGAGGCACTTCTGCCACTGGCCCCACAGTTAGGCGCCACCGGAGACTTGCATTTTTTCCGTAGGACAGTTGGAAATGGTGTTGAAGCGGAGGTGCAGGGGGCATGCCTGCTATAAGTTTAAGCGTTCAGAACGCAGGAGTTTTAACCACCCTATAGTTCGAGGAGGGAGTGGGTGACAATTTCAAACGCCCGGAAGGGAAAGGAAATTAGAGGGCGTTAGCTTCCCCCCACCCCACCCCACCCCACCCCACCCCGACACAAGGCCATTTTCGGAAAGCGCGGGAGCTGCTTTAACGCCAAGCTTTTACTGCTGCGAATCCTTGTCTACGTTCTTAAAAACTAAAGGGGTGTGACTGGCTTCTTCCTGAGCCAATCGGCATAGAGTTATTTGCATAGGCCTGTACCAAACGTTCACAAACTCTAGAAACGGATGATTTAAGAGAGTTCTTTTCCATACTGTTTTCCCTTCTGAAAGCTGCAGTGTGCCCTGTTGCTTGTATAGCAGTAAAGATTAGGAAATGCCATGGGAGCTCACCCTCACCAATAGTGGAGTTGGTGGACATGCCACCTTCTCTCCAGGGCGAGTTCCGGTAGTGTTACAGCTCTTTTAGAATTTGTCTAGTAGGTTTTCTGGTTTTTGCCGGAAAACCCCCCACCATACAGTTTGTCTTTAACAATAGAATAATTTTAAGTAAGCTGTAAGAATTTCAGATTGTAGGTTAGCTCACTGTTCTCACGACGAGCTCGTTATTGGTTGTTAAAAATGGAGAAATGGAAGCGGTACCGTGAGGTTTCCGGCATAAGCTGATGCAATTTCCCTATCGCCCCACCCGCTGGGAGAGCCGCTCTAGGATATTGCTTGTTTCTCCTGGCTGTTTCTCGAGCGCGGTTGCACGTGTATCTTTTGTTCTATGGCGACCGCCTCTGCTCAAGCTGCAGCGTTGAGCGCCGAGCAGGCCAAGGGTGAGAAACCTTTTCGTTGTCGGGTGGGATTCTTGCTAAAGTAGAGTGCGGGAAAAAGATCTGGGGCGAGAGAAATGGCTGCGTTCGCTGGGAAATGCGGGTACTCGGTACCATACTCTGTCAATTAACAAGGGTCCTTGCTCCTGGAGCGAGTGATTCGGAGGCCGAGTTCCTTGGGTTACTATGGTTTCAGTCTGTTAAATAATTCCCTGCCCTCTTTCTTGTGTTTTCGGCTGGGCCCGCCGGCCGTGCGCCGATGCGTACCCGGGACTTCTTCCGGGATGCGTCTGTTGCACAGTGGTCCTGGCCGAGGTGATCCAGGCGTTCTCGGCGCCGGAGAACGCCGTGCGCATGGACGAGGCTCGGGACAACGCGTGTAACGACATGGGCAAGATGCTGCAATTCGTGCTGCCCGTGGCCACGCAGATTCAGCAGGAGGTTATCAAAGCTTATGGCTTCAGCTGCGACGGGGAAGGTGGGTCGGACGGGGATGGAGGAGAGAGCGATGGATCCCTTGGGTCTCCGAGCCGTAATCCCTTTTCTCGCCACACGGCGGCAGCCACACTCTAATAGTATTGGTACTCTGAGACCAGGGTCTGTTCATGAACTTGAGCCAAGCGAAGTCTGAAGTGAGCTTTCTAGTTACCATTAATTATACTGTTACACCATTTTAAGATGAGGAAACAGACTCTAGAAAGTGCCAGAGGTCACAGCCGAGTTGGACCTGAAACCCGTTCTGACGGCTTGTAGTGAGGTGTCTGCATGACAGTACAGTTCTGCAGCCCCTCCAAGGTGTTTCAACTCTTTTCTGTTTGAGGGTTGGCAGTTCAGTTTCTTTGGGGAGATCAGGGTCTTCCCCAAGGGTGTTTACTGATTCGGCCCAACTGGCCCATGGCCCTCCTGTTCCTGGTTCTGGACTGGTGATCTTGTGGGTGTGTATCCTTTGGGGTCTTTTGACTAAAGTGCTAAAATGGTTCACCTGATGGTGGGCAGCACCCTGCTTCGGGATATTTTCATTCACTGCATCACAGCCAGTTGTGCCCCAGTGTAGACCAGGAAGTAGTTGATCCAAACCACACAGGGCAGAGGCCTGCATATGTCTTGTTTTGCAGACAGCTACCTGGGGCCAGAGCCAGAGTAGTCAGCGACTCCGGCTCAAGCTGCCCCCTCCTGCCATCTTGGGCACATCCGTCCGCTGGGGGTGTGGACTGATGCTCCTGTTTCCCTTCGCAGGTGTCCTTAAGTTTGCCCGCTTGGTCAAGTCTTACGAAGCCCAGGATCCCGAGATTGCCAGCCTGTCGGGCAAGCTGAAGGCGCTGTTCCTGCCGCCTATGACCCTGCCGCCCCACGGGCCTGCTTCGGGTGGCAGTGTGGCCGCCTCCTGAGGGTTGGCCCTCCCGTGGCACTGCTGGGGAAGGGAAGACCTTGGTGTTCCGGAGGATATAAATGTGCCTGTGACTTAGCCTTGCCGTCTGTCTTTTGTGACCCTGACAACCTCTGCGTCCTGGCCTGATGCGCTCTGCCTTTCGGGCTGCTCCATCTTCCTGTCCAGGTCCTCCCTGTGCTCCTGCTGGGCCCAACCAGCTCCGGGGCAGAGTGGGAGGGGCCGGCCCCTCAACGCCCTGGGTTGGGGGGCCCTGCACAGGCAGCCCCGCCTCTGAGGAGTGGGGCTTCCTGGGCTTTTCCTGAGGCCCCTTGGCTTCTGTGTGCTGGGAGGCTCCCCCATTGGTTGGTGCTCCCTTGGCCAGGGTTACTTCCTGGTCTCTGCCCGCAGCACCCATCCTCCCTCAGCTCCGTCGGCCGGAGCGCCAGGTGGAGCTCCAGGTGGCTCCTCCCTTCCCCAGGGAAGGAGGCGGGGCACAGGCAGGCGGCGCTGGACCGCGGCGTGGGGCTGGAGAGAGAAGCCAGCTGCTGTGGGCGGTCTAAGGCCAGCCCCTCCCCACCTGTCCCTTTTCCGGGTTTATTAAGTCCAGGGGCTTGTCCCTGTGGCATCTTGGCCTGGCGGGCAGCATCGAGAGGAAAGTGGCTGAGTTCTGAGTGTTCTTCCTCACCTTGGGCCACTGCACGGCTGCGGCTCGGGCTCAGCCCCGCCCCCTGTGGCCATCTGCCTGTGACTCGCTACCCCTCTCGGGAAATGCTGTCCCATGGGTAAGTCCCCTGCTCTGCTTGCATATCATGGTCCTCTGTTCATTTGGGAGGGAGGGGCAGTATTCCTGCTCACTCCTGACAGGTGTGTGACCACGAGTGCGACCTGCCTCTGCCCCCTGCCCTGGGTCTGCTTCCCCGAAAGATGTCAGGAACTCGGGCTCATTCGTAGCCCTCTGCACCACCCCCCCTTCTCTAGCACTTTCTCCCTGACAGATGAATATTTCTTCTCACCATTGCACTTCTCCCTTCACCCTCTGGTCCCCTGCTTCTGCCATCTGCTTAGGATCTGTCCCCCTGGGGAGCCCATGTCACCTGAATGAAACATTACACGTCTGAAAGGCAAATCTGAGAAGGCTCCCTTGTTCCCACTAAACTTCCCAGTATCCTTCATTCAGATTTCCTTCAGTTTCCCTTCACTCCTCTGCCTCAATTCATTCAACAGATACCTGTTGAGCATCTGTTATACGCCAGGTGCTTTTTAAGGTGCTGCCAATACTGTAGCAAACAAGAGAGACATGGTCCCTGCTCTCCCGGAGCTTCACTCGCTCCAGTGGAAGGTGACAGACTGCCCAAGGAACCCACTAAGTAGGATAATTGCGGGTTCTCAGAAGTGTTACCCAGAAAATGAAACAGCTTCACGTGCTAGTAAGTGACTGTGGTGCCAGTGGTGTCACTGGCTGGAGGGGGCAGGGAGGGCTTTCCTGAGGAGGTGACACAGGAGGGGGAGCCAGGCTCCAGTGCCCCTGGGCGGAGGGAACGGCCAGTGCAAAGGCCCTGCTGTGAGAACAAACTAAAGGACAGTGCCTGTAGCAGAGCAGGCCAGTGGGGAGGGCCGGGACAGACCAGGCCTTGCTGGAGTTTGGATGCTCCAGTGAGGACCTGCTTGGCGTGTTGGTGAGTTGATGGGTTGGTCACCCCCGAGTCCTGCAGGTTCTTGCTTCTCACACTGACATCTGCCCTGGGGTGGGCCCTGCCTCCCCCAGTGCACACCTTGTCTCCTTCAGCCCTGATGTCAAGGTTTTGATTGAGTTGCCTGGTCCCTGATCCCTTCCGCACTCCCGCCTCGGTCATTTTCCTACCACGTGGTTGGCAAGGCCTCTCCTGGGGCAGAGTCCTTCCTTGGGTCCCCAGCCTGCCCCTGTGAGACCCTCTGCCGTAGGTCCCAGCCTCTGAGAGCAGCTCAGCTCAGCCACAGTGCCCTGCTCGCACCCAGCGCTGCCACAGTGGGTCCTGTGCCTGCCACCCGGGTGCCTTTGCAGATCCTGCCTCTGCAGGAGCGCCGGCCCCTGTGGCCTCCTCATGGGCTGTGCTAGTGCCCTGCTTCCTCCAGCAGTGGCTGGTGTGGTGGGAAGGGCCGTGGCCTCACATCAGACAGCCTTGGTTTGTTGCCTTCCCCTTACTAGCTTGTGACCTTGGGCAAGTTACTTCTCTGAGGCTTAGTTTTTGTTTCTAAAATTGGGCTAATGAGACCTACTAAATAGTGTTGGCCTGTGGATTAATAATGCCACATAGAAGGTGTTCGTGCCAAAAACTTACTTCATGTTGGTCTTTTGTATCAGTATTTGGGAAATATTGTTAAGCTCATTTATCAGGTAGGGATACTGAGGCTCAGGGAACTTCAAGAACTTTCTAGATATTATTTCACCTTCTTTGCTCTTCCAGACTGCCTGTCTTTCTGCATCCCCCTTGATCTTCATCTCTACCTTTATTTCCTTGCTTTCCAAGTGAATAATTTTCTCTTCGGAATTAGTAGACCCTTACTTTTGTAACTCTCAGCTTCCTCGAGCCTGTTTTCCTCCCTTAAAAAAAAATTCAGAAAAATAACTCCTACATCCCAGGGATGTCTGAGGCCCAAATGGGATTGTGTGTGTGTGTGTGCAAGTGCTCTGTGAACTCCAGAGCACTTATGTCAAGGGAAGGGAGGTGCTTCTTATTTATTTTCGTGCCAGAGGACAGCAGAGACAGTACATCTCATCCTGGTGTCTGCCTGTCTTCTGGCTTGACCCCCTTCAGAGAAATGCCTGCTGCTTCCGTGGTCAGGAGTTTCTGGGTTCTTAGTTAGTTTCTCTCCACCAAGTGGTGTAAAAGCTTCAGAAGGAGAGTGGCCTGTGGCCAGGGTGCAGGGAGTGTTCAGTGTCGAGCATGGACCTGCAGCTTTGTGTGTGGTCAGGATGTGGTGTCCACGTGTGGGTGTTTGCACCCAACCAGGTACGTGCGTAGATGGACGTGGATATGGTGAGGTGTACGTAGTGGGGCTGTGTGTGCATAAGTGGATGCTTGTGTGCTGTGTGTGTGCGCGTGTGTGTATACTCGTCTGTATATGACGAGTAGGGTGTGCATGTGTAGGACTGGACCTGGGCTTGTGACCAAGTATGTGCGTGGGTCCAGATGAGCTTGGTTATTGGACACATACTCTGTGCGAGGCATGGTGCTAAGTTTTGACCCCTTGGAGGTGAGCCAGACTGGCAGCGGACCCCCTGTGGTGGAGAAGGCGATGTCCACCTCCTTCCTGCCCCCTGCTGTGGGGGTGAGTTCATGGTCTTTCAGGGCGGCTGTCCAAGACTGGAGGTAGTCAGTGTTAGACCATGCAATAAACAGACCAAGCAAGGCTCCCAGGGCCCCAGAAAGAGGTGGAAAAAAGAAGCCCTTCTTGGGGTGGGGGGGAAATTGATGTTCAAAAAATGATAAAGGAGCCAACATAAGAAAATAGACTTTGGTTGGGCTGGAGCACTTTGTTATTTATTCTCCTTACTTTTTGAGGCACAGCATACGTCATGTGCATGAATATCGAACGTCACATTTATTCCGTCCGTGTGTACACCACCCAGATCGCGATGTAGAGCATGCCCAGTACCGCAGAAGTGTCCCAGGAGTTGCCATCTCCCAGTCAGTTTACTTATTTTTATATAGGTAATACGTGCCCGTGATATAACCTTCAAAAAGGTGGAAGGGAGAAGGAAAGGTCCCTCCCAGCCCTCTCCTCCAGCCACCTGGTCCCCCTCCCTAGGGAAGCCACCAACAGGAGTTTCTTGCGTCTGTTTCGCTGGGCTTCTTTCCTCTTGCTTTGGTTTGTATTTGGAATTACAGGGAGCATGGCAAGCTTTTAGTGTTTAGGGCCTCTCCAGGTCAACCGGCCCTGAGAATAAGCCCTGGAAGGCCCTGCGCCCCCAGCCCCAGTCCCAGGAGACAGGCCTCTGGTCAGAGTCCTGAACTCCAGTGGATTCAGACTGGACCCCCTTGGCAAGAACCTACAGCTCAGGCATAGGGTGGACGCACCCATGGGGGCTGGTGGCTCCGCCCACACCTGCTTCCCTAGGTCTGCTCCTTACCTGACTGCAGGGTTGGGGCCAGATGGATGGGCCAAAGCCTGAGTACAAGAAGCAGAGGAGGTGCAAGTTGGACAGGGCATAGGGGTCATTCTGTCTATCCCTCTGCCCCAGGGCACCTCTTCAGCTATGTGTGTCAAGGGAGGGGAGGGCATCCCTCTGTAGGCATCTTCCTGGCCTTGGCAATTACGGAGTCTCCCCCTCCCACTGCGACCCTAATGGAAGAGTCTCCCAACCTCTGTTCTTTAGTTTTTATTTTTATTTTACTTTTTAAAATATTTATTTATTTATTTTTTGGCTGCGTCAGGATTTAGTTGGGGCATGCGGGCTCTTTGCTTAAGTTGCGGTGCGTGTGCGGGCTTCTCTCTAGTTGTGGCACGCGTGGCATGTGGGATCTTAGTTCCCCAACCAGGGATCGAACTGGCGTCCCCTGCATTGCAAGATGGAGTCATTTTTTTTTAAAATTTATTTTTAATTATTTTATTTTATTTATTTGTTTTTGGCTGCATTGGGTCTTTGTTGCTGCACGCGGGCTTTCTCTAGTTGCGGCGAGTGGGGCTACTCTTTGTTGCGGTGTGCGGGCTTCTCACTGCGGTGTCTTCTCTTGTTGCAGAGCATGGGCTCTAGGCACGTGGGCTCAGCAGTTGTGGCTCGCAGGCTCTAGAAAGCAGGCTCAGTAGTTGTGGCGCACGGGCTTAGTTGCTCTGCAGCATGCGGGATCTTCCCAGACCAGGGCTCGGACCCGTGTCCCCCTGCATTGGCAGGCGGATTCTTAACCACTGCGCCACCAGGGAAGCCCCAGCTCTTTATTTTTTTATTGGAGTACAGTTCCAACCTCTGTTCTTTGAAGCCCTGAGTCCTGGCATACAGTAGCTAAAATCACCGGCTTTGGAACCAGGCCGTCTGGTTTGCATCCTGGCACCGCCACTTACTGACTGTGTGACCCTGGGCGAGCTCCCTACACGCCCTGAGCCCCAGGTTCCTTGTCTGGAAAATGGGGATAACGAAGGTACATGCTTCATGGGGCTATGGTGATGACACATCAGATAAGGCATGTAAATATCATACAGGACAGTGCCTGGCATACAGACTCCATTAGTGACAGTTGCCACCATCACCATCATTGGTGGCATGGACCAGGGAAGGCTGCGTGGAAGTGGCTGGCGGAGCAGGAGTAGACGGCGCGTGACTGGGCGGCTTCCCACGTGCCGAGCATGATCTGCGCCCGGAGTGCGCCAGGCGCACGTGTGTCCTTACTCGGGTGTCCCCCCATGTATGGAGGGCCTCACTCCCGAGGCCTTTGATGACAGGCGTGTGGGAAGTGGGCCCCCCCGCGCCCACTGCCACCCCGCGCAGCTTCTCCCCACTCTGCTCTAAAACGAGAAGTACAGTGAGTTCCCCCAAGGGGTCGGCCGCGCCCCTTCCTGTCCCCGCCCTGCCGGCTGCCCCAGGCCAGTGGAGTGGCAGCCCCAGAACCAGGACGGCAGTGGTGAGGTGACCTGGGCGCTGAGAGCCTCGGGAGGCTTAGCCCCAGCGTTCTCCACCTGCCCGGACTCAGCAGCTCCACCCTGTTGCCTGCACCCCCTTCCCCCCGGGCACCCCCAGGATGGTGAGGTAAGGGCCGGGGACCCTGGGTAGGCAGGAGGTGGGGTGCCCCAGGGCCCTCTCCTCACTGCCCTCCTGGCCTCCCAGGTGGTTTCACCGAGACCTCAGTGGGCTGGATGCCGAGACCCTGCTCAAGGGCCGAGGGGTCAACGGGAGCTTCCTGGCTCGGCCCAGTCGCAAGAACCAGGGCGACTTCTCCCTCTCTGTCAGGTGGGTGGCCCGAGGGTCTAGCCGGGGCCAGGACTTGGCCTCTCACTCTGGCTGCCCAGGCCCCAGCACGCCCCGGCCCTGTGTGTGTCCACCCCGCCCCCGTGTGCGCTCCCTGCCCAGGACCCCCGCCCATCCCCCACGCCGTCCCCACCTCCGCTCTCGTATCCACCGGCGTCACCTCCGCCCGGTGCCCTGCAGGGTGGGGGATCAGGTGACCCACATTCGGATCCAGAACTCGGGGGATTTCTACGACCTGTATGGAGGGGAGAAGTTCGCGACGCTGGCGGAGCTGGTGGAGTACTACACGCAGCAGCAGGGCGTCCTGCAGGACCGCGATGGTACCGTCATCCACCTCAAGTACCCGCTGAACTGCTCAGACCCCACCAGTGAGAGGTGAGGGGCTTCGCGCCCTGGCCCAGCCCACGGAGAGATGGGCTGGCCTCCACCCCAAGTGCCCCTCCCCCCCGCCCCCGCCCCCGCTCCTTCTCAGGGCTCTGTGGGGCCTCTTCCCTCCATGTGATCCTGGGGCCCCTTTCCATCAACCACTGAGGAAGCAAGAGAAGGTCACCTCGCCCTTCTCCAGGGTCCCTGTCTGCCAGCAGCGCAGGCTCTACTAGTGTCCGAGAGGCCACTCCTCGTGGCTGTGTTCCCAGCAGTCTGGCTCTGTTGTTAGAAAGAGCTTCTTCTTACCTGGAACAGAATCTGCCCTCCTGTAACTGTTCCCTCCCCAGCAGGGGTTAATACAGGGACAGGCTGATGTTGAGGAAGAGCGTAGGGGCCAGCGTTTATGAGGACACTTAGTGCCTCATCTCAGCAACCCGTGAGGACGGGTCTGCCCTCTTGGGCTGGGTGGAGCTGGACGAGTCCCTTGACCAGAACCCAGATCATTGAAAACTGTGTGATGGGTGTGTAAGGGGCCTAGTACCTGGGCACAGGGTAATACTCCAGGCATCTTTTTGGCTCCAAAGATGTGGTCCCCAAAACTGGGTTGGCTACTTCCCATGCAGTCTCCCCAGTGCACGGGTGGAGGGTGGTGGGACCCTAACACTCAGCAGGACATGGTGGCTCATTTTATAGCTTCATCTCCATGACAGCTCCCATTGAGGGGAAGGGCAGCTGAACAACTCTGGGGTGGTTTTTTTTTCACACTCCTAGGGCCAAGTCAACTTGCCCTTGTCCTGTATTTGTGTATCGACGGTTGAAATGATTCTGAACTTTGATTCTGTCCGCTTTCAGTCTCTCTGACATGCATGCCTCCCAGCGCGCATTCATATTCTTTTCAAGTCAGTGATTGAAACTTAGCCCTGGATGAGGCTGAGATAAAGGCCCTGGGCCCCCCCCCCTGGAGACCTCTTTCCCGTGAACATGAAGCCACTGATCCCCTTCCTGTGAAGCTACCTCTTCTAGGAGGGAAGCCACATTGATGACCTTGCTGGTGGCTGCCCTTTCTTGCCCTTTTCCTGCACCCCACCTGCAACATTCATGGGGATTTTCCACCCAGACTCTCTTGAGCTCTTCATGTCCTGGCTTCCTCCTCGTCCTGGCCAGGATCTGCCCTGCTGGCTGCTGCAGGAAGAGGGTGGAGCTGGAAGAGGGATGGAGCTGAGCAGACCCCCTGGGAGGGGCCTGAGGCCTGGGTTCCATCTGGGGCTGGGAGAAGTCGAGGACCGAGGATCGAGGGAATCAAGACTAGGGCAGCTGACTCCAAGAGGCCCTTTTGGTTACCCGTGCCAGGAGGCCTGGGCTCACCCTTGACCCTGGGAGTGTGTGGAGGAGGCTCTTTCTCCAAACCTCCACTTGTGTTCTCGCAGCTGCCCCACCCCCTCTGTGGGAATTTGCATTTGTTCCCTCACTGGCTAGCTCTCCCCTGTGGTCAGCCTGACATTTGCATGGAAACTTCCTCATCCTGGGGCCTGGGGGAAGCGGGTTAGCCCCCTCTCCATAGCCCTGGGGACCTGGCCTATCCCCGAGTGATGGGATGGGGTGGCCCAGGGGGTCCTGGACAGGGCAGGAGACTCTGGAAGTCTCTGAGCTGCAGTCTCCTTGGGGCAGGAGTGAGATGGGGCGGGACAGACTGGCCCCCTCCCTCCTTCTCCCCGTTCCTGCGGTTGGAAAATGCCCCCCCTCCCCTGGTCCCTGGGCTGAGGAAACCTCACAACCTCACTTCTCACTCTCTCCCCAGAAGGAGTTTTGTGTTTTTTCCATCACGTGGTTTCCTGTGGGGCTGGGCATTGCGGGGCTACAGTTTCCTCCTGGGAAGGGGGTGTGCTTTGGGGAAAGGTCCTAGTTCTGCTTTCTGCCCCTCTGAGCCCCTCTGAGCCCCTCTAACAGCTCGTTCAGTGACATCATCCCAGGCACCCCAGAGCCCCCAAACCACTCTTACCCAGCGGGGTTGTCTGCCTTCCCGGCCCCCTGGGGGACTTCTCCCCATTATGCCTCCCTTGTGACTTCCGTCTCTCCATCCCCAGCACTCTCTGGGGTTTGGCCTCTGCATTTGTTCCCCTAGCCCAGCCCTGTCTTTCATGGAGACCCTTCCTGGATTTCTCCCCTCCAAGTATTCTGCATTTGGCCTGCCTGTCTGCCTTTGTCTTAAACTTTCAGAGGTGGGCCTGCTTAGAAGTCCTGAGGCTCGCCTCTTATCAGCAAGGGCCTTGGGCCAGTGTGCAATCACCCAGCCTCAGTTTCTTCATCTGCAGAATGGGTAGTATCTACCTCTCAGCATTTCTGTGATGGTGGTGGGTTTGAAAGCATACAGCAGAGTGCCTGCACGTGGCAGGTGCCTGGTTTCCCTGCCCCCTCCGTGAATGTCTACCCAGCACCTGCCCCTGGCCTCGGTCTCACCTCCCCGGGTGCTGTCTTCTCTAGGTGGTACCATGGCCACATGTCTGGAGGGCAGGCAGAGACACTGCTGCAGGCCAAGGGTGAGCCCTGGACTTTTCTCGTGCGTGAAAGTCTCAGCCAGCCTGGAGATTTTGTGCTGTCTGTACTCAGCGACCAGCCCAAGGCTGGGCCGGACTCCCCTCTCAGAGTCACCCACATCAAGGTCATGTGTGAGGTAAGGCATCTGGGTAGCGGGGCGGCATCCTGCCGGGGGTCCATCTGTGCGCCAGCGTGGCCTGTGGGGAGGGTCAGCCCGGGCTTCGGTCTGAGGCTGGGGGTCCAGGGAGGGAGACTCGGGTCCTGAGAGGTGGCCTGACTCGGCCCCCCTCAGGGTGGACGCTACACAGTGGGCGGTTCGGAGACCTTCGACAGCCTCACGGACCTGGTGGAGCATTTCAAGAGGACGGGGATCGAGGAGGCCTCGGGCGCCTTCGTCTACCTGCGGCAGGTGAGGGGTGGGCCAGGCTGCCTCCTTCCTTCCCCTGAGCTTCTGAGCTCTAGAAGCGGCTGACTTCTCGCCCTCCCTCGCCCCAGCCGTACTACGCCACGAGGGTGAACGCAGCTGACATTGAGAACCGGGTCTTGGAACTGAACAAGAAGCAGGAGTCGGAGAACACAGCCAAGGCTGGCTTCTGGGAGGAGTTTGAGGTGTGTGAGGGGGCCAGCAGGGCAAAGGGCCTGGGGTCCCAGGCAGACCCCGTCCCCTCTCTCCCCACCCCTTCCACTGATCTGCCCCACGTCCTCGCCAGCCGTGGATGGCCTTCTCCAGGGCCTGGGGCTCCATTTCCCCCTCTTGCCCCACAGAGTCTGCAGAAGCAGGAGGTGAAGAACTTGCACCAGCGGCTGGAAGGGCAGCGGCCAGAAAACAAGAGCAAGAACCGTTACAAGAACATCCTTCCGTGTGAGTGCCCTATCCCTGGGCAGCCTCCAGCCCTCCCACATCCATTCACCCAGGAGACTCCCCTTCCACCAGCTGGCCTCGCCCCATCTCAGAGGGTCTCTTCCCCCAGCTCAAGGGGGGACCCCTCTCCACCCGCAATAGCCTCCCCTCCTCCAAAAAGCCTCTGCTCCTCCCAGAGGGGCCTCCGGCACCCCACCCCCACCCCCTTCTTCCTCTGAAACCTCCAGCCCCACCCCACACAGATCCCTCCCCCCATACAGATCCCCCATCCCTACCTGCCCGCAGGGCTGTGAGAGCTCATGGCTTCTGGGCAAGAAAGGCCTGGAAACTCAGGAAGGGTCTGACCCATGCCTTTCTTGCTTCCTCTCTGCTCGCTCCCAGTCGACCACAGCCGAGTGGTCCTGCAGGGACGCGACAGTAACATCCCTGGGTCCGACTACATTAACGCCAACTACGTCAAGGTGGGTGTGCCCGCCGGTCATGGGGGAGGGGGTCTGGGCCCTGGGGACCCCCGTTTGTGGGGGGACTGGGTCCAAACATGCACGGGCGAAGCCAGAGCTGTTGCCTTGGGTGGCTGAGTGTGGCAGGGGTGCGAGGGGCTCACAGTCCTGCGTGTCTCTGCACCCGCGTCCAGAACCAGCTGCTAGGCCCTGATGAGAATGCTAAGACCTACATCGCCAGCCAGGGCTGCCTGGAGGCCACAGTCAACGACTTCTGGCAGATGGTGTGGCAGGAGAACACCCGTGTCGTCGTCATGACCACCCGGGAGGTGGAGAAGGGCCGGGTAAGCCGAGCCACGTGCCATGAGCCCCCCAGTGGTCGTCCGCCACCATTAAGCCAAAGAGACTTGGGGCACCTCGGAGGGCAAGGGTCCTACCTTGTTGGGAAACTGAGGCACGAGGTCTGGGTACACGCTGACTCCCGGATCCCCGCTTCCCACCCTGGGCTCCTCTGACCACCAGACCCAGATTTCCAGTGGCCTCTTTCCTTAAAGTGTCCCTCTGTTCCGCTCTGGGCAGCAGCCCTTCCTGTCCTCTTGGCCTCATAATACTGTCTGGAGTCAGCCCCAAACCCTCACGTCACAGGCAATCTACCTCCCTGCCTGCAGGCTGCCCCCTTCCCACGGCACCCTCTGCAGTGGAGTGGCCATGACCCGTGCAGAGCACACACTGCACCAGGCTGCTCCCTCTGAGAACCCTGCCATGGCTCCCAGCTGCCTTCAGAGCGGTCACACTGCCGGACCTGGCGCTCAGGCCTGGTGGCTGCCCTCCAGCCCTCGCTGCCTCTGACCGGCCAGGGTCCCTAAGGTTTCCATGCCTCTGCACGAGCTCATTTCCGCTAGGGACTGACTTCCTGGCTCTGCGCTCTCTCTGCCTCACAGACTCCTCGCTTTTTCTTTTTTCCTTTCTTTCTTTCTTTCTTTCTTTTCGGTTGTGTTGGTTCTTCGTTGCTGCGTGTGGGCTTTCTCTAGTTGCCGCGAGCGGGGGCTACTCTTCGTTCGTTGCAGTGTGCGGGCTTCTCATTGCAGCGGCTTCTCTTTGTTGCAGAGCACGGGCTCTAGGCACGCGGGCTGCAGTAGTTGTGGCATGTGGACTCAGTAGTTGTGGCTCACGGGCTCTAGACCGCAGGCTCAATAGTTGTGGCGCACGGGCTTAGTTGCTCCGCGGCATGTGGGATCTTCCCGGACCAGGGCTCGAACCCGTGTCCCCTGCATTGGCAGGTGGATTCTTAACCACTGTGCCACCAGGGGAGCCCGACTCCTCGTTTTGTGAAGACCCAGCTCAAATGCTCCCTCCTCTGTGAAGCTGTCCCTGACTTCCTCGGTTCCCAAGAGAGAGGATTAGTCTCTCCCTCCCCCCGGCTCCTCAGCGGCTCTGGTTCCCCGCTCACCTATCTCTCTGTGAGCTCCTGTAGGCACAGGGGCATAGGCTGCGTCTTACTTGTGTCTAACTCCAGCCCGTTTGCACAGCTTCAGGTTCAGTGCTTGTGCCAGCCAACGTGCACTGAACGACTTGTTAAGTGGCTGGTGAGGCCTCACCACCTGTAAGAGGCCGAGCCAGGCCCTATGTCTCTGACTCTTGGCCATTTAATCTGTCCATCCATCGGATGCTGACGGGGCCAGCGCCAGGGACTCAGGCCCTGCTCGAGGTGGGCACAGGCCTGAGTCCCCACCTTCACCCTCCCTTTTCAGAACAAATGTGTCCCATACTGGCCAGAGGTGGGCACTCAGCACGTTTATGGACTCTACGCTGTAACCAACTGCAGGGAACACGACGCAGCTGAGTACAAACTCCGCACCTTACAGGTCTCCCCGCTGGACAATGTGAGTGGCCCCTGCCCCATGCCCGGGGCCCTCCTCACACCTGTTCTCTTTGGTTGGGTCGAATGAGGCCATGCGTGGGAGCAGGGGGCACTGACTATGTCCTTGACCCAGGGGGACCTGGTTCGGGAGATCTGGCACTACCAGTACCTGAGCTGGCCTGACCACGGGGTCCCCAGCGAGCCTGGGGGTGTCCTCAGCTTCCTGGACCAGATCAACCAGCGGCAGGAAAGTCTGCCTCACGCAGGGCCCATCATCGTGCACTGCAGGTGAGAATAAGAATGATGATGATGTTATTATTAATAATCATCATCAAAGTAGTAGCTGGCAAGTGAGTACTGCCGAGTGCCACGTGCACTTGTAAGCAGTTTACATATTAACTCATCTGACGCCCCCCCCCGGCCTCCACCTCTTCTGGGTTCCCTGATGCTGTTTTTTGTTTTGTCTTGGCCATGCCGTGTGGCGTGTGGGATCTCAGTTCCCGCACCAGGGATGGAACCCGCGCCTCCTGCATTGGGAGTGAGGAGTCTTAACCTCTGGACCACCAGGGAAGTCCCTGGGTTCCCTGATGACTCCAGACCCATGGGTGGGGCTTAAGCTTGAACCAAGCCCATTGTTTGATCCTGTGCCTGGTGGGGTGGGCTTCCTCAGAGACTTCCCTGGATGTAGCGTCTAGTCCAACCCTGCCACAAACAGATGAGGAAACAGGCCCAGCCTCTTGCCAGGTCACCGCTGGTCAGTGGGGGAGCCTGGAGCAGGGCTCACGGTAGACCCAGGTCCTGGTCACTCCTGTTTTCTCAGACGCGCCTACCCAGCCGGTGTTTCTGGTATTTCTCCTTGGGGTTGGTGTAGCTCCCCATCCCTTCTCTTTTCCATCTGCAGCCCTGGCAGCAGGCTGAGGCTTCTTCATTGCTGCAACCTATCTCTCCCTTCCCGCCAGTGCCCCCAACTCAGCCCTTGGGCTTATGCACCACTGGCCCCACTGGAGACCCTCACGTTCATGATCAGGAGACCCCATTCCTGCTAAGGGGGGAAGCTGAGGGGTCAGCAAGGAGGAGCAGGTGTCCCATCAGGCCCGGGGGGTGGGAGGCAGCAGGCACAGGGTCCCGGCAGACCTGCTGCTCAAAACTCCGGCTCCTCCACTCACCAGCTGTGCGATCTTGGGCAGAGGACTTCCCTTCTCTGAACCCCTGGATTCTTGTCCGTAAAATCAGGGTCTTATAGGGTTGTTGTGAGTGTGAGACCCTCTCACTGTGTCTGGAATACAGTAAATGCCCAAGAATGGGAATTGTTAATGCTTTAATAACTCACGTCAGGCAGGGAATGGGGAAATGGGAATCTGCTCTGTCCTCTGCCCTTCCAGCTCCCTCCACGTGACCCCGGGGCCGTGAGGGCTGGGGCTTCCTCCTTCTGCCCCACCAGCAATTGTGCGTCCTGGGGCAGGGCCGGGGGGCTGCGTCTGGAGGTGCCCCCCACGTGCTGCCTCAGGGACTCCGCCTCCAGGCCGTTCCACCCCCCCTTCTTGAAATCCCCATGGCCTTAATTTAGACGTTACAGGAAGGAAGTGGGTGAGGGGGTGTTATTTTTGACAATCTGGGTTTGAAATTAGACAGTGCAACTCAGGGCATTGGCCTGACTGGCCTAGCCGAGGGGGTGGCACTGGGGTCTGTGTGCGGTCCTGAGGCTCCTGGGGTCTGTTGCAGCAGAGGGTGGGGAGAAGGCAGACTTCCTGCTGCGATGCTACCCCAAGTTGCCTGAGCCCGGTGGCTCCCGAGGCCTGCTGTCTTGGACGCTGCCCTTGCCCTGCCATCAGGATCTGAAGAAAAAGGGAAATGGAGCCTTGCCGAAAGATGCTCCCGAGGCGAGGAGGGCAGCCTCGCTGGGGCCAGGGCTGTGGGAGAGGGCCGGGGAGGCCCAGAGTACCAGGGGAGCAGGCAGGATGTGGTCGGGGAATGGGGTCCCAGACCTCCTGGGGTGGGGGGCAGAGTGAGGAGTGGAAGCAGGCGGTGGAGTGTGGTGCAGGGAAGGAAAGTGATGGGTGTCTGGGGAGCAGCGTCTTGGCACTTGAGAGCCAGCTTCTGCCCCCAGATCCCTTGGCTGGAGTGATGAGCACGGGTGCAGAGTTGGGCGGACTTCCACCCTGCCTACCTTCCCAGTGACCCTGCCTGGTTCCCTAAGCCCCGCCCCTGCCGGTGCTGTGCTGACACCCCGCCCCCGGCCCCCCCTGCCCTGCCGCCGCTTCCCGGCTAGTGCAGGCTGGGCCTCTGATGGTGCCCCTCCTCTCCGCAGCGCCGGCATTGGCCGCACCGGCACCATCATTGTCATCGACATGCTTATGGAGAGCATCTCCACCAAGGGTGAGGGTGACCTGTGGGAGATGCGGGGCAGGTGGGGGAGCGGCCCCCCGTGTCCACCACCTCTGCCCAGGGCCTGACGTCCAGCTGCCCTCCCTGCCAGGCCTGGACTGTGACATCGACATCCAGAAGACGATCCAGATGGTACGGGCCCAGCGCTCGGGCATGGTGCAGACGGAGGCGCAGTACAAGTTCATCTACGTGGCCATCGCCCAGTTCATCGAAACCACCAAGAAGAAGCTGGAGGTCATGCAGGTGCGGGCAGAGCATGGCCTGGAGGGGCCGAGGGGGGCAGTGGGCATTGCCCGGTGCTGCTGGGACCACTGGCCTCCCACCACATTTCTTCCCACAGTCCCAGAAGGGCTGGGAGTCGGAGTACGGGAACATTACCTACCCCCCAGCCATGAAGAATGCCCATGCCAAGGCGGCCCGCACCTCCTCCAAGTGAGTGGCCCCACCTCCCACCTCCCAGTGTCTGCCCCTTTCTCTTCCCCAGCCCGACCCGTCCTTTCCAGGGAGGTTCGGGTTAAAGTTCAAGCTTGGTTCTTACAAGCTGTGTTCACAAGTGTCTCCTGAGTGCCCTCCACGTGGGGCCGGTGCTAGGCACTGATGTGTGAGATGGAGCCTCTGCCCCCAAAGCAGCTTCTAGTCTAGTGTAAGGACACTGTCAGGACTGGTCTCCTTGCTCTCCTGGCCTCAGTCTGCTCACCTGTGAGATGGGGGTGGCCCCGAGGGGCTGCTGGTGCTGGAGACCCCTGCCCTGTGTCCTGACTGCCCGCACCCACCTGCCCCGCCTGCAGACACAAGGAGGACGTGTATGAGAACGTGCACAGTAAGAACAAGAAGGACGAGAAGGTGAAGAAGCAGCGGTCGGCGGACAAGGAGAAGAGCAAGGGTTCCCTGAAGAGGAAGTGAGCTGGGCCCGTCCTGGGGCGGCCATGGTACGGCCCCTCCCTGGCCTGCCCTCAGGGGCCCCCAGGCTCGGTGCTCTCCCTGGGACGGACGGGGCGGCTGCGGCCTCACCCTGTCTTCCCAACCCAACCAGACCTGTGTCTTGTCCCCCCTCCAGGTCCAACCCCGTCTTATCCCTTCCTTCCCTGTCTCTGCAGCCTCAGCCCCGTCCCTGCAGAGGCCTCCAGTGGAAGACCCAGAGCCTGAACCTCGGAGCCTGGCCCCCATTCCATTGTAATTTAAATGGCCATGTCCCCGCCTCCCTCTCCCAGCCCCTGTATATAGCCCAGCAAGGCCCCTGGCAGGGCCGGGCCCTTCTCTTGTAAATAAAGCCTCTAGGTCACTGTGTGTGGGTCTCTAACTCTGTGTGCCTGGGCGGGAGGGGGAGGCGGGCAGGGAGTGCAACATGTGGACACAGAAGGCTGGGCCTTCACAGTCTGACACACGAGTGTGAGTGTGGGTCAGCTTCCGCCGTCTCGTCCCTTTAAAGTGGAGGACGATCCTGCAAGGGTGGTCGTGAAGATCACTGAGATCAGGGATGATGAAATTCGTTACACTCTTGCTGTGTGTCAGGCGCTGTTGAAAAGACTAAAAGTGGTTATTGAACCGAGGTACCTGTATCATTCCTATTTTACAGTGGGAGAAACTGACACAGAGAGATTAAATAACTTGCTCAAGGCCACAGGACTATTGAGCAGTGAACCTAAGATTTTATTTTAACTCAGGCCTTCTGGCCTCAGAGCCTGCATTCCTGGAGACGCAGCCAGGGTCACCCCGAGGGGGACATAACTACATTCTCTGGCCCGGACTTCTACATCCAGAAGCTAAGAAGATGGATAACAGCGGCCAGTTAACACAGGCCCAGGGCCAACCTCCCTCCCCCGGGCACCTGGTGTGCAAAGGAGCGCCACGCTCCTCCCTTTCTGGGGCTACTAAGAGCCCTGAGGCCCTTGGTCAGAGTTTCAGTTTTATTTTTGTCCGCTCTTCCTTCCCCTGGGTCCACAGTGGACAACAGCGATGATTCCTTCTTTGCGTTAAGGCTTCATGTTGATTATAATGCTAGTCTCCTGGGGAGCTGAGCCTGAGAGAGTCTGACTGGGGAAGGCCCGGCTCCCTGCTGCTGGGCCAGCTGAGGCTGGGTGGTCATTCACTCAGCATACACTTTGTTTATTGAGCGTCCCTGTGTCCCAGGCACTGGAGCAGTGCTGGGGCATGATGGTGAACCCGACAGTTCCTGTCCTGGTGGGAAGGCAGACCCAGAAACAGTCCACAAACATAGAATAAGTACAGACAAGAATTGAGAAGGACGCAAACAAAGGTGTGGGGGTGTTAGGGAGCGAGAAGGCAGAGCTGGGATTGGGCGACACAGCTCAGCTCCCAGGAGCTATCGCCCTCCAGGGGGTGCGTGGGTGGAGCATCACCTGTGGGCCTCAGGGCCCCTCTCCCAGCAACGCCCTTTCTATCCCAGCTTGAGCCACACAAAAGAAAGGCGGGTCCCATCCCCTCTCACCCGCCCTCGGGCTGACTGCCCGGCGGCTGGGACTTGGACTCTCCAGGGCTGTGAGGTGGGTCTAGGGGCAGCTCTGCCCGGCGGGGTGCCCGGCCCCTCTGGAGAGCAGAGCCAGGGCTGCAGGAGAGCAGCTCAGAACCTGAATCGGCCGGGTCAGTGCCGACGCTCCTGGCCAGCTTGGGAATTCTTGGCAGGAGGGGGGGCACCCCAATACTAAAGGTGAGGACAGAGAGGCGCCCCTGGGGGACCCGCCTGCCCTCCACACAGGTGGGCACCAGGCAGGGGCACAACCCAGTCCCTGCTGAGCTGAGCCCTCTCTGCCCTCAGGCTCTCGGGCAGGGGCCTGGGGGAAGGGGCTAGCCGGGGGTGGGAGCGGCCGTGGGGCGAGGCCAAGGAGGAAGGCGAAGGGGGCGAAGACAACCCGTCCCTCTGTCCCTCCGACACCAGGCTCCCTGGTCTGGGCCCCGGGGCAGAGGAGGCAGGTAGGAGAGGAGAGACCACGGCCGGGCGAGGGCCCGAGGGTCGGGGCCTGCCGGGGTGACCAGGCCTCAGAGGAGGCGCCTGCGGCTGGCGCTGGGAGGGAAGGGGTTAAGGCAGCGGGGGGTGCAGCCTATGGCTGGAGGACACACCTGTGCGCAGGGGCGGCGGGCGGGGCCCAGGTAGGAGCCTGCGCTGCCCGGCAGGCGAGAAGGAAGGAGGAAGAGTGGAGGCCAGGGCGGCTTCTAGGCCTTGACTCCCGAGCCTCGATTCCTCCTCCTCTCCACGGCCCTCGCCCCCTGGGGGGCAGGCGGCCTGGTGGCAGGTAAAGGCGGGCGGGAGAGGGGTCCTGGGGCTGAGTGAGGGACTGCTGGGGTGGGGGGGGTGCTGAGGGTGGTGAGCTGGTGCCTGGGGGGCAGGGAGAGGCTGGCGGGGCGGGGAGGGGGCTCAGAGCGGGGAAGAGATGGGCGGGGGGCTTCCGAAGCCTTGACCCGGCCTCAGTGCATCAGCAACCCGGGATGGGCCTGGTGACGGCTGCCGGGCTCACCCGGAAGTGTCCCCGGGGACACGGGCGGTGGGGGAGGGGAGCCAGGGCTCCGCAGCTCCACCGGGCGCCTGGGCGAGGACTGCCGGCCCGTCCGGGCGGTGGGGTGGGGGCCCCCGTCTTACCCAGCAGTGTTTGGGTGCTGGTTGAGAGTCTCTAATACTGCCGGGTAATGATGGAGGCCCCTGCCCCGTGCCAGCGACGCCCACCGCCCCGGGCCCCCAGCACCCAGCTGGCCGTGCCGCCCACTCCCGAGCCTCCCCCAGCCCTGGAGGCCCCTTCCTCTTGAGCAGAGGGTGCTGAGAAAGAGGTGGCCCTCGGTTGGCTGTTGGCTGGTTGCCCACGGAAGGGACACAATGGCCCCAGCCCCTCCCCCAACCCAGTGTGATTTGTCATCTGGAGGACCCAGAACCCACAGCTTGACCCTGCGCTGGGGATTGGCTCGCAGACTTTCAATAGACCTCAGCTGGCCTGCGGCCAGGGTCCTTGGAGCGACGGCCGGCTTCAGCCCTGACGCCTGTGGCCGGCTCTGGGTCCATCTTCCAGCACAGTGTTGGATGGTCTAATGCTGAAGCTCCTAACACTGTCTGGTAAAGATGGCCCCCGGCCGGCGCCCTCGGCAATGACCTTCACGGAGCCCTGAAGACCACGGAGGCCTCCAGACCAGCAACCTCTGACCTTTACCCTTGGGGAGGGGGGGTTAAGTCTCTAGGAAAGGTAAACAATGGGAGGAGACAAAATGGCTGCCTCGGAGACGCAGCGGGACTTGGGAACACGTTGGTTCTCTGGGCACCTCCATCCTCCTCCTGCCTCGGGAATGCGAAGGAAATAAAATGTGGATGGGACTTGGGCGGACTCGTTCTGCGCATTCACCTCTCACCTTGGGCTTCCAGTTCCTCAGGGCTGGGGCGGCCACATCTGCTTGGTCTCCCCGTCCCTTTCATGACAACCTGCAGAGCAGGGGACAGTTAATCTACTTTCTTCAAAAACCGAAGCAGCTGAAGGCGAACCCAGGCCCTCTGCCCTCTAACCCCACCACTAAGAATTCCAGGATTCCTACCTACACTTTCGCCCCGGCACGGCTGGGGTGGCACGTGGGCACAGCCAGCGGCCTCGTTTCTCTACCGCCCGACGACCCTCAGTGAGGGCGGCGCCGGGAAGGGACGAGGTCCCGTTGGGGGCCCAGGGCTGTGGGAGTGAAGAGCCCACCTCCAGAGGTCGAGCCCTGACTGAGAGACTGAAGTGTGGGTAGCCTGCAGCAGGCGACGGTCCGCCAGCCGTCTGAACACGTAAACCCCCTGATGAGCGCAAGTGGTCTCCCCACAGCTGCATGGAGCCCTGGTACCAAGGAAGCAGCTCCTGTTGGGGTCATCAGATTTTTGGTCTAGCTCAGCAAAGCCACAGCTGCTCCAGCCTTTAAAAAAGGAGATGTTGGTAAGCAAAGGGCTGATGCGGTTTAGGAGGGTGGGGTGGGGAGTGCAGCTGGCCTCGGACTCCAGGACTCGCAGTTCCCACCCTGGGTCCTGTTCTGGATCCGGCTCTGAGGGCTTCCAGGGTGAGAGCGGCAGGCCCCGGCTCTCCCTACCTGCCCCGGCCGGTGTCCTCGCGCCCCCTGCTGGAAGAGACGAAGAAGGACCCAGGAGTGCTCGGTGTGAGCGTGCGCATGCGTGCCTCCCCAGCCCAGTTCAGACACCAGAGGCTTTGACTTCGGATTAAGTAATAAACATTTATTGAGAATCTCTGGGGTGGTGGTTGTTGCTTCTGACCACGAGGGAGGAACCAACCCTGCAGGAAATCACACAGTCCCAACACCTCTGGCCGACACAGGGAGGAAAGTCACTCCCTTGAAAATGGTCAGTCTTTGTTCACCCGAGAAGGGCTGGGAGGACAGATGCAGAGGGACCATCACTTGACGGTGGGGGCGGGGTAGGGCCCCAAGCTGGCTCCTCAAAAACCGGGGAAGAAAAAGATCCACTTCCTCCCTGAGGGTGGAGTTCTTGTTCAGCAGTTCATTTCTTACCCTTGATGAGGCTGTCACTGTGGAAATGAGACAGACGGTGACATTATTGGGGGGGACGTACCTGTGAGAGAGAGGCAGAGCACCTCGGGCCACTCCCTCCTCAACTACCCTCCTCCCTGAATGTGTGGGTGGGGAGGTGAGAAAGGTGATGTGGTGGGGAAAAGGCAGGACCCCACAGAAACAAGGATGCACCATCAACTTACCTTCCCCTGTGGACGCCAGGTCACCAGATGAACAGGAAACACAGAACGACAAGAGAAAGGTACATGTGACTTGACAGTTTCATTCCCCACCCAACTCTAAACCCTCCTCCGCTCCCAAGGGAAAAAGACAAGCACGCTGGAAGCCCGGAATCTCAGGCTCTGGGAAGAAGACTTGCTCCCTGGCCACTGCCATTTCTCACCCCTGCTTTCCCAGCATCCTTCCGTGCCCCAGAGCAGCTCCCGAGGAAGAACAGCCAGTATCATCTTTTACCACTTTTCACTTAAAAACTTTACAATTAAAGTGCTTTTTACGTGAATAATCCCACTGGATCGCATAAAATCAATCCTGTGAGATTCAAGTTAGGAATTGTCAACCACCCACTTTTCTAAGTGGTTCAGAGACATGGTGTTTTCAAGGGTCACACGAGTAAGCTGGTAACGGGCGCCAGAGCCCAGGTGGCCAGACTCCGGCCCTTGTTCTGTGTCAACACCCCACCTGAAGGCCATGCCTCTCACCGGGTGAAACTTTCATCCTGTAGGTTCAGCACAAGGTTGTCAGCAGTGAGAAAGACACGATTCTGTGATGTGGCGATCTACAGGGCAGAAAGTAAGATGGATGTTTGTACCAAGCAAAAAAGACCTTGATTCCTGCCCTTGCAATTCAGTAACCACTGGTGGAACACGTGTGGGTTACGAACAGCGAAGTGGTGATGTGACAGCCACGGTTTCTGCGCTCACACAAGGATCCAGAGCAGCGAGCAACTGTGATGCATTAGGTCCACAAGAGGCATGAACAAAAGGTCAGGGGCGCCCAGGGGACACCATTTTCGATGGGAGGAGTGTCAGAGAAGCCAGTTTGAATAGAAATCCGAACACGCAAGACCCTAATTCCCTCATTTCAATGTGTAGAAACACCTTTCCCCCTCAAGGCGGCCTTGAGCTCACACTCACCGTCTTGGAGATGTTCTGGGCTGCCCGAATCTTGCGCAGCTTGATGTAGCCTGGGTTCTTGCCCAGAGCTTCTCCCAGGTGAGCAGGGTGGGGTTAAGGGTTCACACAAGGCCAGATCTCAGCTGGGGCTGCACCCTATG
This sequence comes from Lagenorhynchus albirostris, assembly GCF_949774975.1. Taxonomy (NCBI): domain Eukaryota; kingdom Metazoa; phylum Chordata; class Mammalia; order Artiodactyla; family Delphinidae; genus Lagenorhynchus; species Lagenorhynchus albirostris. The sequence continues at coordinate 97,648,042 of NC_083105.1, read as the reverse complement.
ACTCGGCTCACTCAGCCGTCCTCTGGGCTGTCAGATCCAAGGTTGCGCTCAGGTGGCTCGTGCCCAGCCCTACTTTGCCCCTACCTGTAGGCCTCCCCGCAGGCAGCTGCCGGGAACAGGAGGCAGCAGCACAGATGGAGGCAAGGCCAGCAGTGCTATTGATCTGCCTTACAGCGAGGAGCCAGGCCTCAGGTGCCCCACTGAGACTTCAGATCCCACCCGGCACCCCAACCCCCCAGGGGTCAGAGAGCACGGTTCGCATTCGCCTTAGTCTCATCAGCCAGCCCACGGGGCCGGGTGGGAAGCAGAGTGTTCCAGGGGCTGGGCTGAGAGCTCTGCAGCAGAAGGATATCATCTTGGCGGCCTCAGCCTCACCCTCGGCCTGCACGATCTTCTGCCGCTGTTCCTGCTTCGCTTTTTCCACCAGGAACTGGGCCCGCTGGGCCTCCTGCTGGGCTGTAGCGGGAGAGAACCGGGGTCACAGAGGTAAGGTGTCAGGAACCCCGTCCCTCCTCCTGCTTCCTCAGAAACCCCTGCCTGACTCCTCTCGCGACTCACCCACTTGCTTAGCTTCTACAGCAGCTGTGTATTCTCGGCTAAAGCTCAGCTCAGTGATGGCTACGTCATCCAGTATGAGGCTGAAGTCCTTGGCCCTCTCTGTCAGCTCCCGTCGGATCAACAAGGACACCTGGTGGCCGGGGGGAGGAGAGAGGGGCGTTGAGGGGACTGGAGAACTGAAAGGAAGGCGTGCTTCTGTGATCGTCAGAATCCCAGATCTCCGGAGAACCGCAGAAAGTGCGCTAACCCCTTCTTAGTTCCTCGTTAGGCCAGTTGAGCTGGGAAGGACTTGGGTCACGCTGACTCCTCCACGCTGTACCAACCCCACACGCACGCCTGGACCACTTTTCTCCCATGCAGCCCGACACTAACTGCTATCGAGCTCCAATCTTGGCTCTCCTTGTTTCCCACGGTGGCCATCTGCACAGCTTTTTGGGGGCAACGGACCTCGGGTCACTACCCTTTCCTAACACCCAGTGTGCTGGGCCTAGGAGGGAAATGCTGATGCTACGCAGATGGTGATGGGAGCCAGAGCCAGACCTGGGCCCGCTGGGTGATCAGCTGGGAGGCGTTGAACTTGGCCACCACGCTCTTGAGCACCTCGTTGACGATGGATGGCAACACGCGCTCCTCGTAATCCAGCCCCAGGCGCTGGTACATGCTGGGAAGCTCCGCGGCGTTGGGTCTGGACAGCACCCGCAGGGAGATGTTCACCATCTGCAGGTCTAAGCGTGAGGTTAGCAGTGGCTGGGCAAGGCCACGGGGGCCTCACCTGGCTTCCTAGCAAAGCCTCCCTCCCCAAGCATTTTCTCCTCTGGCTTCTCTCTTTACCCAGGGCAATGCCCTGTGGTCCGGAACTGCCCCGCGGGGAGAAGAGTGATTCGGCACAGACCAAATGCGTCCTTGTCCACTGTCAAGTCTTCTCTACCCACAACCCTCCTCCAGTAAAGCTGACCTTTCTTTTCGCTACTCTACTTTAGGCTCTGTTACACTGTACCATAATCCTGAACTAGACTGTAAGGACTTGAGAACAGAGATGGTGTTTTGTGAATCCTTGATTTCTTAGGGCCTAGGGTTTCAGGAATATTAAGCAACCTGCACTAAAAATCGTGCAAAACAGTACGTTACAGGTGAGCTACTTGCCTCATTGTGAACGTGTGTGCGTGTGTGTGTGTGTAAGGGTTGGTCTGGGGAATCTCAAAGGCACAGCTTCTGTGAATGGTCTAGGAGGGAACAGGTGCACCAGTGAAAAGTGCAGCCAAGTTTCCCCAGGACAGAGCGTACCAGTAGATTAATGAGTCAAAGAATTAAAAGAAAGGTTTTAAAACAAAGCTTTGTTCTAGGCAGTGACTAAGTCAAAGGACAAACAATGCTCTCACCGAGTTCACGTTAAGGGGGAGGAACAGCTGAAAAATGTACAAACACACAGCGTGTCCAGAATGTACTGCTTGAACTCCAGAAGCAGGTACCTTTATTTTAGCTTGTTTGCAAAGGTGGAAACGAAGGCCCAAGAGATCTGACACTCCCATCTTGCCTAGTCTCTGGCTAGGCTCCCTTGTTTACTGCCAGTGGCACCCCAGTGCCCAGACCTACCTTTGGAGCCTGTGGGGGAGGAAATTTTTCGGGGTCTGGCGCGAATGTCATAGATGATGGGGTACTGGAACCAGGGGATCCTGGAGGGGAGGGAACAGGGACAGGGATTAGGAGACTACCGTTTCCCTAGTTTTGTCCGGTTTTCCTTCACCACGTGTTTCTTGGCATGCTCCTCCTCTTAATGACCACGGTCAAAAAGAAATTCTCTTTTCCCTCCGGAGAACAACAGTATGTGCTCCTGAAGATGTGGCCAGCACGCACTGTTCTGGGAGATGGGGTGAGGAGGGTAAAGAGCGGCGCGGAATCCCGCTGAAAGTCCTCCCACAGCCATAGGTGGGTCGGCGTTCAAGGGTGAAGGGTCAGGGTCAGGGTCAGTCCGCTCTGCCCGCCATTACCTGAAGTGAAGGCCCTCGGCCAGAATGGTGTCCTGCTGCACACCTCCGATCCGATTAAAGAAAATGGCTCTGTGCCCTCCTTCCACTGCAGGCAGAGGGGTAGGGGTCAGCCCAGGCCGGGCTCAGAGTACGTGCCAGCCTCTGGTGGGGCGGGGTGAGGGGCTGGGTGAGCGCGGGGACCTGGCGGGGCTGGGCAGGGGGCCGGGAAGGGTCGGGCGGAGTCCGGAGGGCAGGCTGCGGTTGCTCACCGGTGAACACCGACTCGCGGACGCCGTAGGCCACGGCGCCGGCCCCCAGCAGCAGCTTCAGCGCCGTGCCCATGCCCCGGGGCCCGGAGGGCAGCCGTCCCGCTAAGTCCTTCAAGTTCTGGGCCATGTTCGGTCCTGAGGCCGGCGGCACCAGTGGTCCGAAGGGGGTGCCGGCCCGCCTCTACAGCTCTCCAGTTTACGGATCGCACCCTCCACACGAGGGTCCGGCCCCAGGTACTCGCGGGAGAAAGGGCACCGGAAGTGCGTTCCCTTCTAAACTCTCCCCCCAGCCTGCGGCGGACCCGAGCTTGCGGCACAGGAAGCACGCCTCTGGAAGTTCCCCCCCCTTTCTGGAACGCTGCCCTCCCAGAGCGGCTTCGGGAGCATCTGCAGCCAGCCGTCGCCATTTCCGAGCGCCCACTTTCAAAATGGCAGACGGAAGGAAGCTTGCGTTTGGGGCGAGAGCGAGGCCCTAGTTTAAGGACGTTACACAATTTCCGGTCCGGTTGCAAGATGGCAGCGCCCGGTGGTGGATTCCAACCTCGTGAGCGGCGCGCCGCGGAGCAGGAAGAGGACTGGGATGCTGTGACGCCCAAGCGGCCCCGACTCGGGGTGGGAAGCAAGATCGGAGGCCGTAGGCTCATTGTGGTGCTGGAAGGGGCCAGTCTGGAGACAGTCAAGGTAGTTTCGGACTAGGGGGTGAAGAGCTAGTAGATCGATAGGACGGGACCGGGTTGGGTGAGGGTGATCGGCTCAAAGTGGATGGAGAAAGCGGAGACAGGTGAAACATGCTTTGGAGAAAGAGTGGCCTAATCGACTGTCTCTTCCTTTAACACGGGTCGGCAGTGCTCGTTTTCTTTGCCCTTGAATCCCATTGCAGCCGTCACATGCTTGCTTCCGATTGATTTACTAGGATTCTATGGTAACCCTAACCCCATCCCCAACCCCAGAGTCGTCAAAGGGGAAGGGGTTTCGTCCATCGCGTCGTCCCGCTTCATCCCAAGACAAGCTTACTAGGTAGAGGGGAAAGGTAGTTACTGCAGCTCAGTCTTCCCACCCTTTTATTTGTAAGGACTTAATGTTTTAATACGTTGAAAGGTGTCTGTCACTCTCCTTCATATTACTGTACATTTCAAAACACTGCCTGGACCAGATTATCATTAATACTTTCACATCTTTATTTTTACTTATCATTGGGCTCTTCTCCCGAACAAATCCGGCAGTTCCCCGTCTTAAAAATTTGTGCAGTGTTCTCATTCTTTCTGATATTGTTTCTCATACTGTTTAGAACTAAACTTGTTCAGTGAGTAGGGCCAGAAGAAATAGCACTGGTTTAGAAGCCAGACCCGGATTTTAATCTTGGTTCTTACACTTATTTCAAGTGTGTGATTTTGAGAAAACAAGTTTGTCCTTAGTTTGTAAAGCGGGGGTTAATACTTTGCAGGGGAACTGTAATGAAAGTGCTCTAATAGTACCTTGCCATAGTAATCCGAGTGCAATTCAATTCCAGCTTTTCTTCCTCAACCACTATGGCACTTTATAAAGCTTGCAGTTTAGAAAACTGTTTTCTTTTTTCAAACGACCAGCTCATCAGGTTTCCTTTCATTTTCTTCTATAATTGATATTTCTAACCTAATTATAGGTTCATATATTCATGTCTCACTTCATTGCCGCTGTCTTCCCAGGCTATTAATTCTGAGCATCACTTAACCACTTCATTTCTTCATATCTGTGGGGATGACAGTAGTACCTATTTTACTGGGCTGTTGGAAGGATTAAAGGAGTTAAGATGTGGAAAGGGTTTAGAATAATTTCTGTCACTTGGAAATAGTTGTTATTATTATTCTTGATTCAGGTTACTTATTAGGAAGTTGAAAAGGTTGTGGGCAAATTAAAGTTCCTAGAGCATGCTCTGGAATAAATTAGGCCAGTTGTCATTAATGGTACTCCAAGGGTGATGGACTCCATAGCTGGTTGAAATCTTCCATACTGTTGGCTTTTGTCTTCCTTGTGCTGATACCTCTTGCTTCTGCAAGCCTCATCTGGGCCTGCACTCTCCATTTATTCTTTTTCAGTTTTTAAAAATTGTTTATTTTTTATTAGAGTGTAATTGCTTTACAATGTTGTGTTAGTTTCTGCTGTACAATGAAGTGAATCAGCTATACGTATACGTATATCCCCCCCTTTAAAAAAATTAATTAATTAATTTGGTTGTGCTGGGTCTTAGTTGGGGCAGGCGGGCTCCTTAGTTGCGGCTCCAGGGCTCCTTAGTTGTGGCTCGCTGGCTCCTTAGTTGTGGCATGCAAACTGTTAGTTGCAGCATGCATGTGGGATCTAGTTCCCTGACCAGGGATCGAACCCTGTGTTGGGAGCACAGGGTCTTATCCACTGCACCACCAGGGAAGTCCCTCCATTTATTCTTTGTACTCCAACCTCACTGGCCTTCTTTAAGCTCTTTGAAAGCACTACGTTCTCTTATACCTTAAGGTCATTGCAGATAATGTTGTTTAACTGCAAGCACCCTTTACTCGACTCTTTGCTTTATTAATTCCTACTTAATGTTGATTCATTTAACAATTATTGAGCCTATTAGGCTACTCATTCTTCAGTTATTAGGTTAAATGTTACTTTCCCATAGAAATGACTCCCTTCCTGGTATAAATCAGGTTCTCATAATTCTTTAGTGAACCGTTTAGTTTTCCTTCGTAATGTTTATCACAATTCGCATTAAATACTCACGTGCTTGTTTAATTTGTCTCTTCCACTAGAAGGCTATAATGAGGACAGAGAATAAGGTTTTAAAAATTCTTGTATCTCCAGTGCCTATTACAGAATACACATGGTATTCATTCTCTGATTATTCTAGTTAGTGGTTTTCAAGCTTATTGACCACAGCCCACAATAAAAAAAATTACATCGTGAGCCAGTATGCGCACTCAATTATATGAAGCCGAAAGTTCCATAAGCCTTTACTTACCATGACTATCCTTGAGGTACTCTGATGTTTTCTATTCTGTTCCATTAAGAGAACGAAAACCCTGGTTATAACTTTCTAATGGGTCAAAACTAGATTCTTCTATTCAACAGGTTCTTTTTCTTCTATAACTAAGAGTGTCCCATGGACTTAGTTCTTGGTCCTTTGTTTTACTCTCTGTGACATTCTTGTTATTTCAGTTACTCAGTTAATTTCAAAATCTATATGCCTCTTCCCCCAAACTTTTTGGAGTCATATCTCAAGATGTTGCCAGACATACAAATGTTGTGTTGATACATAAAAACTTGGCCTTTTCGAAACCTGTGTTTGTACTTACTGGTATGTTTTTATTTTTTTTAAATTTTTTTTTAAAGTCTTTTAATAGAGTACTTGGAAAGCTATGTATTTTTTTTTTAATAAATTTATTTATTTATCTTTGGCTGTGTTGTGTCTTCGTTTCTGTGCAAGGGCTTTCTCCAGTTGCAGCAAGCGGGGGCCACTCTTCATCGCGGTGCGCGGGCCTCTCACTGTCGTGGCCTCTTGTTGCAGAGCACAGGCTCCAGACCCGCAGGCTCAGTAGTTGTGGCTCACGGGCCCAGTTGGTCCACGGCATGTGGGATCCTCCCAGACCAGGGCTCGAACCTGTGTCGCCTGCATTAGCAGGAGGATTCTCAACCACTGCGCCACCAGGGAAGCCCTACTGGTATGTTTTTAAACTTTTTATTGACCACCCTATAATGCTCCTCAGGGCTCTGATTTGCAGTTGTTTCTTTTAGCGGTTGCTCACATGCCTTAAAATTGGAACCACCCCTCTTTGTTTTACTTATGAGAACGTTCCTTGATTAAACTACCTCTTGCCTCATTAGAATTTTCACATTTCTTCCTGCTCAGACTTGCAGCTCTTTGTGCATGTTTGTTTTAAGCAACCTGAGGGTAGTGACCGCGTATGTTTTGCCCAGTGTCTACATAACGCTTTTGTGATAAACAAGCATTCAGTCTTGCTCATTAACCTCACTTCTGCCTGGTTCCAGAATCCCTCACTGGCTTTGCCTAATACCCATAGGTTTTAAAATTAAATCCAGTTTAGGGACTTCCCTGGTGGCACAGTGGTTAAGAATCCGCCTGCCAATGCAGGGGACACGGGTTCGAGTCCTGGTCCGGGAAGATCCCATGTGCCACGGAGCAACTAAGCCCGTGCACCACAACTACTGAACCTGCGCTCCAGAGCCCGCGAGCCACAACTACTGAAGCCCACGCGCCTAGAGCCTATGCTCCGCAACAAGAGAAGCCACCGCAGTGAGAAGCCGGCACACCGCAATGAAGAGCAGCCCCCGCTCGCTGCAACTAGAGAACACCTGTGCGCAGCAACAAAGACCCAGCGCAGCCAAAAATAAATTAATTAAAAAAAATTCAATCCAGTTTAGATCGTGTGGAATCACAGGCTGCACTCTTCCTCCCTTTTCCCTCCAAGACCAGTTATGGGATGGGGTGTGGGGGGAGGACGTGGCCACACAGTAATCCCCTGGACGGTTTTCAGGGCCGCACACCGTGTGTCTGATTTAGTAGGTCTGGAGTGGACGTGAGAATGTGACTGTCTAACAGGTTTCCAGATGTTGCTGGTTGGGGACCACCTGAGAACCGCTGTTCCAGGTAAAAGCAGCCTATGTTGCTCTTGACCTTGTTCCCTGTTCGTCAGGTGGGGAAGACCTATGAGCTGCTCAACTGTGACAAGCACAAGTCCATGTTGTTGAAGAACGGACGGGACCCTGGGGAAGTGAGACCAGACATAGCTCACCAGGTAACTCCAGGGACAGGGCTCAGGCCCCCGTGCCTCTGTACGGAAGGTAAGGCAGCTGCGTGTGACTTCTCTTCAGTCTTAACCGTGCCTTGGTCTCCGCCTCCCTCAGAGTTTACTGATGCTGATGGACAGTCCCCTGAACCGGGCTGGCTTGCTACAGGTTTATATCCACACGCAGAAGAATGTGCTGATTGAAGTGAACCCCCAGACTCGAATTCCCAGAACCTTTGACCGCTTCTGTGGCCTCATGGGTGAGATAGAAGGCTTAGGACTTAAACTTGGCAGTAGTGATGAAGGGAGAGGCAAAGGGATAAATTAAGTGTGGCATTTTTAAGTGGGGGAGGGGCACACGTGGCTGATTCCAGAACGGGGGTCTGCGCTTTCTCCCCACGCACAGTGGGTACAGTCCGCGTGGGTTCCTGGCTGAGGAGCAGGGAGGGGGCCTATCACCACACAACCAGCGATGTGCTCGACAGCTGCTTGGCCATGACGTTTCAGTCGTGTAGACACGCAGGGCGTGTGGAGCTCGCCTCACCTGAGGTTCTTCCTGGTTAAGTTACTGGGCATAGAGGCAGGCTCTCTGGCTAGCTCTGAACTCTTTTTTCTGCCCTAGTTCAGCTTTTACACAAACTCAGCGTTCGAGCAGCTGATGGCCCCCAGAAGCTCTTGAAGGTGAGGTGTTGACAGCTACTAGTTGGAGGTAGTGCTCTGGGAATGTGTCTGGGGCTGATTTTTCTGTCTTTCTTTAGGTGATTAAGAATCCAGTGTCACATCACTTCCCGGTTGGGTGCATGAAAATCGGCACTTCTTTTTCCGCCCCGGTCGTCGGCGATGTGCGGGAGCTGGTGCCCAGCGGCGACCCTGTTGTCTTTGTGGTGGGGGCCTTTGCCCACGGCAGGGTAAGGCCTGGGCTCAGCTCTTAGATTCTTCCCGGAGCTGAAGCTCAGGACAGAATCCCAGGAGCACTTAGTGTTTTGATGATCCTTGTCCTTATAAGTTGGGGACAGATGAAGCTTCCATTTCCTGCCCCCAGGGCGCATCCTTTGAGGAATGCTGGCATATGTGGCATAGTCAAAGCCAGGGCCGTCTCCGTCCTTTGCTCACACTGGTATTAAACAGCACTGGGAAAAGGTAGTTTTCCTGCCCTAGACAAGGGCTGAACCTGTGACGGAGTGACAGAGCCGGCTGACTGACTGCTCTCTCCCCAGCTGGATGTGGAGTACACAGAGAAGATGGTGTCCATCAGCAACTACCCACTCTCTGCTGCCCTCACCTGTGCAAAGCTCACCACAGCCTTTGAAGAAGCGTGGGGCGTCATCTGACAGAAGCACCCTGCCCTGACACAGAGACTGTGGACATTGCTTCCCCGCCCCGGTGCTCAGCTGACTGCCACAAGACCCCCTTCCTGCACCGAGACCGGGGTTTGCGTGGGTCCGGGCTGTACACCTGCTATTTGTTTATCTTATAAACATTGTTCTTGCAAACCTAGTTGTCCTTTGGGGATTCCTAAGCTCAGCAGCCTCTGATGGTGTGACCTGGCGTAACCCCTCAGACCTCAGGAAGACACGTGAGGTTACAGTGTCTGCAGTTTGGCCCTGGGCTTCGCAGGTGGGCTTTGTGCCCTAAAGGAGGGAGCCCTGATTATTTCAGCCATGGCAGATGTGGAGGGCTGTGTCTGAAAGAAGGCAGTCAGGAGCGCCAGAAGTGAAAAACAACACACTGAGGTGACTTTATCTGGTACAATCCTAGGTAGAAAAGTGGAGCAGGTGGGGCTGTGCCCCTCCCCTCCCCCCATGGGGGGGCGGAGGTAGCGGCACATATACAATCATCATAATAAACTGGCAGAAGAAAACCACAACAGATTCCTGGCTAGAGGGGGAGAGATAAGGCAACGTGCATGGGGGAGCCCAGAGGGGAGACAACGGGCCCCTCTACTCCTCCCACGAGAGTCTCCCCTTTGGCCCCAGATGGAGACATGGCCGGCAGCGGAGGCACAGCTGGGGGAGCCCCGTCTTCCCGCACCCTGGCTTCTGGTTCTCTGTGCTCTGGGACGAAGGAGTGCTGTGGAAAGGGAGGCGAGTCTTTTCTGCACCAGTCCTGCTCTGGGCCACCTGCAAGGGGAGAAGGCGGGCGGGCAGGTCGGTCTCGCCCTCCTAGTCCCCGGTCTGCAGCCCTTCCAGCTCCCTCCGGGCGCACCTCAGGGTAGTCAGTGCCCCATGCTGTGCTTCCTGGAAGGCAGGCCCCGTGAGGTTCCCCCCGCATCTCCAGTACTACCCCCGCCCCAGCCTGTTGCTCTCTTCTGTAACGCGGTAGTTTCAGCTCAGCTGGAGGGATCTTACCAGGGAAATAGATTATTCCATTTTCTTTAACTTCTCTTTCCTCGGCACCAGTGATTTGCGCACATAAGGCAATGTGAATAGTAGACTCAAGAAGAAGACGTGGCCAAGGAAATAGACGGATTTATACACCTGTGGAGGGATACAGGCCACCACGGTAGACAGAGGGCCTGGATTCAGCCCCACTGCCTGAGGTTTCAGTGGCTCCCTCCCCTCCTGGCAGGCAGGCCCTCGTGTACCTTCAGCCATTTGTCCCAGGTGAAGAGGCAGAAGGCAGTCATCGAGTAACCCATGAAGAGCCAGTGGATGGTCTGCTGCACCAGATAGTAGAGGGGCTGCAGGACCCTGACGGAGGCCAGGCTGCTCAGGGCTGGGCTGTCTTGAATCAGGCTGGCAGCCTGTGGAGGAAGGGGAGAGGGCTCAGCGCCTTACCCCTTCTCAGGCCCCGTTCATCCACCACCCTGAAGGTTTACCTGTCTTTCCACAATGACGATGAGGAATTCCATCTGAAAGCAGACCAGGTACCCTGAGTGGAGGCCGTGCCAGAGGGACAAGAATAGCAGGGAGAGGCCCTGGGACAGTTGTTTATTTCCAAGGAACCTGAGTCGTTTGAAGAAGTAACTAGAGAGAAGGGTGAGAAAGGATGAGACTCAGATCCATCCTGCCTCTGGGTTCTTGGAGCCCTTAGCGGTGCAGGGGTGGCGGCTGCTCCCCCAGGGCCCCCTGGGGGAGGGGAGGCAGTGCCCTCCGATCACTTTATTTATTTATGGCTGCACTGGGTCTTCGTTGCTCCGCACGGGCTTTCTCTAGTTGCGGCGAGCGGGGGCTACTCTTACTTGCGGTGCGCGGGCTTCTCACTGCAGTGGCTTGTTGCGGAGCATGGGCTCTAGGTGCGCGGGCTTCAGTAGTTGTGGCTCGCGGGCTCTAGAATGCAGGTTCCGTGGTTGTGGCACACGGGCTTAGTTGCTCTACGGCATGTGGGATCTTCCCGGACCAGGGCTGGAACCCGTGTCCCCTGCATTGGCAGGCGGATTCTTAACCACTGCGCCACCAGGGAAGCCCTTCCGATCACTTTGGATTGAAAGGCAGTGAAGCTGACGAGTCACGGTTTAGACAGAAGATAGATGTGAGGCTCAGCTGGGGCCCCGCCTGGTACAACGGGTAGTGACGGAGGGCCTGCCAGGCGCCCGGTGCTGAGGCTGCGGCGGTGAGCGGCGCAGGCCCTGCACCCACACTGCTGACGGTGCCCCCACGCATGGGACTGAGGATGTGTTTGTGAACATAAGGCTGGCGGCAGAAGTGGGATGAAAACCCAGCACTTAAGGCCATGTATGCCTTGTTTCTGTCTTTCAAAAATGACAGGGATGGGACTTCCCTGTGGTACAGTGGTTAAGAATCCACCTGCCAATGCAGGGGACACGGGTTCCAGCCCTGGTCCGGGAAGATCCCACATGCTGCGGAGCAACTAGGCCCATGCGCCACAACTACTGAGCCTGAGCTCTAGAGCCCGTGAGCCACAACTATTGAGCCCAGGTGTCACAGCTACCAAAGCCTGCGCGCCTAGTGCCCGTGCTCCGCAACAGGAGAAGCCACCGCAGTGAGAAGCCCGCGCACCACAACGAAGAGTAGCCCCCGCTTGCCGCAGCTGGAGAAAGCCTGCGCGCAGCAACGAAGACCCAACGCAGCCAAAAAAAAAAAGACAGGGACGGTTTGGGGGGGTTGGGTTGGGGACAAAAGTGGGTGTGGCTGGGGGATGTGAGAGTGACTGATGGGGGGGCCCCCAAAGTGGGGAAAGCTGGAGGAAGTGACGTGTGACCTCCCCGGCTGGGCGCTTACCGGGCCACCCAGGCGTTGGTGTTGATGTTGAAAGAGGCGATGGTGCCCGTGAAGCGGGGGTCTGTCTCAAAGAGCCACACCTTCATGTTGGCGCAGGTGTCCCACTTGGCCCTCCCGAGCTCGTCAAGGCCGTGGAAGCCCAGCCCCGTCAGGATGCACACGCCTTCCTGAGGGAGCCACGGCGTAAGCGACCCCGCCGCTCTGCGCCACACCCAGCCTGCAGCTCGTCTCGCTGCGGCCCTGGGCCCCCTCTCCTTACCGTGACCAGCCAACAGGCGACGTATTTGTACAGCACAACCTTGCCCCAGACCAGCATGTACAGGCAGCGGAACCAGAAGCTGCGGTTCTTGACAGGAGAGAAGGCATGAGCATTAGGGACACCGCCAGGCCAGGAGGGGCCCCCGTGCTCCCCATCCTCACACGTGTGGCTGACTACTACCCTGTGTCCCCCCGACGGTCTGCCTAATTGCTTTGCAAGAGGCCAAGGGGACCCAGCAGGGAGCCCCCTCGGAGAGGCCCTCAGACAGTGCTGTCCTCAACTCCTCTCCTACAGAGCCGGGCACCTGGGACACTAGTGCTGGGGGACTTTCACATCCACGTTCGACGTCAGCTGAAGGAGACCAACCTCCCCAGAGCCAGGACGGAGCCTGAGCCAGCACTCCCCCTCCCTGGGTCCTGAGCTCCTAGAGCCCTGGTCTGCCTGGGCCGGAGGGGGGCTCGAGCCGCCTGGCTGTAAGAGGGCGAGCTCGAGCCGCTGGGGGAAGGTCAGGGGTGCTGAAGTGCACCTGGCACAGCCCTGTGCCCGCGAAGGTCGTTCAGTGCTGGCTGATGAACGGGTCCCGGCCCGGCTGGCATTGACACCAACTCTCAGATCTAGAGCAAAACCAACACGCGTTTGTAGGTGGTGTTACCCACTTCTCGGCTATCTACGGGCTCCTGGCCTGGCCACTGTCTATCTCTGGCGCAGTCGCACTGCTGCTGTTCAGGAAGCACTCACTTCGTAGTCGTCAGTGAGGAGATAGTCTTCTGTGATGTGCTGGCTGAGCAGGGTGTAGCCCACTAGGTAGACAAGGCCCAGACTCAGGCGCTTGAGAGCAGGTACGGTGCTGGAAAGGAACAAGCAGGGTCACCACGGGCGGAGGCCCCTCCCTTCGCCCTCCGACCTTCACGAGGGAGCAGCTTCCCAGAGTGAGCGCAGCCTTAGGGCCGGACATGAGGATGGAGTGTGCAGACCCTGCGGGTTCTGGGGTGGGGGTGGGGCAACGAGGGGGCGGGCTGGGGAATCTGGGGTGCTCGCCCTCGGGGGTCCCGTGGACCTCGAAGGCTCCCCCATGTGCTTGGGCTACATCGGGACTGAAAGCCCGATGCAGAGACGGGGAAGGACCGGTTTTGGATCTGCTCCCTCCTCTCCTGGCTGGATCAATGCTCAAACGCAGGCTGGACAAGTTCTCCACAAAGGGATTTTCCTGGTAACTTATCAATCTTCTACTGTGAGATATATTTATATATATAGATTTTGATATATTTAACAGTATTATTATTATTTTTTTAACAGTATTTTTAAACTGGGAAAGTGAGTGTTAAAGGCAGGGACGTGACTGGTTCAGGCAAAATCTATGGCATAAAAGTGAATTTTTATTGTTTGTACTACAGGGTCGGGAGGGATGGCGGGAAGTGACCCAAGCTGAAAAGGGCCCCCTTCCTGCAGCGAGCAGGCATGGAGCGCCCCGTCACAGGCCGTGAGCCAGGGCCAGGCCAGAGAATGCAGCCAGCCGGCCTGCAGGAAGTCACTTCAGAAGTGGCTTTTTGTCGGGCGAGACGCCTACGCAGACGCCCTGACCGAAGGGGGCCGTTACCTGTTTGGTATCTTGCCTGGTAGGTCAGTCAGCTGTCCCTGCACCAGCTTCATGTAGTGGTTCATTGAGAACTGGGGCCCCACCAAGAAGGCCCCATAGAAGTAGGAGAAGCCAGCAACCTCCAGCAGGGAAGGGACACCCCGTATGGCGTACTTCTGTTGCTCAGAGGACAGGGATTTCTATGCCGGGAAGAGAACGAATGGTTCAGGACCCAAGAGCCAGTCTGAGGGCTCCCCACCCTCGTCCCCACTGATCCAGGTTCTTCAAATAGAGCCTCTCTGAGGGGATGACAGCACGGAGAAGAGTCGGTGCTTCAGGGGTAATGGGCACGCGCAGGCGCAGCTCGGCCTAGGCCGGCTGCTGCTCTTCCCAATGCCTTGCTGGCCCTGATCTCTGGACTCTGAGCTAGAGCTGGACCCAGGCAATTAGACTTGTCGGTCCTTGATCAGTGCGGCCGGAAACGGTGACCACACGGGTGGGCATGAGGGCGTGGGGATAACAACAGCCGTCCTCCTTCCCTCCGGTTAAACTCCTTCACGTCTCTGTGGAGGGAGGGGTACTTACTTGATCTTTCCCTCCGTCATAGTAGTCGATGACGAGACCTGAGCAGAGAGAGAAGGTGTGGGTGGAGAGGAGGGAGGGGACACGGGACATGGCCAGGAGCACACGGGGCAGGGCCCGGGGTAAGCCTAAGGTCTGAAGAGAGGAGCCTGGGTGTCAACGGGGAAGGCAGGGCCCCACCACTCACCGATCAGCTTCAAGGTCAGGACACAATGTGGCATTGTCCACTTGATATCATAGTTGCCAGTGGCTGTGTAATAGTATCCGGCAAGAAGGTAGGCCTAGGAGAGCGGCAAATATTTATTCTACCATTGCTCTGATTTATTTTCTCCCTGCTCTGAAATCCAATGTATTCTTTTCACTTTTCCTTTCTCCTGGTCTAGAAACTGAACCTGTAAAGGGGAAGAGACGTCCTCAACGCTTACACTCTGTGGCTCATTCTACGTGGATTTTCTGCCTTGCCTTTAAGTGACTCCCCTCATGGACAGCTGGGCTAATCTGGTCAGACTCAAAGAACCCCAATGGCACAGTCCTATGCACAAAGGACGGCCGGCACCCCGTCCTTGAGGTGGGTGAAGCATCGTCACTGCAGCCTGCAGATGAAACACCTGGGGCTTCTGGCAAGTGACCCAGAGCCACACTGCCAAGTGTCGTGGGGAGAAAGGATTAGAAACTGGCTCTCCCAGTCCACGGCTTCCTCTACACCACAGTCCCCATCCTCCCCGCCCCCAGCTGCTGTCAGCTGTGACCTGAGCTGCCCAGGGAAAGACGTTTACCATCTGGAAGCAAAAGGTAGTGAGGACGGCAGTGATGGTGCGGCCCATCAGCCGGAGGATGAGGAACTGAAGCAGGACGCATAGCAGGGAGTGGTAGAGCTGGATTCCTGGATGCGGAGGAGAGAGCAGAGTTTTGCCTGTTTTTTTTCCTGCATTCCCACCCTTCCTGAGACTTCTAAACACAAAGAGTATACATATAAAAAAACCTTTGGTGTTAGGATTTTTCTTCCTTTTTAATAGCCTCACGTTTTGGAGGAAGGGAAGGGAATTAACTGTATAAATAGAAAGGACCGCCAGGGAGTTGCTGTATTTCTGAACTTTGGGCCTTCGGGACGCTCCTGAGGGGACTGCTTGGGTCTGTCGGCCAGTTCCAGCCACAGCAGAGACAAACTGGTGCTTCTCTGTGGATGGTGTCTGGTAAGGGTACCCATTCTCAACATGCTTTTACCGGGGAGGGGAATGTGTGTGAAGGGAGAAGTTAAGCTTGTGTCCCTGCCCATACAAACCCTCTGCTACCAGAGCATCACAACTTCCCTCCCCATCAAATTCTCTCCAGGAAATTTTGTTCAGGTCTGTTCCTTCCGAGGTTCCCTGTAATCGCAGTGCTCAGTTCACTCACCGAAGTTATAATAAGCAATTGAGAGGCCTGTAAAGGCGTGGAAGAGGTGGATGAGGTAGCTGTCCTTGTAGAAAAGGTAATGCCGGTAAAACAAAGCCAAAGGGTAACCTGGAGGGGGAGAAGAGCAGGAGAGGGTTACTCGTGCCTGGCGTCCTCCCAGGTTTGTTTTGGAAGTCGATCTGGCATGAAACTCAGCCCAGAGAGGAAAACATAGGCATTATGCGGATGTCTACAAAGACAATAACAGTATCCCGATTATCAAAAGAAGTCTCTTTGTAAATACAGATTTAAAACTGAAGGTATTTTATATTGAGGCAATACAAACTGGGTCTGAAGACTAGGTTTCATTTTTGGCTTATTAAATATTGCTAGGAATTTTCTCTTGCATTTTCCTTAAATGATACAAGGGATTCAGGGTGCCCAGAAACACCATTTTACACCTTTATGACCTATAATAATTTCATCACTAGCAGAGTATTATCAGTCGGATTATTTTTTCTTTCTTTCTTTTTTTTGTTTTTGGCCGCCCGGCATGTGGGATCTTAGTTCCCTGACCAGGGATCGAACCCACGCCCCCTGCAGTGGAAGCGTGGAGTCCTAACCACTGGACCACTGGGGAAGTCCCTCAGTCAGATTGTTAAGAGGATAAATATAAATTATTCCCGGCTACAAACTGGGGTTGCTGACGGCCTATACAGTTGCATAGCAGTTACAGGACACATGTAGATACTCCTTACATAATGGGCATCGACCAAGTTATAAATCCAGCTAGGTGTACTGGGAAAATGTCTTCTCAAGCCGTGATTTACACCAACTTTTTTTTTTTTTTTTTTGCGGTACGCGGGCCTATGGCTCACGGGCCTAGCCGCTCTGCAGCATGTGGGATCTTCCCGGACCGGGGCACGAACCCGTGTCCCCTATATCGGCAGGCAGACTCTCAACCACTGCGCCACCAGGGAAGCCCTTCAAGCCGTGATTTAGAGTACGGTCCCGGGGCTTGACTGAACTACAGGGGATCTCCTGATGGGCCATGAACTGATGACGCACGGCCAAGGGTTGCTTACTGAATTAAAAAGGGCCAACAACGTTCGTTATTCCTAAACCAAAATTAGCATGTTCCCTGGTTTTACTACAGACCCACATTCAGTGTCCCATCAAGAAGTCTGGCTGATGTGCTTGGCGACCTTCCTACTGCAGTAGCGTGTGCACGAGGAGTTGGGATCCCTACTGTTTTTTGGAAGGACACTTTACCCAGTCTATCATTGCATAATCAGTGTTCTGAGTTGGTCATGGTTTACAGCTGCTGCAATTCTTACTTTTTTTCTCTTTTTTTGGCCACGTGGCTTGCGGGAATCTTAGTTCCCTGACCAGGGATCGAAACTGTGCCCTCGGCAGTGAAAGCCTGGAGTCCTAACCACTGGACCCCCTGGGAATTCCCCTTACTTTTCAATCATAAGTTGCAGTTAGTTTATCATTGGCGATATAGTTGTGAGTTTGGTTAACTCTGCAAGGCTTAGATGAGTGTCATACATAAAGTGCTCAATTATTTAAGTGAATAAGTAAATGGATAATCATGTTATATATTAGCTTATGTCCTTTTAGTCTTTTTTCCCATAACTTTTTTTTTAAACTTATAATCACAACCTGTGTACTCATGTATCCTAGTTTTTTCACACAACAGTGTATCAACCATTTATCTTCTTGGTGCCAGGATTTGCTGGTGTTCTTTTTTTTTAAATTTCATTTATTTTTTTTTTTATTTTTGGCTGTGTTGGGTCTTCATTGCCGTGCGCGGGCTTTCTCTAGTTGTGGCGAGCGGGGGCTACTCTTTGTTGCGGTGCGCGGGCTTCTCATTGCGGTGGCTTCTCTTGTTGCAGAGCACGGGCTCTAGGTGCGTGGGCTTCAGTAGTTGGGGCATGCGGGCTTCAGTAGTTGTGGTGCGCGGGCTCAGTAGTTGTGGCTCGCGGGCTTAGTTGCTCCGTGGCATGTGGGATCTTCCCGGACCAGGGCTTGAACCCGCATTCCCTGCATTGGTAGGCGGATTCTTAACCACTGCGCCACCAGGGAAGCCCTAGTATGTCGTTATTTTTTATGGCTGAATAATATTCTTTTGTTTGGACAGACCATACTTCATTTACCCAATCATCAGTTGATGGACATCTGGGTTGTTTCCACTTTTGGGGTATTAAGAATAAGGCTGCTATGGACATTCCTGTACAACTTTTGGTGTGGTGTATGTTTTCAGTTCTCTCGGGTATATACTTAGGAGTGGACCTCTTGGCTCTTTTATCCTCTGGCTAGCCCTTCTTGGTCAGTGGTATAGACCAGTTTTCAAAATTTCCCATGCGTTGTGGACCAATACTTTTGTAAAATACAAAGTCATGGGCTTGGATGATGTGGCACTATGGAGTGGCTACAAAAGTTCCTAAATGTTTACTTTTCATTCGTTGTGCTTGCTTTGAGCTTTGCCTTGGCCAAGGGTGGTGACGCAATTCAAGTAGATCGCGCCAACCTCTCTTTCTTTGTCTCTTTCACCCAAGGCTTTTCTCTGGCTTCTGAATACAGCTGACCTCCAGGAGTCAGCCCTGGTCCTCTGCTATTCTTTTTTTTTTTTTTGCAGCATGTGGGCCTCTCACTGCCGTGGCCTCTCTCGTTGCGGAGCACAGGCTCCGGACGCGCAGGTTCTGTGGCCGTGGCTCACGGGCCCAGCCGCTCCGCGGCATGTGGGATCTTCCCGGACCGGGGCACGATCCCGCGTCCCCTGCATCGGCAGGCGGACTCTCAACCACTGCGCCACCAGGGAAGCCCTGCTATTCTTGCTATACTGTCCTCTGGAAACTCCATCCACTCTCATGTAACTTAATATGATCTTTACGCCAAAGACAGGTCCACATCTTTAATCCTGACTTCTCAAGTTTCAGTTCCCCATTTCCTACTTCCTCGCTGGGCATTTTCAGTTTGATATCACATACCATCTCAAACTCTGTGTGACTACAACATGGACTTTCCCCGGAATCAGTCTTCTCTTGGCTTCTTTTGTTTGTTAATGGTGTTACCGTTCTCCAGGCCACACAACTACATTCAAAGGCTTGAAGTTGTCTTTGCCTCTTCCCTCTCCTTGGTTCCCTATACCTATAGCCACCAAATCCTGTTGATTCCTCCTTTCCAGTGTTTCTCGCCACCGTCACACCCCCCTCCTTTCCTGTGCTACATCTGCAGTGAAGGCCCTCAAGCACTCCCCCTTCAACTCTTGCCGTGACCTCACCTCTGCCTGCAGCCTCGTCCTCCAACAATCCTCCACCAGAGGGCTCTTCCTGTAACCCCTGCTCAGAAAACATCAACGACTCCAGCTGACTACTCAACACAGTACCAGTTCCCAAGCCGAAGATTCAAGGTCTATCTTCTAAACTACATTTCCGGTTAAAGCCTCTATCTCCCTGCTCCAGGTGACTGATATGCTAGTTTTTGCTCAAATATATCTTGTGTCTTTCATCTCTAGACCTTCGCTTGTGCCAATGCCTTTGGGTGGGACACCTTCTCCAACCACTCCTCTACCCAGTGGAGTCCTACCCATTCTCGGAAACCCAGTTCAAGTGTCACTTAGGGCGAAGACTCTCATTTGGCAAATCATTGTATACAACAAATTCCCATTCCTTACATTCTCGTTTTATCTTAAAATTAACACATGTTCACAATCTCTTTTCCTCAAGTCCTCCTCTACCTTTGGATCTCCCACAGCACACTATCCTGTGTACTTCATTTTTTGATTGGTTGACCAACAGTAATTGACACTTAATAGCCATTTGATGTTGAGCGTCAGTTTCCTCATCTGTAAAATGGGGACAGTACCTGCCTCAATGAGCTGTTGTAAGGACTAAAGGAGATAATGCATATAAAGTAGTTAGCACAGCCTAAAATATTGTAAGTGGTCACAAAAATTACACACACACACACACACATTCACATAAAGTTACAGGGAGTTTGTAAAGCAGGCCTTAACTGAGAAATTCTGGTGAAAGTGGGTATCAGGGCTTCTGAATCTAATCTCCATTCCATGTGACAAATGACTAAGGGATTTCCTTCCCATCTTCATTTCAAAAGAAGAGTCACAGCATATTTATTTTATAAAGATACTGATTATGGTTTGCCAAGAGCATTTTTTCTAAAATGCAACATACTATTAAATTAAGGCACTGTATGGTTAGAAGAACACGAACTCTGGAGTTGAGACAGATCTCAGTTTGAATCCCGGTTCTGCTACTTACTAGCTGCTCCCTCAGGCTGGTTGATGAGTTAATTTTTTTTGGTCCTCAGTTTCATCAGTAAAATGGGTATCTAGGTTTGGGTTCATATATTAAGCCTGGTACATATTAGATACTCAATAACTGTGAGACTGCTTCAACCTCTGCTTTAACAGAGAAGTGCCTGGCAATCTCATCCAGCCACATGGCTTTAAATACCATCTGTCTTCTGATGGCTCCCAAATTTGTTCTTCACACTCGTGTACAACGTGGACGCCTAACGGATATCTCAAATTTAACAGGTGTCAAAGTGAACTGCTGACACATCTCCCTCACAAAGCCTGCTCCTCCCCTGGCTTCCTCATTTCAGCAAACGCCAACTCACCTTTCTGCTCACTCAAGGCTGAAGCTCTGCGACCTTCTCATCCTTCCTGAACCCCACCCTCCCCCTGCAACCAGTCTGTCAGCAAACTCTGTTCTACCTTCAAAGTGAACCCGGAATTTGACCACTTCTTCCCCTGGTCCAGGTCAACGCCATCTCTGGCCTGTACCATTTAAAAATTTTTTTATAGTATTTTCTGAAATTTTTATTTATTTTTGGCTGCGTTGGGTCTTTGTTG
Organism: Lagenorhynchus albirostris; assembly: GCF_949774975.1. Taxonomy (NCBI): domain Eukaryota; kingdom Metazoa; phylum Chordata; class Mammalia; order Artiodactyla; family Delphinidae; genus Lagenorhynchus; species Lagenorhynchus albirostris. Next base: position 97,627,631 of record NC_083105.1, on the reverse strand, counting down.
CTGCACACAGGCTTTCTCTAGTTGCGGTGAGCGGGGAGCTACTCTTCATTGTGTTGCGCGGGCTTCTCCTTGCGGTGGTTTCTCTTGTTGCGGAGCACGGGCTCTAGGCGCTCGGGCTGCAGTAGTTGTGGTGCACGGCTTAGTTGCTCTGCGGCATGTGGGATCTTCCTGGACCAGGGCTCGAACCCTGCATTGGCAGATGGATTCTTAACCACTGTGCCACCAGGGAAGTCCCTCTGGCCTGTACTATTACAGTCACCTCCTGATTAATCGCCCCACAGGCCTTCAGTCTCACTCAGCAAAAGCCAAAGTCCAACCAGAACCTACCAGACTGATCTGTTCATCACTCCCCCACCTTTGTCTGACTCATCTCTTACTCTCGGCTGCCCTTCCTGGAATGCCTGCCAGGTGCAACCTTAGAGCCTTCACATTAATAGGTTCCTTGCCTGGGTTGCTCTTTCACAGATAAGCTCAAGTCCCTCCAGCCCTTCAGATTTTTACTAAAATGTCACCTTATCAGTGAGGCCTTCATAGTATCTAAAATTGCACACACTCACCCCACCCTCTATGCCACCAACACACACTTCCTGTTCTTCTTTCTTACTTCATTTTTCTATTTCCCCTCAACACTTATTACTCTTTCACATACAATGTATTCTACTTATTTATCAGTCTTTGAAGGCAAGGATTTTTGTCTCTTTTTTTCCCCTGCTGTACCACAAGTACCTTGTACAAAAAAGGTCTTTTCCTGGTACAGAAATGGTCTTTTCCTGGTACAAAAAAGGTCTCAAAAATATTTGTTGAATGGAAGAAAGAATAAAAGAATGAATGAACAAATACTGTATTCTAGGCAGTCAATAAAATATTTATAGAGCACCCATTAAGTGGTCAGCAATGCATTAGGCAAAAGGAGAATATGGTCGAGTGTAAGAGATGCTTTTAGACTCTTAAGGAGCTTTTTAGAGAGAAAAGAAAATCAAGCAACAATGTTCTATAAATGCTAATTGCATGGAATAGCCAATGTTGTAGAGGTTAGAGGAGAGGTCAATAATGAACACAGCAGTTAGGATGAAAAGAGAAGAAATAAGGATTGGGCAGGAGAATTATGTACTAAAGACACGGTGGTAGGAAACAGCATGGAACAGTCACTTCACAAGACCAGCTTGACCACAAGAAGGGACAGGAAGGTTTGGAAAACCAGGCAGAGTCTGAAATTGATATAATAGGAAAAAAAATCAAGAGGAATGACTGGAACGGGGGGTATGATGGAAAGGGATAAATTAAAGGTGGCTAAGCCCCTACAGTGGTCTTCAAGCTTTTTTTTTTTTTTGCGGTACGCGGGCCTCTCACTGTTGTGGCCTCTCCCGTTGCGGAGCACAGGCTCCGGACGCGCAGACTCAGTGGCCATGGCTCACGGGCCCAGCCGCTCCGCGGCATGTGGGATCTTCCCGGACCAGGGCACGAACCCGTGTCCCCTGCATCGGCAGGCGGACTCTCAACCACTGTGCCACCAGGGAAGTCCCTTCAAACTTTTTTGATGGAATAGCCCCTGAAAGAATTCTGAAAAAATATAGATGCCTTCTCACATTTGTAAGTTGCCATCTAACGTTTATAAGTTTTGCTTTTAATTAATTTTTATTGGAGTACAGTTGCTTTACAATGTTGTGTTAGTTTCTATTGCACAGCAAAGTGAATCAGCAGTACATATACACATTCCCCCTCTTGTTTGGATTTCCTTCCCATTTAGGTCACCACAGAGCACTGAGTAGAGTTCCCGGTGCTGTACTGCAGGTTCTCATTAGCTGTCTACTTTATACATGGTCTCAATAGCGTATACGTGTCAACCCCAATCTCCCAATTCCTCCCACCCCCAACCTTCCCCCTTGGCATCTGTACGTTCGTTCTCTGCATCTGTCTGTAAGTTTAAACAACAGCAAATGATGTGTTTTTAAACATGTATATTGAAGGTGTGCTTTAAGTACACATGGAAAACGTCTGCCTTGTGATCTAAATGGCAAACCAATCAGCTTGATCACTTTCTGTCAAAAGAGGTCTAACCTCATTTTTTAATTCAAATAAACAAGTTAATACTTCTCCCTCATGACAACCACCTTGTCTCTGAATTCTACTTCTAAGATGGAACGACAAGGCAGAGGGTTGGCATGAGTTTGTCTCCTGGATAAAATAAGGGGCTGCTCCTCTTTGCTTCACTTTCGTGGCTCCTGTGAAATGTTTCCCTGGAGCACCCCTTACCCCCGGGCCTTTCTCCTTTTTTTTTTTTTGCCACGCTGTGCGGCATGCAGAACTTCCCCGACCGGGGATCGAACCTGCATCCCCTGCAGTGGAAGCACAGAGTCTAAACCACTGGACCACTGGGCAAGTCTCCTTTCTAAAGGCTGGTGAAGAGTGACTGCAAGAGAACTTTCAGAGCAGACACTGTCTCAAGCACGTCAATTTTAGAAAAGAATACATATGGAAGCTTAAAATCTGAAAGTGGATTCCCTCATCTGTGCCCATGTATCCCCTGGAAAGTCTTCATGTACCCCTAGGGTACATGGACCGCAATGGGAAGACCACTGGCCTCAAGGTTCCATGTCAGAAGGTGGTGCCACTGACAGAGACACACAGATCAGAGGAGACAGCTGGCTCTGCTGGCAACAACTGAAGCCAGATAAAACTCTCACAGGGAGAGGCCGCAAAGGCAGGGCTGAGTCCTGGAAAATGCCTGTACTGAAGGGAGCCAAGCAAAAGAAACGGAGATAAAACAGAGAACAAGAGGTAAATGAGGACAGTACCCATGTGAGAAAGGAAGATGACTTCTGTGGTAGGAAAGGAGTTTAAAAACATCGAATGTGCCGGAAGTCTAAGGAGCGTGAGGAAGACGTTCACAATGAGGTCGTTAGTCACCGTGAAACAGAGCAGCACGAGGGACACGGGGGCTGGGACCTGGGGGCCAGCTAAGAAGCGGGGGCTGGACCAAGAGGAAATGCAGGCTGGACGCGGAGGCGGGGCAGTAGGCAGTAAAAGACTGGCCAGAGAGCGTGGCCACTGAGTGAAGGGACGCATTTCTAAGACAGAGATGTTCTATCCATATGTGTTTTTTTTTTTGTTGGGGAGGGATGTCTCTGGATTCTTTCTGGTTGTATATGCTTGGGAGATGGCATGCTGCTTTTTTTTTTTTTTTAAATAAATTTATTTATTTATTTTTGGCTGCATTGGGTCTTCGTTGCTGTGCGCGGGCTTTCTCTAGTTGCGGCGAGCGGGGGCTGCTCTTCATTGTGGTGTGCGGGCTTCTCAATGCGGTGGCTTCTCTCGCTGTGGAGCACGGGCTCTAGGCGCACGGGCTGCAGTAGTTGTGGCATGCGGGCTCAGTAATTGTGGCTCACGGGCTCTAGAGTGCAGGCTCAGTAGTTGTGGCGCACGGGCTTAGTTGCTCTGCGGCATGTGGGATCTTCCCGGACCAGGGCTCGAACCCGTGTCCCCTACATTGGCAGGCAGATTCTTAACCACTGTGCCACCAGGGACATTCCCATATGTATTTTATGGAAGAAGACAAGCAGTATAGTGGGCGAGGACAGTATCTGTGGGAGAGCAACAAGCGTTTACCGCAGAAAGAGGGAAGAAGCCCTGGCCCTTCCCCTGAGACTGGAGGGCGAGGCAAGGAGACTGGCAGAGAAACCTGGGAGGCGGGTGAGCAAGTTCAGGAAAAGAACCTTCCTCTCCTCAGTGAGATGGGTGGTGAGGGCTGTCCCTCGGGAAGAACGGCCGTGTAGGAGGAGCTGGATGAGACAGAGGGCTGCAGGGACCCCAGCCCACGCCCAGGGAATCAGTCAACCCGACTGATTCTCTTTGGAAAGGTTATCGAAAACAGGAGTGGGCAATTCCTCAGCTGTGGAACACGCTTCTTTCTTCAGAAGCTGGGACTGCGTAGGAGCATGGCAGAGAGCTCCCAAGTTCTGATTTAGAACATCGCCGCCAATGTCCGTGTCTCATTGTCTAAACGTAAGCAACTGATAGGAGCTGGGAGACAGGTGTGGCATGCCCACTTTCCTAGAAGTTCTGCAGGAAAAATTCTCAAGTAATTTAACTGGTAAAACAAATCCATTATACAAAATGGAAGGCCAAGTTGTCCTGTATTTTAAAGATACAACACGAGCCTTCAATGACACTTCTGTCTTTCAACAGCTGCTTTAGGCTGAGTCCCTGAGCCCCGGAGAGGATACCTTTGTTTAGTTTTCCACCCTGGCCTTCAGGGAGCTGTCCGCGGGAAAACTGAAGAAGCTCTGCTTGAAATCCAAGCTTTTCTCCTTCTCTCCAGACTCAGAGGAAGATGTCCCTCCCTTCTCTTTAAACACCCTCCCCTCCTTCCCTTTGGTTCCAATCCTCTGAATTCTATCTACCCCAACCACTCTTAGGTGGGAACTTCGTCTGTGATCTTTCTTGCCAGCTTCCTCAGTCTTTTCTTCCCGATAATAACAAGTATTACCATCAATACTGGCAACTAACCTCTATCAAGGGCTTACCACGTGGCATGTATTGAGTTTTACACGAAAGTTAGGCACATTACCCCAGTGAGTCCTCACAACAACTGTATGAGGTAAGTAATCATTTATGGTCTGCATTTTACGAATACAGTGACATCAAACACATCAAAGCAGTTATCTAACCTGTACTGACTGCTTGTGACTGATGAAGCTGGATCCACACATGACTCGGTCGCTCCGCACATTCCCTCCGCCCCCTTCCAAAGGCACAGCCCCACCCCTCTAGCCCCCCGCTCCTCGGCCCTGTGCTGCTCCTTCCAGCTACTGCCCTTTTGCAGTCAACCTCCTAGAGTTGTGGTCTAGCTCATCGCCTCTGTTTCCTGTCTACCCATTTCTTCCTTGGCCTGCAGGAACGTGGTATCATACCCCCAGCCCAGGGCCACTTGCCCTCACCTCCTGTGAGAAGATCTGGTTCAGAGTGTCAATGGGCTCCTCAGAGTGAAGTGACGAAAAGTCATCTCAAACTCAAAATTCATGCTTATGGTCAGAGGTAAAGGGATGGGGGACAGAGGATCTCAGAAGAAGGCTATGTCTGCCCATCACTGCTCTTAGGGCTTGTTTACTGACATGGTTATGGTGACTCTGCAGTTTCTGGTTAAAGGAGGTGGTTGGAAAAACCTGTTTCAGCCTTGCGTCATCTGGATGTTGGCAGTTTCCTAGACTATGTAATGTTCCCGTAGATAATGGGCATTTTGCTTTGGGCAACTGGAAAGCCACTTTCAGGATCGAATTTCAGTTCAATTTCCCCAAGCATCACGACTAGAATATGAAACAGGACTGCTTCTGAATATGGCTTATTGGTAGATTATTTTTACCAAATATTTTCACATGATAATTTTATCATTCTTATTTCTACTGTGAAGATCTGCCACTCAAATTCCTTTTCTTTTCTTTCACCAAAGTGGAAATTCCTTGCGCTGAAGAACTATACAGAGAAAAGGAAGACAAGTAGAAACAGGGAAGACAGTGAGGCCCTGCGTGACACCGTCTCTTCTCGGGGACTGGTAACTGACGAGGCACTGAATGCTTCGAGCTGAGTTCCTGATCACTCTGCCAGCCGGAAGAACACGGGGAGGTTATGGACACCGAGGTGGGGATGAAGCTCGCCTTTGGAAGCTGTTCACGATGGCCCTGTTTCTCTTCTGCAGATTAGGTGCCAACACACCTTCCTCACTCGACAGTCTGTATGGCTCGGGCTGGATCATATGCTGAATGGTGATTCACAAGATCCAGATTCTTCGAACCCAAGAAACCTTAGGAATCACTGACTCCAAACCCTTCATTAGATAAGAAATTAAGGCGGTAACTGGCACGCCTCAGGTTAAGAGAGCAGAGCTGCAATTAGAACCCACATCCCTTGATTTCCATGTTGAAACTTTGCCGCATGCCTTGACACCTGGCAGTGGCCTGCGAGTGCGTCTCTAACAACCAGCTGTGTGCGTTTAAAGCTACAGCTGTATTATTCTCTGATTCTCTGTTCACCGACGCATACAGGCCCATGTTTACGTCTGCTTATCTTCCTATCTAAAACGATTCAAAACTTCATTTCAGTGCTAAATTTAGGTGCTCTTCCCTACTTTCTTTCTTCATCAATTCTTGGGGACTCCCTGTCCCTACCCTCGTACTGTGCAGTTCATTTCTTGTTTTTTTTTTTTTGGCGGCATGCGGGCCTCCCACTGCTGCGGCCCCTCCCGTTGCGGAGCACAGGCTCCAGACGCGCAGGCTCAGCGGCCATGGCTCACGGGCCCAGCCGCTCCGCGGCATGTGGGATCTTCCCGGATCGGGGCACGAACCCGTGTCCCCTGCATTGGCAAGCAGACCCCCAACCACTGCACCACCAGAGAAGCCCTGGTTTCTTTTTTTTTCCTCCAATTTTTTGGCCATGCCACGTGGCTTGTAGAATCTTAGTTCCCCGACCAGGGATCGAACCCAGGCCCACAGTGGTGCAGGTGCCAGGTCCTAACCCCTGGACCACCAGGGAATTCCCTGTGCAGTTCATTTCTGAAAGTGACCTCCAGCTGAGTATCTCAAACGTTTTGACAACTGTAGTACAGGATTCAGGGAAACTGGGAGAAATGATCAACATGTCCCGGGAATAAATGAAGAACAGAGGGGACATTTTAAGGGTAAACTAGTAAACGGCTGTTACTTGTGAGACAGAAAGGAAAAGTGTTCTTATGAAGATTAAGAAATATTAGTTTTTTTAGTCACTTGGCCCAAATAAACAACCTAAACCTGAAGTGCCCCGAAGTCCCACCAAAAGTCAGTCTTTAATTGCTTCACTCAAACCACGTGCTCTTGGTAGTTAATAAGCAAGGACTTCTTAAGCTTAGTGTCAATGACACACATGCCGGCGGGCTGGTGGAACCTGCTGCCAAAGCTGAGAAGTTATAACACTACAACAGACCAGCCCTGAAGCCGCCAATCCCCTCTGTGTGACCCTATGGGGAGCAGACACTCACAGGCGCTCACTGGCTTCTGAGCCCGGGAAAGGTCAGTCGCCCGGCAGTGGCCAGCCCTCAGGGGTATCTCAAGCCTGATCAGATGGCAAAAGGGATGCTCGGAACACCGTCCTCATCTGTGAACATCTGGATTACAGTCTTTTCTGTACTACTACAGATTGTTCAAACGGTCACGTAGTCATTTTGTTACGACAAAAATTTATAGACCGAAAGAATGTTAAGGCTGTTGACTAGCAGTTCTTCCCTTTAGTGGAACGGGGACAACAGATGTTGACTGACTTTGACGCACTTTAAGACACCGAAATGCCTTTTCTAGCAAAGATAAAGGGCACTCCTGTTGCTTATATTCAATGCATTTTATCACATTTTAATTCTTTGCAAGTTAGTGAACCACATGGTGGCAACTTCTAGCCAGATTATCCGATTCTAGCTAGAATATCCCCGGACTCAGGAATCAGAGTAAACTGGTTTAGAAATTCAGCTCTGCCACTTGGGAGAATCACTTAGATTCTTTGTACCTTAATTGCTTCATCTCTGAAATAGGGATGTAAAGAAAAGAATGTTGCCCCCCCATTCCAGTTCTACAGGGACCAAGCCATCAGGCACTGCAGTCACCCACCGACAACGCACCCAGAGGGGAATTCAGGACGGAGAAAAGCTGGAAGGATTCTGGGCTTCGGATACGGGCCCTGGATAGTTAAGATGTGTATCTAAGGAATAGTTTCAATCAGCCCAGATTCTTGCATCTTCCCAAACAGAGAAAAGCACTAAAATCATTAATTTGAGATGTCTGCTCTTTGTGATTGGCAGTAATCTTTTGATGCTCAACTACATGTTTTTTCCCAGCAAAAAATTCCTATATATCCTGGCTCCTCCCTTGCCTCTTTGGGGCAGTTCCTCAGAGCTATCTGAGAGGCTGTTTCCAGGACTATAGTCCTCAGTAAGGTCCCCGAATGAAACTTAACTTGCAACTTTTAGGTTGTGCGTTTTTCTTTCAGCTGACAGGGAAAATATTAGCCATCTTGCAGGCTGGTGTGCAATTAAAAGAGAAAATATCTGTAAAAGCATTATACATGTACTTCCTTGAGGCCACTTAAAAGATATTTACGGGGCTTCCCTGGTGGCGGCGCAGTGGTTGAGAGTCCACCTGCCGATGCAGGCGACACGGGTTCATGCCCCGGTCCGGGAAGATCCCACATGCCGCGGTGCGCCTGGGCCCATGAGCCATGGCCGCTGAGCCTGCGCGTCCGGAGCCTGTGCTCCGCAAAGGGAGAGGCCACAACAGTGAGAGGCCCGTGTACTGCAAAAAAAAAAAAAAAAAAAAGACGATTTCTAGTAGCCCTTATGGGTCAATATTTTTAACCAGGGCCCTGTATGCTGTCCTCCAACTGTAATCAGTCTGTTCTACTTTTGTCTGAGGTATAAGCCATAGGAGCCTTAAAGGGTACCGTTCCAGTTGGCCTCTGCTTGCTGGCTTGCAAACAGAGGTTTTATATTTATGGACAGTAATCCAGAGTGGTGTCCATCTGAGTTTAGAATTGCTATCACAGCAGAAACTGGAAACCTCAAGAGCTATAAGCCATTCAGCACGTCTACATGGAAGCCACTTCTCAGAGCACATACAAATATACAGTGACCAGAACTTAGCCTCCTGGGCTCTCATATCCTCCTCAGATGTGCATTCAACATATGCACACAAGTCCTCTATTTTTTGTTTATAGTGAATTCTTAATTGCCTGCAAAATTACTATCTCACCACTTATAATTTCATGTAGCAGGTATGACTATGTATACTTTTTTTTTTAACATCTTTATTGGAGTATAATTGCTTTACAATGTTGTGTTAGTTTCTGCTGTATAACAAGGTGAATCAGCTATACGTATACATATATCCCCATATCCCCTCCCTCTTGCGTCTCCCTCCCACCCTCCCTATCCCACCCCTCTAGGTGGTCACAAAGCACCGAGCTGATCTCCCTGTGCTATGCGGCTGCTTCCCACTAGCTATCTATTTTATATTTGGTAGTGTATATATGTCAGTGTTACTCTCTCACTTCGTCCCAGCTTACCCTTCCCTCTCCCCGTGTCCTCAAGTCCATTCTCCACATCTGTGTCTTTATTCATGTCTGACTATGTATACTTTTCTTATCAAAATGCCGTAGCAACATGATAGCTACTTGATACTGAAAAGTATCTTTAATTGACAAAGCTTTTTAATTTAAACTTAGCCTATGGTTAGCGTGAGGCATTTAAACCATCTACTTGACTTCACGTGAATCAAGAACAAAACCTGAATCTGATCATTTCTGGCCTGACCTTCTACCCGCTTTCTGGCCAACTGTCTCTATAATTCGAACGCAATGACACTTCCATCAGACGCCTCTATTGCTAACAATTATAGTACACATGGTTTTCAGACAGAATCCTTCATTCAGGGTGTCCAGGGTTTCATGAATCTCACTTATCTTCAAAGCCACTGCTTGAATAGGGAGGAACTTAGATTTCAAAAGCAGTCCATTTTAAACCAAAAGGAAATTCTTATCCAGAAATTACTTATCCTTATTTTTAGTGTCTTACTCGCCCCCCGCTTCCCCTTCTTGTTTTGAAAATAGAGGTAAATAAAGATGCATGCAACATCTCTTGGGCTACACAAATCTTAGGCTTTAAGGTCTCTAGGAAGCTATTATTGCTTCATCAAGAGAACTCCAAGTGGGCCCTAAATCTCCTTACCCTTGACTTCAGCAACTGCTGGGAAAATGTCAACACACACACCCCTACCTTAAAAACTCTCTGCTTGGGCTTCCCTGGTGGCACAGTGGTTGAGAGTCTGCCTGCCGATGCAGGGGACACGGGTTCGTGCCCCGGTCCGGGAGGATCCCACATGCTGCGGAGCGGCTGGGCCCGTGAGCCATGGCCGCTGAGCCTGCGCGTCCGGAGCCTGTGCTCCGCAACGGGAGAGGCCACAACAGTGAGAGGCCCGCGTACCGCAAAAAAAAAAAACAAAAAAAACCCCAACTCTCTGCTTGAGAAGGACAGTTCACTTAGAACATCTTTCCCCGGCAGCTGCAATGAGGGCACCTAATTTTTCTTAAAGCTCCAAGTCACAACAGACCGTGTGGGTAATGATGATAGTTCTGATAATAAAGATGATAATGATATAATAACGTCATTGTTATAATGACATTAATCATATGATTCAAGAATGATCATAAGATTTGGAGAATAACAAGAGATGTTAGCAAACGGGGAAAACTAAGCCATAAAGAACCTGAGAGCATTTTGTTTATTTCAAAGATCATAGGCTACAATAACATTTCAAAAAGTTTAAGGTACTATCAGGACATCAAGTATTACAAAACAGATACTTGAAGCCACACGCTAAACCCTTGATCCTCCAACGTCAGGGGAACCGGTAAAACCTGGAGGGCTTGTTAAACCACAGACCACTGGGCCCCGTCCTCAGTTCCTCATTCAGTCGGTTGGGGGTGGACCTGAGAATCTGCGTGTCTAACGAGTTCCTAGGAGAGCTGATGCTGCTGGCCCCAAGACCACACTTGGAGTCTCCTGGGAAAGGAAGGAGATGAAGATCTATTGAGGGAAGGGAGAGAACGGTTACTTAGAACTACCCTGGGTCAGGCTTGCTCAGGTGTTTATACAGTTCGTCTCGTTTAGTCCTCAGAGCTTCCCAAGGAGCAATGCTTCTCACGCTTTGCAGAGCAGAACGAGAGTGAACGCACATATGCGAGGATCCGCTTAGGCAGTTCTCTAGAAATAAAACAGCTCTTTGATGACTATATTATCTTTTAAAGTGCAGGTAAGTTTTGTATTCTGTTTCAAAATATTGCTGCTTGTTATGAATTAAACATAATTAAAGAATTATTTATCAGATACACTGCTTAGCTCTTAACCTCAATTTCTTTAGTGAAGTTGGCCTTTGGGAACATGAGGAAGAGGATGGCTGAAGTTTAGTAATTGGTCGATGGTGAAAGAGCTAGCAGTACATGTTTAATCTTTATTTTTTTTTTTTGGCTGTGCCGCACAGCATGCGGGATCCTAGCTCCCTGACCAGGAATCAAACCCGTGCCCCCTGCAGGGCAGGCACGGAGTCTTAAGCACTGGACTGCCAGGGAAGTCCCAGTACATATTTAATCTTAATTAGTTTTAGAGACGCGCACGTAGGCCCGCAGGTCTCTGAAGATGATGCGCATCCTGCCAGCTTACTCAACCTACTCGGCCACCTGCACCTCCCACACACCTGAACACTCCACCAGGCTCTTCTCTGCTCCTCCTTTATGGAGCCTCTGTTGTTCTGGCCAAACTGGATTACTTGCTGTTCCTCAGAATTTTCTCACTTTTCCTGCTCTCCACATACATGCTCATTATTCTTTGCTGCTGGAAAGCTCCCTTTTTATTTCCACCTGACTAGAATCTTCCACAGCTTTTAAGATCCAGCTGAAATGCCATTTCCTTTTTGAAGACCAAACCCCATTTTTAAAAGGCTGCTGGACGGAACTCCTTCAGTGGGTTCCCATGGCTGCCCGGACAGATTTAATGTCAGTGGGCATGTAATTGCTTTTGTTAAATTCCTCTGTGTGTATAATCTCATGGGCCCTGATTTACACACGCCTCTGCAAAGAAATGGTTCTGTTTGACATTAAAGTTATACTGGCATTCAAACATGAAGTTTCGTGCAATGTAAGATATTGGAGTGTAGATAAAAAGTAGTTGGAAAGAGGGAAGGGCTATGGGGACATATGTATATGTATAACTGATTCACTTTGTTATAAAGCAGAAACTAACACACCATTGTAAAGCAATTATACTCCAATAAAGATGTTAAAAAAAAAGAAAATGAGTAAAATTCTAATTAATTGCTTTAAAGTCATGAATGTGTCAAACTGGTTTGTTGGAGCATTTATTTTCAAAAAAAAAAAAAAGTAGTTGGAAAAATATATTTAAAAGAAATCCCCAACAGGAAGCTTTAGGTTATGATGAAATTTGTGGCTATGAATTAGAATAAAGTCTAAAATGTAGAACGTACCTAGCCTTTTAGGATATCAGAAGAGGCTTTGAAAGTCATTTAGGACAACTCCCTTATTTCACAATCATAGAATTTTTGGAAACTGCTTTGTACTATGGTCTGAAGTCCCATTTGTTTAGTTAATGCAGTGCAATTTTCATCTTGCTTACCTTTGGTTTTCTTCATATTGCTACCCGAAGAAAGCTTTTTGCCCTGAATGATGATTTAGTTCTGAAGGGCCAGACCTGACTTTGGTCCAAAGGGAGCTTAACTGCAGGACCTCCTTTGATTTTAAAGGTTGCTAACCGTAGTGGTGCTAATTTGGAACCTCCGAGGAATGAGCCCTTACCCCCAAGTGCCATTGGTGAGTCCACCAGCCAAGCCACAGCTGCGGCCAAGCTTGGGGAGGAAGCTTGCGCTGGGCAGGGTGGCCATCCGCTTCATTTGGCCGGCGCCAGCTTTGGCCTCAGAGAGGTATCTCACATGCTGCTGACATCTTGGCTCAATCGCGTAGAATGAAAACAGTGAAGGACGCCAAGGGCCTTTGCCTTTCCCACCTCTGCATGCTCCTCCCAATCCCGAGGTGGTGGAGCAGGGATTTTAGAGGTGGGCAGAAACAGGTGTGACCTTAGGAAAGCTATTCAACCTTTGGAGGTCCCAGTTCCCTATCTACACAAAGGAGATGACAAGAGTACTGTAAATATCTTAGGGGTAATTGGCAAGCTTAGGTGGGGTATTGTTGAGCACTTTATAAATGTCAGCCACTGTCATTATCAGCAAAGGGCAGCAACATCAACACACTCTAGATTCTCTTCTGTGTAAGCTTCAGTCCCTCCCTGACTCAATTATGATATCACTATTGACTCCTAAAACTATATCTTTATTTATTTATTTATTTATTTTTGGCTGTATTGGGTCTTTGCTGCTGCATGCAGGCTTTCTCTAGTTGCGGCGAGAAGGGGGCTACTCTTCATTGCTTCTCATTGCGGTGGCTTCTCTTGTTGCGGAGCACGGGCTCCAGGCGTGTGGGCTTCAGTAGTTGTGGCACGTGGGCTTCAGTGGTTGTGGCTCGTAGGCTCAGTAGTTGTGGCTTGAGGGTTCTAGAGCACAGACTCAGTCGTTGTGGCACACAGGCTTAGCTGCTCCACGGCATGTGGGATCTTCCCGGACCAGGGCTCGAACCCGTGTCCCCTGCACCGGCAGGCGGATTCTTAACCACTGCGCCACAGGGAAGTCCCTAAAACTACATCTTTAGTCCAACTTTTTTCCTGAACTGAACACTAGGCTTCACAATACAACCTGGAGGTGCCCTTGGAACCTAAAGCAAGTCCAAAACTAGATCATTCCCTGGCACTGAGCACCATCTCCTCTTGACCTCTCATTTGTGAAAGACACTGTCACCTTTCTAGCTACGCTGGCAGAAAGACTCAGTTTGTTTTTTTTTTCAACTACTTCTTTATCCTCCATGGAATCAGTTGCCCAGTCATTCATTCACACATTCACCTATTCAACAATTATTTATTGGGCCTTTTCCATAAGCTAGGTACTGTGTTAAACTCTGGGTACACAGTGACGAACAAAACTTACATGATTTCTGCCCTCATCTGCAAATATATAATTACACATTGGCATGTATACTTAGAAAGAGATTTCAGTCAGTAGGAGAAAGTACAGCAGGGGACTTAACTTAAAATGAGAGGCAGGAAAGAACTCTTGGAGGAAGTGAACATTTGAACTGAGGCCTGAAAGACGAAAAGGCTCTGTCAGGTAGGTAATGAGTGCAGCGCGTTGCTGGCAATGGGATCAGCAGGTACAAAGGCTCGAGGCTGGAAAGGACCTGATGCATTTTGTGAGGAACGGGGGGAAGGCCACGTGGCTACAAGGCTGTGAACTTGCTTGAGTCAAGGCGGGAGCAGGAGATTCCCAGGGGGGTATGGGAGCCCCTGAAGGGGTCTGAGTAGGAGAGGCGCAGGGTCGGACCACCCTGGCTGCTCTCAGAGAACGGACTGGGTGGGCAGGAAGAAATCAGAGACCCATCTGGGGGCTGCTCAGGTGGTTCTGGTGACAGATGGTCAGTGGCCGTGGTGATGGAGGAAAGTGGTGTATCTGACACACAATTTGGAGGTGGTGTTGATAGGACTTGGTGATGGGGGTGAGGGGAGAGAGAGAAAGGGAGGTGGCAAGGCCCCTTCTTAGGCTTCTGGCTCGAGCAGCTGTGTAGATGAAAGTGGCCACGGAACCTACCTTCCAAAAGAGCCTCTACCGCTGTATCAGCTCCCAGTACAGTGCCAGCCACATCGCTCCCCTTTCAGGTATCTGGGAAGGCTCCCTATCACCTGCTTAAGCACACACTCCTTGCCTTGGCTTTCAAGGCTCCACGACCCACGTTTCCAGTCTTATTTCCCACCACTTCTCTCCTTAGGTTCTGCTTCGGTCCAGCTGGACCACTTCCTGTTCCCTGAATGTGTAACCACACATCCCTGCCTCGGTGCCCCCGGCTCACCCTATTCCTCCGTCTCACCATCTCCGTCTGCTGAAACCTTATTCAACGACTTTCAAGGTTCATTAAAGGGCCAGTGTTTAAATCTCACAAAGCTCTGTAACTCTCTGATGGCACTTAGACTCCTGCCTGTTACTGTGGTTATGACAGTACTTATCTTGTGCCCATTCCCTGCCCCCAACAGACCGTATGTCATACCTTCGGGTGCCCGGCCCTATTACTCATTCTGCACCACCGCCCTTGCCCTCACAAGGCTCAAGTACAGGGCTTCACCCACAGTAGGTACATTTTACTGAATTCGTTTGGGACAATTCATGTTATTAATTATGCTAAGGAACGCTGAAACCCAAGTTTTTGAGGCCGAGATGTTTTCCAGTAGCATCTGGCAGCACCAGAGCTCACAGCAGAATTTATCTTCCACCAAAACTCCTGGCAAATCATATGCAACACAAACCATGCCTCCCACAACAGTCCTCTGCCTGCTCAAAATACTCCAGTGCAGCAGTGCTCGTAAGCTTACCCTTTCCGCGAAGTACGGAATATTAAAAATCACAGCCTCTAACTCAGGATATTTCAAACTGCTTGTTGTAACCCATTAATGGGTCATGAAATCAATTTAGCAGGTCATCAACAATACTAAAAAATAAAATAGAAAATAGCCAAACACACTGCCTATACACAGGATGAGTAATGTTTCCTGAAACTTTTGCTTCCAATGCAAGCATTCACCTATGTGTATAATGGGTCATGACGTAAGACATATTTCTTATCATGGGTCTCAGTTAAAAAGGTTTAAAGGCTGGGTGGCCCACCTCAAGATTGGCACACAGAACTCAAGTAGGGAGAGTAAGATGTTAAGGAAAAAGTAATGAGACTATCTAATTAAAATAGTAATGAGGGGGTAATCATATGATTCAGTAACGATAATAATATTCGGAGAATAACAAGAGATGTTAGCAAATGGAGAAAACTAAGCCATAAAGAAACTGAGAGCATTTTGTTTATTCCAAAGATCATAGGATACAATGATGTTTCAAAAAGTTTAGGTATTGGGACTTCCCTGGTGGCGCAGTGGTTAAGAATCCGCCTGCCAACGCAGGGGACATGGGTTCGAGCCCTGGTCCAGGAAGATCCCACATGCCGCGGAGCAACTAAGCCTGTGCACCACAACTACTCAGCCTGCGCTCCAGAGCCCGCAAGCCACAACGACGGGGCCCGTGTGCTGCAACTACTGAAGCCTGAGCGCCTAGAGCCCGTGCTCCGCATCAAGAGAAGCCACTGCAAGAAGCCTGAATACTGCAACAAAGAGTAGCCCCCCGCTCGCCGCAACTAGAGAAAGACTGGGCGCAGCAATGAAGACTCAACACAGCCAAAAATAAATAAAAATTAAAAAAATAAAGCTCCCTTAAAAAATGTCGAGTACAATTTAAAAAAAAGTAATGAGACTATCCCTTTAAAATGTAAATGTCTGATATCAATATATAATACCTAACCCTTCCCTCAGGGTACCTGCATTTAGGTGCTTTTAACCCACATTAATCTCATTAGTAGAAAGTGAAGAAAGTGAGTCAGAAATCATTTCGGACTACAGGCCTTCTTGGTACCTCAAGCAAGGATTTCCTCCGGTATCCCAGCTCCCCAAGAGAGCTGGTTCAGGAACTCCATTGCTGTAAAGCTACTGGTTTCTAGGTTACAATACACAGAAGTGATAATACCTTTGTAAGAGAAACATATTTACAACCAGAATGCACCCTTTCTTCCACACACTTGTCAACAAGCTTATCAATTTATGTTTCTATGTATTTATTTAACATAAACCTAGAAAATACAGTCCTATACATCCACGTGCAAGACCTATGCCTGATCTGAGGTAACGTGAACCCCAAGTTGATCTAAACGTGAGATATACTGTGAGGTACTGAAGGCAATAGCGCATGTGGGATCGGAAGGGGGGATGTGGGAAATGGTACAATGGACAAGGGGGCTCAGGAGTGTGGTAGATGTATTATGCCAAGTGTTTATTACTTTGATGCTTGGTGGTAATGAGAGGATGAGGTTAGAGGGGTGGGATACGGAGAAAACAATTTTCTAGACAGCTGTATGCACCATGATAGTATATAGTAGTCCACCAGGAGTGTACAGGCTGTATTTGATTATGTCAGCACTAAAAGGACAGATTCCAAGTCCTAATTCCAGCCCCAGCTCCATTTAACAGGTTGCCCCTTATAATTTGTTGCTTCTTGTGTTACATTCTCAATTTATAGTTGAGACATCAACAGTGAGCTTCCTAAGGAATGAAATGTAAACACTCTTAATTGCCAATTAGAATACCAACAAATAACTGGGCCAGAGACAAGGATGAAGTAGGAAGTTCAAAGTTGGTATGGTGCAGAGAAACTTAGATTGAGGTACTGATAAATTTGGGTTAGATCTGGGTGATGTGACATGAAGCAAGTCACACAACCAAACGTTCTGTCCGCCTCTAAAATTTTACAGTTCTACAAGGGAGGGAAAAGGTGACCTTCATCTGGAAGAAAGGAAGATTATATTGGTTTGGTGTGTAATAGGCAAGTGACAATGACATTACCCAAGGTTGTTTAAATATGAATTAATGCCTCTCCCATTATCTAGATCGGGTTAGGTGATATATGTGAGTGTCTCTACTGACTACTGGATAACTTCCAAATTTCTTTCCCGGCATTTAAGGCTTTCCACATCTGCCCAAGTTATCTCAAATTTCTTGTGGTCCAGACCCACTCTTGCCCCCAGTCTTGTGTGCTTAGTTCTTCCCCACCCCTACTCTCCTAGCTAATGTCCCATAACCTTCCTAAAACCTTCCAGCTACTCAAATATTTATGTATCAGCTCTTCACCTTTGAATTCCTACAAGATTTTACAGCAGTCCTATCAGATAGGCATTATCGTCCTCATTTCATAAATAAGAAAACTGAGGCTCAGAGAGGTTAAGTGGTTTGCCCAGGGTCCCACGGTTTGTAAGCAGCAGCAGGGCTGGGTCTGATTTGTTTTCCAAGTCCACACACTTTTTTTTTTCTCTCTCATTGTGCCATGCTGCTTCCGTGTATTAAAAAACCACGCAGAAAGGATGCAGTAAAAAAGTCTATAAACCAGTTATAATACAGTTTGTTGTGACATAAATGCAGATACAAAACATCCTTTGAACCACGTGTGCAATAAACGCTTGGGGTAGCATGGGTAGTTTTTAAGAAGTTGCCACTCTTGTTTCCCAAGCCCAGTATTAAAGCGATATTCCAGGGTAAATGACAGGTGTATGGCTGAGGAAAAGAAAAAGCAATATGGTATAAGAGGAAAATATTAGAAGCGGGACAAAAAGATGAAGGTGTAATACAAGCTGGAAATGCACAAGAGACACTCAGAATATGCAAGTATGGAGTATGGGGCTGAGGGGGCCCATAGGACTAAAATATCTAAGTAAGGGGGCCTATAACTGCCAATAAGAAGCGCACGTGTGTGACGGTTGATATTAATAACAGCAGTACACATGGACAGAGAGGAGAACTCCAGAGAGAGACAAATAAGGACGGGTCGCCGGGACACAGGGTAGAGCATGGCAGGATGAGAGGGTGGTGGCGCCTAATGAGGGGCCAGAAGGGTACAGCAGGGGTCGAAGGGAAAGGTGAAGAGGTTCAGAGGGCACGGCGCCCCCAGACTCGGGACTAGACTCGTCTTCCTCTCCACAGCTGGTTGGTGTGTTCTAGGATTCACATCTGCACCCCACAAAGCCCTCCAGGTGGCTCCGGGAAGAGGGGGCGGTCACTTCCCCGTTCCTTGGGGACTCCGCGAGGGGTCCTTACCTAGGAAGATGGAGATGATGAGCCGCAGCGCCTGTTCTGACGCGCCCAGGGACGTCGCCAACTTGTTAAGGCTCAGGTTCTGGAAACCACCCCGCAGCACCGTCGCCAGCTCCGCCGCCGCTCCCACGTCCCCCTCGGCTGCGGACGCCATCTTAGCTCCGGGCGCCCCCCGGGGACCCCTCAGCTCCGCGCGCCCCAAATGTGGGCACAACGCTGGAGCTTCACCCCCAATTCCGGCCCGGAGCCCGCCCACGGCGTGCGCATTGGCTGCAGGACCGCCCAGCGGCTCCGGGATCAGCCGATCATTGGTCGGCCCGGGCAGGGGGCGGGGCCTCACGCCGCAAGGTAGGCAGGGGGCGGGGACGAACGTTTGTAAGGCAAAGGTGACTCGGGCCGAGAATGAACGCGGGGCCGGCAGGGGGCGGGGCTCGGAATCGGGAACTAGACCCTTGATTGGAAAAGTCAGAAGCCGACGGCGCGGCGACTGTACAACTCAGTTCTAACAGCTCGGGGGAGGAGTCGGGGCGGGCGAGAGTCCGGCCGGCTCGAGCGCTGCCTCCCCATTGGCTGAGACGGAGCAGGCGAGAGTCAGGGCGGGGGGGCCGTCACCCGATCGCGAGGTTACTCTCGGTCGCCGGCGCGCCGGGGTTACTGGGGCATGTAACGGGAGGGCGGGAATTCCTGCCGCGGGCTCGCGAGCGCCTTCTAACGGCGCCTCGGCCGTTTTTGAACCGTTAGGCACGCCGCCTTCCCTCCCCGAGGGTGGGGAGAGCCCGGCGCCCCCAACACTCTTTGCCTGCTCCTTTGATTTCATGTAACTTCCTGTATTAAAACTACCTACCCCCTAGAGGCGATGAAGTTAAGATATGCTGATTTAGTCCTTATGATTTTAATTAAAAATTAAACTAGTTTGTCACTATTCAGGTAATACAGGTTCAAGATCAAAGTGCAAAGAGGATAGAGACTGAAGACAAAATAAAAGTCCTTTCTTCCCACCTTGCTTCCCATTCTTACTTCCACTGTTCAGATTAGGCTAATGAAAATGTACCAGGGCCTGTGCTGGGCTCTGAGCCCAGAGCTGTGGAGTGGGGATGGCGCACGGTCATATAAAGCGTGTAATTGCAAGAGAAAGGAACAAGGTTCCGTGAGAATACTTAACAAAGGAACACTAAGAGTTTCCAGTAACCACTGGAATTTGTGGAGCATTCTTGTACAATTACAGCTTTATAGCACTTCGCGCTATATGCAGCTCTGATACCCATATTATTTCGCTTAATTGATTATGAAACCGGATATTTATTATTACGATGTCCTCTTACAGACACAGAGGCTTGGAGAAATTAAGGAACTCGCTAAGTTCCTTCCCTAGTAAGGGGCAGCGACAGAATTGAAACCTTAAATTTCACCTCCCTCCTCTTTTTTGGGGGACAAAATTAAAAAAAAATCAGAGAAGTCAAGAATAATATAACATCCCCCAGATTAGGAAACAAACATCACATGTACAGCTGAAGAGCCTGGTGTATCCCTTCCACAGGGCATTTCCCTCCTTTCCTTCTCAGAGGTCACCTCCTTTCTGACTTTGGTACTTATCAACCCCATGCCTATTTTTATACTTTACACTCTGTATATATCCAGAAACAATTATAATATAGTTTTGCATGCTTTTAAAGTTTATATTTATGGTTACAGTGAATGTATCATTTTGCAACTTGTTTTTATGCTTAACATCTTTATTGAGACATTCATGTTTCTACATGTAGCTGTAATACAGTCGTTTTAACTGTGAAGTAACATTGCACTGTTTGATTATACCACAATTATTTTTCATGATTATGTTGAGGAATACTTGGATCACTTACTATTCATGTATTTCTTTTATTACAAACATGGCTGCTGTGGACATTCTCCTTTAAGCAACAGTGAAAGTTTCTCTAGGGCTGTAACTCCAAACGGATTTTTTGTTTGTTTGTTTGTTTAAATTAACTGGGGTCTATTGTAGGAAACACATTGCTATCCAGTATACACACATGCTCATACACTACGCAACTAATATGTACATGCATGTGTGCAGCGTGTGTATGTGATGTGTTCTCTTATATTTTCTATTCTATTTTAATTCATTAAAAAAATTGCTCACCAGGATCCACTAACTTGATATCACTACTTGCTCAGTGTAGAAAACACCCCTCTAGGGTTTATAACCAGGAGGGGAATCATGAGTTGTAAGGTTTACACACCTTCAATTTTACTAGATTTTGCCTAATTGAAGTGTTTGGCTAAATGTTACTTAAGACCCTTAAAATCTTTGATTTGCTGAATAAGTAAGATATATTTATTAAAGCATCTAGTTAGTTAGACCCTATTTAAAAATAGATGAAGTCGGTTTCTTTTCGTTTTGTGCAATTAGGTAATATGTCTGCCCCTTCTTACACCTCTGGTTTTCCAAGACAAGAGTCTGTGTGGCAAGAGGCTGTGTCTCCGTTGACACAACAGATTCCTGTTTGCCTTTCCCCTCAGGTGTTTGATCGGCTACATTCCCTTCATTCTTCCTACTGTTCCAACGCAGCACCTGTTTCTCCAGTTATACGAGCTGCTGAGCTGGTGAGTGGGAGAAGATTAAGATTATATGGCCTCTTACTTTATAATGCAGCACATTCATGGAGGGCTTAGTAAGTCAGGTTCTGTGCTGGTCCCTCGATGCAAAGATCCATAAGAGACAGTCCCTGCCCACAGGAAGCTCTGTGTACGGGGGAAGAGAGACGTGAAAAGATAATTATAAACCAAAGTGGTTGTGTCTGTATAGAAATAAGCATCAGGTATTAGTGAAATCCCTCCTCTCTCATTACTGCTTTTCCCCGCCCTGTCCTTCCTTCTTTAGCAAGTTCAGTATTTCCTTCTACTCCCTTTCCTCTGGCTCATTGACCTCTACTATCTATTACTATCTGCAGGGCTTCCCACCTTAAAACACCTTCCCTTTCTCTGAGGTTACTGGCCTCTTTTCCCTCCTGACCGTACTTGTGGAGAAACAGTCTGGTCGGAGTTCACTCAATATCCAGGTATGGGTTTACAACTTCTCAACCCCCTTGCAGTAAGCTTGAGACCACATGACTAGTTATGGCCCATGGACTGTAAGCAGAAATGAAGCGTCATTTCCTGGCCCAGGAGGTGCACAGCTAGTGTGACTCCCAAATCTCTCTCTTCCCTAGATAGTAGCACATACAGAGGCCATGCGTCCTGTCTGGTATAGTATGAGATGGAGGAAGCCGCCCAACTGGCATCTTGCTCAACACTTAGCTTAAGCGAAAAGTAAACATTTGTGGTATTAAACCCCAAGATTTAAGGTTACTGCTTTGACTTACCCTGACTAAGACACTTACCCACCAGTCTTTATACCCATTAGAACTTGGTACTCATTTTCACCACTTATGAAACTATTCACACAAAGGCCACCAACTATTCCTTAATAGTTACATGTACTCTCCCTTCTCCATCTCATTTTTTTTTTTGGTACGCGGGCCTCTCACTGCTGTGGCCTCTCCCGCTGCGGAGCACAGGCTCCAGACGCGCAGGCTCAGCGGCCATGGCTCACAGGCCCAGCCTCTCCGTGGCTTGTGGGATCTTCCCGGACCGGGGCACGAACCCGTGTCCCCTGCATCGGCAGGCGGACTCTCAACCACTGCACCACCAGGGAAGCCCTCCATCTCATTTTTAATAACCTTGTTTTTTTTTTGCCTGCACTGCCCAGCTTGCAGAATCTTAGTTCCCCCACTAGGGATCGAATCCGCACCCCTGCAGTGGAAGTGCAGAGTCCTAACCACGGACCTCCAGGGAATTAAATCCCTCCATCTCATATTCTTAATTTTCAAGAACTCTTTATGCTGAGGTAGCATCTTTTTTTCCCCCACAGCATTCTTGTTTTATGGATGAACTTTGCTATACTAGCCTTCTGAGAAGATTAATTAGGGAGTTGGGGGGATTTTTTATTTGTTTACTTATATTTCTTCTTTTATTCCCTGCATTTTTCCTTTTCCCTCAGGACTTCTGCTTTCCTTTTGTTTCTTTCATCTCTTTTAAGATGCCGACTGTCCTTTCTAATACAAACAAGGCATTACAAAGTTGATTGGATATATGGACCCTGAGTAGGGCTTGTTGACTGGTGAATTTCCCTGAAGGGGATTGGGCTGGGAGCTCCCCTTTTGACCTAGAAACTTCCAAATGTCTGTATGTGGAGGGTTTATTTATTAAAAATTTTTAAATTCTATTTTAGGGCTGCATCGGGTCTTCGTTGCTGTACTCTTCGTTGCAGTGGGCAGGCTCAGTAGTTGCGGCACCCAGGCCCTGGAGTGCACGGGCTTCAGCAGTTGTGGCTCGCGGGCTCTAGAGCGCAGGCTCGGTAGTTGTGGCGCACGGGCTTAGTTGCTCTGCGACATGTGGGATCTTCCTGGACCAGGGATCGAATCTGTGTCCCCTGCATTGGCAGGCAGATTCTTAACCACTGCACCACCAGGGAAGTCCCTGGAGGCTTTATTCTTTAGGATTATTCAGTCTCTTCAGAGAGGAGTCTCCTAGTCTCCTGCTTGGAAGATGTACGTCTGTTTTATAGGTGCACATCTCTCTCTTGTTCCATGCAATGCTTGATGTCTTTGGGTCCAGAGTCTTTCCTATCCATTTTCGCAGAGAATATAACATCAATTCTCTGCCTGGTGGTGGTGGGGTTGGGTACTTCCCTGGTTGTGCTAGGTAGGGAGGGGTCTTGAGGGTCCACCTTTCTGGAGTCTAGGCTTTCAGGCCATTCCTCCGGTTTTGACTCCTTATCAGCTACTTCCCCTGGGCTGTATCATCACTACACCACACCTTCTTTCCATTTTTCAAAACTGTGTTTAAATGTTTCATCTGCTCTTCTTCCATTCACTTTGTTCCTATAGAATTATACCTTCTCCACCCCACCCTTTACTATATTTTAGTGGGATTTTAGGCACAAGAGGCAAGTTAATTTGCCATCTTTATGAGAAGTTTTCCTCTTTGTTTTAAAGTATATTTCTTTTCTTTTTAAAATTATTTATTTGTTTATTTATTTATTTTGGCCACACCATGTGGCATGTGGGATCTTTTTTAAAATTTTATTTATTTATTTATTTTTGGCTGTGTTGGGTCTTCGTTGCTACCGGGCTTTCTCTAGTTGCGGCCAGTGGGGGCTACTCTTCATTGCACTGCGCGGACTTCTCATTGCGGTGGCTTCTCTTGTTGGGGGCACGGGCTCTAGGCGCGTGCGCTTCAGTAGTTGTGGCACTCGGGCTCAGTAGTTGTGGCTCGTGGGCTCTAGAGCGCAGGCTCAGTCGTTGTGGCGCACGGGCTTAGTTGCTCCGCGGCATGTGGGATCTTCCCTGACCAGGGATCGAACCCGTGTCCCCTGCATTGGCAGGCAGATTCTCAACCATTGTGCCACCAGGGAAGTCCGGCATGTGGGATCTTAGTTCCCCAACCCTGTGCCCTGTGCAGTGGAAGCGCAAAGTCTTAACCACTGGACCGCCAGGGAAGTCCCTACAAGTATTTTTCTAATAGTCTGCTTAAAAAAGTACCTTTACGGCTTCCTTGGTGGCGCAGTGGTTGAGGGTCCGCCTGCCGATGCAGGGGACACGGGTTCATGCCCCGGTCCGGGAAGATCCCACATGCCGCGGAGCGGCTGGGCCCGTGGGCCATGGCCGCTGAGCCTGCGCGTCTGGAGCCTGTGCTCCGCAGCGGGAGAGGCCACAGCAGTGAGAGGCCCGCGTATGGCAAAAAAAAAAAAAAAAAAAAAAAAAAAAAGTACTTTTAGGGAATACCCAGGTGGTCCAGTGGTTAGGACTCTGTGCTCTCACTGCCGAGGGCCCGGATTCAGTCCCTGGTTGGGGAACTAAGATCCCACATCTCACAAGCCACGTGACACCGCCAAGAAAAAAAACCAAAAAAACTCTTAGATAATCTGTATTTTGAATAGTTTTATGTCTTTAAAGAACATGCTTAAGCTTCTGTATTAGTCTGGGTTCTGCAGAGAAACAGAGCCAGTAGGATAAATGTATATAGTTGACCCTTGAACAACAGAGGCTTGAACGGTGTGGGTCCACTTACATGCAGATTTTGTTTTACTATATGCATACAGTAGTGCCACACGATCCACAGTTGGTTGAATCAGCAGATGCAGAATCACTGATACAGAGGGTCGACTGTATAATTATACGCAGATTTTCAACTGCGTAAGGGGTTGGCATCCCTAACCCCCATGTTGTTCAAGGGTCAACTACATATATATAGGTATATATATATATATAAAATAAGGAATTGGCCCATGTGAATATGGAGGCTGAGAAGTCCCCAGATTCACAGTCAGCAAATTGGAAATGCAGGAGAGACAATGGTCCAGTTCCAGTCCAATTCTGAAGGCCTGACAACCAGGAGAGCCAAAGGTGTTATTTTCAGGCCAAGTCTGTGTCTGAAAGCAGGAGAAATTATTCTATTATATTATCCAATATTCTAGCTCAAAGGCAGGCAGAGAGAGCCAATTCTCCTTTACTCAGCCTTTTATTCTATCAGGCCTTCAAAGAACTGGATTAGGCCCACTCAGTAAAGCAGATAGCTTTACTCAGTCTGCATATTCAAATGTTTATCTCATCCAGGAACACTCTTACAGACACACTCAGAATAATGTTTAACTAGATATCTGGACACCTCGTGGCCCAGTCAATTGACACATAAAATTAATCATCACGAGTCTACCCTCTGTCAATTTGACACTCATATGTGTGTCCTTAAGCCATACTTATTCTCCAAATAAAGACAACAAGGTCATCATTCCACCTAACGTGATACAACCATCCTGTTTGCAACTGAAAATGCACCAACCCCTTCCCCAGAAGGTGAGGTAAAATCCTCCATCTTCTCCTCCATCTCTCATAACTTCTCCTCCATCTCTCATAACTTCAATACTATGATGTAAAATTAAAAACACTTAAATTCGGGACTTCCCTGGTGGTCCAATGGTTAAGAATCTGCCTTCCAATGCAGAGGATGTGGGTTCGATCCCTGGTCGGGGAACTAAGATCTCACATGCTGCAGTGCAACTAAGTCCGCGTGCTCTAGAGCCCGTGTGCCACAACTACTGAGCCCGCATGCAGCAACAAAAATTCCCACATGCTGCAACTAAGACCTGACGCGGCCAAAGAAAGAAAGAAAGAAAGAAAGAAAGAATGCAAGGGGCAGTATAAATAACATGATGTATGGATGTCGTGAGGCTAGTGAGGAGCAGGGGATTCATTCTAATGAGGGGAAATCACTGAGCCTAAGTTAAAAAAACCCACAATTCTATGAAAGAAAGTCAATATATATTATGGTACATGATAAGGGAATAAGAGGGGAAAACCCACAATATGTATATATATATATATATATATATAAATTCATAACAAAGTAAGGAGGAATACTTTTTTTTTGATAATCTACTTTTTCTAAGAAGTAGATTTATTAATATAGGATGCTTGTAAGAGATGCAAGCGGGCATGCGAGGGAGCTCTGCCCTGTGGATTAAGTGCGCTACAGTTTTATAGTCAAAGGAAAGGGGGAGGGGAAAAGACCGCCTTCTTCGAGTAGACATGAGGCTTACATCACTAGTTCCAAGGAGGAATACTTTTGATAATTACAGTCTTTATGTAACTGGTCACATGGCCATAGCTGGTATTTATAACTACCTTCTTTTACTACCCATTCTATAATTCCTTTGCCTTCAGCAAGCACCTCAGTTTGTTGTGGTTCTTTACTTGGTGGAGTGACTCGCACCTTCATTCCCAAGAGGTCTGGGTCATAGATAGTCCCGCCTGGATTGGATTGTCAGTTTTCCATTGACCTTCATCACAGGGCATGGTAATGGGAAGAGAAGCCCTAAGGGATCTCTTGTATGGCAGACTTATTCTCCCTTATGCCCATTGTGGAGAAGCAGTCCAGTTTCCCCTTGGAAGTCAGGGTCAGTCAGCCCAGCCAGCACAGTAACTCCCTTCTTTGAGTTCCTCATGCCTCTGAATCAACAGGCAAAGTGGCCGGGCAGCAGTCTTACCTTCCAGTTCAATGGAATCATTGTTGTGTCTCCTAGTGGAAGCATTCCTTCCTCTGAACCAAGACCTCCAGGCCAGCAGAGCATAAGGACACAGGGACCGGAAGCAAAAATTTTGCTAGTGGGTTCCTAGGATTAGTAGCGATCACTGCCACTCCCATTTCCACCCCTTGATTCCTGGACCCATGAATCTTGGCTGTGGGTGAAATATTTTAGGTGCTGATTCAGAGCATATACAGCCTTCTGGAGGACCTTGCCCCAGCCTTGCCAGGTATGATCACTGTAGGGGAGCAAAATTTGTCATCCCAAAATGTCTCTTTGGCATGTGGCTTATTTTGAGCTGAAAATAATCAAGGCCTAAAAGACTCAGGAAGAACATTTGACCTTCTCCCTAACTGCCTAAAACAATTCAGATAGAGGGTTTGTTCCTAGAATAGACCTATCACCAGAGATATTTGCAAAGAATATGGGCTGAGTGTGGTGGGGAAACTCGGCAGGGCCTGAGATCCATCCATTGTCCCCATCATTTTCTTTTGTCTTTAGCTGAAGAGACTATTGAAGGTGAGGATTTTGGCCATTGTGTTGCTCAGTTTTCCTGGGTCTCTCCCATGTAAACACGTTATTAAACTTTTGTTTGATTTTCTCCTGTAACTCTGTCTCACGTCAGTTTGATTCTTAGACCAGTCAGAAGAACCTAGAAGGGTAGAGGACAATTTCTTCTTCCCCAAAACCACTGCGGGGGAGGGGAATTTCCTCCTCTTTCCCCTCTTAGTTCTTTTTGGCTGTCAATCAAAATGACATAAGGCAGATTAACAGGAGAAAGTCAACTTGATTACATGCGCATGACGAATCCACATAAGCGCGAAGAATTCCCAAGACAGCAAGGCAAGATGAAGAATATATATTATTCTAGACTAAGGACAGGGAGTCTGACACTTCAAAGGGAAGTAAGGTAATTCACAGGAAGATAAAAAGAGTTAATATTTGGCAAACAGATCCAAAGACAGTGGCACACAGAGAGGACTTTGATCAAATGGGCCTTGCTAGGCTTCTCCCTGTCTACCACACCTAATTTATAGTTTACTGTAGTTATTTATAATTCCTTCCTGGGACAGCCCTCCTATCTTAAATTCTTTGGGGCAATAAGAGTGGGGAGTTGTTCAAAGGTTCTTCCCGAGTCTTTTAGGTCTTTCTGCTTTCAGCTCGAAATAATCTGCGTGTCAGCCTGACACATCTTGGGGTGACCTGTCCTGAGCCCCATCACCCCCTAGCTGGCACTGTAACTCAGTTTTCAAAAGTCTACAAAAGCTATCAAGCCAGCTGCTTCAGGATGGTGAGGAACGTGATAAAACCAGCGAATTCCATGAACATGGACCTGTTGCTGCCCTTCTTTTGCTGTGAAGTGAGTTCTTTGATATGAAGCAATGCTGTCCATCCATGATGGTGGATAAGTCTTTCTGTACGTCCACAGATGGTAGGTTTGGCAGAAGCATTGCAAGCGGGAAGGTGAAGCCGTATCCGAAGTGTCTAATTGCAGTAAGAACAAAATGCTGACCTTCCATGATGGAAGTGAAACAGGAGGGAAGGGGGCAGAGCATAACCTTTAAAAGAATGACACAGCCATTGAGGACAGGACGAAAACTGGTTAGAACCAACTAGGTCCAAGATGGCAGAAGACTCGACTTCCAGTAGACCTTGAGCCTCATTATACGCTTATTGTAATGCATTAGCATATGCTAAATGACACACCCACCAGCACCATGACTGTTCCAAAGCTAACAATAAAAAGCCGGAAAAGTGAGCAGTGGCCCAATTCCTGGAAATCTCCACCCCTTCTCCAAAATAGTTGGAATAATCCTCCCGCTCATTAGCCTTTGAAATTACCCAACCCCCAAATACAAAATACCCCATATTTTTTTTTTTTTTTTTTTTGCGGTACGCGGGCCTCTCACTGTTGTGGCCTCTCCCGCTGCGGAGCACAGGCTCTGGACGCGCAGGCTCAGCGGCCATGGCTCACGGGCCCAGCCGCTCCGCGGCATGTGGGGTCTTCCCGGACGGGGGCACGAACCCGTGTCCCCTGCATCGGCAGGCGGACTCTCAACCACTGCGCCACCAGGGAAGCCCAAAATACCCCATATTTTAAGGCCTCTCACCTTCTGAGATAGCCCACACTTGGTCTATGGAATATGTATCTCTTTAAATAAATCCACTTCTTACCTATCACTTTGTTTCTCACTGAATTCTTTCTGCGATGAGACATAAAGAATCTGACTTTCGGGCGTCCCTGGTGGTGCAGTGGTTGAGAGTCCGCCTGCTGATGCAGGGGACGTGGGTTCGTGACCCGGTCGGGGAGGATCCCACATGCCGCGGAGCGGCTGGGCCCGTGAGCCATGGCCGCTGAGCCTGCGCGTCCAGAGCCTGTGCTCCGCAACGAGAGAGGCCACAACAGTGAGAGGCCCACGTACTGCAAAAAAAAAAAAAAAAAGAATCTGACTTTCATCAAGTCCTGAGACCACATGTGTGGTGTGATCTCAATTAAAAGACAGTGGGCTCACGTCCCAGTTTGGGTTTTGTCTGGGTTCGAGTCCTGGCCCGTGAGTTCAAGTCCCAATCTGAGTTGTGTGGTTTCAGAAGTAATTCAGTGTAATCAACTTGCCACCATGTTGATCACCCCTGGGGAATGTTGCCATATTGGAGACTTGGTGTTTGTTTCCGCTGTCGGCAGATTGGGCATTGAGCAGTGACCATAGCCAAGTTGGCCTTGGTGAATGGAAGTTCATGTTGCTGAGGTCATGTATAATCTCCAGCCCAGCCACTGTGACCACTTTGTTCATAAGTTCATTAAGCAATGATAGGTGGCTGGGAAGAGGCTGACTGGTATCCACAGAATGGGTCATCTTTTCCATGTGATTCTTAAAATCCTCCTCTGCTGGGGTCACCCTTTGGTGAACATTCGCATGGGACAAAAATATATTCATGCTTTTTGCCCATTCAGAGAGGCCTACTATATACCTTTTCCCCAAATTTCCTTTTCATCTATTTTCCAACTGTGTTCCTCCCAAGTGTTCGACTATCCAACTAAACCACTGGCTACAGCCCATGAATTGATATGTAATTGCACATCTGACCATTTCTCCTCCAAGCAAACTGAACAGCAAGTTGCACTAATCTGTGTTTTGCCCACTGGGGTTTTCCTTCACCGCTTTTCTTCAGAGATGTCCCAGAAAGGGACATCTGTCCACATTCAAATGCTACCTGTGTATCCTGCAATGCCATCTGTAAACCAGTCCTTCGCTTTCTCTTCCTCTGTCAACTGATTGTAGGGACTCCCCATGAGACCATAGGTACAGGCTTGGAGAGAGGAGGCAGTGTAGCGGGAGTGTGGACCATGGACATTTGAGCCACTTCTTCATGTAACTTTTTTTGTGCATTCAGAGCCTGCTTGGACCACTTCAGTTTGGTGATGGAATGCTGCTGTGCACACCCAACTTTATGGGTGGGTCATGTGACACCTAGTTCATGATGGGCAGCTCAGGTTGCATGGTAATTGGGTGGCCCACGGTTAAGTGTTCAGTCTCTACTAAGGCTCAGTAGCAGGCCAAGAGCTGTTTCTCAAAAGGAGAGTAGTTATCTGCAGAGGATGGCAGGGCTTTGCTTCAAAATCCTAAGAGCCTGCCCTGCGATTCACCTATAGGCGCCTGCTGAAGGCTCCAGATGAAACCGAACAAAGGGCTCATGTGCCCACAGCACAAAAAGCCAAAGTCTGAGAGTGGGTATTTTAAAAACTTAATTTAATTTAATTTAATTTTTTTGGCTGTGCTGTGTGGCATGCGGGATCTTAGCCCCCAGATCAGGGAACTCGGCGTGAGACCTCTGCGTCCTAACCACTGGACCGCCAGGGAATTCCCAACAGTGGGTGTCTGTAGCAGAGTAAGGATTTTATTGCAGGGCGCCAAGCAAGTCTCAGATCCACTCCAACTTGGTCTCTAAATTAGGGGTTTTTAAAGGGGAAGAACAGAGGAGCTGGGGTTCATCATCTTAGTCATCTGCAGTCTACGCTCTTTGGTCTGCTGACCTGGGTGGGGAGAGGACCCTGTCAACATGATCTGTAAAGGCCATCTTGCCCTGGAAGATAACTTAAACAGCACATAAACAGTGATGCTTATTGGAAAGTGTGGCTCAAGTCACCTGATCTTCATCCTCCTTATTGATTAGCCTGTGGTCAAATAGGTATGGGCTACGACAAAAGGGAACAAAAGAGGAATGAGAAAGACAAGAACAGAAACCCAGGCATTAGTTTTAATTATGAATGAACCACAGGACTCGGTTTCACAAACAGCATCCCTATCTGCCGCTGCCACTTCAAACATCATTGGATCTGCTGGACCACATGCGCCCAGTAGCTGAGCAGGTTGCCTAGCAGTCTGGGCCTGTTATAGGGTATCCCCATGTTTAACCTCCACTCAAAACTAGTGGATTTGGGTTGCTTGTAACAAACCCAAATGAGGACTATGTTGCCTCTCCAATCCAAAGAGGCTCAACAAGCATTGTGCCTCTTTTTTGATTGTAGGAGGAGCCAGATGCAACAGCTTATCCTTTACCTTAGAAGGGTAAAGATCTCAAGATGCCCCACATCATTGGACTCCTAGAATTTCACTGAGGTGAAGTCTCCTGAATTTTGTTGGATTTTTTTCCCACCCTCTGCATGCAAATATTTTATCAGTAAGTCTAGAGTATTATTTATTTATTTATTTATTTTTGCGGTACGTGGGCCTCTCTCACTGTTGTGACCTCTCCCGTTGCGGAGCACAGGCTCCGGACGAGTAGGCTCAGCGGCCATGGCTCACGGGCCCAGCCGCTCCGCGGCATGTGGGATCTTCCCAGACCGGGGCACGAACCTGCGTCCCCTGCATCGGCAGGCGGACTCTCAATCACTGCGCCACCAGGGAAGCCCTGCAGCATTATTTATAATAGCCAAGATATGGAAGCAACCTAAGTGTCCATCTGTAGATGGATGGATAAAGAAGATATGATATACATATATAATGGAATATTACTCAGCCATTAAAAAGAACAAAATCTTGCCACTTGTGACAATATGGATGGATCTAGAGGGTATTATGCTAACCGAAATAAGTCAGACAGAGAAAGGCAAATACCATATGATTTCACTTATATGTGGAATTAAAAAAACAAAACGATTGAACAAATATAACTACACGCAGGAACAGACTCATAGATACAGAGGACAAATAGGTGGTTGCCAGAGGGGAGGGGGTTGAGGGGAACGAGTGAAATACGTGAGGGACATTAAGAGGGACAAACTTCCAGTTACAAAATAAGTGAGTCACAGGGATGAAATTTACAACATGGAGAATATAGTCAAGAATGTTGTAATAACTTTGTATGGTGACAGATGGTAACTGAACTTATCATGGTGATCATTTTGTAAAGTATAGAAATATCTGATCACTATGCCGTGCACCTGGAAAAACAAAGCGATGTGATAGAGCAAAGGATGCGTCAGATTGGTTAGAAAGGGTCCTGTTGCGGTATGATTGAACTGAAGCCGCTAACTCTCTTGAAAAACATCCCCTACGCTTTCCAACATGGTTCGAGAGCCAAGATGAGAAATAAGCACACAAATCCAAAGTGACACTTATGAATAAAAACTGTGAGAAATGACCATTTCCAGTAGTAAAGAGAGCACTGATAGCCCACGGTGTGATCCGGCATTAGAGATACTCAAAATATCTCCTTTGGATACTCCTAATCAACCACTTGTAATAAGAAGGAGCTGGGGCTTCCCTGGTGGCGCAGTGGTTGAGAGTCCGCCTGCCGATGCAGGGGACACGGGTTCGTGCCCCGGTCCGGGAGGATCCCACATGCCGCGGAGCGGCTGGGCCCGTGAGCCATGGCCGCTGAGCCTGCGCATCCGGGGCCTGTGCCCCGCAACGGGAGAGGCCACGACAGTGAGAGACCTGCGTACCGCAAAAAAAAAAAAAGAAGGAGCTGGATGAGTGTGTATATAATACTTCTATGGATGAGGAAAAGTAATTTCCCCTCTAGGTCCTTGGAGGAGACACCCCTGTGATTAAAGACAGGTTAATAAGAGGAAAGCAAAACAGAAGTTTAAAAACATGTATACCTTCTGTATATATGGGAGATGCCTAGGAAAACTGAGTAACTCCCAGAAATGGCCCAGGCCATCACCTTAAATACCATCTTCCACTAAAGACAGAAGATGTTGGTGGAGGGGCAGCCAGTTAAGGGAGGATATCAAGCAAAGCACAGGCGGGTATGGTTGTTACGTAGTCAGTCCCTGCAGGCTAGATATTCTGTTTCCTTCAAAGAAGCTGGAAGCATGTGTGTATAACCTTCTGTATTTTTTTTTATAATTAAAAAAATTTATTATTTATTTTTGGCTGCATTGGGTCTTTGTTGCTGCGCACGGGCTTTCTCTAGTTGTGGCGAGCGGGGCTACTCTTTATTGCAGTGCACGGGAGTCTCATTGTGGTGGCTTCCCTTGTTGTGGAGCATAGGCTCTAGGTGCGCAGGCTTCAGTAGTTGTGGCTCACGGGCTCTAGAGAGCAGGATCAGTCGTTGTGGCGCACGGGCTTAGCTGCTCCGCAACATGTGGGATCTTCCCGGACCAGGGCTCGAATCCATGTTGCCTGCATTGGCAGGGGGATTCTTAACCACTGAGCCACCAGGGAAGTTCCAAACCTTCAGTTTTTTAATCTTGGTGACTAATTAAAAAATTTAAAAAATTCTGTGTAGGCCAGTACTATATAAGGCAAATCAAACACATTTGCTGGGTAGTTTTGGCATATTTTCTCTCAGTGGCCTCATACTTTCGGGTCAGTTCACCTGTGTAGTGAGAGGCAGAGGATGGTGGTCCCAGCCTAACTTGGGATTCATTCTTATGGGGCTCTCTCTGGGGAATGGGCGAGGTGAGTGTATCAGTAATCTACTTGCACAAGGAGCTTCCTGGGAGAGAATGCAACCAAAGGCAAGGAGGAACTTGGTCTGATATGCTCAACTCATAACAAAATCTCTGCATCAGGGTTGACGTGAGACTCTCCACACTGGACTGTGACTCCTATATGGGCAAGGACTGTGTCATTTTGGGTACACTGTGCATCTGGAGCTTAGCGGAGCCTGGCACATAGTAGATACTCAGTAAATGTTGACTGAAGGACTGGCTGACTGACTGCATTCTTATTACTGCCCAGTGCCTGTCACTCAAGTTCGTTTTTGTTTGTTTGTTTGTTTGTTCTTTTTGCGGTACGCGGGCCTCTCACTGCCGCGGCCTCTCCCGTTGTGGAGCAAAGGCTCCGGAAGAGCAGGCCCAGCGGCCATGGCCCACGGGCCCAGCCGCTCCGCGGCACGTGGGATCTTCCCGGACCGGGGCACGAACCCGCATCCCCTGCATCGACAGGCGGATTCTTAACCACTGCGCCATCAGGGAAGTCCCCACATTTTTATTTGTATGCTAACAAAACAAGCCTTCTTTATTTATGTTTAACTCTTCATCCCAGAAAATTTCAAATGTACACTAAAGAAAATAATATAATAAACTCCCATCACTCAACACTTCAATAATTACAAATTATGGGCAGTTCTGTTTCATCTATAATCCCCCCTCACTCCCACCTCTGCCCCCAGTATTTTAGAGCAAATAGGCTTCCTTAAGAAACAGGACTTTTGAACTTAGTGATTACACACTGCACATGTCTGTTTCTCTTTTATCACCTCATCAAGACACTAGACAGAGTAAGGCGCCACTTTATGTAAATTGGAAGCAGCACAACAAAAGTATCAACAAAGTCTCATTTTATTTATTTATTTGCATGTTTACTTTTAAAAAAAAATTTTGGCTGCGTTGGGTCTTCGTTGTGCACAGCCTTTCTCTAGTTGCGGCGAGCGGGGGCTACTCTTCGTTGCGGTGTGTGGGCTTCTCATTGCGCTGCCTTCTCTTGTTGTGGAGCGTGGGCTCTAGGCGCGTGGGTTTCAGTAGTTTTGGCACGCGGGCTCAGTAGTTGCGGCACATGGGCTTAGTCGCTCCGCGGCATGTGGGATCTTCCTGGACCAGGGCTCGAACCCTTTTTCCCCTGGGTTGGCAGGCGGATTCTTAACCACTGCGCCACCAGGGAAGCCCCTGTGCAGTCGTTGTTAATCGCCTGAACAGCGCCATCAAGTGCTTATATTTGTGCTTAAAAACTTGCTCTCATATCAATAGCTTTGGAATAGAAGTTAGATGTGATAAATTGTTCTGGAGAAGGCCAGGCTCCACACAGCCAGTATTGTTTGTTTAGAATAGTTGCCCACATTTCAACACTTCTGAAATCGGGTGCGTCTTATAATCAATCATACATCATAGTTTAATTGGCAGCTTTAAAAGTGTCTAGTGGTGTGTATGTAAGATAAGGGAGCATCTTCACTTGATGAAGCTGTAGATCTGTTGGAATTCAGTCACTAAGACAGGGGTAGAAAGTGACAAGGGACAGAAGGAGAGCTGGGAGGTCAGGGAAGTCTCTGTGGAGGAGTTGTACACGCCCACCACCCCTGGGTCTCTTATCTGAAGCTCTACATTCCAAAAGGCTCTGGAAACAAAGTGGGGTTTTTTTGGTACCAAAACTCATTTGGCAGAAAAACCTAATTTGAACTAATGTGAAGTCATTTATAAATATAATATAGAATGATAACTTTAGCTATTCTACTCACTGTAAAGATGAGCCGTTTAGCTGCAGAAATATTAATGTTTGATGATGGAGTGTTATCTCAGCCCCTTGCGGGGGGAGGGACAGGAGGAGATGTTACCTAATGTTGGGGTATTGGGTCTGTATACCGCATAGGCACTGTATTCTTCTTCTTATTATTATTAATTTTTTCTTTTTTTCTCTTTTTTTTTTCTCTTATTTTTTTGTTTTGGCCTTGCTGCGCGGCTTGTAGGATCTTAGATCCCCAACCAGGGATCCATCGGACCCAGGCCCCGGGCAATGAAAGCGCAGAGCCCTAACCACTGCACCGCCAGGGAATTCCCTGCACTGTCTTTTAAAAGGCCATAAAATTCTGAATTTTGAAGCATATCTTGACCCAAGGGTAATGGATAAAGGACTCTGGATTGTATCTGAACTGCAGATTTATGGGTGGATATTTTAGATGTGTGAAGATGTGGAGGGGATTTTAGGAAGAGGAAAAAGCACCACCCCCCAGCATCTGGGATCTAGGTATAAGTCGTTATCCAACCATTACGTTTGCTTTAAAGGCAGAGATGACCTGCATTTCTGATAATTCATGATTCATACGCAGTTGGAGGGCTGGACTTTCTGGGTTTGGCTTTTCCCTACAGTATTAATGCCCTCCTTTTCCCACAAATCACCTGACTTCCCCGAAAACTCTGTAACACACCCTTTGGCTAAAAAAGAGCATTAGGCAACTGGTGAAATTCCCCGATCCCTCCTTTCTCCCCCTGTGGCCTGGGAAAGAGGAATCTCAGGCCTCAGTATGCAATTCTTGTTTCAAAAGCAGAGGGAGCTCCAAGATCAAGGCTGAGTTCCTCTTTCCCTAAGTCATGGTCTCCCAGCCCCCTCTTTGCTGGGATCAGGGAATTTCAGACATGCACACTGGGGTAGAGAATCACAGGAACGGAACCAGGACAGGGAGGCGGAGGTTCCTGCACCCAGGCCCTATGCTGCTCTTCCTGGGAGCCGGCAGGGTTGCCCGGCACGCCCACTGGCAAGAGAGACAGGACTGACCCACTTGTTCCCATCAGCTTCTGAAGGTAAAAACCTTAAAATCAAAGAGCAGAGCTTTGATGGAGGAAAAAGGAAGGCAGAAAACTTTACATAGGAAGGTTTTGGGCAAAGATGGAGGGCCGGAAAGAGCAGAACCCAGAGGGAGAATATAGGCCACTTATTTCTCTTAGGTTGACCCCATCCACCCCCATGTCACCCCACCACCACCACCAGGGTTAGAAGCATATTTGGCAACACGTTTCTAAGAACTGTGGGGAGATGTCTTGTCTTTTTAGTAAAGGTTAAAAAAAAAACAAGACTGGAAAATTAAGGTAGGAAATTGAGGGAATACCTTTCCTTTCCTTTCATGTTTCTTGTCATTCAGCTGTCCCTTTTCTCCTTCCACATCCAACCCTGTCTCAGACCACTTCTCCCAAGGTCACTGCCTTCCCCTAGGAAAAGGAGCTCATTCCTCCATCAGTGGTCATTGGGAGAAATACATGCAATAATACACAGTCAGGAGAGCTTGTTCGAGGTGATAAGGGGGATCCTTGTCAAAAGAAGAGGGAGACATGTCATAGGTGGATGGTCATGATGGGGAAAGACTCCTGAAATCCTGAGCGGAAAAGGGGATATATATTGTTCTGTTAGGGCAGGAGGGAGACTGACCGAGTCGGGGCTGGGGTGGGTGTTGAGGGTGAGGGAGGAGAACAGAGGAAGCAGAAAACTGGGAGAAATTACTCATTATTTTGGAGAAAAACTGGGAGAAGGTCCTGAGAAGCCAGGGGAGAAGGATAAGATGTAGTTTCAATCTAGAACCAGGGCGAGTGTGAGAGGATGGGTGTCGTCCAGTGATGATTAATGATATGGCTCTGTTGAACCTCTGTGTTATTCTTACCAAGGTGACATTGGCCCCTTACCACCCAAGCAGGTGCCTGTGTGCTTGTTAGACAAATACAGCCAGGTCTGCCACCGCTTTAGGTCCAAAGTCCAGAGGTGCAGAGAGCCAGGACCAAGAGACGAGCTGCTCACCAGGGATGGACCAATTGCCAGAGATGTGGTGAGTGATCACGGGTCTACGGAGATGTATGTGGACCCCATTCCCTTCATCTTCTCAAGAAAATGCCTCAGATCTGAAGCCTGGGTTTTGCTTTGACCTAGGCCTTTTTGCTTCGTTCCAACCCAAGATTCGCCTCCATGTGCTGGTGCCCTTCGCCTTTCCCATCCCTTCTCCCTGCCCTTGCCTGCTGGTACCTGGGTCACCCACCTCTCCATATGCCTTTTTTATTTTGTCAGGTGCATTGTCCTGTTTTCCCTTTTGGCATGGGTTTATGCCGAGCCTGCTATGTATGGGGAGATCCTGTCCCCCAACTACCCTCAGGCATACCCCAATGAAGTAAAGAAGTCTTGGGATATAGAAGTTCCTGAGGGGTACGGCATCCACCTTTACTTTACCCATCTGGACATAGAGCTGTCCGAGAACTGCGCATATGACT
Source organism: Lagenorhynchus albirostris (assembly GCF_949774975.1). Lineage (NCBI taxonomy): Eukaryota > Metazoa > Chordata > Mammalia > Artiodactyla > Delphinidae > Lagenorhynchus > Lagenorhynchus albirostris. Next base: position 97,589,957 of record NC_083105.1, on the reverse strand, counting down.
CAGTGCAGGTATACTGTAATAAGCACGTGAAGGATGGCGCTGGGCTGGTGGGCTGAGAGGATGCAGGAGGGGGTGCCACCGGCATACAGTGAGCTGTGCTCACATAGTCCTAAGATGGGAAATGGTCCAGTCTCTCTGTCCCTTTTTCTCTGACCTCCATACCAAAATATTACCCTTTCCTAGTTTCTTTTGACCCTTCTCTTAGATAATGTCAGGAGGTCTTGAAGAAGGGAAACTCTGTGGACAGAGGACCAGCAAGAATCCCAACTCCCCAGTGGTGGAAGAGTTCCAAGTCCCATACAACAAACTCCAGGTGATCTTCAAGTCAGACTTCTCCAACGAAGAGCGTTTCACTGGGTTTGCTGCATACTACGTTGCTGTAGGTAAGGCTCACCCCTCTGTGTGCCTCATTGATCCAACCACATGATTAGAAGCCGGACAAACATTGAGCAATGCAGGGAGGGAGGGTTCTGTTTATAACTCTTATGAAGTGTTGACTTGGCTTGGATCCCTCCATGAATTGCTTTTGTGAAATTCAAATGCATAATCATATCCTGGTGATGATAGTAATGATAAAAAAGAGTTAATAAGCAGTAATTTATTGAGAACCACTATGAACTGGGCACTGTGTTAAGAACTTTACCTATATTAATTTAATCTTCACCTCAATTCTTTAACTAGGTGTTATTAGATCTACTTAAAGACAGGGGAAGTAAGGACTAAGGAAGTTAAATAAGTTGTGAAGACTCACACAAGGAATGTATGGTATTCAAACCCATTTAACATATGGCAAACAAACTTTCAAATTCTGTGTGCGTCTCCAGCTATCTCCAGGGTAAAATGAAATCAGGACATCTCATAAAGCCACAGTATTGTTTAGACTTGACAGAAGTACCAACAGCATATAAAGTAATACATGTACTAATTGTTCCTTCCTGCAGAAGACATTATCAAGTTCAGCTTGCAGAGTGTTGTCTCTGGAGCTGAAACGCTCTGTTTGTGAGAAAGATCAAGGGTCTCTGGCACTGAGAGCTCCCCTACAGCTGTGCAATGGTAGAGCGCAACTCCGGAATCATAGTTCACAAGAGTAGTATAGAATAATACCATCCTGAAATGTGATTCATTGAATGTCTTTAAGCAACAGACCCTTCCTACTTTTCTTATCCTTGCAGTGTGGCGCTTAACCTCATTCTTCCTTCTAGGTCTCTGTCCTTGACCTCAATCTTTCTCTACTCTTTGTAGATGTAAATGAGTGCACAGACTTTGCAGATGCCCCTTGCAGCCACTTCTGCAACAACTTCATTGGTGGTTACTTCTGCTCCTGCCCGCCAGAATACTTCCTCCATGATGATATGAGGAATTGCGGAGGTGAGCTTGGCATCAGGAAGGGTGCGCGTTCCCTGGGATTTGGAATGGCTTAAGGCTTCGGTAGGGGGCTTGTCTACCCTTCGATCTTGATTAACCTCAGCCTTGACTTGGCATCGATTTTCATTTTTTAATAGTTTACAAGCTGATTTCTTTCTTTCTTTTTTAAAATTTATTTATTTATTTTTGGCTGCATTGGGTCTTTGCTGCTCCACGCAGGCTTTCTCTAGTTGCGGCGAGTGGGGACTACTCTTCTTCGTTGCACTGTGCGGGCTTCTCATTGTGGTGGCTTCTCCTGTTGTGGAGCACGGGCTCTAGGTGCGCAGGCTCAGTAGCTGTGGCGCACGGGCTTAGTTGCTCCGCGGCATGTGGGATCTTCCCGGACCAGGGCTCGAACCTGTGTCCCCTGCATTGGCAGGTGGATTCTTAACCACTGCGCCACCAGGGAAGTCTGGCATCTATTTTTAGTTACCCGTAAACTGAAGGGGAGCTACAAGGGTGGAGGAAGACAAACCTACAGGGTCAAGTTAATTAATTGGAGAAGAGAGATAGGTGCCTGTGTCAACCCGGGGCTCTCCATAACCGTGAAAGGCTCTATCATCAGCAAAGTGATGGAAACCCAGTAGGTATTGGGTATCTCTGCTGATATGTGTTGGGTATGAAATTGTGACATGTGGGCTTCAATCAATCAATGTGACAGTCAATCACTGTGGACTGTCAGTTCATGAGAAGCATCATGGCAAAAGGCAGGGACTCCTTTGCTTGACTCTATATTTGATTCTCCTTTTCTCTTTTTCTCCCTTAGTCAACTGCAGTGGGGATGTATTCACCACACCGATTGGGGAGCTCACAAGTCCCAATTATCCCAGTCTATACCCAGAGAACTCGAGGTGTGACTATCAGATCCTGTTGGAGGAGGGGTTCCAAGTGGTGGTGACTATGCAGAGAGAAGATTTTGATGTGGAACCAGCTGACTCTGAGGGCCGCTGCGCTGACAGTTTACTTGTGCGTGATGGACGATGAACTCCTCTCCCAACTCACACAGAGAGATTTCTCCTTGAAGACAAATTACATAGCTTTCTGCCCCTTCTTTTCTTTTTTTCCCCTCCTTCTTATTTTATTTTACTTTTTTTTTTTTTTTTGCGGTACGCGGGCCTCCCACTGCTGTGGCCTCTCCCGTTGCGGAGCACAGGCTCTGGATGCGCAGGCTCAGCGGCCATGGCTCACGGGCCCAGCCGCTCCGCGGCATGTGGGATCTTCCCGGACTGGGGCACGAACCCGTGTCCCCTGCATCAGCAGGCGGACTCTCAACCACTGTGCCACCAGGGAAGCCCTAATTTTACTTTTGTCCCTTCCATTTTGCCTTTTTATTTCAGTTCTTTCTCTCTTCTGATTTCATCATTTTGTTTCTCTTCAGTTTGTTGCAGGAAACCAGCAATTTGGTCCTTACTGCGGTAATGGATTCCCTGGGCCACTAACTATTGAAACCAAGAGTAATGCTCTCAATATCATCTTCCAAACTGATGAAACAGAGCAAAAAAAGGGATGGAAATTTCGTTACCATGGAGATCGTGAGTAACTTAGAAGTTGCTCTTTGGTTGGTGGCACCAAAGTCCTTGCACAATGTAAAATCCAAACAGGTAGATTGTTGTATGGACAGGTATCCTGAGAATACTTCACTTCCTCAGCAGGATCTAAACCTGTCAGTAGTTGCTAGAAATGCCTCAACTTCCAGGAATCTTTCAACTGGACCTGTGAATGCAGACAGCTTGGGGGTGGTTCATTAGTAATGCCATATTAATTAATTAATATTAATTAATTAATATTAATTAATTTTTTTACCACACCATGTGGCATGTGGGATCTTAGTTCCCCAACCAGGGGTCAAACAGGTGCCCTCGGCAGTGAAAGCGCCAAGTCCTAACCACTGGACCGCCAGGGCATTCCCTGTCGTATTATTTTAGACACCTCCGTATTGGAATGCTGGGCGTCAGGATTGAGGATGACTGAACAACTGTAGAAAGTGTGAGAATGATGTAAATATCATAGAGATTCTCCTATTTGGTAAAAAGTTTTTTCCTATCCTTTCCAAGCAATCCCTTGTCCTAAAGAAGTCACTGCCAATTCTTTTTGGGAGCCTGATAGAGCCAAATATGTGTTCAAAGATGTGGTGAAGATAACCTGTGTGGATGGATTTGAAGTTGTACAGGTAAAGCACCGTTAGAGGCTTCTCTCTTGTCCCTAGGTCGGGATGAGCGTACTGGAATTGTCTAATCATTTACCGAGCGTTCTCGCTCCAGCAAAGGTCTAACACCTTCTCCATAAAGAGAACCGTTCAGGATCTTTAGTCTTTCCTTGTCAGTCATGAAGATCCTTGGACAGCTTGACATTCCCTTTTTGGCTTTGGTCTTCCTGGGGCAGGGGGGTGCTGACATGCTGGGACAAAGCTGTCTTTTACCCCCAACTCCTGGGCGCCTTGGGTCATTCTGCTACGATGTCCCCAAGCTTCTTGTGGTGAGGACTCCTCATTGATCCAAGGCCAGAGATCGATTCCATTTCTGGATTTTGATTCCCTATATCTCTCCTTATAAATTAATGGAGATGTTTATTATTGTCCAGGGAAGTGTTGGCTTGACATCTTTCTATTCTACTTGCCAAAGCAACGGAAAGTGGAGTAGTTCCAAACTGCGGTGTCAACGTATGTACCTCTTTCAAATGGGACTCTTTTTTTTTTTTTTGTTTCCTCCCAAAGGGAATGGAAAGATTAGTGCATTAAGATACAAATGCATGGTTTCCTCTTAGGCTTGTGAGAGAGTAGATTGAGTTTTTGAAGGGAAGGCTGTCATGGAGTCCCAGCCCTGATCTGATCCCAGCCAGACTAGCAGGTTTCTTCCAAAGAAAGAGGCTATGAGATTGGTAGAGTTAATAGCATTATGTGGGTCCATTCCTTCAGAGGCCTCACCAACCACTGAGAACCAGGTTTATCCTTGTAGCTCTCAAGGGGCTCTCAGACCTGGCGGGACTCAGTGGGCTAGGGTGTTGAGGGATGCCAGTCGGAGACCATGGCCACAGAGAGGCTGACATGGGGGATTCATTCCAGGTGTGCTTATGGATGTGGGGAGTGGGGAAGGAGTGAGGAACACGGCTGGGAGGGTGGACTGGCCCAGTGACTCTTCCTGGGAGGAAGTGGCCGTCCTGACCATCTCTCTCCTGCCTTCCTCTCGTAGCCGTGGACTGTGGCGCTCCCGAACCCATTCGGCACGGTAGAGTCGAAGATCCAGAAAACACTCTGTTTGGTTCCGTCACTCGCTACACTTGTGAGAAGCCATATTACTACATGGAAAATGAAAGAAGCGGTAGGTTTCTTTGACTAAAGAAAAGAGAAAGAAAGAATGAGAGTGTTGGAGGGTGACTAGCACAGTCTTCCTGGGTTGGGTGCTCTCTGTGGTGGAAGCATGGGGTCCTAACCACTGAGCCACCAGGGAAGTCCCCTGACCGACTATTTAATGTAGAACAGGAGTCATGCTTCCAGCTTCAAGTCATTATTCTATGATGCCTGACTTTCTCGATGGGGAGGCCTTGGTGGTGCTGGATGAAGGTCTGGTTGGCTCACACTATGTCCCACTTCATTGCTTTTAATTTAATTTAATTTCTTTTCCCACTTGAAGCACTTTCCCAGCCTCTGCAGTAACCCTCTTCCCTCTGCTTTGGAGACTGTTCCTTCCCCTCCCTTGGCAGGATAGGGGCCAGAGAGATTGTTTGGAGGATGTTCTCAGGATTCTTTTCTAGTTGGTTTGATCTGATTTTGCCTCCTCAAATCCCAGAGGTGCTAAGGCTCTGAACGAAAAGGGTGGGGGGGGGGAAGACTCCAGAAGATGTGATGGTGAGTGTGTCCCCTGTCCCTTGTGCTGTTCCAGAGGAGTATCGCTGCGCTGGCAACGGGAGCTGGGTGAATGAGCTGCTGGGCGCAGAGCTGCCAAAATGTGTTCCAGGTAATCAGGGCTCAGGCTTGTGTAGAGAGCACGGCCACAGGTGTGGTTGCATGGGTCTCACCTTCTAAAAGAAGCTGTAATCCTCTTGGGAAGGAACTTGACCGTCTGGGCTGCCAGAGTCTAGCTCAGTGAGGTGGAGACAAAGCTGGGCCGTGGACCTGCCAGGGCCTTGGGGAATTCATCAACCACACTGTCAGGCCGATGGACGGGAAGGAGAAAAGTCAGCCGGTGACAGTTGGTGTCAGAGTCTGGGCCAGTTAGGTTTGGTAATGTAGGTGTATTAAGGGCGTCTAGGATTGCTAAAAACAGAGCCTGAAATAAGAGAGTGAGGATTCAACATTCAGAAACAAGACTACTCGAAGAGCCTAGTTATTATATTAAAAGTCTATCTGACAACAAGATATAGAGGAATAAAAGGAATAAGGGGTTGCGTAGAAATCAGAGTTGAGTAGAAGAAGGCTCCCAGGCAAAGCCATAATAATAATAATCGTCCTCTTAGTAGCAACAGTGTGATTGAGAGCTAGGGGCCGAGCTGGCTCTCAATCAAATAATCAAATGCAATCAAACAATTGCATTTATTATCTCATTCAATTAAGTCTTTGCAACAACGCTCTGGGGTAGGTGTTATTGATCCCGTTTTATAGTTGAGGGAATTCAGTGCAAGTTCAGAGGTAAGAAGGGGCATGGTTAGGCTTTGAACCCAGGTCTGTCTGTTATGTTCAACTCACAGTCCATTCAGGCTGACTAGTGAGGGATTTAGGAAAGGCAACTTTATCTGAAATAAAATTCCGTTTTAGTTATATTCAGTAATGGCAAAGCAATCAAACCTGGATCCAGTCAGTGGGGGATGAGATGAAAGATGGAAAAAGAGAACCGTCCACAGGTCACTAGGAGGGACTCGCTGCAATTAGGACTTGAGAGAAGAAGGTGATAAGTGTTTGATCTGGGCATCAGAGGAGGGTAGAATGCTTGCCTCCCCTAACAGCTGTATGAGGACAGGGTTGCCCAGCTCTGGCTCCCAGCTGGGCCCCCGGCCCCATGTGCCAAGCCTGGGGTGAAGTGTCCTCCCCACACTGTGAGTTAAGCTGTCCATGGTGTGAGGCTCGTTTGGGTTCAGTAATTCGCACACGGCCTCCGTTTAAACCAGTCTTTCCCACAAGCCGGCTTTTGGCACTGGCAAAGTGGGATGTTTGGTCCTTAGGTCAGTTCAGGATGAGTCAGGCGCTGAGATCGTTGACCAAATATTTGGCTATGTTGTGCTGAGAACGCTGAGGCCCAGCAGGTGTTTGAGTGGCTGTAGGATTTGCAGGGGGCCAGCAATCTGCCCTGCTCCCTTCCCATCTTGTTTTTGTTCCTCCCTAGTCTGTGGCGTCCCTGGTGAACCCTTTACAGAAAAACAGAGGATATTTGGAGGCTCCATGGCAAAGATTGAAAATTTCCCCTGGCAAGTCTTCTTCTCGAACCCCCGGGCCGGCGGGGCTCTCATTGACGAGTACTGGGTGCTGACAGCTGCCCACACCGTGGAGGGAAACCGTGACCCAGTGATGTACGTTGGCTCTACCTCAGTGGTCACTTCGCAATTGGCAAAGGCCCAGATGCTCACTGCTGAGAAAGTGTTTATTCATCCCGGTTGGAAGGTCCTGGATGCCTCGGAAGTACGGAAGAATTTTGACAATGACATTGCGCTGGTGCGGCTGCAAGACCCGGTGAAAATGGGACCCACTGTCTCCCCTATCTGCCTGCCAGGCACCTCCTCAGAATACAACCCCTCAGTGGGAGATCTGGGGCTGATCTCAGGCTGGGGCCGAACAAATACCAAAGATCATGTTATTAAGCTCAGAGGGGCAAAATTACCTATTGCTCCCTTAGCAAAGTGCCGGGAGCTGAAGGGGCTAAATTCCGGAATAGATATAAATTCCTTTGTTTTCACTGAGAACATGATCTGTGCTGGAGGTGAGAAGGGTGTTGATAGCTGTGAAGGGGACAGCGGTGGGGCCTTTGCTCTACAGGTCCCTAATGAAGAGAATACCAAATTCTATGTCGCTGGCTTGGTGTCCTGGGGCCCCCAGTGCGGTACCTATGGGATCTACACTCGCGTCAAGAACTATGTTGACTGGATCATGAAGACGATGCAGGAGAATAGTGCCCCCGGTGGAGGCTAACCGCACAGACCCCACCAGCCTCTCTACAGGCTGTGACCCATCTGTTGCTTTCTGTTCCTCACGATAATCCCATTATTTCACCATGACTGAGAGAAGACATGGGAGTATGATTTAACTAGAACTTGATTGTTGGGATACCTGGTTGGAGGTGGGGTTTGATCATGTCGTTGTGTCGGTCATTCAGTGTAGTTGGAGCCCCTGGGTCCTCTCCCCTGAATCTGTCCTGTGGACAACAGTGTGGGAAGGGACGCTTATCTTGTCCTGTTCCACCGGGAGCCCTCTTTCCTGATGATTGCCTCCTGTTCCAGTTCTGACTCTGCAATTCGTTGTGGGGCACACCCTTGATTTTTGTTTCCCCTTTACCTGTTTGCAGTTTATCATTATCAGTGTCTACTATCTACCGGTAATAAAGCATGTTTATAACCCAGTTCTCGCTGACTTGGTTATTCCACATCAAGACTTCAGCACCATAGAAAGGGAGTGCGATGGGCTGTTGTGTCCTGGAAATTCAGGCCCCTAGCGGCTAATATTTAATTGTCATGAAAACAGGGAACTCAGTTTCTCTCCTCTCTTCCAACTGACATTTACTGAGTATTGCGGATTAGCGTAACGTCAACACAAGGTACCGTGTTCTGTTTTTGAAATTCATCAAATGTACTCGAACCTCACTCAGACATCCACATACAACAGTTAGAACTGGCTGTTTAAGATCTTTCAGTCTAAAATTTTGTGGTATAAATTGTTTCAATATGTCTCCTGAAGATGACTTTTCCTTTAGTGTGCCTTTGTATAATACAGTATTATGACTCAATGAGAAAGAAAAACAAAAGAAATTCAGCATGTGCTCATCTGCTTTCCTGGTGGTTTTGGTTAATTTGTCAGTCAGGCAACAACGTCTTCTCTGGATTGAACTGTGCACCGAGATGTTATAGCTCGTCTTGGTGAGGAGGGACCCAAAGACTCCCTTCTACTTTTTTCCAAGGGAACAGAAAAACAAACAAGTGAGCAAACAAACAACTCCTCATCCCCACAAAATGATTAGTGGTGAAAAAGGACCAGACAATAGAGACTAGTATTTTTTTTTTTTTTTTTTTTTTGCGGTACGCGGGCCTCTCACTGTCGTGGCCTCTCCTGTTGCGGAGCACAGGCTCCGGACGCGCAGGCTCAGCGGCCATGGCTCACGGGCCCAGCTGCTCCGTGGCACGTGGGATCTTCCCGAACCGGGACACGAACCCGCGTCCGCTGCATCGGCAGGCGGACTCTCAACCGCTGCGCCACCAGGGAAGCCCGAGACTAGTATTTTTTTTTTAATTGAAGTATAGTTGATTTACAATTTTGTGAATATATATATATATATATTCTTTTTCATATTCTTTTCCATTAGGGTTTATTAGAGGATATTGAATATAATTCCCTGTGCTATATAGTGGCACCTTGTTTTTCATCTATGTTATATAGAGTAGTTTGGAATCTGCTAATCCCAAACTCATAATTTATCCCTCCCCCTGCTTTCCCCTTTGGTAACCATAAGTTTGTTTTCTATGCAGAGATTAGTATTTTTTAAACTGAGGACAGAAGAGCTATCTTAGGGTGGCCATTGCCCTAACAAGGTGTCTTACGAAAGCCATGGCCTGAGATTAAGAGTTCAGGGACACTCTGGTCTGTTTGATGTGACACGTGGCTTTCAGGAAAACAGTTTTTATCAGAAGCCAAAAGGGGTATATTTGTGGCCCATGAAGAAAGAACTTTGATCTTCCATGGACCAAAAGGGCAAAATTCAACAGCTGACATTAGGCTGGTGGTTAACACATGATGAAGTAACCAGAACTCTAATCAAAAGGTCTGAAGAACCAAATGGGACTTCTCTGGTGGCGCAGTGGTTAAGAATCTGCGTGCCAAGGCAGGGGACACGGGTTCGAGCCCTGATCCAGGAAGATCCCACATGCCGTGGAGCAACTAAACCCGTGCGCCACAACTACTGAGCCTGTGCTCTAGAGCATGCAGGCCACAACTACTGAGCCCGCGTGCCTCAACTACTGAACCCGCATGCCTAGAGCCCGTGCTCTGCAACAAGAGGAGCCACCGCAATAAGAAGCCCGTGCACAGCAACGAAGAGTAGCCCCCGCTCGCCGCAACTAGAGAAAGCCCGTGTGTAGCAATGAAGACCCAACGCAGCCAAAAAAACCCCCCAAAAACCCAACAATAGGAAGCTACTGGAAGTATCGTGTCAAATCAACCCAGCAGCATAAAGCCATTTACTTTATTCCTTAACTGTACACCTGCCAACTACCTTCCCCTACCTGCCTGTCGTTACATGTGCCATGGAGTTGACAGTGTACCCCGGACTACAGAGTTTTGGGCAGGAGAAGGGGGATTCCTCTAGAGAAAAAAAAAATTGGAAAAATATTAAGAAACATGCTTGTGATGTGGAAATTTTCCTTCTTTTTAATAATTGGAGGAGTAGAAAAAAAATCAACCTGGAATCTGACAAATAACAGAAAAAGGAAGTCCATCCCTGCCAGAGAGAATCTTTAGTCTATTTGGGTTCTGCCCTTGCGGACAGGCCGAGGTATTGGTGAAAGGATTCGCTTGTTGCTGCTGCCTTGGACAGTAGGATGGGTCTGTTTTTTTGCAACATTAGCTGTAGTACCAGATCATTTCCCTGGGTGAGGGGCAGGGAGGGGTTCTAAGTGAATCATCATCAGAGACTTTGGAGCTGGAAAGGCTCATCACCAAGGCCTAGAAGGGCTAGAAAATCATTCATTGTGGCTTAAAAGACATCAATCGTACGGCGTTGCAAGTCGCTTGGGAATAACATGTGTGCTTCACCTGAAACTCAGGAAAAGACTTAACTTTTAAAAAAGCAAGTGAATTGTCACATTTCTTTGGTCAGAAAAAAACAGACTGGTGGATCAGCTCCTCATGCTGGGGGACAAAAATGCAGCCAAGAGGACTTTATGGGAAGGACCCTAGTTGAAACAGCACTAGCCCAGAAGGGGCTTGAGGGATTTTGGGATTCTCAAAAGTTGCTTTTACCATGATTTCTATAATCAGAAAAATATTCTATGAAAATGTGACTTTTTACTTTCCGCATAGCTGTTCTTCTTGTTTTTCAATTTTCCATGCAACATAATCAAGAATTTATTTGAAACACCTTATGATATGAACTGAAATAAACTTGACAAACTACAATTATCCTGATGTTTTATTCATTCATTTATTATTTATTCATTTATTACTTTTAATTCATTTTACACAACGGGCTTTCTCATAAAATTTTATTTGGAAGGAGTTCTATTCAATTACCCGATGGTTATAAAAATGGAAGAGGGGCTTCCCTGGTGGCGCAGTGGTTGAGAGTCCACCTGCCGATTCAGGGGACATGGGTTCGTGTGCCGGTCCGGGAAGATCCCACATGCCGCGGAACGGCTGGGCCCGTGAGCCATGGCCGCTGAGCCTGCGCGTCTGGAGCCTGTGCTCCGCAACGGGAGAGGCCACGACAGTGAGAGGCCCGCGTACCGCAAAAACAAAAAGAAAAACAAAACAAAACAAAAAAATGGAAGAGAACAATGATAACTAGAGATTGTGGAATATATCTTCTGCAACCCTGGGGAGGGGTGCGGGGAATAAAGGTGACCTTTGGGTTATTTTAGGTGAAGAGTGTGGATGGGATTATAGAAAAGAGAATTTATTTCACACAGTGTCTTTCTGCATCAGTGATTTTAATATGGATTCTTAGTGGTTGTCAACAGCCGGTTAGATAATCTTTTTTTTTTTACACCTTGCTCTTTGGATTCTGACCTAATGAATTCCGGGCTCAGTCCTCCTCCTCCATCTCTTTCTTGATCCAGTCAACGTAGTTGAGCAGTTTCGTGTAGAACCCGTACCCCCTGCTGCAGCCGATGCCCCAGGATATGATGCCTGTCGCCACCCAGCGATCATTTTTCTCATCCCTCACTGCAAAGACCCCTCCGCTATCCCCCTGACAGGCATCTTGCTTTAGAGTCGGGTCCCCAGAGCAGAACATGTTTTCAGAAAACACATCTTTCCTATTTTTTTTCCGGAGCCATTTCTCACAATCCTCTCGCTTAGCTACGGGCAGACGGACAAACCTGAGGTTGTGAGAAAGTCTCTCCTCCGTGATCCCAAAGCCACTGACATAGCCCATGAGACCCTGGTCATAGAAGGTCTCGTTGTCGGGGAGGCAGATGGGGAGGAGGTTGGGGCCCAGGGTGACACTGTTTTCCAGCTCCAGGAGGGCGATGTCCCCCTCGAAGCTGTGGGACTCTTCCTGGCGGTAGTCGGGGTGGATGCTGACCCTGCGGACGGGGTGGTTGGCCAGCTTGGTGATCTCTTCCACGTTGACGTGGCCCAGGAACACGTCCACGGTGGCGTTGCCCTGCGCTTCGTACTCCTTGGGGTAGAGCGTGTGCGCGGCCGTGAGGATCCAGCGGTCGCCCAGCAGCGCGCCGCCCCCTCGGCCGTGGATGTTGGTGAAGGCCTGCCAGGGGAAGTTGCCCAGCTTTGCCTTCTGACCTCCAACGATGCGCTGCTTCTGCTCCACAGGGTTGACGGGTTTCCCGCACACTGGGGAGGAGAAGGGGGCCGGGGGCGGGGGGGGGGAGAAGGGGACGTGGTGGGGGAGAAGGGGGCGGGTGTGGGGAGAAGTAGGCGGATGGGGGGGAGGGGGGGCGGGGGGAGGGGGAAGAAGTCAGCGCCCGGTACCGCGGTCTGTTCCCTCCCCTTCGCCCCCTCTTTTTAGCTCAGGGCCCTTTCTTCTCTCTCCTCCCTCCCTTCCGTCTTTGGTGTACGGTCAGCCTCTTCTCCTCGTTCTTGTTTATTCTTCCTGGGGCTTTTCTCGCTCTTTTTTTCCTTTTTCTTTTTTTGGCCGCGCCGCGGACCCGTGCCCCCTGCAGTGGGACGTGGCGTCTTAACCACTGGACCGCCAGGGAAGTCCCTTTTGCTCTTTTTATTTTTATTCCTCATCTCCCACCTGCTCAGTGAAAAGTCCAGGAATGTCGGGGCAGGTCCAGCTCTCTGGGTCCCTCTGCCCTTCTGCTGGGGCGTCTCCTCGCCTTTTTCCTGATTCCTCCCTCACCCCCTGTCTACCTTCAGCTTCAAGCTGGAGCGTCTCTCCCTTCTCTGTGCCATGCCTCCTCTGAGGCCCTGCAGGGCTGCCAGGGCTGCCAGGGCCACAGAGGACGGTGGAGGGTTTCCACTCACCTGGCAAACACCGAGGCATCTTCTCTCCTGCCAGCTCATTCTTCCACGTGCCCTGAGCTGTGCAGATGTACTGCCCTGAGGGGAGAGGGGCTGCGCTCAGGCTGGGAGGTCGTGGGCAGGGGCCAGTGAGCACCAAAGTGTGGAGGGAGAGGTCAAGGATCAAAGGGAAAGGTTCAAATATATGTGGATGGGCTATTGAAAGTGTTAAGAGGCTCCATACGTATATTTTTGTTTTAATGCTAAGTGGAAAAATCAGAATGCTTAACTATTATATTCGACATGATCCCCATTTGTGAAAGTAGACACAAAACCTGCAAGGAACTTATCAAACTTCCATCAGTGATTGCATCTTGGTGCTGGGTAGTAGATGTTAATGGTAGCTATGGTTTTTTTTTTTTTTTTTTTGGCGGTGCTGGGTGGATCTTAGTTCCCCAACCAGGGATTGAACTCACACCCTTGGCAGTGAAAGAGTGGAGTCCTAACCACTGGACCTCCAGGGAATTCCTGGTAGCTATGTTTTCTGATCACAGACAGTGTGCCGGTGCTCATTGCTCAGAACTTTATCTGCATTATCTCATTTAAGCACCACCGTGAGGCTTTCAGATAGGCACCATTATCCCCACCTTATAGACGAGGAAACTGAGTTTAAATAATTTGCACAAGGTCGGGCTTCCCTGGTGGCGCAGTGGTTGAGAGTCTGCCTGCCAATGCAGGGGACACAGGTTCATGCCCCCCGGTCTGGGAAGATCCCACATGTCGCGGAGCGGCTAGGCCCGTGAGCCATGGCCGCTGAGCCTGCGCATTCGGAGCCTGTGCTCTGCAACGGGAGAGGCCACAGCAGTGAGAGGCCCGCGTACCGCAAAAAAAAAAAAAAAAAAGTTTTAAAGATACCCACAGATGAACTTGAGAGTAATTTAGTAAACCTCAATGCAGAAATTCACAACATAGCAGCCTGAGAGGGTATGTGGGGAGAAGGCTGAGGAAGTCTCACTGATAAAGCTGTAGTGGTGGTGGTGGTGATGGTGGTGGTGATGGTGGCGGTGGTGATGGTGGTGGTGATGGTGGTAGTGATGGTGATGGTGGTGGTGATGGTGGTGGTGATGGTGGTAGTGGTGATGGTGGTGGTGGTGGTGGTGATGGTGGTGGTGGTGGTAGTGGTGATGGTGGTAGTGATGGTGGTGGTGATGGTGGTGGTGGTGGTGGCAGTAGTGGTGGTGATGGTGGTGGCGGTAGTGGTGATGGTGATGGTGGTGGTGGTGATGGTGGTGGTGGTGGTGGTAGTGGTGATGGTGGTGGTGATGGTGGCGGTGGTGATGGTGGTGGTGATGGTGTTGGTGATGGTGGTGTTGGTGATGGTGGTAGTGATGGTGGTGGTGGTGATGGTGGTGGTGGTGGTGGCGGTAGTGGTGGTGGTGGTGGCGGTAGTGATGATGGTGGTGGTGGTGGTGATGGTGGTGGTGGTGGTAGTAGTGGTGATGGTGGTGGCGGTAGTGGTGATGGTGGTGGTGGTGGTAGTGGTGGTGATGGTGGTGGTGGCAGTAGTGGTGATGGTGGTGGTGGTGATGGTGGTGGTGGTGATGGTGATGGTGGTGATGGTGGTAGTGGTGATGGTGGTGGTGGTGATGGTGGTGGTGGTGATGGTGGTGGTGGTGATGGTGGTGGTGGTGATGGAGGTGGTGGCAGTAGTGGTGGTGATGGTGGTGGCAGTAGTGGTGGTGGTGGTGGTGGTGATGGTGGTGGTGGTGGTGGCAGTAGTGGTGGTGATGGTGGTGGCAGTAGTGGTGGTGGTGGTGGTGGTGATGGTGATGGTGATGATGGTGGTGGTGGTGGCAGTAGTGGTGGTGATGGTGGTGGTAGTAGTGGTTATGGTTGTGGTGATGGTGATGGTGTTGGTGATGGTGGTGGTGGTGATGGTGGTGGTAGTAGTGGTTATGGTTGCGGTGATGGTGATGGTGTTGGTGATGGTGGTGGTGGTGATGGTGGTGGCAGTAGTGGTGGTGGTGGTGGTGATGGTGGTGGTGGTGGTGGTGGTGGTGGCAGTAGTGGTGGTTATGGTGGTGGTAGTAGTGGTTATGGTGGTGGTGATGGTGTTGGTGATGGTGGTGGTAGTGATGGTGGTGGTGATGGTGGCGGTGGTGATGGTGGTGGTGATGGTGGCGGTGGTGATGGTGGTAGTGATGGTGGTGGTGGTGATGGTAGTGGTGATGGTGGTGGTGATGGTGATGGTGGTGGTGGTGGTGGTGGTGGTGGTAGTGGTGATGGTGGTGGTGGTGATGGTGGTGGTGGTGGTGGTGATGGTGGCGGTGGTGATGGTGGTAGTGATGGTGGTGGTGGTGATGGTAGTGGTGATGATGGTGGTGATGGTCATGGTGGTGGTGGTGGTGGTGGTAGTGGTGATGGTGGTGGTGGTGGTTGTGGTGGTGGTGGTGGTGGTGGTGATGGTGGTGAGAAGAAGCTGCTTATGAGATTCAAGTCTTTCTTTGTATCAGCTCAGGTGTTTCCTTCTTCAGCTTTATTAGATGCCTCTTGGTACCTCTGAAGCCAGTGCCCTGGATAAATATCTTAATATTCACTCTGTAGGGATTCTATTGGAAGAAATTGCAGAAGATGTCCCAACAAGAGGGAGCAGACTGCCATTTGCATGGGTCCCTACCTCGCTCAGACTTGCTTCTGCCATCTCTGGTTTGCATTTTGTAATACGGCTCGTGGCAGTAGTACTGGATACGGGCCTGGTAGGTGTTCACCCCCGTCGTGGTGGTATAATTGAAGGCTCCATTAGGCAAGCTTCGGGGCTGCCCGCAGTCCTTGACTTGGAGAGAACACAGGGCCGTCTGAGAGCTGGTAAGGATTGTACCGGAACTTCAGTGGGAGGAAGGTGAGCAGTCTGCCCACAGAGCAGGAGTGGACCCGCAGAACATGCTGAGAACCTTCGGGAGCTATGGTGAGTGGGGGGCTCTCGTGATGTACGGGAACTGGATACAACGAAATTCAGCCCTGGGTACAGCCTGTCAGTCCTGCTGAGATGAGGGCTGACTGGTTCCTGGATGGGCCAGAGGCTTCAAAGGATAAGTCAGGGGAGGGTCTTTTTGGGGAGATGCTTAGGCCAGACCCCTCTTCCCTTCTCCTCGGGGGAGACACGTCCCTGAGTTGCAACTTACTCTTGCACCTGGGCATGGCGCGATGCCATGTACCATCATCCTGGCAGACAGCTGTGAAGGACAGGAGCGCCTGTTTGCCCTGTTTGATCAGAGATAGAGGTGCTGTTAGTACAAGGAGGTGCCGCAGCTCCCTTCCTGTCCTCGCTCACACGGGAGCAGTAGGGATGCAAAGTCATCTCTCCAGCCCTCAGACCTTAGCACCCATGGACATGGCTCCTTGGTCCTTCTTCCTAGCCGGTCCTTTCAGACCAGACTTACACATGGGCGCACGTGAGCCACACAGCAGGAAGTCAGACCTAGGGCTGGTTGTTAGACCCAATAATCCTCTCTCTAGATTCTTGCCTGTTTCCACTGAGGTCCAATTGAACCCCACAATTTTAAATTAAAAAAACAAGCCCAGTTGTGTGTTCTCTGCATTGAAACAAAAGTTTCTGCCCTGAAGTAGAACCATGTTTCTCTTCCTCTGGAACACCTTTCATCACCTCATCGCCCCTAGACTGTAGTCTTCTTAAGGGCAAGGGCCTTTCCTAAAATACTAGTGCAGCCCAGCCACTTTCAAGGGTGCTTGAGGATGCTGACGTATGCTAAGTGCTGTCGTACGTGAGCAGATGGCAGGGACCAGGGCAGGAGATGGCCCCCTCTGAAATGAAAAGTAATTGGACAAAATGAATGAGTTTTATTAAGATCAACAGTCATCCCAGATAATTCGCTCTGGAACTGATTGCAAGAGAATGTGTACGAGGATTAGGATGTCCCAGTGAAATGTAAATAATGTGAGAGAAACCGTGTGACTTGTTTAAAACTCTATGATGTGAATGACAAATGCCAAGGTAAGGGTGCGGGGGACGTAGGACGTGGTGAGTTGTCACCTGAGCAGAGAGGAGGGGTCTAGGACACTGAGTCCTTCCTGGAGCGAGGAGCAGTTACCTGGCTAACTCAGCTTGATGCAACATTCAAAGGTAAGCTCCACGAAGCCTGCATGAATATGTGTTTCTTTTTACTGTACTTCCCACATCCAGAACACTGCCTGACACTCAGTAACACTTAGAAGGTTTGTTCGGTGACTTTGCTACAACTGAAGGACAAACCAAAGGTCTCTTCTCTGTTTCACAGTAGGTCTTCCAAGTGGCTCTATTGAACAAAGACGGGATGTCCAGTCCCAGGTCCCTGGCCAGGGGTAACTCCAACTGCATGCTTTTTAAAAATAGCATTTTAATTTACCAGCTTTTGTGAGATTGAGCAGTGGAGAAAAACCACGTATTTTCCTGAGTCTGCAAAGCTGAGGACAGGGTGGTGGACCTGGGGTAAGACCACCAATGTACAGAAAAGAAGCCCCTTCTTGTTGTTAGGTGGGATGCTGCCCGATTCATGAATCATTGAACAAAGTCAGTTAGGTCTTAAAAAAAAACACCAAAATCCCCAAACCCAGAGCTCTGGAGCAAGAGGCAGGGGGTTTGGTGGTAATCCTTGCTGCACACAATCCCGGTACTGTTGAGTTGCTCCTTGCACTTCACCTCCGCCCCCGCCTCTTTGGTTCCTAATTCTACAGTGAGTTATTGGGCAAGGCCAGTAGCTCTTAAACTTGGCTGGGCAGTAGTACCACCTGAGTAGCTTTTAGTAATCCTGATGCCCAGGTTGCACTCCAGACCCATAGACTAGGCTCTAGCGGGGGACCTGGACATCAGTATTTTAAAATCCTAAGTGTTTCCAATGAGCAGTCAAGTTGGAACAGGCCAGGTGGCCCTTCCAGCTCAAACACGTATGATTCCACTTGGGGCTGAGCCTCAGTCTGCTGTGGGCCTGGCTGTGCGAATTATTCCTGATGCTGGGCCAGTTCCTTCCCCTCAGCTGTGGCTCTTACCTCCATGAGCTGGTAGCCTTGTTTGCAGGTGGCGATGAAGTAGTCCCGGAACTCGTACTGAGGCTGCAGGTCCTGGATGATGGTGAACGAGTCTAGGGCCTTGGGCTGGGGACACTTGATGACTGTCAGGGAAAGCAGAGGGCGCATTTATTGCAGAGCCACTGGCCTTCTTTCTGCCCACTACATCCTGCCCCCTTGCTGGCCAGCGAGGGGCCCCGGGCAGCCTTACTTTTGCTGGTGTAGTGCAACTTCCAGCCCTGGCTGTCCCCTGACTCGTCCGTGAAGAACAGCAGGTCCACGGAGTTGCTCCTGGTGTCAATGGGCTCTGGCCTTTGCTTCCCACAGAACTCACCGATGTTCCTCTTGTTGGCATAGATCTGATGGGAGAGGAGGGAGGGTCACCTCTCCAGTTCAGAGACTTTTCCCCAGGGCTGGGGCGGTGGTGCTGGTGGTGGGGATCCTGCTTTCTGTATGTTTTCAGCTGGAGGGTAAAAGGGATCCCCAGTACCCAGCTGCCCGCTGTGTAGGAACTTGCCCAACTCATGTGTGATGTTGGCCGTTGCTGTACCGATTGGCCAGAGGGTCCAGCAGGAAGGAGGGGTAAGAGAGCCACGTAGCGATGGGAGGAGAGGACAGGGCGTCTGGGGGTGGGGAGGTCTGCTGCACCTGTAGCTGGTCGTAGGGACAGTGTACTTGCTCGTGGTCATCGATTTCGAAAGGCTCCAGGAACTTGAGTTGGAGGGTGAGGCCCCGCTCTACCCGGATGCTGTAGTTGCAGCGTAGGTCGGGCGGGTAGGGCCGGGGGTACTCCAGGCTGGAGATGTAGCCCGACGGCTCTGTGAACAGCTCGCTGCTGCACTCGGCTGTGAGAGCAAAGCCGGGAGGGGGGTCACCGGAGACTCGGGCTGGCCCGGTGAGCCCTTGCTCGGTCCCTTCCTCCCAACCCTGACCTCACCCTGGCAGGAATGCCTGTCCTTCTGAAGCTCGTAGCCTGGACGGCAGGAACAGAAGTAGCCACCAATGTAGTTGTGACACAGGTGTTGGCACAGGGGCTGGGGACTCTCCTCCACCAAGTTGAGCTGGGAGGCACATTCGTCCAGGTCTGGAAGAGATTCCGGAAGGAAGCATTCAGTTCCTGCCGGGGGACTTCTGTGGTGGCGCTGGTCTCAGCGAGGTCACTCACCAGAGGCCTAAACAGACAAAGCCAGCTCCTGGCCGCCTGGGCCTCCCGGCCCCTCTAACGCCTTCTGGGAACTGCCCAGTGGGGACAGGGCTCAGGTGGACAGCCCCCTCCTGGAAAAAGCTCTCTTGGGAAAAGCAAGGAAGGCCAGGCTTCCTGCTTCTTTGGAGTCAAGGTTCTCCTTTTCCGGCCCCCGTGCAACATGAGGGCTGGAACACGGGCACAGGGACCACTCACCCACAGCTTGGTAGTAGGCCAGGAAGCCCTTGTAGAACATGATGGTGCCGTTCTCCTCGTTGGAGAAGTCCGTGTGGAAGGTCAGCAGCATCTTGTTCCCTTGGGACATAAATTCCTTCCTTCCTGGAGGGTTGCCCAGTGGAGAGCCCAGCTGCCCACAGAACCTCCCCAGGGTTTTCTTATCGGCAGAGATCTGGTGGAAGAAGGACAGTGGGGTAGGGAGACAGTTGTTGAGGGGACACGTCCCACGTGGAGGGTCAGTGAAGGTCTCCTTCTCTTGTCCCGACGAGCGGATCACGCCTCCTTGCTGGACGGCCTCCAGCTGCTCTCTGCCTGCTGCGTTCTGGCTGTTGCAAGCTTCCCCAGGTGCCTTTCCTCTGTCCCCTGCATCTCCATCCGCTAACTCTGCACGTTATCCTGTCCCGCAAACATCGTCCTTCCCCTTTTATGACCCCCAGCATGTTTCAGACCTTTCTTCACTCCCATCTCCTCCTGTGCCCGCCTCCCACTGGAATCCTGGTGGCCTCTACCTGGCCTCTATCATTCCTTCATCCCTAGAGCCTGGATGGTCTGCTTCACCTTCTGCCCTGTCCTTCCACCTCGCCTTAGTCAAACCACTCACGTCCAGCCATGCCTCGTGATGGACTCAGCTGAACGTGAGCCCCCGGGGCCTGGTAGCCTTAGCAAGCATGGCCGAACTTCCCTTACCTCTTTCTTCACAGATTCCTTAACCCCTCCAGAGCAGAAGGCATCCCTCCCCCCACCTCATTCTTCACCATCCCTTGCCACGAAGACCCCTCGCCTCCAACACTGCCGTCTCAAGTCCTCTGGGCTAGGAAGATGTTTCATTTTCATGTTATTCTCTTATAACCTCCAGGAGGTCTCCTTGGAATAATATTTATGGGCTGTGTGCGTGCTCTACCCGAATCCTGAGTCAAGAATCTCATTTTTATTGGATGTAGAAAGATGGGACTGGGACGGTGCCCTTGGTCATGACGGAGGTGAGGAGACAGCTCCCTGTCCTTGCCGAAGCCTATGCTTGAGCCACCACCATGAAAGTCTCCCCTCCCCATGTCCCTGCGTTCCTGGTGAGGTGGCAGCCAAGGTGATACTCTCCATGGAAACAGGGAAACTAAGGCACAGCGATTTCCCAAAGGCTCCTAGCAAGTAAGAAGATGGGGAAGGTTTCTCTGATTCCTGTAGGCAGTACATTTCCTGAGAGTGGGGCCCGTACCTTCTCTCTGTGTCTCTCCCCTCAGTGCTCCCCTAGGGGCTCTCAAACCAGTGGACACTCATCCACGACATCACTTGACTCTCAGAAACCCCACCTGGCCATCAGCTTTCACAGGCTTGGGGCTTTGTCCACAGGTGGGGTCCTATACAGGGTTCCCAGGTTCCAGAGACACCCAGCTCTCCCTCTGCCCACCCAACCTGAGCCCCTACCTTGACATAATCATAGAAACAGCCTTCCGAAGGCTCCAGGTCAAACTGCCGGAAGACGAGCTTCACCCTGTATCCCGTGGGGACCGTGATCACAGTGGTGGTCTCAAAGTTGTCGGGGTAAGGCTTGGGGTACAGAGGGGAAGTCACTTCCCCATAGAGCTTCCGAGGGGTGAAGACGGAGCCTCCCACCCTGTAGAACAGGACTGGCACCAGGACGTATAAGAGCCACCTGCCAAAAAGAAAAAAGGCATCTGTAGGGCTGGAGGGGGTGCAGCAGCCTTGCAGTTTGGGCAGTGGCTGTGGAGGGGGTGGGGATGGTCATACCGCCGGGCGTTTTCCTCCTCTCGGCCCATTCTAGACCTCACAGAGATGTTCTGGGGGGCGGGGGCGGGCGGAGTGCGGAGGCTGGTGTCTGCAGCTGCGGCATTGGTGCACACTCCCCGGGGCGGTGTCCAGTCCGGAGGTCATCACGCTCCCTCCACCTCTCTCCCCAGCCTCCTCTGCCCTGTCCCATCACTCCCCTCCCCTTCCCGGAATAGGGCTGGCTTGGGACCCGTTAATTGGGGGTGAGGGTTTCCAGTCACGGCTCTCTGAAAGGGCCCCCAAAGGCTCAGCAAAGGCCTCTGGGAGAAACCACCTATGGAAGATGGTTTCGGGCACAAAACACCGCCTCTCCAGGGCTGAGTGGGTCCCCCATCTCGCTGCTCCCTAGGAGCTGGAGGAGGAAGACGAGGTGGCATCACCTCCTGGGTCTGAGGTCTCCTCTTGCCCTCAGGAGGAGGGACGGGGGGCATGCGTTTGCACGTGTGCACGCATGTGCACGTTGGAAGGGGTAAGGTATATACGGAGGGGAAGTGTGTTCCCGCCTCCCTGAGTAAATCTGGGGGCAGGGTTGCCTCCCGTGCCCAGGATTCTCTGCTCTGGCTTCTCCCTCCCTCCTTGGTCCCCATTAGCCTTACTCACATTTCTCAAGGCCTGTTTTTGGGTCTCTGACTCTCCTGACAGCGTCTTCATCCACTCTGTGTCCAGGGAGAGCAGAGTCACGCAGAGGAGGGAAGGGGGAGGGAATGAGGAGGAAAAGGGGGGGACCATTACGGGAGGAATGTTGTAGGGAATGAACTATTTGCATAAACAAAAACCAAAAAAAAAAAAATCTGTTTCCAGTGTAATTTAGTTTTGGTTTTGAAATCCCCGATGGTGGTGCCACCTGCTGGCCACATGGGGAAGGTCTAGAGATGGGTCTGCATTTTTAGGGACAGAAAAGCCTTTGGTTGGAGGCCCAGACTTTCGTTTCTAAATCTGATGGGAATTCCCTCTTTCTTCCGGGACCTTCCTGGGGTCTGATGTTGTTGTACAAGGTTCCTACCAAAAGGGCAGTGGAGATTGCAGTTGAGGGTGACTCTCTTTCCTGGACCCTTCCTGTCCTTAGTCGCCTGGCACCTGGTCTGGGAGCAGCCAGGGTTTCAATGCCCAGGATGATGTGACAGGATCAAGGGCTGGAGAAGGGTAGTGCAGGAGGGCACAGAGGAGAATGGAGTTCGGTTGCCCTGGGGCCCTGGGCTACTTCACTCATCAATGACACGAAGAGCAGGGATTGCTGTGACCCCTGGAAAGCAGCGCCAGGCTCAGTTTTAAGACCCTTCTTCCCCACCTCAGTGAACTCAGGCCTGCCATTGAACTTGTCTCTTAGAGAAGCGGGGGCAGCTGAGGACAGGATAGACACATCCTCTTATCCTCAGAAACTGGTCAAGAGTTTGAGCCCCTGAGTGTCCCAGCTGCCTAGGGCTGGGCAAACAGTGTGGCTGTAAGACCGACCACTAGTGACTTGGTCTTTTCTGAGAGAAGGCCAGGCCCCCGGGAGGGAGAAAGGGCTCTTGTCTCTCTTGTCCTCCAGGCCATCGTGTCCTGTTTGAAACCTTTGCTCTTTGGGGAAGACTTTCTTCAACTCTTCAGGGCTCAGTGACCCTATAGCAGTGTGCTCCACAGGGAGACGCAGACCCAGAACAGGCCTCTGAGTTCTCAGGCCTCTGTAGTCCATCCTGCTTGTTTGCCCTATTAGATGAATCCCTCTATCTCTCACCCACCCACCTGCTCACTTATCCGTTTGGAAGCTACCTATTTAAAGTGCCAGGCACTTTCCCAGGCACTGGGCTCGCCAAGATGTGGCAGCTTCCCGTTAGGCAGTGGCCAGGTCCTCACTGAATGTAGTTTGAGAGCAGGCACATGGGAGAGGCAAGCTCAGGCCAGGTTGGAGGGTTGGAGGATCTCCAGCAGGTTTATACGTCAGAGCTGAGGACTGAGTCTGCCGGCGGGGCTGATCCATGATGATACGTGGCCTTGTCAGGTGAGGAAGGACAAGAGGTAGGGAGGAAGGATAAGGAGGAGGTCAGGAGGCAAGAAAGGAGGGGAATCTTGTCTAGCAAACTGCACATTAGTATCTGGACAGCAGTATGTGTGTGCTGTGCGCTTACCACGGGGCAGGATGGCAGATATACAAGTAGAGGAGGTGGTCCAAGAAGGTAAGTCTTGGCAGAAACTCTCCCATTCCTCCTAGGGATTCTGAGTTCTGTCCTGGTACCACGTGGCATGACTGGAAACTGACAAGCTTGGACCTCATTAGCTCAGTCCCAGTCGGATTCCTGCTCTGCCCAACTGTACAAAATAACCTCGACGTACATGTTCTGTTATACCCTTGATGTATACCAAGGACAGCAAGAAGAAACAGCCACGTGAAGATTGCTCAAGCATTTGTTTTCAAACCAGTATTGAAGACACTGTTATATTGATCATTCCTTTTAAGATTTGATTCTGGGGAGAAAAAAGTTTTCTCTCTTAACATAATGGTATGTTTCCCTCTGTGGATATATTTACATCTATATATCTATATACCTGTACCTATAACTATATCTACCTGTATCTATCTATATCTAGACCTGTCTAGATCTAGATAGATAGATACTGACATATAGATATGTATAGGTATATATTTTTTGCCTTGGCAGGGAGAAACTCATCATGTTCTCAATAATAAAAATAAAGAAGACAGGGGCTTCCCTGGTGGTGCAGTGGTAAAGAATCCGCCTGCCAATGCAGGAGACACGGGTTTGAGCCCTGGTCCGGGAAGATCCCACATGCCGCAGAGCAATTGAGCCCGTGAGCCACAACTACTGAAGCCCGAGCGCCTAGAGCCCGTACTTAGCAAAAAGAGAAGCCACCTCAATGAGAAGCCCGTGCACTGCAATAAAGAGTAGCCCCCGCTCGCCACAACTAGAGAAAGCCCGCGTGCAACAACGAAGACCCAATGCAGCCAAAAATAAATAAATAAATTTTAAAAAATTAAAGAAATAAGACAAATAAAACATATATAGTCATTAAATAAAATTTAGTGGAACGTAGGGGAAAACAACACAGCCAAAATTATACCACTAAAAAGCCCTCAGATTAATATTTTGAGTATTCTGTACTATGTATAGGTTTAAAAAATTGAAGTAACCACATGTATGTATAACTTTGAATCCTGCTATTTTCTCAAAGATAAATGTAACCTTTAACCATATAGCTAACTCGACCTTGAAGTCTAGCAAATTTGTTCTCTTCTGTTTTATGTATCTGTCTTCTATTTCCAGTTGAACAATTGTTTTTTATTTGTATCTTTTTATGTTTTCCATTTGAACAACTGTATTTTACTTGTGTCTTTTACTGTGACATCAAGTCCTTACTAAAAATTAAAGAGTTGGTCTTTTCAGGGAGAGCAGTGTGCTTGATGTTGGGGACATGGCCCAGGGTGTCCAGCAGCTCTGGGGGTGCCTGCAGGACCGTCCAGCCCAGGGCTGGGCTCACCGAGGTGTCTGCAGGACTGCGGCCAGCAGGAAAGTGTGAGCCAGCTGCTGTCAGCTTCACCGAGGCAGGAATTCCCAGGAGGGAGAATCTAAAAGGATGCGGGGATCGGGGAGTGGGCGATACAGTAGGTCTTGAGGACACCTGAGAGCCGTCGAGGTGTACTGGAAAGGACATGCCTTCGCCGTCCTGTATCAGCTGTGGGGTTTGGAAGAGTCCCTTCATCTCCCTGAGCTTCAGTTTCCTCCTTGGTAAAACGTGGATAATAACTCATCCTTTGCAAAGCTGGTGTGAGGAGTCGGTGAAGTAACACACGGGAAGCGCCTGATATAAGAAGATACAGAACAACGTAGAGCTGTGACTATAATTGCAGCCAAGGAGTTGTGCGAGGTGAAGCCAAGACTATTTGACTCTTTGAAGGTCGATCACAGGGGATTTGAAGTGTTTCAGAAATGAACTGAGACTACTTTCCCACACTGCACTTGAGCAGGAGGATGAGGTGACTGTCTCTTGGGAGAGAGACGCCGTGTCCCGGGGGATGAAGTTCAAAGAGGAAACTCGAGGAGACGTGTGGGTGTAGCGAGGAGACGTGTGGGTGTAGCGTGCAAACCCGCAGGAAGGTGGAGGGTGAGAAGGGGGCTGAGGGACGCGGAGGATTTCTCTGGCTCAGTGGTTTGCTGCAGCTGTGACCTGAATAGGAATCTCTGTTCCCACCGCCCCACGCCCAGGGTTCAGTCCTCAACCCAACCCTCTCCCGTCTGGGCTCCACGGTGGGTACCCCTGCTCAGCACCCCGGGGTCATCCTTCCCGCCCATCACTCCTCTGATCCAGTCCACGTAGTTGAGCACTTTGGTGTAGAAGCCGTACCCCTCACCACACCCAATGCCCCAGGATACGATGCCCGTGGCCACCCAGCGACGGGCACGATCGTCCCACACCACGTAGGCACCACCACTGTCCCCCTGGCAGACACTCTGCGGCCGCGTGCTGTCCCCGGCGCAGAACATGCCGCCGGAGAACACCTCGGTCCTCCGCTTCTCTCGGAGCCAGGCCTCGCAGGCCGCCCTCGGGGCCACGGGCACCTGGGAGTATTTCAGCTCCGTGGTCAACCAGCCGTTCTCCACGCCAAAGCCACTGACGTAGCCCGCCAGGCCCGGGCGGTACAGGGCCTTGCGGTCGGGCAGGCAGACCGGGAGGAGGTGGGGGCCCAGCGGGACACTGTGCCGCAGCTCCAGGAGGGCGATGTCCCCGTGGAAGTTGTGGGTCTGGTCCGGGCGGTAGTCTGGGTGCACGACCACGCGGCGCACCGGGTGGCCGCCCAGCTCCAGCAGCTCGTCGATGTTCGTGTGGCCCAGGAACACCTCCGCGCGCCGGCTCTTCCCGAGGAAGATACCGTCCTTGGGGTAGATGGTGTGGGCGGCGGTGAGGATCCACCTGTCGCCCAGCAGGGCCCCGCCGCCTCGGCCGTAGATGCTGGTCAAGGCCTGCCAGGGGAAGTTGCCCAGCTCAGCTCTGGAGGCACCAACGGGCTCCCTGTTCTGGGCGATGGGGATGACCGGCCGTCCGCAGACTGGGAGACAGGAGGGGTAAAGTGAAAAACCAGCCACTGCATCTGGAAACCTACTTCTGTGAAGTGCTTTCTCCTGCCTCCTCAGCCATTTTAAAGCCACTTTTTAATTTTAATTTTAATTAATTTATTTTTTTTGCTGCACCGCGAGGCATGCAGGATCTTAGTTCCCCAACCAGGGATGGAACCGGTGCCCCCTACAGTGGAAATGCGGAGTCTTAACCACAGGACCGCCAGGGAAGTCCTAAGCCACTTTTTTAGACTCTTGGTGGGACCTTCTTTGAGCAAAATCGTGCAGCAAGCAGTTTGTCTTCAGTGTCTCCTGTCCTTGTTTCTGGGTCATTTCTCCATTTTTTTAAAAAATAAATTTGTTTATTTATTTATTTATTTATTTTTGGCTGCACTGGGTCTTCGTTGCTGTGCACAGGCTTTTCTCTAGTTGTGGCGAGCTGGGGCTACCCTCGAGGTGCGTAGGCTTCTCATTGTGGTGGCTTCTCTTGTTGTGGAGCACAGGCTCTAGGCGCGTGGGCTTCAGTAGTTGTGGCACACAGGCTCAGTAGTTGTGGCTCGTGGGCTCTAGAGCGCAGGCTCAGTAGTTGTGGCACATGGGCCTAGCTGCTTCACAGCACGTGGGATCCTCCCGGACCAGGGCTCAAAACTCGTGTCCCCTGCATTGGCAGGCAGACTCCCAACCACTGCGCCACCAGGGAAGTCCCATTTCTCCATTTTTAACATCTCCCCCTCCCAAAGCACTATGTCAGCCTCCGCCCCTAGAGCTTTCTGTGGCTCAGGAGTAAAACCTGAGAAATGTACTCAGATTGGGTTAGAAAGGCATGTTTGACTCAAAAAACTGGGTTTCAAAAATGGTGGACCTGAGGGAATTCCCTGGCGGTCCAGTGGTTAGGACTCTGTGCTTTCACTGCCGAGAGTGCCGGTTCCATCCCTGGTGGGGGAACTACAGTCCCACAGGCCGCTAGGCTGGGCCAAAATATTAAGAAAACCAACCCTCCCCCCAAAGAACCCCAAAATGGTGGACCTGAACCCTCCTCTATTGCTGGTGGGCATGTAAAATGGTGCAGTCACTGTGGAAAACAGTGTGGCAGTTCCTCAAAAAGTTAAACACAGAGTTAGGATGTGAACCAACAATTCCACTCCTAGGTCTATACTCAAGAGACCTGAAGACGTGTTCAAACAGAAACTTGTACATGAATGCTCACCGCGGCAATATTCATAAAAGGCAAAAAGTGAAAACAACCTAAATGTCTATCAATCTGTGAATGGATAAACAAAATGTGGTCTATCTGTACAGTGGAATTCTATTCAGCCATGAAAAGGGATAGAGTACTGGGACTTCCCTGGCGGTACAGTGGTTAAGACTCCCTGCTTCCACTGCAAGGGGTGCAGGTTTGATTCGTGCTTGGGGAACTAAGATGCAACATGCTGGACAGCTCGGCAAAAAAATGAAAAGAAAAGAAAAGGAATGGAGAACTGATACATGCTACAACGTGGATGAACCTTGAAAACATTACGCTAAATGAAAGAAGCCAGACGCAAAAGGCTATTATATGATTCCATTGACATAAAATGTCCAGAATGAAATCCATAGAGATAGAAAGTAGTTAGTGGTTGCCAGGAGATGGGAGAAGGGAGAGCTGGAGTTTCTTTTTGGGGTGATGAAAATGCTCTAGAATAAGTAGTAATGGTTGCACAACATGGTGAATACACTAAAAGTTACTGAATTGTACACTTTGCAAGAGTGATTTTTATGTTATATGAATTTTATCTCCAAAAATTTTTTTAAAAAAATGCTGGGCCTTCTGGCGCTGTGGCATTAAGGTAGGGAAATATTTTGGGGACAGAGAGCCTCTCTGTGTATCGTTAAAGCAGACCATGTCAAAAGAGGGTTTTCTCTTATTTCAACTCATCTGTCCCTCTGATTAGCTTCCTTCTGGCTTTTCGTTTCCCAGTTATCCCTTGATCCTCGAAGGAGAAGGGATGAGCTCCTTCCTTCTCCTTTTCTGGGCCTTCTTGGTTCCCCTTTTCTGCCTCACTTTCTGCCTTCACCTCCCCCTTTCTATTCTACGGCTGTCCTGTGCCCTTAGACAGGCCCTGTGCAACAGCTGAGGCTTGTCTGGGAGGTGGCCAACGTCATGGTGCCACAGGTCCCCACTTACCAGGCACACAGCGAGGAACCTCCTCCCTTTCCTGTGTCTGCTTCCAGGGCACCTGGGCGGTGCAGGTGAGTGTCCCTGGGAGTGAAATGAGGGAGGCACAGAACAGGCTCAGAATTGGGAGGAGGGGCTGAAAGAGGCTTCAGACCTCCTGGGGGGAGTGAGGCAGGTAGGAGCTGGTTCTTCAGCAGGTGGGGACTTACCTGCGGGCATAGCCTGATAATAGGGCTCTTGGCAGTGGCTCTGGATCTCAGTGGAGTTGTCTCCAGGTGTGTTGATGGCCTCAGGGTCCCCACTGGCCTGGCTGATGGGCTGACTATGATTCATATCTAAAGGGAAACAGAGGTCAATAGGACAGAGAACAGAACTGCAAACTGGCAACCCAGGGACTGATTCTGGTCCGTGGCCATATTTAGTTTGACCTGCACAGTCTTTTTTTAATTTTATTTTTTAAATTAAAAAAAACTTTTTTTTGGCCGCATGGCTTGCAGGACCTTAGTTCTCCAACTAGGGACTGAACCTGGGCCCTCGGCATGGAACGCGCCGAGTCCTAACCACTGGACCGTCAGGGAGTTCCCAGCACAGTTTTCTTCTTTTTTTTTTTATTATTTGAATTATTTTTCACTGCAGATTGTTAATGGTATAAAAGTCTGAAAGTAACTGTGAAAGTAGGGTATGGGAAACAGGCATTTTCATATATGGTTAGTGGGACTGTAAATTAGCAAAACTTTTGTAGGGAAATTTAGCAATATCAAAATTAAAATTGCGAATGTTTTTCACTTTTTTATTTCTAAGAATTTATCCTCATATATGTGATCAAAGATGTATATATGGGTTTCCCTGGTGGCGCAGTGGTTGAGAGTCCGCCTGCCGATGCAGGGGACACGGGTTCGTGCCCCGGTCGGGGAAGATCCCACATGCTGCGGAGCAGCTGGGCCCGTGAGCCATGGCCGCTGAGCCTGCGTGTCTGGAGCCTGTGCTCCGCGACGGGAGAGGCCACAACAGTGAGAGGCCCGTGTACTGCAAAAAAAAAAAAAAAAAGAATTAGGCAATGCTAACCACATGTATATGGGATGATCTTTAAGATATATCATTGAAGCAGTTCCCTGTCAGTCCAGTGGTTGGGACTCAGCGCTTTCACCACCGGGGCCTGGGTTTGATCCCTGATTGGGGAACTAAGACCCCAGAAGCTGCACAGCACGGCCAAAAAAAAAAAAAAAAAAAAAATCATTGAATGAAAAATGGCAAATTTAAAACATTGTGACTATTAGCAACACACACGCCCACAATATTTATATTTGAGTGGCCTGGAATGTCTTTGGAAGAATACCCAGGAAATAGAGAACAGAGTCATTTCTGGACAGAATAGCCAGGGATTAGGGGCCAGAGGTTAGAGGAAGATTATTTTTTTGAAAATTTTACTGTGGGCATGTATTATCTTTCAAAAAACCTGGGGTTACCATTTGAAAATCTGGAATTTCACTTAAAAATCTGAATTTTTGGCTCCTCTTGAAAAACGAGATGATCTGCAAGTGCTGGGCCTGTAAATATGTAGGGAGACAAGAGCTGGAGCTGAGCTGGGTGCCCTGCGACTGGGCTGCTCACCAGCAGGGCGGGCCGGGCAGCAAGGGGCTGAGCCCAGGTGTCCCGAGCCCCCAGCCTCAGCTTCCGCTTGTCACTTCAAGATACCAGGGGCCAGGGCTATGGGCAGGGGCTTCCCTCCCTGCACCCCAAGGGGTTCACTCACCCACGGCTTGGTAGAGGGCCAGGAAGCCCTTGTGGAGGCCCGGGGTTCTGTCCTCAGAGGCGGGTGAACGGAAGGTCAGCCGCAAACTGTTCCCTGAGGACACAAATTCCCTCTGACCAGGGGGGCTGCCCAGCAGGGAGCCCTGCTGCCCACAGAACCGACTGGGATCCATTCCACTGGCTGTGATCTGAAAGGGGAGGGGGGGCAGGCAGGCGTGGGGTGAATCTGCACCACAGGTGGTCACAGGGTCATGCCGCAGCCTGGACCCCCAGCCCCGCCTTGAAGGTCTACGTACCGCTGGGGCTCAGAAACCGCACCACCCCACGGAGCCTTCCTCAAGTTGCTTCCTGCTCCATTACTGGCTCCCAGGTTTCTTCCGTCCATGACCAGATACCCAGCAGATTCCTTTAGCCTGCCATGCTTATCTCATACAGCCCACAATATTTCAAGAATTGAAATAGAAACTTATAATAACTGGATTATAAGTTCTCAGAAGGCAGAAACTACATCTATTTTGCTCCCCACTGAGTCCCTGATGCTCAACCTGGTACCTACAGCATCACAGCTTTGAATCAATGAATATGCAGACGTAAGTCCCTCCCGTCCAGCTTCTTCCATCTCCATCACATTTCACTTCTCTGAGTAACTTCCTGTGGCCAACATCTGAGAAGCGAGAAGACCCTCTGCACAGACTGAGCCCCTGGGGTGCCTGGCCTTCCCTGTTGTCCTTCTTTTGGAGTGTCTCTCCTCTTACCCCACAAACTATAAATGAAGCCCTCGCAAGGTATGGGATCTAAGAACACAAAATGTACACGGTGTGGTTACACTGTCTACTGTTGCCTAACTTAAATCAAAACCCTGCTCAAATGCCTTTCTATGGGGTCCCCAACCCAAGGAAGGGCACCTTGGAAGGAGTTCCCCTGGCCACCGCTTCATGTTTAATCTCTCTCCCGGGCATACGGCTCACTGCTCAGCTCATTTCATTGCTGACTTTCATATTGATCCACATATCCTGGGTTCTTGCTGGCTCTCCGTTCCTTCATTCTCCCCAGATCTTAGTCTCCTCTCCTATAAAATGGTCTGTGGAGGCCCCTTCCAGCCAGGACACCCCTGTGTCCCAGGGCAGCTCTCCAGTGTCTGCAGAAAAGCAGCGGGGAAAGTGACACCAAATACCTGCTCATTCAGAAACCACTGTGTTGTGTGTCCTACACGCACGACAAGCTTGGGTTTCACTCATTCTTTCCTTTATTCCTTTGACAAACAGCTGTTTATTATGTTCTGTGTGGGAGATGCTGTGCTAGGTGCTGGGGATACACCTGTGTATACAACTGTGTGAATTAAGACACAGTTCTGCTACCAAGGAGACCAGAATCTGGCTGAGGGTTCTGACGGGCAAAACATGAACTAGGTTACAGTGTGTTGAATTCTGCATTCGAGATGTGTGTGCGTGCGTGCGTGCGTGCATGTGTGTGTGTGTGTGATTTACTCTGGAAGCAGGAAGGAGGGAACAATCCTATCCCTGAGCTCGAACTCCGTCAGTGACAAGGGAAGAGTCAGGCTGGGATTAAAATGATTCAAGGCTAAGGAGAACAGGGCACTGTAGGTGTTCGACAGACATAGGCTGAGTTGAATAAAGTGTAGTCCCGACGTCAGCTAAATCTGAAGAAATAAATACATGCATTTATCTCCTCTCCCACCTCAAATCCCACTAATAGGACAGCAGAGGGATAAAAATGGATATGTTATCAAGGACAAAAAGGTGAGGGGAGGTGATAGCTGCTGAGAGATGCCCACAACGTTTGCAAGGTGGAGTGGAGATGGACACATGTAACCTGAGTCTTGGGCTGGGGCAACAGAAAGCAGCAGGTTCCGATCACAGATCTCTGGGAGGTGTCAGAACCGGCGTAAGCAGGAGACGGGAGGATTCCTCTGAAGAAACCGGCTGTCACCAGAGAACACCCTTCTGCTGTGGATGTGCAGGAGGCCCCCAGCAGTACATCTGGGTCACCTCGTGGATAACCCGATTTTCAAACCTGTCGTCTGACAGATTTCAGCTGTCCACACAGAGCATTCAAGAGCGTTCTGCACGTCACTCTTAAATATGAATGGACAGCCAAGGATTATCACACATTGCAGGAAAGTCTCCAACATGAAAAGCACAGGCCAGAACAAATGAACGGTACAAAGGAACTTGGTGAAGAAGACAGAATACAGGGAGCAGAGAAATGTTTTTTTTTAATTTCTTTTTTTTGTGTGTGGTACGCGGGCCTCTCACTGTCGTGGCCTCTCCCGTTGCGGAGCACAGGCTCCGGACGCGCAGGCTCAGAGGCCATGGCTCACGGGCCCAGCCGCTCTGCGGCATGTGGGATCCTCCCGGACCGGGGCACGAACCCGTGTCCCCTGCATCGGCAGGCGGACTCTCCACCACTGCGCCACCAGGGAAGCCCGAGAAATGTTTTAAAATAATTCCAATAGAGGGAAAAGAGTAGATATTGCCTCTACGAAACAAGAACAAGATTCTACAAAAAGGCACGTTTAGATAATTAGAATGAACCTTTAGACATGAAAAAATGTTAGCAGAAAAAAAAATCATTAAAAAGTTGGGATTTACAATGAGATCTCCCACAAAGTGGAACAAAAAGACAAAGAGATGGAAAACAGAACAGAATGGATAACAAAACTGGATAATCTGTCCAGAACCTAACAACAGTGAAATTATAGAAGTTCCAGAAGGAGAAAATAAAGTAGATGTCTGGAAATGATTTAAAAATTAATACAAGAACTTTCTCAAATTGAAGGGTCTTGATTAAGAGAGTCTCTGGATTAAAAGAACCCTGTACAGGGGCTTCCCTGGTGGCGCAGTGGTTGAGAGTCCGCCTGCCGATGCAGGGGACACGGGTTCGTGCCCCGGTCCGGGAGGATCCCACATGCCGCGGAGCGGCTGGGCCTGTGAGCCATGGCTGCTGAGCCCGTGCATCCGGAGCCTGTGCTCCGCAATGGGAGAGGCCACAGCAGTGAGAGGCCCGCGTACCGCAAAAAAAAAAAAAAAAAAAAAAAAGAACCCTGTACAATGAGTACAGAATGACCTGACCTGCATCAAGGCACATCCTGATGGAAGTTCAGATGCTGGTAATAAGGAAAATATGCTGAAAGTTCTAGAGAGAAAACACTAAGGCTCAGGAGTTCTCACAAGACTAGGGCTAGAAGACCGTGTCCTTAAAATTCGGAGAGAAAATGACTTCTAACCTAGAATGTAACCCAGATAAACTATCCACCAAGTGTGAGGGGAGAACTAAGACATTCAGGGCTATCTAAGTTCCTCTAAAATGTGTTCCCTCATTCCCTTTCTGGAGGAGAATGTGCTCCTCCAAAAGGAGAGAGTAAACCAAGAAAGAGAAGGAGATGAGAGTCACTTCCAACACAGGACAAGTAAAGGAAATCTCCGGAAGGTGGGAAAAGGGAACTCCTCGACAAGTGAAGGCTTAGAAAGCAAAGAGACTGAAGAAATAAGCCATGGGGACGTCACCCCATGTGGGATGGGGTGGAATGTCACCAACACAAAGGAGGACCGAGAGACTGAGATTCGTACTCGAAGATGTCGAGAGATTTACTCTCCTGGCCGAGAGTTTGGGGGAGATTGGTTACAGAGAGAACGCAGCAAACTAAAAATCAAACAGAAAAACCCCAAACCCCCAAAACACTATGGAGTTATTGACTGCTGGGAAATCCAAAAGCTGGAGAAAGGAAATTGTACACCAAGTGCACAGATGTAAGTACTTCAAAGTCATAATGATGTAAAAAATGAATACAGTTTTAACTAAAAACGATAATAGAGGTAAACTGAGAGGATGGGGGAGGGGAAACGTGGGTGGTGAAGGTCGAAGAGAGATAAAGCTAAGTCCTCATCTTTTAGAGCTGGAAGTTAATAGGGAAATTATTTATACTTCTGAACGTAAACACCAGATGAAACAGCTACATGAATCATAAATGACTGCCCTGGGGAGCAGCAATGGGGGCAGGGGGAGGAGGCTGGAGATGATAAGCCTTGGCGTACTCTGATTTTTTAAAAAAAAATTATGCACATGTATTATTTGGATAGAAATAAAATTTAAACCAAAAGATAATGTAGGGACTTCCCTGGTGGCACAGTGGTTAAGAATCCACCTGCCAATGCAGGGGACATGGGTTCGAGCCCTGGTCCGGGAAGATTCCACACGCTGTGGAGCAACTAGGCCCGTGCGCCACAACTACTGAGCCTGTGCTCTAGAGCCCGCGAGCCACAACTACTGCAGCCCGCGCGCCTACAGCCCGTGCTCCACAACAAGAGAAGCCACTGCAACGAGAAGCCCGTGCACCACAACGAAGAGTAGCCCCCGCTCGCTGCAACTAGAGAAAGCCCTCGCGTGGAAACGAAGACCCAAAAATAAATTAAAAAAAAAAAAAAGATAACGTAAAGTACTGTTTTTAAAGTGTCCTTATTCTGAATAATGCCCTTGTCATATGTGAGGTTTTGCCATAGCGCCTCCAAGGGAAACTCATAGTCACCTAATCTTTTATTATATTTACGTCCAGCTTCCTAGCCTGACAGAGCAGGCACTCAACATACTTGATGATGGATTTTTAATGACTGATGTGTGAGTTCCTGCTTTTGACTCCAGGGATTCGCAGTATTTGTGTGTCCCTTTATGAGACTTCCAAAGGCAGGGCCAGACCTGCTGTCCTGTCCTCTTCTATGGGGCCCAGACGGCAGGGGGCACAGGTCGGCACCGGGCCTCCGGTGGGAGGCTGTGCGCTGGGTACACCTGGCCTCCCAGGTAAGCCTCGCACTTCGGGGCCGGCTGCCCCTGGGCTCCAGGCCGAGAGGCTCCCTCCACAGAGGCCCTCCCAGCTCACCGAGACGTAGTCCCGGTCACAGTCCGGGGACGGCTCCAGGTCGAAGTCCTGGAAGACGAGCCTCACGGCAAAGCCCTCTGGAGCCTCGATGTCCGTGGAGCTCTCTTGGCCTTTGACATACGGTTCCGGGTACCCGGGGGACATCAGTTTCTGGGGCAGCGGCTGGGCCAAGAGCACGGAGCCCTGCGTGGGGCAAGCCTGGAGGACTCCCCAGAGGAACAGCCACCACCTGGGAGTGGGCGAGGGCGGATGGGACCACATGGCTGTGGCCTGGAGCCTGCGGAGATACGAACGCAGCAGGCAGTGCTGAGGGCTGAGAGGCCTGGGAAAGGCTCAGCAGCGGCGGCCTCAGCCCTTGACGCCTGAGCACCTCTGGCCACTCGCTTATTGCCCCCCCCCGTCACCCCAATTCCTTCAGCCTCCTGGTCAGCCCGCGCTAGGAAGGTGAGTTTTCCACCATTGCCCACCTCCCTGGAGAGTCTCATCTCCACAGGGGCTGCCTTCTGCTTCAGCCAGACTCCCCTGGGGTCTGAGGGAGCGACAGGAGTACAAGTGAGGGCCATTTATTTTATTTTTCTGGCCACATGGCTTGTGGGGTCTGAGTTCCCTGACTAGGCATCAAAGGCACCCCCTGCGGTGGGAGCACCGAGTGTTAACCGCTGGACCGCCAGGGAAGCCCCAGGGACATTTAAAGGGGACGGGGGTCTTGTCTGGAGCGTTGAGCCCGAGCACCCCGGGGAGGGCTGCTGGAGGCCGCGTGTGTATTCATCCGCCCCTGGGTCCCCTCCCGCATGCCCACCCTCCTCCTCCGCAGCCTCCCCAGCCTCTCCAGCCTCTCCAGGCACACTCACGTGTTGCCTGGGCAGCGAGTGGAATGGGGCTTCCCCAGAGACAGTTCCCCTGCTCTGAGTCCGGGCATCTGGAAGCCGACATCTGAGCCCTGAGGGGACCTGGCCCGGGCCAGGGAACAGGAAGTGGGGCTGGAGGAGGCCCTGAGGGGGAGGAGGGAGCAGTTACTGGAAATGCGTTGAGTAACTCTCGGCAATTCCCTTTTTCTAATTCTCTGGCTTGAGCGCCACCTGCTGTCTGATTCAGGAATAGCTCACCCACCGCAACTCGGGAAAAACATCTCGAAAACCACGCTGGCCCTCAGGAGAGACCAGGGGTGGGAGGGCACTGACTCTTGACTCTTTTGCACTATTTAAAACTATTTAATTTTTACCATGTGCATGTATCACACACGGTAGGATGGCTCCTTGTGAGTTAGGCTGTCCCCTTTAATGGGCCATACCTCTCCCTCCCTGACCTCTCAGCGGCTCATTCTGTGACCAGCCCACCTCTTGTAGAAACTGAAGTTTGTGAGCCTGGACTGGAGCCTCTCCTTCCCCCTCCCTCCTCACCAAGCATGGCTGGCGGCACTCACTTAGGTAGTCTTTGAATCCTGTCCACAACCCCTGGACGCTGCTGGTCCAGCAGGGTCAGGCCGGCGCAGGGCCGGGGGCAGGCCCAGGCCGAAGCTTCTTTAGGCAGATACCCGGGGCCGTGTCTGTGGGCAGGGGCTGCCCTCCCTGAACCCCCAAGGGGGACTCTCACCCACAGCTTGGTAGGAGACCAGGAAGCTCTTGTGGAGGTTGGGAGTCCTGTCCTAAGAGGTCACCCGCAAACTGTTCCCTGTGGACGCAGACTCCCTCTGACCAATGAGCGAGGGGGTGGGGAGTGCCCACTGGGGAACCCTGCTGCCCACAGAGCTGGCTCACAACAGTCTGCACACCCACTGTGATCGGAGAGGGGAGGGGGTGCAGGCAGGTGTGGGCGGCCTCTGCACCCCTGGAGGTCACAGGGTCATGTCCTGTGGTGGACTCCAGCCTGGTCTAGAAGTTCTGCGCACCTCTGGGGCTCAGGGTCTTAGCTCGTGGTGGCTTCATCGCAGAGTCCTGTGTACCCTTTCCCTCCCTATTCTCCACCCACAAAGGCTGCCGTTTGCTGAGAAAGGCTCCTCACCCACGCCAGTGCTCTCAGTCCGTCAACAGAGGAGTGGATAAAGAAGATGTGGTATATGTATACAATGGAATATTACTCAGCCATAAAAAAGGACGAAGCAAGGCCATCTGCAGCAACAGGGACGGACCTAGAGATTGCCATACTGAGTGAAGTAAGTCAGAAAGAGAAGGAGCCATGTCATATGCTATCGCTTATTTGTGGAATCTAAAAAAAGGCTACAAATGAACTTATCTACAAAACAGAAATAATTACAGATGTAGAAAATAAACTTATGGTTATGGGGGTAGGTAAAGTGTGGGAGGGAAAAATTGGAAGATTGGGATTGACCCATATACACTACTATATATAAAATAGATAACTAATAAGGACCTACTGTACAGCACAGGGAACTCTACTCGATACCTTGTAATGGCCTATATGGGAAAAGAATCTAAAAAGGAGTGGATATATGTATATTCATAACAGAGTCAGTTTGCTGTACAGCAGAAATTAACACAACATTGTAAATCAACTATACTCCAATGAAAGTAAAAAAGAATAAATTAAGGTATAGAGTGAAAAAAAAGGTTCTCTCTGGGAACCCCTAGGGGACCTTCCAAACCGTCCCCCAGGCCAGCTAGCAGGCTCCATGAAGGCAGGACTGTGGCTGCTGGGTTCTCCATCACCGATGGCTGGTATGCTGCCTTGCCTGGATACGAGATGGTGATGTGCGTGTAGCTGAATCTTGAATACCTGGGTAGAAAGCCTCTTAGCCAGCTTCCTCCCTTCCTCCCCTGTGCTAACCTTCCAACCCCCCTTCTCCCAGCCCCACCGTCACTTTGCTAAGCACTTTTTTTTTTTTTTTTTTGCAGTACGCGGGCCTCTCACTGTTGTGGCCTCTCCCGTTGCAGAGCACAGGCTCCGGACGCGCAGGCTCAGCGGCCATGGCGGACTCTCAACCACTGCGCCACCAGGAAAGCCTTAAAGTTCTCCATTTTAGAGACTCAATTTCCATTTCGTTATGGTCCTGGCTCTCTATCAGTTGTCCCCTAGTCCATGATTTTCTCTGTCTCTGCCCTTCCTTTCCAGGCTGGGTGCTCTGGGGAGAGGAACGATGGTCATGGGAGGGACACCAGGGCCCGACCCCATCGAAATGAGGTGGTGGAGGGAGAAACAGTCCCGTGACGGGGAGTGGAATTCACCTCTGTGGACCCCTTCGCAGTGCCCGGTCTTCGCAGCTCCATCTTGCCTTGAGTTGGAGATCTGGAGATACAGTCGTGTCTGAGGTCCTGCTTCCTCCCTGGGTGTCAGAACACGTAAGGTGGCCAACTGCGGATGGCTTGGCCCATGGGAGGGAGGCCTCACGGCCTTACAAGTCTAGGTCAGGGCAATTGCAGCAGAAGGATGAGGCAAATGGAGCCCCAGAAGAGGAAGCCTCCCACTGACACCTGTGGGTGTAAAGCCAGGACCTGCCAATGAACAAGAGGGGCCGTGGCGTGAGCCCCCAGCAGTCGGTCCCGGGAGGAGGGGCATCATAAGGCTCAGGGGGCCACGTGCTGTGTTCTTTGTCTCTCTGACTGTAGCTTCACTATAGCTATTCCATCCTATACCTATCTAACCACTATCTACGCTCACGATACTGGTGACTTGTGCATTTATTTTTGCCCACCCTGATTCACTTTATTTGAAGAAATTCCTGGAGGAAGGAGGGCTCCTCCTCTGCATCACTGTCTCATCTCCCTGAGGGACTCTGATAGGTCTCGCAAGATTGTTAGTGCCTCACCCACCAGGGTATAGACTCTCCCCTCTTTGTAGCTTTGGTGGACTAACTTTACTCAATCTTCCAGAACACTCTTTAGGATCGTCTTTTGGGAGAGCCTATGTCTCAGTTTGCTTGGAACAGTCCTAGTTTACACCGGTTGTTGCAGTGTAATTATGAATAGTTTCCCCTCTGGACAATGTTACACGGTCATCTTAGTGGATGGTGCCTGGTAGCTATCTCAATATGGCGGCTGTGCTGCAAGAGACCTTCCTCCTCATTAGCCCCACTCGCTCTCCCAGTCTCTGTGGCCATGACCCAGTCTGAGGCCTGATTACCTGGAACACTTTCCAGCAGCCCTGAGCTCAGTGCCTCAGTCACCAAGCTCCCATGAGCTACACAGAGATACTCCCCTAGAATCGCCACTGAAATCCACCCCCTTCTCTCCACTGAAATCAGAGACTCGCTTCTTCTTCAGCACTAAAAAAATGTCATCTCAATGTACTCATGGCGGGGAATGAGTTTTTCCCAAGGCTCTGACGTTTGTCCACCAGCCACTGAGAGCTTAGTGTGAGAAAGAGGCTGGGGAACTTCCCCCAAAAGAACCCTCCTGCCTCTTCCCTGCCAGGGTGGCTGGAAGGAAGGGTAGGGAGGAAGCCTCAGAGCAGAAAGAGGGTTGTGGAAGAGATTTGCAATGTTCTGGAGTGAGAAAGCCAATATAGTGGAACAATACTGTGCCCCATTTTGCTTGTCCCAGAAGGAGAGAAGAGAGAGAGTGAGGCAGAAAAAACGTTCCAAGAAATAATGGCTGGAACTTTCCAGCTTTTGTGAAAGGCCTATAGCTTTAGGTTCAAGAGACTCCACACACTCCAAGCAGAACTGAAAGTAAACAAAAAAGCACATCCAGGCACATCAGAGTCAAACTGCTAAAAACCAAAGATAAAAAGGAAATCTTGAAAGAGGCCAGAGACAAAGGACACACCGCAAGCAGAGAACAACACTCTCAGGGTCACTGCTTTCCATCCAAAACCATATAGACCAGGAGGCAGGGGCACTACGTCTTTAGAACCCTGAAAGAAAAAAGAAGTTGCCAGAATTACTTTTCCAGTGGAAATATTCTTCAAGTCTGAAGATGAAGTGAAAGCATTTTCAGGTAAAAGAAAACGTCAAGACTTTGTCGTGAGCAGACCTGCTCTGGGAAGAAATGCTTCAGTTCTTAGCCTGAGGGGCAGGAATCCAGGTGGATGAGCAGAGCTGGAGAATGGATCATGGGAAATGGTACATTTGTAGGTAAATATAAGACATAGTTTTTCTTTTTAATGTCTTTAAAATACATATAGCTGTTTAAAGCAAGACATAACGTAACGTGGGGTTTATAACATATGTGGATGTGACATACATGAAAACTATAGCATAAACCCTGGGGGCTGGTTTCTTCATACAGTATTAACTCCAATTGCTAGATGCTCTTCTCTCTAGAACTGTGGTTTTCTGCCTGGTCTGGGAAGCCCCGGGGGTGTCCTTGACATCTTTTTTCTCTCTCTTTCTTCTCATGAGGGCACCCTGGGCTTGGTTACCAGAGGCTACATGAGCTGTGACGACATCACCCCAGACAACTAACGGGACGTGTGCTGTGTATCCTGGTGTTTTAAATTCTTCTTGGTTTTCATTTCTAATACAGTGAATATGACAAGATATAACCTACATACGCAAAAGCTCTTTGGGGTCCACAATACTTAAAAAAAATTTATTTTATTGAAGTATAGTTGATTTACAATGTTGTGCCACTCTCTGAGGTGTTAAGAAAGGCTATGGACAGAAGAGCAGATTACTGTAAAAAGAAGCAAGAAACTCTAAGAAGGAGGCAAGAAAAATTAGAAAATTCATTTGCAGAGATGAAAGCTGAGCTAAAGGTACTGAATAGCAGAATGAATAATGCAGAAGAAAGAATAAGTGATCTCAATACTTTTTTTTTTTTTTTGCGGTACGCGGGCCTCTCACTGTCGTGGCCTCTCCTGCTGCGGAGCACAGGCTCCGGACGCGCAGGCTCAGCGGCCATGGCTCACGGGCCCAGCTGCTCGGCTGCATGTGGGATCCTCCCGGACTGGGGCACGAACCCGCGTCCCCTGC
This sequence comes from Lagenorhynchus albirostris, assembly GCF_949774975.1. NCBI lineage: Eukaryota > Metazoa > Chordata > Mammalia > Artiodactyla > Delphinidae > Lagenorhynchus > Lagenorhynchus albirostris. The sequence continues at coordinate 97,549,252 of NC_083105.1, read as the reverse complement.
ATCGGCAGGGGGACTCTCAACCACTGCGCCACCAGGGAAACCCCTCAATACTTTTTAAGGGTATAAAGTTTGAGAACAGTTGCCTAGAGCAACCACTAAAAATAAATTAACATAATAAGAAAAGAAAGGCAAAGAGGTAGAGCTAAAAGGCCACTATATGCGTGAACATGGAATTCTGAACTCTAAACCGGTTTAATTTGGGGGGACTTGCTTCTAGCAGGGTGACCTATTAGAAATTGTCCTGGTTTGTCTGGGACATGGAGCTTTCCATCTTAAAACTGGTTCAGTCCCAGGCAAACTGGGTCAGTTGGTAATTTATAGCCTTTCAGTCCTTTACTTTGTCCCCCTTCCCTTAGCCAAATGTGAGCCCCTAAAGAGCAAAAGCACCTCTGACCTGCGTGCAGCCCCCAAGATAGGTGAGAGGACTGAACAAAGAAGATAAAGGAGGCAAAATGCTAAGCACACTATGTCCACACAAACAGAAAACACGGGACCAGCCTAAGATAACTGTCTATTAGAGTATATCACTATGGATGGTTTCAAAAATGTTTCTCTGTTTAGTGAAATATTTGTAATGTTATTAAATCCTTTTGATAGTTACAAAATAAGTGTATTTAAAATGATCATCGTGACCAGACAGCCCTTTCTAAGCCAGACGAGATTAGAAGGGTGAGGCCACGGATACGGAAGATGATGCTAGACCTTGGCTCTGGGGGCATCTTTTTTTTTTTTTATCCGTGGTACACGGGCCTTTCACTGCTGTGGCCTCTCCTGTTGCGGAGCACAGGCTCAGGACGCGCAGGCCCAGAGGCCATGGCCCACGGGCCCAGCCGCTCCGCGGCATGTGGGATCTTCCCGGACCGGGGCACGAACCCGCGTCCCCTGCATCGGCAGGCGGACTCTCAACCACTGCGCCACCAGGAAAGCCCTGGGGGCATCTTTAATCCATGTGATCAATGGAGAAGAACTCTTGGTCCTTGGATAGGAGCTCAGGCCACACAGGGATCCTTTCAAACCTGGGAGCTTATGTCTCAGGACCAATCTGTATCCCGCTGTCTTTACTCGGCCCCTCATCTCCAATTCTCACTTACACCTTCTGAGGTTGCTTCTGGGTTCATTGAGTTGTGTTTTTCATTAACTGAAGAGGGCAAAGGGCAGAGGCAGGGACGGGGACAGTCTTCAAAGCTGTGATGGGGGAATGGAGACAAAGCAGGGGGAGAACATGGCCGTGAGCGCACCTAGTACACAGACTCATTTTCAGAGTTTGGATTTTTATTTTTGCTTTTATTTTTAAAATAAAAAAATATTGGTGCTGCCACCTGCTGTCCCACATGGGGAAGGACCCAACCGGGCAGGGATGGGGGGGGAGGGGTGTGTGTGTGTGTGTGTGTGTGTGTGTGTGTGTGTGTGTGTGTGTGTGTGGAGGTGTGGGGGAGGGGCGGGGCTGGGTTTTCCTGATCAGGGAGGTTTTTCGGCAGCCTTCATTAGACCCCAGCATTTAGAGAGGAGATTGCTCTCTCTCAGAATCCAAACAACCTCAGAAGACCCTGCGCTGAGGGGGCAGAGCAGTTTCCCGTGTGGACCAGGTGAGGAGAGATACAGGAGCCGGGTGGAGAGCAGAGGGGTCAGAGGAGGCCTGAGTCAGCTGGGCTTCTGTGCTTAATGGCCAGTAGAGATGTGGGCAGACCAGGGATTTAGGGGTAAGAGTGACTCTGCTGGAGTTAGGTCTGTCCTGCTCCCTCCCCTCTTCCCAAGTCATCTCTGGTTTCAGGTTGTCTTCCATAGGTTAAGGATAGTTGGGAGGGGTTGAGTCAACCCCAAAGACGGGTCAGCCACTAGCCTTGCCCCTCTTGTCCACCTTCCCTACTCTGTCAGCTATCTGTCTACAGTATCCACCAATCATGCCCCTCCCCAGCTTAAAGCCCTTCAATGACTTTGCCCTCTGATCCTCAAGAGGAAGCCCAGGCTCCTTGACTGTCAGGGCACATTGCTCATCCGTTACTGGGGCACACGGAGGTACCCACCTGTATCTGTGCATGAGCTCAGGCTATGGGGCAGAGAGGGAGAGCGTGCACCGGGCAGGTACTGGAGTTTCCAAGGCCGGTGCCCGGGGAGGAAGACAGCCCATGGTAGACAGGTGCGTCCAGGAGCTGGGGTTGGCCGTGGAGCCATGTGGTCCAGGAGAGGGTACCTGAGCCTCCCTCCTGTTCTCCTGAGCCAGTGGGTGGAGGGAGTGAAGTTCACTCCCACCGTAGCCCTGCCCCTGTTACTGTTCCCTAGTGAGAGTCCTGGCTGTTGTCATGTGACCCTGCCCCTCACTGCTGGGTACCTTGCCTTTTTTCGGAAAGAGCAGCCTTAGAAATGGACGGTGTCCTTGAGATAGCTTGGCTGGTCCTTACCTGGGGGCCTGGCTACTACCCCCTCTGGTCTTCATTTGGAGATAGGGCTTCTGGCAGTGGTAGTGTATGTGGCCTGGTGAGCAGTCTGCTTCTCTTGGGTGACAGCAGAAGTTACAGTGTGGCAGGGTGGGGGGATGCCCATAGTCTCTGTTGGGGAGAGCACAGCGGAAGAGAGAGTCATTAAAACACTTCTTTGGTGGTTTCCCCTTTCTAGTCATCAGATTTGGCTACACCTTCTGGCATCTACACCAAGTTTTCTTCCACCGATGCTTCTCCATTTCATCCCCCTCTTTTCAGCAAAGAAACCTCTGGCTCCGGTATTACTGTGCTGGCCCTGGAGAGTAGGGGAGGACCCCAGAGATTCCTTACTCTGCGAGGTAAAGCCACGTCCAGGTGTGGCTCTCCCCTGCCTTGGATGTCGGGACACCACCTTCCCCTCGTTGCTGCTGGTCTTCAGATCCTGCTGCTCTGTCCTCTGCAGAACCTGTCAGCTTCCCGCCAGCAAGGATCTGACTCTAGCTAAGAGATCCTCCCTGCCTCCGGATGGACACTCTCTCGAACGACATGAGGCTTATTGAGCTGGACTCTGCTGCACCTGTCCTATTGAAGCCACAGGGTAAGGTCACACAGAAAGGGGTGGGGTGTCACCCGAAGATGCTGGATGTTCCTTTTAACAATTATCTTGGGAAGAGGTGGGTTCTCAGACAGTAGTCCAGCAGGTGGGCCTCAAAGAGGAGGGACAGGCGACACCTGTCTGTTTCTGAACTCCATTCTCTTTAGACTTCTAGAGGGGCTGACGCTGAGATTTGGGCCCCCTGTGCTGGGTGCTCAGAAGGTGTCTGAGCTTAGAGCTAGGATGGAAGGGCCTATGACACACTGGGTGTAAAGCCGTATCTTTTTGTGGATGGACAGGTTTTTATCTCCCTAAGTCACTTGCCCCCAACCCTTTTGCCAGTTATTGAGGCTACGGTGACAGGATGAGGGTCATTTATGGTGAAACTCATGTTTGAGAATATGTGTTATCTGTTGTATAATAGATCACTTGTATGCTTAGCAGTTTAAAACAACAAACATGTATTATTTCACATAGTTTCTGAGGGTCAGGAATCCAGATGCAGCTTCGATGTGTGGTTTTGGCTCAGGGTCTCTCACGGTCAAGGTCTTGGCCAGGACTGCAGTTACCTGAAGGTCTGACGGGGCTGGTGGTCCTGCTTCCAAGATGGTCCCCTGACACGGCCGAGGGCTGGGGGCCTCAGTTCCTCGCTGCATGGCCCTCTTCCTAAGACACTTGAGTGTCCCCATGACATGGTAGCTGGCTTTCCCCAGAGTGATCTAAGATAGAAAGAGTAAAGTGGAGGCCAAAATGTCTTAAAATTAAAAAAAAAAATTTATTGTGGTAGGAGCCCTTGACACGAGATCTACCCTCCTAATAAAATTGTAAGTGTACAGTGTCAACTACAGGCACAATGTCGTACTGAAAATCCCAAGTGTCTTTTATAATCTAGCTTTGGAGGTAACGTAGCATCCCCGCTGCCATGTTCTATTGGTCACACAGACCAGCCCTGATACAATGTGAGAAGAGACGACACAAGGATGGGAATTCCAGGAAGCAGGGGTCCTTGGGGGCTGTCTTGAAGGCTGGCTATCACAGAAGTAGTAGATAGATAATGTTAGTACAATAACTGCAGAAGATCAGCTAGCAGGACGTTATTTTTGCTAAGTATTGGTTGTATTTCAGATGCAGTAACATGAAGTCAGGCTCTGATCCTCTCCACCTCATCCCTAGCATCTGAAATACTCCTTCACCCACCCCATCAAATTCAGATCCAAGTATGACCTACAGGGGACCAAACACAAGAGAAGGTGGGGATTTAGGAGGACAGCAAAGGGTTAAAAAGGACCAAGAAGCTGTTGAAAAGGAGAGGGATGGGCAGGAAGGAGAAGCCCCAGGTGGGATGCCCTTTCCAACCTTGGGAGGGTAGCCATAGCTTGAGTCCCGAGAATCTAGGACTGTGGTCCCCCACCAGCAGATTGTCCAAAGGGACAAGTTCAGAGGCTGGAGATCTCAGTTCCAAAGCTCCCACACCCCGGGGGCTTTGTGTGGACCCTCATGCCTGAAATAAAGGCTTTTAGTAAAAGACCCTTTAAACATACTGTGTATGTGCCTGGCCTGCTAATGGCAAGGCGGTTGGTTCTGTTGTGGCCAGCACCGTTCCTTCCTACTACAGTAAGGAGTCTATGGGTGAGGCTGCACTTGGACCTCAGCTGATCGACTTCTATAATACTCTGTTCTAGCTCCCTTTGTTTCCTCCAAGACTTTAACAAACCCTTATTTGAACAGTGTCCCCTTGTCCCATCTGTGCTGCTCACAAAGAAAGGAGGGGCGGTGAGTGGCAACAGAGGACAGGGGAGCCCCACTGAGGAGTGGGGGAGTGCTTTGTGACCTAGCTGCCCCTTCCCGAGCTGGGGTTCTGTCTCCATTCCAGAGAACCTCCCCCTTTAAGGATGACAACAGTTTCCTTACAGCTGGGTCAAGGACATGAGCAAGGTTTTTCTGCAAACAGTTGGGAAGGAGAGAGGAAGCCAGGGGGAAGGGTGGGTGTCGAAGGCAGGATAGTAAATCAGTTACAGAGCATTGAGGCCGAGCAGAGCGGTCCTGGGAGGAGACAAAGGCACAGAAGTGAAATAATTTGCCCAAGATCACACAGCGAGGCGTGACAGTGGCTCTGATAGCAGTGACTTTAGCTCTGTCTTGCCTGCGTGCCTGGGACAACCCATGCACTACAACAACTCCTGTTCCATGCAGGGAGGAAAGAGAGAAGGGCCGGCTCTCAGCAATCGTCTAGAGCGTGGATGAAAGGCCACACGGACAATGCAGTACGTAGAAGAGATGTGCAAGACAGACTAATGAGTGATACACATATGCAGGTGGAAGGAAAACTGGGCAGGTGACGGTGAAGCAGCCCTTCGGCCTCCTGGCTCATCTGTGGGACAGGGAGAGCGGGGGAGGCCCAAACTGGGGCACGAATGGAGGAATGGCTGGAGCCTCGTGAGTGTAGAAGGATGACGGGCTGGAGGGGGGGTGCGTCAGGGGGTCAGGGGGTGGCGGGTGGAGGCCCCTCAGGCCGGGAGGGCGCTGGTTGGTGTTGGCATCGTGGGGAAGAAGGGTGAGGAGGCAGGGGGTCAAGGGAAGGCGGCTGCACGCGCACCTGGGGACTGGAGGAGCTGGGCCTGGACAGAGCCCCTGCCTTGGCGGCCCAGCCCCTTGACCAGGGCAGAGGCCCACCAGGGACTCAGGGGTGGAGCCTCGTGGCTCCGTGAACAGCTGCCACCACAGCGCACTGGGGCCGGGCCCCTGTCCACCCGTCAGTTCCCTCTCTCCTGCACTGAAGCCTCCTCTCGGCTGGTGGGAGGGTGGTGGTAAACAGCGGCTGCTGCTCTGGGGTTTGCAGCCCTTGGACAGGAGTAGAGGTCTCGCCCAGATGCTGGCGCAGGGCTCGGCAGGGGCGCCCTGTCTGGGAAGCACTCTTGTCCTCATGGGCATGGGGGCACTACGGGATGCAGTGAGCTTCTGGTTGTGGAGCCCCAGTGGGGGCAACAGTTCTCCTACATCCATCACCCCCAGATGTTTACCTGCCTTAACTGTCTCTAAATCTCTGTTATCAGTCATTACACTTTGTTATAAATATCAGAACCGGGCTTCCCTGGTGGCGCAGTGGTTAAGAATCCGCCTGCCTATGCAGGGGACACGCTGGTCCAGGAAGATCCCACATGCCGCGGAGCAACTGAGCCCACACGCCACAATTACTGAGCCTGCGCTCTAGAGCCCATGAGCCACAACTACTGAAGCGCGAGCGCCTCTCTTGGAGCCCACGTGTCTAGAAGCCCGCGCTCCGCAGCAAGAGAAGCCACTGCGATGAGAAGCCCGCGCACCGCAACGAAGAGTAGCCCCCGCTCGCCGCAACTAGGGAAGGCCTGCGCGCAGCAAAGAAGACCCAATGCAGTCAAAAATAAATGAATAAAATAAAGAAATGAAAAAAAAAAGATGGGAAATTAAAAATTAAGAAAACATCAGAACTGTGTGACCCCAGGGCATGGGCAGTGAGTTCTCATCCTTGACTGTAGAAAACAAGGCTTTGTGTCCAGTTAAGAGAATTTCAATCAAGTGAAGAGGTAGGGATAATAAAAGCAATGACAGCGAACGTTCATTAGTGCTTCCTCTATTCCAGGTACTACGCTGAGTGATTTTACGTAGAAACTTCCCAAAATTCCTTGCAGGAAGCGAGTACTCTTGGTATTGCCTTGGGTGGTCAGCAAATGGGCTCATTTACTGAGGGTTAGTGGCTTGTGTATGTTCACACAGTGAACGAGAGGTAGCTGTTTGACACGGAACCTGCTCACCTGCCTACTGTGTATTATTCCCTCCCAATTTTGGATGCCATTTCAGGCTCATCGAGAGCCTCTGAGGCAAGTGGTTTATGCGTGAACACGGTGGCCTAGCTATGCCGGCAGCCCTCTGCCTGGGCACTGCCCACGGGGGACAGAGGGTTGCACCCTCTCCTGGTGGCCAGAACAAGAGTGAGGGCAGAGGGCAGTGAGACTCGGGCCTGACTAGGTCGGGGGAGGCAGGAGGCTCACCCACAGACAGACGGTGGGCTGGCAAGTGCTCGAGAAGACAGAGGCCCCCTGTTGCTGCTGGAAGGGGGAGTGTGACAGGTCAGCTCCGTCTCAGGCCCCTGGAACCTAAATGGCCTCTGGTGAGGGTGGGTGTTCAGCATGGAGCCCAGGTGCCTGCAGAGCTGACCCAGAGCCGTCCTGTGGGCTGAGGTCTCAGGGAGGATGAGGACGGCCTGATGGGTGCTGGTCTGGCCCCTGGTCAGGTCAGGCCACGGCTCACACCCCTGGCCTCAGAGGCCTGGGCTACCATCTCTGTTTCTTTCTTTCTGCCCTCCTCGCAGACCCAGGTTGGCTATGTCACAGTCCTTCACATAACCCTTTGATTTTCCCATCAAGTCTCCTCACCCACTACCTTTCACCTCCTGCTGGACCTGCAAGGTCTCCCCCATCCTGGCCTGTCCACGATCATGGTCGCAGCTCTGGGACAGCTCCAGGTCAGTCTCTGGGGACCCTGATGGCACAGGTGCTGTTATGATTGAGGGTGTTATGGTGGGGGGGGGTTGGGGGAGACATCCCAGAGAGCTGGCTGGGGGTACTGGAGGTGGTCCCCAGGCCGGGCAGAAGCATCGGTCTCCAGAGGAGGAAGAAAAGCCTGAGGAAGGGCAGGGAGAAGTGGGAAGGGAGGGCCAGACACAGCTAGCGGATCCTCAGCCACATCGGGGGCTGCAGGCCTCGCACTGATTGTTGGGTAATTAAGCCTATAGCCCAGATGTGGTTCTTTCTCCTTAGGGGATAAGATTTGGGTGTGGGGAGGGGGCCAGGACTCTGCTCTCTCTTGGCGTCCTAGGATTTGCAGTGGCCTCTAAGGGTCCCCTGCTGCAATAGGGGTCCCACAGTGTTACAGGATCAGCTCCTGCCTGGGATGCCTTTGTGTTCTGCAGATGAGGAATTTCCTGCTCCCCTTTCATCCTGCAGGTCTGGGCACGTGGGGTGGGGGCGTGCGGGAGACGGCGGCTGAGGTGAGGGGGCAGTTGCAGGGGGATACGCAGCTAGACTTTGTCACTCCTGCCTCCTCTGGGGCCCCTACCAGGACGTGGGGCCTGAGTCCTCGGGCAGCATGGGGTCCTCCGCTTCAGGGCACACACCGATCCTGACCTCGGGTCCATGTTGGTCAGTTTCTTCTGAGCAGAGGGCTCTGGACCGACCTAAAGAATCAAGGCTAAAGGATCATTTGGAGTTCAGGCTGGAAGGTTGTTTGTGACCATTTGGTGCTCTCTGGGCCTGGCGGACGGGGAGGGGGCAGGGGCCTGGCGTGGAGCTGCGTTAGAAGGGTGCAGTCACTCTATCTCACGTGGAAATAAACATATTTGATTCTTGATCATCTCCCTGGGGTCTCAGACTCTGGTCAATGAGGTCAAAGACGGTGCTGGGAGGCACAGATTTGTGTGTCCCTAGAAGGGCTGGGGTGGGACCACCATCCGTGGTCGTAGCTCCCCCCACCCCGTGCCCTTTCATCACCCACACGTCGGTGCCCTTGAGGACCATCTCTTCCATCTGACAGGCAGTGGTGCAGCCAGATTGGAATGAGGGGTAGGGTCTTCGCAGGGTGAGCATGTGGGCTGGGATTGGGGTGTGTGTGTGTGTGTGTGTGTGTGTGTGTGTGTGTGTGTGTGTGTCTGTCTGTCTGTCTGTCTGTCTAGTGGGGGCAGGGACGAAATATCCAACAGGGTGTTGGAGGAGCGAGGACTGAACTTGGTGGGTCTCTGGCTCCCACTGCAGCGAGCACTGCCCCCTGCTGCCCACGGGGGAAATGGCAGCCCTGGCTTCCTGAATCTGGGTGGATCCCGCTCCCACCCCCTTGGAGGTGCCCAGGAGCAGCTCAGTCCTCCTCTGGTTGCTTGTGCTCCTTTGGGGTCTCCAGGACCTCTTGTTGGATTTTGGCTCCTGGAGGGGAGTGGTCCAGTGGAGGATGTGGACCCGCAGGTGGGAGGGTGTGGGTGTTCATGTCACAGGAGTCTTGGGGGACTGAGGCTGCTTCCACTTGGGTCCAACAGTCACCATGGAGGCCTATGTGCTCCCGGCAAGATCCCAGCGGGGCCGACATGCAGAGCACAGACAGCAGTCCTATGGGGAGAGGCCTGGATATGCACTGTGAACTCGGAGTGGCCGGGACCTGGTGAATACACACGGAGCATCTTCCTGTGCCTTTACCGCACCTGGGAATGGAAAAGGTAGGATTCCCCCACTTCCTCTGAGCTTCTGCTGCTCTGCCCTCCCGACGCTGCTGGGGACCCTGCGGAGAGGTTGGGCAGGGATGAAGTTGCTCAGGTCCACTCTGCATTCTTTCTTTTTCTTTTTTTAAAAAAAATTTTATTTAGTTATTTTTGGCCGTGCTGGGTCTTCGTTGCTGCAAGTGGGCTTTCTCTAGTTGCAGTGCGCGGGCTTTTCTTTGCATTGGCTTCTCTTGTTGCAGAGCACGGGCTCTAGGCACGCGAGCTTCAGTAGTTGTGGCTCACAAGCTCAGTAGTTGTGCCTCTCGGGCTCTAGAGCATAGTCTCAGTAGTTGTGGTGCACGGGCTTAGTTGCTCTGTGGCATGTGGGATCCTGCCAGGCCAGGGCTCGAACCCGTGTCCCCTGCATTGGCAGGAGGATTCTTTTTTTTTTTTTTTTTTTTTTTTTGCGGTACGCGGGCCTCTCACTGTTGTGGCCTTTCCCGTTGTGGAGCACAGGCTCTGGACGCGCAGGCTCAGCGGCCATGGCTCACGGGCCCAGCCGCTTCGCGGCATGTGGGATCCTCCCGGACGGGGGCACAAACCTGCGTCCACTGCATCGGCAGGCGGACTCTCAACCACTGCGCCACCAGGGAAGCCCCACTCTGCATTCTTGTCCAAATTCTTTTCCAAATTCATTCCAGGCTTGTGGTGGGATGAGTGCTGCAATCCTGGTTCTTGGACAGAGCCCCAGAGACCATCTCGGATGTGCAGGGGCCTGGCCATTGCAGGAAGAGGCAGCAGGGGTGTTCATCTAGTGAGCACAGGCCAGGGATATTCCAGCATTCCCCTCATCCCCCCCAGCCAGGCTCTGTCCCCACCCCACCTTGAGCCCTCTTCTCTCTGCTCTTGCCTTACAGGAAGGACTTTTATTCTGAAAGAGCCAAGGCCCTTGGAGGTAGGGAGGTGACCAGAGGCTGGAGCTGGCCCTGAATCTGAACAGGCCCTACCCATCTGGGTTGTTTTCCAGGGCAGCGATTCTGGGACCCTAAAGGAGGGGCTGTGCTGTCTTCAGTTGTCCCCCTTACCTTCTGTCCGCAGCCTTGCTGGACTGTAGGCAGAGGGTCCTAGAGGCCTGTTGCCTTCACACCTACTGTCACCCTCATGCCCTCATCTTTCTAGCCCTTAGCCTTGTATCCTTCATCTGCTTCCCTTTTCAGTCTCTTCTGGCGCTCTAGCCGCCTGTCCTTCCCAAAGCAGATGTGGAGGCCAGGTCACTATTTAGAAACTCCCAGCCTCCCCCAGCACTGGACAGAGGTCTTGCCCTGACCCGTCCCTCTTCCCCAACGTGTAGGATGCAAGCATACAATGGCCAGGGCTCGTTAGATGTCGGTCAACGTGGTCTGTTGAACTCTGTGTGGCTGGGGCCATGACTTGGGCCTGGTTCTGTTGAGCCCATGAGGTTTCTCGAGAAGAAGGACAAGGAAATGGACCAAAAACCTCTCCCAGTAGCTCCTGTTTAAATTCTTGAATCCAGTCACACTTTTCCAGAAGGTCCACCAGTATGGTTTCCACTAATGCTCAAATGCTCAAAGCCGAGTTCTTAGATGGAAAATAAGAGGCCAGATGAATGAAAGAGAGTGGGGATCCGCTATTCTCTGGGCTCCTTTCCCCTTTGCCTGTTTCTCTCATCCAGGAGGCCAGATCTTGAACTGGATATGAGGTCGCTATTGCGCAGTGGAGTGTGAGAAAGAACGGGCTTTGGCCTGGGGGCTGCAAGTTATAGATTAACATGGGGTGGAGGGAGGGGGGATGCAGAGGGAGGGTCAGTGGCCTGAGAAAGGGACTGCTGACCTGGGACCA